>NC_136916.1:160154465-160775317 GCF_949752795.1 Hyperoodon ampullatus
ATAAAGACAAGGGAAGGAAAAAGATTAATTGGAATTCTTGAGTCCCTAAAAATAATTTCTAAAAATATTGCCTCCTCACCATCCAACTGAGAGATCTATACCAAATTTTTTTTCTTTTAATTTTTTCATATAATTATACATGAAGTAGATTATATAATTCATTGCTCTTTAAAAATAATAATAACAAATCAAAATCCACATAGCTACAACAGAATATATGGTTTTTAATGATAAGCTTCTTTCACTTAGGAAAATGTATTTTAGGTTGATCCATGTTTTAGCCTGTAGCAGTACTTCACTCATTTTATTGCTGGATAATAATCATTTGGATATATTGCCTTTTATTTATCCATTCATCAATTGGTCAACATTTGTGTTGTTCCACTTTTTGGCTATTTTGAATTATGCTGCAATGAACATTCTTTTATGTCTTCGTGTGAACATTTCTCTTGGATATATGACTAGAAACTGAATTCCTAAGTCATATGGTAATTCTATGTTTAACTTTTTAAAGAACTATCAAACTGTGTTTCCAAAATGACTATTCTGTTTTACATACCCACCAGTAATGCATGATGGTACTGTTTGCTCAAATTACTATAGTTTTATAATATGCTTTGTTTTCTGGAGGGAAAATCCTCCCAGATTGTCCTTCTCTAGAATTATCTTGGCTATTCTTGAAATTTTGCTGTTTAACCTAAGTTTTAGAATTAGCCTTACAGATTCCACTGGAATTCCCATAGGAATTTTGACTAGAATTGGATTATAGGTTATTTTGGTAGGAGGGATATCATTATCATATTATATTTAAAAATTCTTGAAGATAATATACTGCTTAATGTGTTTAGTTGTTCTGTATTACTACAAAGTTTACAACCATTTAAATGGTTAATTTACATTTATTGTGGGATTCATTCCTAATGCATTATATTATATTTTTATTTATTTTAATTGGTATATGTTTAATTATTTTTATATATTTGACAAATTTATGAATAGTACTTACTCTGTGCCAGGCATTGTCCTAAGTGGTAAACCAGTATATGAATACTGTGTGTGGGGCTGGTGTAATATCACATCTATGGACTTTAGTTGTGCTCAACTTGAGTCTATTCACTGGTGCTATTTTCCATGTTTAATCTTCATGATGACTTTAAAATAGGTACTGAGAAAACTGTGGCTCAGAAAAGGGAAAATTCTCGATCAAAGTGAGAGAGTGGTAGAGGTGAGACTCTGACCCAAATGGCTCTGACTGGAAACTCATTATTTCAATTTAAAGTAATCCTAATTGTACTTCTTAGTGTTAGACACTCTGTTAATTCTGTGCTAAAATAAACTTCCTCCTATGCTTTGGTTTACATAAGCTTTTGAAGATTAAGATCATTTTCTTGGGGATGTGTATATTCACTCATTTTTACGCAAAGTCACTTTGATGCCTACTTCCTCCAATAAACAGTCCTTGTTAATATGGCAATGGTTAATGTCATGGGGCAGAAACTTATGAAGATTGGAACACTAAGTGCCCCTGGGTATTTTACATCACATACTTAAGAGATTTAAATGGTTGATTTTTTTAAATATACCTGGTTTAGGAAAAAGAAAAAAAATCACAAAAAAAGTAGAATAAAGAAAAAAACAAACCAAGGGAAAATACAAAATACATCTACATTTGTTTCCTGAGACTATCATAACAAAGAATAAAAAATATAGTGGTTTAAAACAAAAGAAATTTATTCTTTCACAGTTCTAGAGGCCAGAAATCCAAAATCCAGCAGTGCCATACTCCTTCCAGGGGCTGTACAAGAGAATCAGTTCCTTGCTTCTTTTAGCTTCTGGTGGCTGCCACCAGTCTTGAGTGCAATGGTTAATTTTATATCAACTTGACTGGGTCATGATGCCCAGATGTGGGAAAACATTATTCTGGATGTTTCAGTGAGAGTGTTTTTGGATGATATTTATACTTAAATGAATGGACTTTGAGTAAAGCAATCTAGCTGTCCATAATGTGAGTGGGCCTCATCCAATCAAGTTGAAAGCTTGAATAGAACCTCCTTGAACAATAGGAAATTCTGCCCATGGACTTTATCTTCAGTATAGGTTCTTCCCACTTATCTAGCCTGTCTTCCTGCTTATCTAGTCTCCCCCATAAGATTTTGGATGTGCCAAACTTCTACAATCACAAGTGCCAATTCCTTAAAATAAATCTCTTTCTATATATACACATCCTATTGGTTCTTTTTCTCTGGAGAACTCTGACTAATACACTGGGCTAAGTGGCCTCCCCCCTACAATCTCTACTTCTCTCTTCATAATACTTTCTCCTCTGAGTCTGGTCTCCCTCTGCCTCTCTCTTATAATGAGATTTGTAATGGCCTTTAGGGTCCACCCAGATATTCCAAGGTAATATCTTCAATCTCAATATTCTTAATTACATCTGCAAAAGATCTCATTCTAAATAAGGCAATATTTACAAATCCCTGAGATTTGGACTTGATATCTTTGGACCAGCCACTATCCAACATACTACAACTTTCAAGCATCAAAAGCCCATACTGTAGGGACATCCCTGGTAGTCCAGTAGTTAAGAATCCGCCTTCCAATGCAGGGGACGTGGGTTCAATCCCTGGTCGGGGAACTAAGATCCCACATGCCATGGGGCAACTAAGCCTGCAGGCTCGCCCGGTAGCCACAACAAGAGAGAAGCCCGTGCATCACAATGAAAGACCCTGCGTGCCACAGCAAAGATCCTGTGTGCCGCAACTAAGACCCAAAGCAGCCAAAAAAAAAAAAAAAAAAAGAAAGCCTATACTGTAAAAAAGTTTAAAGGCTAGGGTTTTGGAAGGCCAGACTACTGCCTATTTCTAGGACTAACTTAAGTTTTGGATTTTACTTTGTCAGATTCTTTTTAATTTTTTTTTCCAGAAGTTACTATCTCCAAAAATGGTATATTTTTTTGTTGTTGTTTTTCCTCAGAGCAAGTAATACTAGAAGAATCATACTTTTTAGTTTTTTACCACAATGTATTTCATTCAGATAGCAAGGCATAGCAGAATGTGCCTTGGATTTGAAAACAGAGACTTGGATTCTAGGGTGACTATACACTAACTAGCCGTGTGACTTTGGGTAAGTCACTTTCTTGACCTCATTTTCCTCATCTCAGTTTGGTTACGTAGTCTTTGTGGTAGTTTGTCATTCTAAAATTTTTTGAACTTGTATCTATAAACCTCTGTCTTTTATGATGATATCTCTTGATGGCAGAATAGCTGATCCAGCTGTTTCTTATTATCTGTCTCACCTACAACCCAGGTTGTCTGAGTGAATTACTGGAATATTATAAAAAGACTCAACAATTTGGCATTTTAAAGGGGGACAAATCATTTTGAAATACAACCAACATATGTTAAACAATGTTAAACCATTTAATATAATAATTTGTGTCAAACTAAAACAATATATCTTAAATCAGTATTAAAGTATCAAATCACAGACAATAAATTCTTCACACTGGATGTATTATAATTTATTTATTTATTTTTGGCTGTGTTGGGTCTTCGTTTCTGTGAGAGGGCTTTCTCTAGTTGCGGCGAGCAGGGGCCACTCTTCATCGCAGTGCGTGGGCCTCTCACTGTCGCGGCCTTCTCCCGTTGTGGAGCACAGGCTCCAGATGCGCAGGCTCAGTAGCCGTGGCGCACGGGCCCAGTCGCTCCGCGGCATGTGGGATCTTCCCAGACCAGGGCTCGAACCCGTTCCCCTGCATTAGCAGGCAGATTCTCAACCACTGTGCCACCAGGGAAGCCCCTGGATGTATTATAAATTGCAAATAAAACATATTTTGTATTAACAATATGGCAAACATTTATTTTTTTTCTTATCAGTGCATGTACACAACAGTAAGTTTTCAAAAAGATGTTCATAAATATCATGAATCTTTTCAAGATTTCTACAGGTAACCATGTCTATTGTCTAATTTGTGTGATAAGAATTTAGAAGTCAAGCACTATTCCTCTTTATTTTATACAAGTGTCAGGTGCAAAAAGCCAATCATTAAATAATATCAATGATAATAATAATTACGATGACTACAGTGCTGAAAAACTAGAGAGTTAACATTATTTTGCAATGATGTTAAAATTATACAGATTTTAATAGTCTTAATTTAATGTGTCTAAAATTGTAGTGGTGCTTTGTAAGTTGTGCTTAGAGATATTTTTTAAGTGTTTGTGTTTGAATCCACCCAATATTAATTCAGAAAACTTGACCAGATATTTGTAGTTTTCATGAGCAATAGTATTTCAGGAAGAGATTCTGAGGCCATTTAAATTAATTACAGGATGTAGCCTTATCTCATCCAAATATCCCCTGAATGTTTATTTAGTATATACTGTTACTTTCATGCAGGTGGTGGTCAGGTTATGAAGAATTGAGTTTAAAAGTCAGTTATGATAAAATAACTTCTGTTTTTAGGAAAACATTTCAAATGTATCTTATACTCTTTTTCCACATCTTAACATTTTTAATTATTTGTTCTTATTTTCAATATTGATGACCTGCTAGTGTGTTTGCTGTTCATACTTCTTAAGGAATTGTAGTGTCTACCAAAATACATGAAATTCAGTTGCTTAATGAATTTTTCTTTGTAGATGTTTTAAATGGACACATTGTCAGCATGATCAAACTAGCTTATGAAGATCTAGAACATGTGAATGGCAAGAATGTATATGTGAGGAAAGAAGATCAAACTGTCAAAAGAGTCTATAAAGTAAAAAAAATCTATTTTTTTTCCTTGACTCCTCTTAGAAAGTCAGCAAAATGTGGTATTTATGAATGGAAGTGGAGTGCGTGGGCTTGACCACCAGCTCCATCACTGATTAGCCGTGTAACACTGGGCAAGTTACCGCACCTTTCTGTGCCTCCATTTCTGCAACTGTAAAATGGAGATAATAACTCGATCTATCCCCAGAGGTTTGGGGTGAGGATTAAGTGAGTACTAACACTGAGTAATTGATTAATAAACATAAGCTATTGATATTATCAGTACTTATAAAGAATTATTCTTTTCCATAAATATAAAGACTCCATATTCCATTTTCTAAAGGAATTTTCCAATTGTGCCATGGTTGGTGGGGCAAATTGTAGTTTCCAAAAATATCTACAGCACTATTTCTGATCCCATGTGCTCTTCTAAACTCTGCAACTTTTTAATCAAAAGATGGAGTCTAATCCCCCCCCATTATGACTCATTCTGATGAATAGAATATAGAATGTAGGAGAAGAGATGCTGTATGACTTCTGAGGCTAGGTCATATAAGGAAATATAGGATATAGTCTCTCTCTCTATCCTCTCTCTTTCCTTCTCTACTCTCACTGTGTCTCCAGATGTTAACTCTTGGAACCCAACCCCAATGCTGTGAGGAAGCCTAGGCCACCCAGAGAAACCATATGTAGTTGTTCCAGCTGACTGTCCCAGCAAAGGACTCACTGCCAGACAGACATGGTGGTGAACAAGGCTTTAGATAATCTCAGCATTACAGCTGATGCCAAGTGGAGCTGAGAGGAGCTCTCCTTGCCAAAGTCTGCCCAAATTGCTGATTAATAAATAAAATAGATGTTGACATTGTTTTAAGCCACATATCTTGTGATAATTTCTTACAAAGCCTTAGCAACTGGAATAGTAGGCAATGCAGATAAATTGTAAATTAAAAATCACCTACAAAAATATAGAGGAATGTGATGGTTAATTTTATGTGACAACTTGACTGGGTTCTAAGATGGCCAGATAGTGGGCAAAACACTATTTCTGGGTATGTCTGTAAAAGTGTTTCTGGGAGAGATTGGCATTTGAATTAGTAGTCTGAGTGAAGAAGATCTACCTTTCCAATGTTTGTGGGCATCATCCAACCCACTGAGGGCCTGAATAGAACAGAAAGGTAGAGGAGGGGCATATTTGCTGTCTTTGTTTGAGCTGGGACATTCATCTTCTCCTGCCCTTGGACATCAGTGTTCCTGGTTCTTGGGCCTTTGGATTCAGATTGGACTTGCATCATTGACTCCCTTTGTTCTCAGGCTTTTGACTTTGGACTGAGGGTTACACCATCTGCTCTCCTATTTCTCTGGCCCTCAGACTTGGACTGGAACAACACCATTGGCATTTATGGGTCTCCAGCTTGCAGATGGAAGATCATGGGACTTCTTGGCTTCCATAATTGTGTGAGCCAATTCTTTTTTTTTTTTTTTTTTTTTTTATTAGTTTCTGCTTTATAACAAAGTGAATCAGTCATACATATACATCTGTTCCCACATCCCTTCCCTCATGCATCTCCCTCCCTCCCACCCTCCCCATCCCACCCCTCCAGGCAGTCACAAAGCACCGAGCTGATCTCCCTGTGCTCTGCGGCTGCTTCCCACTATCTATCTACCTTACGTTTGGTAGTGTATATATGTCCATGCCTCTCTTTCCCTTTGTCACAGCTTACCCTTCCCCTTCCCCATATCCTCAAGTCCATTCTCAAGTAGGTCTGTGTCTTTATTCCCGTTTTACCCCTAGGTTCTTCATGACATTTTTTTTTTTTTAATTCCATATATATGTGTTAGCATACGGTATTTGTCTTTCTCTTTCTGACTTACTTCACTCTGTATGACAGACTCTAGGTCTATCCACCTCATTACAAATAGCTCAGTTTCGTTTCTTTTTATGGCTGAGTAATATTCCATTGTATATATGTGCCACATCTTCTTTATCCATTCATCCGATGATGGACACTTAGGTTGTTTCCAGCTCCGGGCTATTGTGAATAGAGCTGCAATGAACATTTTGGTACATGTCTCTTTTTGAATTATGGTTTTCTCAGGGTATATGCCTAGTAGTGGGATTGCTGGGTCATATGGTAGTTCTATTTGTAGTTTTTTAAGGAACCTCCATACTGTTCTCCATAGTGGCTGTACCAATTCACATTCCCACCAGCAGTGCAAGAGTGTTCCCTTTTCTCCACACCCTCTCCAGCATTTATTGTTTCTAGATTTCTTGATGATGGCCATTCTGACTGGTGTGAGATGATATCTCATTGTAGTTTTGATTTGCATTTCTCTAATGATTAATGATGTTGAGCATTCTTTCATGTGTTTGTTGGCAGTCTGTATATCTTCTTTGGAGAAATGCCTATTTAAGTCTTCTGCCCATTTTTGGATTGGGTTGTTTGTTTTTTTGCTATTGAGCTGCATGAGCTGTTTATAAATTTTGGAGATTAATCCTTTGTCAGTTGCTTCATTTGCAAATATTTTCTCCCATTCTGAGGGTTGTCTTTTGGTCTTGTTTATGGTTTCCTTTGCTGTGCAAAAGCTTTGAAGTTTCATTAGGTCCCATTTGTTTATCTTTGTTTTTAGTTCCATTTCTCTAGGAGGTGGGTCCAAAAGGATCTTGCTGTGATTTATGTCATAGAGTGTTCTACCTATGTTTTCCTCTAAGAGTTTGATAGTTTCTGGCCTTACATTTAGGTCTTTAATCCATTTTGAGCTTATTTTTGTGTATGGTGTTAGGGAATGATCTAATCTCATACTTTTACATGTCCCTGTCCAGTTTTCCCAGCACCACTTATTGAAGAGGCTGTCCTTTCTCCACTGTACATTCCTGCCTCCTTTATCAAAGATAAGTTGGCTATATGTGCGTGGGTTTATCTCTGGGCTTTCTATCCTGATCCACTGATCTATCTTTCTGTTTTTATGCCAGTACCACACTGTCTTAATTACTGTAGCTTTGTAGTATAGTCTGAAGTCAGGCAGCCTGATTCCTCCAGCTCCGTTTTTCGTTCTCAAGATTGCTTTGGGTATTCGGGGTCTTTTGTTTTTCCAAACAAATTTTGAAATTTTTTGTTCTAGTTCTCTGAAAAAAGCCAGTGGTAGTTTGATAGGGATTGCATTGAATCTGTAGATTGCTTTGGGTAGTAGAGTCATTTTCACAATATTGATTCTTCCAATCCAGGAGCATGGTATATCTCTCCATCTATTTATATCATCTTTAATTTCTTTCATCAGTGTCTTATAATTTTCTGCATACAGGTCTTTTGTCTCCTTAGGTAGGTTTATTCCTAGATATTTTATTCTTTTTGTTGCAATGGTAAATGGGAGTGTTTTCTTGATTTCATTTTCAGATTTTTCATCATTAGTGTACAGGAATGCCAGAGATTTCTGTGCATTAATTTTGTATCCTGCTACTTTACCAAATTCATTGATTAGCTCTAGTAGTTTTTCGGTAGCATCTTTAGGATTCTCTATGTATAGTATCATGTCATCTGCAAACAGTGACAGCTTTACTTCTTCTTTTCCAATTTGGATTCCTTTTATTTCCTTTTCTTCTCTGATTGCTGTGGCTAAAACTTCCAAAACTATGTTGAATAAGAGTGGTGAGAGTGGGCAGCCTTGTCTTGTTCCTGATCTTAGTGGAAATGGTTTCAGTTTTTCACCATTGAGGACAATGTTGGCTGTGGGTTTGTCATATATGGCCTTTATTATGTTGAGGAAAGTTCCCTCTATGCCTACTTTCTGCAGGGTTTTTATCATAAATGGGTGTTGAATTTTGTCGAAAGCTTTCTCTGCATCTATTGAGATGATCATATGGTTTTTCTCCTTCAACTTGTTAATATGGTGTATCACATTGATTGATTTGCGTATATTGAAGAATCCTTGCATTCCTGGAATAAACCCCACTTGATCATGGTGTATGATCCTTTTAATGTGCTGTTGGATTCTGTTTGCTAGTATTTTGTTGAGGATTTTTGCATCTATGTTCATCAGTGATATTGGCCTGTAGTTTTCTTTCTTTGTGACATCCTTGCCTGGTTTTGGTATCAAGGTGATGGTGGCCTCGTAGAATGAGTTTGGGAGTGTTCCTTCCTCTGATATTGTTTGGAAGAGTTTGAGAAGGATGGGTGTTAGCTCTTCTCTAAATGTTTGATAGAATTCGCCTGTGAAGCCATCTGGTCCTGGGCTTTTGTTTGATGGAAGATTTTTAATCACAGTTTCAATTTCAGTGCTTGTGATTGGTCTATTCATATTTTCTATTTCTTCCTGAGTCAGTCTTGGTAGGTTGTGCATTTCTAAGAATTTGTCCATTTCTTCCAGGTTGTCCATTTTATTGGCATAGAGTTGCTTATAGTAATCTCTCATGATCTTTTGTATTTCTGCAGTGTCAGTTGTTACTTCTCCTTTTTCATTTCTAATTCTACTGATTTGAGTCTTCTCCCTTCTTTTCTTGATGAGTCTGGCTAATGGTTTGTCAATTTTGTTTATCTTCTCAAAGAACCAGCTTTTAGTTTGGTTGATCTTTGCTATCGTTTCCTTCATTTCTTTTTCATTTATTTCTGATCTGATCTTTATGATTTCTTTCCTTCTGCTAACTTTGGGGGTTTTTTGTTCTTCTTTCTCTAATTGCTTTAGGTGCAGGGTGAGGTTGTTTACTCGAATTGTTTCCTGTTTCTTAAGGTGGGATTGTATTGCTATAAACTTCCCCCTTAGAACTGCTTTTGCTGCGTCCCATAGGTTTTGGGTCGTCGTGTCTCCATTGTCATTTGTTTCTAAGTATTTCTTAATTTCCTCTTTGATTTCTTCAGTGATCACTTCATTATTGAGTAGTGTATTGTTTAGCCTCCATGTGTTTGTATTTTTTACAGATCTTTTCCTGTAATTGATGTCTAGTCTCATAGCATTGTGGTCGGAAAAGATACTTGATACAATTTCAATTTTCTTAAATTTACCAAGGCTTGATTTGTGACCCAAGATATGATCTATCCTGGAGAATGTTCCATGAGCACTTGAGAAAAATGTGTATTCTGTTGTTTTTGGGTGGAATGTCCTATAAATATCAATTAAGTCCATCTTGTTTAATGTATCATTTAAAGCTTGTGTTTCCTTATTTATTTTCATTTTGGATGATCTGTCCATTGGTGAAAGTGGGGTGTTAAAGTCCCCTACTATGATTGTGTTACTGTCGATTTCCCCTTTTATGGCTGTTAGTATTTGCCTTATGTATTGAGGTGCTCCTATGTTGGGTGCATAAATATTTACAATTGTTATATCTTCTTCTTGGATCGATCCCTTTATCGTTATGTAGTGTCCTTCTTTGTCTCTTCTAATAGTCTTTATTTTAAAGTCTATTTTGTCTGATATGAGAATTGCTACTCCAGCTTTCTTTTGATTTCCATTTGCATGGAATATCTTTTTCCATCCCCTTACTTTCAATCTGTATGTGTCTCTAGTTCTGAAGTGGGTCTCTTGTAGACAGCATATATATGGGTCTTGTTTTTGTATCCATTCAGCCACTCTGTGTCTTTTGGTGGGAGCATTTAGTCCATTTACATTTAAGGTAATTATTGATATGTATGTTCCTATTCCCATTTCCTTAATGGCTTTGGGTTCGTTATTGTAGGTATAGTCCTTCTGTTGTGTTTCTTGCCTAGAGAAGTTCCTTTAGCATTTGTTGTAAAGCTGGTTTGGTGGTGCTGAACTCTCTCAGCTTTTGCTTGTCTGTAAAGGTTTTAATTTCTCCATCAAATCTGAATGAGATCCTTGCTGGGTAGAGTAATCTTGGTTGCAGGTTTCTCTCCTTCATCAGTTTAATTATGTCCTGCCACTCCCTTCTGGCTTGTAGAGTTTCTGCTGAGAGATCAGCTGTTAACCTGATGGGGATTCCCTTGTGTGTTATTTGTTGTTTTTCCCTTGCTGCTTTTAATATGATTTCTTTGTGTTTAATTTTTGACAGTTTGATTAATATGTGTCTTGGCGTATTTCTTCTTGGATTTATTCTGTATGGGACTCTCTGTGCCTCCTGGACTTGATTAACTATTTCCTTTCCCATATTAGGGAAGTTTTCAACTATAATCTCTTCAAATATTTTCTCAGTCCCTTTCTTTTTCTCTTCTTCTTCTGGAACCCCTATAATTCGAATGTTGGTGCGTTTAATGTTGTCCCAGAGGTCTCTGAGACTGTCCTCTGTTCTTTTCATTCTTTTTTCTTTATTTTTCTCTGCATCAGTTATTTCCACTATTTTATCTTCCACCTCACTTATCCGTTCTTCTGCCTCAGTTATTCTGCTATTGATCCCATCTAGAGTATTTTTCATTTCATTTATTGTGTTTTTAATCGATGCTTGATTCATCTTTAGTTCTTCTAGGTCCTTGTTAACTGTTTCTTGCATATTGTCTATTCTATTTCCAAGATTTTGGATCTGGGAAATAGAATCTTGGATCAGCTTTACTATCATTATTCTGAATTCTTTTTCAGGTAGACTGCCTATTACCTCTTCATTTGTTAGGTCTGGTAGGTTTTTATCTTGCTCCTTCACCTGCTGTGTGTTTTTCTGCTTTCTCATTTTGCTTATGTTACTGTGTTTGGGGTCTCCTTTTTGCAGGCTGCAGATTCGTAGTTCCCGTTGTTTTTGGTGTCTGTCCCCCGTGGCTAAGGTTGTTTCAGTAGGTTGTGTAGGCTTCCTGGTGGGGGGGACTAATGCCTGTGTTCTGGTGGTTGAAGCTCGATCTTGTCTTTCTGGTGGACAGGTCCACGTCTGGTGGTGTGTTTTGGGGTGCCTGTGGCCTTATTATGTTTTTAGGTATCCTCTCTGCTAATGGGTGGGGTTGTGTTCCTGCCTTGCTAGTTGCTTGGCATAGGGTGACCAGCACTGTAGCTTGCTGGTCGTTGACTGAAGCTGGGTGCTGGTGTTGAGATGGAGATCCCTGGGAGATTTTCGCTGCTTGATATTATGTGGAGCTGGGAGGTCTCTTGTGGACCCGTGTCCTGAAGTTGGCTCTCCCACTTCAGAGGCACAGCACTAACTCCTGGCTGCAGCACCAAGAGCCTTTCATCCACCCGGCTCAGAATAACAGTGAGAAAAAGTAGAAAGAAATAATTAGTAGAAGAAAGAAAGAGAGATTGAAAGAAAGGAAGAAGGGAAATAAGGAAGGAAGGAAGGAAGGAAGAAAGAAAGAAGGGAGGGAGGAAGGATGGAAAGAAAGGAAAGAAAGGAGGGAGGGAGAGAGGAATGAAAGCAAAAGGAAGAGTGAATGGAAGAAGAGAGGGAGGGAGGGAGGAAGGAAAGAAAGAAAGAAAGACAGGAGGGAGGGAGGGAGGGAGGAAGGAAAGAAAAAGAAAGTGGAAAGAAGAAGGGTGGGAGGGAGGGAGGGATGGAGGAAAGAAAAAGAAAGAAGGAAAGGAGGAGCGGAGGGAGGGAGGGAGGAAGGGAAGGGAGGAAAAAAAGAAAGAGCAGGTAAAGTAAAATAGAATAAAGTATGAAATATAGTAGCGTTATTAAAATTAAAAAGTAATTATTGAAAAAAAACACGGACCGAAAGAACCCTGGGACATATGGTGGAAGCAAAGCTATACAGAGAGAATCTTACACAGAAGATTACACATACACATTCACAAAAAGAGAGCAGGGGGAAAAATCAAAAATCTTGCTCTCCAAGTCCACCTCCTCGATTTGGGATAATTCGTTGTAAAAAGAGGAAAAGGGCGAAAAGTCTGAAATCTTGCTAAGTCCACCTCCTTAATTTGAGATAATTCGTTGTAAAAAGAGGAAAAAAAAAAGGGGGGGGAAAGTCTTAAATCTTGTCCTCAAGGTCCACTTCCTCAATTTGGGATGATTCGCTGTCCATTCATGCACTCCACAGACGCAGGGCACATCAAATGGACCGTGGAGCTTTAATCCGCTGCCTCGGAGGCTGCACAGAGAGATTTCCCTGTCTCTGCTCTCACAGCTCCCGGGTCTCAGCCTTGGACCTGGCCCCGCCTCTGCGCGTAGGTCGCCGGAGGGCGTCCGTTCTTCGCTCCGACAGGACGGGTTTAAAGGAGCCGCTGATTCGGGGGCTCTGGCTCACTCAGGCAGAGGGGAGGGAGGGGAATGCCCTCTCCTCGCGCACCAGGCAACAAAAGGGAAAAAAGTCTCTTGCCTCTCCGGTAGCTCCAGACCCTTTCCCCGGACTCCCTCCGGGCTAGCACTAACCCCTTCAGGGTCTCTTCCTGCCGCCAGCCCCAGACCTCTCCCTGCGCTCCGACTGAAAGCCGATACCCGAGCCTCAGCTCCCAGCCCCGCCCGCCCTGGCGGCCGAGCAGACAAGTCTCTCGGGCTGGTGTGTGCCTGAGGGCACCGATCCTCTGTGCCAAAATCTCTCCGCTTTGCCCTCCACACCCCTGTTGCTGTGCTCTCCTCCGCTACTCCGAAGCTTTCCCCCTCCGCCACCTGCAGTCTCCGCCCTCGAAGGGGCTTGTAGTGTGTAGAAACCTTCCCTCCTTCACGGCTCCCTCCCACTGGTGCAGGTCCCGTCCATATCCTATTGTCTCTGTTTATTCTTTTTTTCTTTTGACCTACCCAGGTATGTGGGGAGTTTCTTGCCTTTTGGGGGGTCTGAGGTCTTCTGTCAGCGTTCAGTAGGTGTTCTGTTGGAGTTGTTCCACGTGTAGATGAATTTCTGATGTATCTGTGGGGAGGAAGGTGATCTCCACGTCTTACTCTTCCGCCATCTTCCTCCGGCTCCCCCGCCAATTCTTATGATAGTTTTCTTCTTAAAAATCTCTCTGTATATCCCATTGGTTCTGTTTCTCTGGAGAACCCTGACTAATACAGTGATGGCTTATAAACAACAGAAATTTATTTCTCACAGTTCTGGAAGCTGGAAGTCCAAGATCAGTGAGTCAACATGGTTGGGTGATCACCCTCTTCCTGGTTCATAGCCAGCACCTGTTCATGTGTTCTTACACGTTTGAAGGGGCTACTGGTCTCTCTGGAACCTCTTTTATAAAGCACTGATTCCATTCATGAGTGTTCCACCCTCATACTTAAGCATCTCCCAAGTGCCCCACCTACTAATATCATCACCTTTCAGGGTTAGGATTCCAACATATAAATTTTGGAGGGACACAAACATTCAGACCATAGCATAACCATCTTATAAATTACTCTCAAGCAAGACCAAAGAGCTTGCAGCATTAAGCTAACTCAATCCCCTGAGTTATTTCATGTATCACTCTTCTCCTTATAATTCACCCTATCTCTATTTTATTCTGACCAACGTCTACCCTTTGTATTCCCCATTCACCTCTGGCAGCTAAATTCAGACGTCTTCTACCTGACCTTGCACACATCACATTAATAAGCACATTACATATTATTGCACATGCTGGGATGAGTTACATTTGTCTCTCCATTATTCTGTTGTGTGTTCCTGAAGGATAGGATCTTTATTTTATATATCTTTTTGTTCTTGTTGCTGTCTCTGGAACAGAGTAAATTCTCATTAGAAGTTTTTTTAAATGAATAAATGTTTAATTCTCCAAAATTAAATTTAATGCTGAATAGAAAATTGAGTTTGTCTTTCTCATAAATGATTCACTGACTCAAGTTCCCTATAGAATGGAACAATTACAAAAGAAACACTTGATGACATCCTTTATATCACAGAACTACATTAACTCATATACTCAGAGGTAGTAATTTATAATCTGTTTTCTTTTCATAGCAATGGTGCTTAGAAAATGAAAGATGGTGAAAGTAACCTTCTAAAGCAAAATAATGTAAAACATTTAGTTTGGGAATGAAACATGTATAAGAGAAATTGACTAGCTAGAAAAACTGGTATTTCATTGATTGTGCTATCAAAATAAGTGGCTTTTCTGAGGGTACTAGGAGGGAAGGGAAATCACTTTTCCTTAACGTGGTCTTGTCAGGATTCTCTGTAAGTGTTATGCATATTTTACCAGTTTAAGATAGCAAGGGAGTGGGGAAGGAGCGGTCAAAATCACAAAATCTGCTACAAGTTGATTTGCAGCTTTTTTTTTTTTTAATTTGCCAACTGTTCACATTTTCCTGTGAACTTTTTTATAAAAGAAAAATACAATTTTTCACAGCTGTCTTTGGATAAATTGATTTATTAGTGCCAGTGAATAATAAGCAACTAGATTCACACTGAGCATTCTACTGCAATTAGTATTTTAGTGAAAATGGCCTGTGTTTGGGTCCTGGGCACCCCACTGCCTGCTGACATGTCCGTTTCAAGGTATTCAGCATTGGCTGTAATTTGCTCTTTTCCAAGGGTATTTTTTAAGACTTTACTTCTTTAGAGTAGTTTTAGATTCATAGCAAAATTGATATGATGGTACAGAATTTCTCATGTACTTCCTGCCCCAACATATGCACAGCCTCCCCCATTATCAAGATCCCCCACCAGAGTGGTTCATTTATTACAACTGATGAGCCAACATTGACACATTATTACCGTCCAAAGTTCATAGCTTACATTACAGTTTGCTCTTGGTATTGTACGTTCTATGGGTTTGCACAAATGTGTAATCACATGTGTCCATTATTATGATATTATGCAGAGCAGTTTCACTGCCTTAAAAATCCTCTGTGCTCCACCTGTTCATCCCTCCCCTATAACCCTGGAAACCGCTGATCTTTTTACCATCTCATAATTTTACTTTTCCAAGAATGTCGTAGAGTTGGAATCATACATACAGTAGGTAGCCTTTTCAGATTGGTTTCTTTCATTTTGTAATATGCACTTAAGTTTCCTCCATGTCTTTTCATAGCTTGATAGTTCATTTATTTTTAGCACTGAATAATATTTCATTAGATGTAACATAGTTTATTTATCCATTCACCTATTGAAGGACATATTGGTTGCTTCCAGGTTTGGGGAATTATGAATAAACCTGTTATAAAAATATCCAAGTGAAGGCTTTTGTGTGGACATGTTTCCAGCTCCTTTGATATCAAAGAGCATGTTTGCTGGATCATATGGTAAGAGTATATCTGGAAACCACCAAACTTTCTTCCAAACTGGCTGTACAATTTTGCATTCTCCCCAGCAGTGAATGAGAGTTCTTACTGCTTCACATCCTTACCGTGATTTGGTGTTGTCAGTGTTCTGGATTTTGGGCATTATTATAGGTGGTAGTGGTATTTCATTGCCATTTTAATTCACATTTCCCTAATAAAATGAAAAGAAAATTGTACACTGTCTCTAAAATTCATGATGAAAATAATATAATTACAAAAAAATTATATAAATACAGTAGGGGTTAGAGATTTTAATTAATGTTTGTCAACTTAAATGATCAAGTTGACAGTAGCTATGTTAATGAATCACCTTCATTCCCCCTTTTTTTTTTTTTTTTTTTTTTTTTTTTTTGCGGTACACGGGACTCTCACTGTTGTGGCCCCTCCCGCTGCAGAGCACAGGCTCTGGACGCACAGGCTCAGCGGCCATGGCTCACGGGCCCAGCTGCTCCGCAGCATGTGGGATCCTCCAGGACCGGGGCACGAACCCGTGTCCCCTGCATCGGCAGGCGGACTCTCAACCACTGTGCCACCAGGGAAGCCCACCCTCATCTACTTTTCAACCTGAGGAAACTGACACTTGAAGAAGAAGTTATGTAACGTCACCTGTGATCAGTTATTAAGGTGACAAAACTGAGATTTGAAACTCTTTCTGACTCTAAATCTTAATCACTGAAACCTTTAACCTCTGTACCATATGGAATATTCAAGGACAACGGTTGTTTCCATTTTTTACTTTATACAATCAGCATCTACTTTAGAGTGTGGCATACTTATGTAGAGAAAAGCTCAGTAAACTCATTGAGCTAAACCACATTAAAAGACCGTAAACTTTTCATACCTGTGAAAACTTCCTACCCTAATCTACAAAAAGGAAAAGAAAGGAAAGGAAAGGAAAGGAAAGGAAAGGGAAGGGAAGGAAAATGCTTTTCTTTCTTTCCAATTCTTATGTTTATTGCTCTTATTGGTCTTTCTTTCCCTATCACATATTTGAACATCAGTAAAATTTTGAATAATCCGAAAGTATTAAGTGTGAATCCTGTTTTGTGGATTATTCTTAAGACAATGCTTCTAATTTTCCACCTCTAAGTAGGATATTTGCTATATGTTTTTGTTGGATGTCTTTTATTAGTGTAAGGCAGTGACTTTTAATAAATGCTTTATAGGAATTTTGTTTGTTTCAGTCATAAATGAGTGTTAAATTTTAAAACAGGTCTCTGTAGCTATTGAAATGACTCTGTAGCTATTAATTTTCTCTTTTAAGGTGTTAATACCATTAAGTCCATTGATAAATAACCTAACATTTAACAAACTTTGCATCATTTGTATAAATTCTAAGTGGAATGGGAACAGATTTTGCTCTGGAGTTGGCAAGCTCAGCTAGGTAATTGCAGAAAATTAACCTACACTCATCCCCCCTTTCAAATTTTCTTTCCCTCTCTAGTCTCCTTGGAAAAACTTCAGGAGGTATGGCAGACATGCTGTCTAATACCTGGGTTCTTTATGTTCACTGGCATCATTGCTCTCCTTCAGAATGCAGATCCCATCACATAAATCTTTAGTGAAATTTCAGAGCCATTTCAGCCCCTGTGGACTGTTAGGGCTACGTGGGCTTTCTATTGCCCCTGCTGCCTACCCACTCAGGGGTTCCTCTCCCTCTATTCTTTGGTCCCAGACACCTGATGACCTTTTGCAACATTATGTTTGCCACTGTCATGTAACTGCACCATCAGTGCTTTTCCTTCTTTGATGCTCCTTTGAACCAGTCAAAATGCCAACAGCCACCAAAGGATGCTTCCTGATCCTCGCAAGCAGGGTCTTGACTGTTTTCTGTTGATAGAGAAATAACTTCCCTTTCTCTGTGTTTTGGTCTTTGGATAGAATTCCAACCAAAAAAAATCTTGGATTCCCAAGAATTAAAGGTCTTTTACTGATTATACATGTCCTTCTTTAGGATATGTAAAGCTCTCCAGGGTCTCTAGCTCATGGGTTGGTTCAAGTATTTTCCTCAAAACATCAGGTACTATTGTTTAGTCTTATTTATAGATTGCTACTTCTGTCCTACCTACTTGTGATTTGTTTCTGTTACCCAACTTCCCCCATGTAAGTTTACCAGCAGACTTGTATTAATACCAAGTGTGTATAAAGTAAAAATTCTTTCCAAGGGGGTTTGCCTGTCTATATGAATTTTTGCATATCAGTACATGCTTCCTGGATGAGGAAAAGGAAAGAGTTTTCTAAGTTAACTTGCCAGGTGTATGTGAATTCATATTCTACTCTGCTAGGATGAATTTCAGTGACTGAGAATGTGTGTGTGTGTGTGTGTGTGTATGTGTGAGAGAGAGAGAGAGGAAATGCATATCAGCATACAACCCAACCTAGTGTGTGTGTGTGTGTGTGTGTATATATATATATATATATATATATATTTAAAATATTAAATCTTTAAGTAATATTTTCTCAACTGGGGATGCTGTTACCTACCCTTCCCCTACCAGGGAACATTTAGCAATTACCTGGAGACATTTTAAAATTTGTGACTGGAAGATGGTGATACACAAGTGGGTAGAGGCATTTGGTAGGTAGTGGCATCTAGTAGGAAGAGGTAAGGGATACTGTTGAACATCCTATGGAACACAGAATAGCCCCCCAGGTCAAAGGATTGTCAAGTCCAAAATGCCAATAGCACCAATTGTGAACAACCTTCCTCTAAGTGAATTGAGGACGTTTTTACACATCTGTAGAGTTTTGTCATCTTTAAATTTATATTGAACATTAATGACATACCAAAATGCATACATTGTTCCTAATCTGACAGAGTTTATTGTCTGGAATGAGACAGACCCCACAGTAATTCAGTGTGATTTGGAATAATGGGAGCTATAAGGTAGTAGGATCCAGTATTCGTTGGAACAATAAAGGAGAAATTTTCCTAAACAAGTCCTAAATAAGAGTTAAATAGTACATTTTCATTCATTCTTTAAATCATTATTTTACAGCAAAACCTCATTAAGGCAATGTTGTTTTATTCTGAATAACATAATTCAAAGAAAAATTATACTCCTTACTCAACTAAATGTAACATTGTTAGCTAATAAATAGATGCAATAATCCAAACCACCTCCCCTCCCATTCGTCCTTCTTCTCCCCTTACGCCATCCCATACCTTTGTCCTTAAAGTTTGGAATAAGGTTTTAGTCTTAACACAGATAAAATAAACACATTTTGGTTTCACATTGGAAAATATGCTTTTTATAACTCTGAGTTATAAGATTTTCTATTATTCATTTTTCTCCCTTCTCTTCAGGGAAATTCTCATTTCTCCCTCTCTCTCTCTCTATTTCTCTCTCTCTCTCTCTCCCCCTCTCTTTCTCCCCCCCCTCAAGCTCTTAAAATGTCATTAACATCCGTTTACACTGACAATAAATAAAAGGCATCTTCAGGGATGAGGATACACTGATATGTCTTCAAACTTTATGACTTTTCTCCTAGTATTTGATCTTCATAATGTGCACTTTCTGCTATGATCCAATTAATCTTAAACATGATACCAGGTATGTAGACTGTTTGGTTTTAATTTACTAGGTTATAACTAGTGGTATTTTCTTCTTCACTACTGCTCTGCACCCATAAATTATTTGGTAGCAATTGTCTGTTAAAATACATCCAAATGCTTTTCACTAGCTTCCTGAATTAAAAGTAAGCCTTCAGTTAAGGTATTCCTAAGAACTTACTCTAATGTTCTTTTTGTCCCTTTCTCTAACAGAGAGACATGTGGATGGTTTTGGGGTTTTAGCTTTCAGTGCATATAATTTGAGGAGTGCTAGAAGCTACCCACACCAAAAAGAACTCCATCTGTGTACAATTCCATACCTCATTTCTTTGCAAATTAAAATATATATATATTGGGTTTAAACTTCAAAACTCCTCGATAAAATTTGTCAGGTAAACTATTAAGATCTGAATTTAAATTTGGGGGTTGTTGGAAACCTGGTAGTTGCTTCAAATCTTTGATGTGTAGGCCACAGACATTACTGCTTACATAAGTGGATGAATCTATTAAAAAAAGTCAATGGCATGCAATAGGAAGAACAAAAGGGAATCTTATCATTAGACGATCTTGTCTTTGAATCTTTAATGTGTCTCATAAACTGTATTACTGTAGTTCCCTCACTTCTCTAATTATGAGTTTCCTTCCTTGCAAAAAGGATGATGTTCTTACCTTGAAGAGTTGTTGTGCAGTTGAAAAGTAAAGCAATAATAATTATGTTACAATTTTTCTGAGCTTGTTACCTGTACTACCTCATTTAATTCTCAAAAAAAACTATTAATGTGTACAACAAATGAAATTACAGAGAGATTAAGTAATTGACCTCTAGTTTGCACAACCATTAATAGGTAGGGTTAGGAGTAAATCCAAGCAATGTAGGTCAGAGCCCACGTTTACAGTGACTACATGTATAATAGACACTATGTAAATAGCAGTTACAATTATTGAGGGAAAGTAGCGTATATATATTTAAGTCATGTGTTTGAAATTGTAATGGGAAGATTATTAGATATACAGCCTAAAATACTGCAGTCAATTTAATCTCTTTTTTTCTTGCATATTATAGATAAATATACTAGAAAATTCTATCCTGAGTTCCCCATCCCTGCAATTACCATTAACTATAGAAACAAGTTGACAGTTAAACCTGTGTTAAAATGAAAAACTAAAGCATGTCTTGTTCCAGTGTTTGTTTAAGCATTGGGCCTCAGCATCAGTTCCTGAACTAAATTTGCTTTCTCTATCTAAATCAGTTGGGTGAATGGTGCCATGTCTTCACAATAATAGCACAACTTTGCACTTAATTTTAATTAGCTAAGCATAAAGTAGCTGGGATGGCAATCAAACAGATGGAAAATTGATACCACACTGGCCCAAATGTTGAAGACCATCACACAAAGAAGATTTTTTCTTTTTTCCCCTCTACTCTTGAAAATAAAAATATTTCTCCATGATATGCTTAGCAGACCTCATTGATCTACTCTTATTTTAAATAGTGCATGAATAATTGTACATAGGCAAGCTTGCAGTAGTATGTGTAACACCTGTTCACAAGCTTGGTACTATAACACTCTGATCATCAAAAGTAATTTCAGAGCTGTGAGTTTTCAAATAGCTAATGAGCCTTGGAATATTTCTGTAAATAATTGAAAAATGGCAAATTAAAAAAAGTACCATTGGATGATGCAGTATGAGTCTACCACACAATATTCCAAGAAGCCTTACTGGATGGAACTCATTAAGTTGGTAAATCTACCAAGAACCAGGTTCTGGCCCCATATTTGCAATCTCAGTAAATTTATAATTAGGGACTGAAGTTTATGTTACAGGGAAGAATTAAATTAACCAATATCACATGGATAAATGGTGATTTATTAATGTATAGTGAAAGATCATTCTTACAGGAAACCATATAATCTAATGCAGGGGCTGGCAAACTTTTCTATAAAGGCTCAGATAGTTAATAAATGTTTTAGGCTTTGCAGGCCCAATCATCTCTGTTGCAGTTACTCAACTCTGCTTTTGTAGTAAGAAAGTAACCATAAGCAACACATAAATCCATGATCAAGGCTGTGTTCCTATAAAACTTACTTATGGACACTGAAATTTGAATTCTATATAATTTTCACATGTTATGAAATATAATTCTTCTTTTGTTTCTGTTTTCCAACCATTTAAAAAAATAAAAGTGATTCTTAGCTCATGGACTGTTGGTCTTAGTCTGCTGACCCCTGCTCTAATGTAAAGGTCAACCAATTCATCAACAAATGGGGTGACCATAGAATTTACTGTTTACATCTGGACACTTTAGAGTGAAAAGATGCTCTAAAATTATTAAAATTATATATATATTGAAATATGTTATTAGTTACTATTTTACAATAATGCTATTTTTATTACAGTAATACAGCTTTTGTTACTGTTTATTTAATATTACAAACTGTTTAATTGTAACAGTAGTATTATAGAATAAAACTGATAAAAACAAAAACAAAACACCTATTTTTCCAGTACAGAATTTTTTCCAGGACAAATGGAAAGATAACAAAATAAATAACAAATAAACAAACATCATCTTTATTCTGATTGGCTTACAGGTAAAATATAACATATGCAGAGTAAATATTCTTGGTGTGTAGTCATGACGCCATAACTCTGAAATGGGAGCTATTTATTATCTTCAATTTACCAATTAGGAAACCAAGGTACAGAGAGGTTACATAACTTGTCACATAGCTAGTAAGTGGCATAACATGATTTGGCTTAGCAATCTGAGAGCAGGGTTTGTGTTCTCAAACTTTATGAAATATTTTCAATTAAATAAAAATTTTAGTTGTTTTTTTTTCAATTAATGGAAGGATTTAAAGGAAACATCATGAGAAAAAATTCCAGAAAGTAGAACAAAATTAAGGGGCATAAAATATGAACAAAAATGAAAATATATAAATCTAGGATCCAGTAACTAACTGTAATATTTCCTGAAGGAACATAAAAACTCAGAAGGAAGGGAATAAGGAAAAGTATTATGGAATAAATTTCCAATAGCAGAAAGACTTTTCAGATGGAAGCACATCTTTGAATTTCCAACAAAATGAATGAAAAGATTTCATACTTTTATGTATCACTGAACTATTTCAGAATCCAAAGAATCAAATGAAAAGATGTGGCAAGTTTTTGAGAAGAGAAATATGTCCAAAGACACAGTAATTAGACTAGCATCAGGCTTAGCAACTGAGAGTTGCTCCATTGCTTCAAGCATCCAAAGTGTGAGGAAAACATATTTTCCACTTGGAATTCTCCGTCAAGCAAAATTGTAAACCCCTGTGTGAAGACAAAATAAGAACATCTTCAGAATCATAAGGACTCAGTACATTTACTTCTCATATAAATTTTTAAAAGAAGCTCCTTGGGGCTTCCCTGGTGGCGCAGTGGTTTAGAGTCCGCCTGCCGATGCAAGGGACACGGGTTCGTGCCCCGGTCCAGGAAGATCCCACATGCCACGGAGCGGCTGGGCCCGTGAGCCATGGCCCCTGAGCCTGCACGTCTGGAGCCTGTGCTCCACAATGGGAGAGGCCACAACAGTGAGAGGCCCGCGTACCACAAAAAAAAAAAAAAAAAAAAAAAAAGAAGCTCCTTGATGATACACTCTAGGCAAAAGAACATTAGTTGAGAAAGAGGAAGATGGGAGGTTAGGAGAAGAGTGAATTCAACCTGGGATAGAAAGAGAGAAGGCCTCAAGTATCTGCTCTGGGCAGGGCTGAAAGACACAATGTACATGTTAAAAAAGGAAGATAACGGCTAAAGCAGGGAAGCAGAAGGGTTAGGTCTCTGGACTCAATGCAGTTGAAGAAAACAGAAGGAATAAAAAAATAAGGTACAGATTTGCCATTTAAGAATAATAGAAAGAGTAGAATCTGAGAAGTAGAGTGTGGAAGGAATTCATAGATCAAAAAGAATCATCAGTGATGAATATTTACATAGTAAGTTATGTTCATTGATTTCAAAATTAGTAGTAGTCACAGAGAAACATGTAAATGTTACCAACCTTGAAAATATAAAATTGAAAATCCAGATGACATAATTCTGAAGGTTGAAGGTGCTGGGGGTGGGAAAAGCTTGGAGAGAGGGATAACAGCTGCTTAGAGCTGAAATTTTCAAATTGGAGAACCTGAACATTATGTCTTATTACAGAAAGCAATAAAGATGTACTTTTTCAACTTTTATTTAAAAATATAATTAGAAAAGGTGTAAAAGAAAGTGATCTAACCATATTGGGGGAGGGGAGGAAGTGGGAGCAGAAAAAGTGCACTAAACTCCATTTAATATAGCGATAAGTCAAGGGTTAATATCTAAAAATCCTACATTATGCAGTAATGGTTTAAGAATATCATTTAGTAATATAATGGTAACCATGTGGAGATAGAGTTAAGAATAGAGTCTCCTGGGAATAGGGATTAGTGGCAATGACACTAGGGAAGGGAACTCCCTCTTTTTTCCTATTCCATGGTTTTCAAAATAGTAGAAAAGTATTCAGTATTTTTAATTACAAGGAAAGGATGTTAGATAATGGAACAAAAACAAAGGAAGTTAGCTGAGTCATATGCTTAGTGACAGCAACATTGTGTTCTTTTCTGTGTCATTACTGGGACAATTACCTTTACCTAGGACAAATTACCTTTAGGCTCTCATATATTTATGTTATATGTCATATATTCATGTCCTATGTTTAAGGACATCAACATGGTGTTTGTTTCTATGTCACCACTGGAATTATTACCTTTAGGATCTCATGGCCTATTACTCATCCCTTCTTTCACCCATCCCTGCTCAGTTGCCTCCTTGAGTTTCTTGAGCTCACTGGGGCTGCTCTTGCCCCAGGTCCTTTCAGCACATTGTACACTCAGCCTGGAGGCTCTTCACCCAGATATTCACAAGGCTTACTCTCACCTTCTTCAGATTTTGCACAAGTCATCCATTCTCCATGACCACCTCCCTGGTTAGGTTAAAATTCTATTCTCAAACTACCCATCCCTTTCCCCTACTTTATTTTTCTCTATAGTACTCATCACCATCTAGCATATTATATACACTTTACATGTGTTTTCTTTATTGTTTGACTACCACCATTAGAAGGAAAGCTTCATGAAAGCAGAAAATGCTGTCCATTTTGTTCAATGATGTATCTCTAACATCCTGAATGATGGGTGACAAATAGTAAATCTGCAATAAATATTCACTGAATGCATAACTTCCAGATGCCTTTCTTAAGGGACAGGATTACTGGTAGTCAGTTTTCAAAGACTCCTCTCAGTTGACCAGTATTTGAAAAAGTGCTGTCAGTGTTTGCCATTATTTTACTTTCATGGACAACCAAGCCTAAATTATTTTTTTTATCACTGCCGTCACTTACCAAGTATTTTATACAGTTTCTATTCATTTACATATTTTGTCAAATAATTCCAACAACCCTTGTAAAATAGTTATTATAATACCCATTACAGAAGAAAAACCTCCAGTGATGAGACTGTAAGTAACTTGCTTAAATCCACTTGGCTAGTAAGTGCCAGAGTTGATATATTCAGTCAAGCAATAGTGAAGCTTTATAGGAGGCATTTTTAAATTTTTAAATGACTTTCCATTGAGACTGCATCAGATAAATGTTTTGTTTGCAAGTAATGACAAACTCAACTCCAACTGCCTTAAATAATAAACACTATTTATTGTTCCATGTAATTAAAAAGTATAGGCAAGCTCCAGATAAGGGTTTTTTCCTGAGGTTTCTGATGTCTTCAGGACTATAGCTATATTTCTCTGCAGTTCTTTTAGCTATGTCTTATTCTATGTGTCTACTGTATCCCCAGCTGGCTTTTCTTATGGTCAAAAGATAGGCACCATCATATCCCTAGCTTTGTCTCTTTCTCCTTTAGATAATTTTTTCCCTTTATTACTCCACTAAATTTCAGGTCTTTCCTCTGATTCAAATGCTTGAGAACCAATACTCAAATTGACTGGAAAAAATCAAGATTTACCTATCAAACTGGAGATAGAGTTGTTTATCCAAACTACCTGGTGGTGGCATGTGGGATACATATAATGCAGACAGCCACAATGTCCAACACTGAATATGGTTTGTTCCCCAAATTTTCTATGCTTCATTTAAAAATCTTCCCTGGGAGCCATATGTATAATGACATGATAAATAGAAAATGGGATAGACCACTTTCATAAACATTACTATGTTAATAAATACATTTAAACTCTAATAATAGTCAATGGAAGTGGAAGCAAGGAGGCATACAAGGACATAATAAAGGAAACAATTGGAGAAAGAGGCTAGGAAAGAGGAGTACTTAACTTTTTAGAAGAGAGGCAACAGGAAAGGAGAAGCAAGCCTTAGCAGATGTAAAAATATTCAAGACAAATCTCGATTTGGTCACTGTTTTATTTAGATGCCTATCTTTGTGTGATTTTATCCTTTATTTGTTGATGAAACTCTACATAAAATATTTAACACAAAAGAAACAGAGCATTCTAGTTTTTGTCAAAGGTAATCAAACTAAAAATTGTAGCTACATAATATTATCAGCAGCACTAAAACTGAGGCGGCACCCACAATTGGAATGGTGTCTGTTGAGCCTAACATTTCAGTTTATTCAGATAAATAATCTGCGCCTCAGAAACAGATTGTTTTTCAAATGAATTTAGCATAACTGAAAGGTAATTGATAGCCCCAGAGATAGAATACCTCCATTAGTTTATAGAAAAGATATCTCATATTTGTTATTCTGACTACAATATTGTCTCAAGCAGTTGATGCAACAGTGAGCTTAGTGATTTACATTCTATGACGGAAAATACTTTCCTTAGTCTGGCTGTTTATAATTCAGGAAGACTTTGAAATATACACATACATATTCTCATTCACAACCTGCCAGAATAAGTGAGGAAATTTGGTGTGTGTGTGTGTGTGTGTGTGTGTGTGTGTGTGCAGTGTTTATTTAATTTGGTAATAACAGTGTTTGGGAATTTGAGTTATTTCTAAAGTATGGCAAATTTACTTAAAAAAATCTGATCTCTAATTTTGCTTGAAAAAATTAAAAGATCTGAGAACAGTGGGCCAACATGCACACACAATTATAGGCAGAAGCCAAGCCTTGGTTGTCTCTTTAAATAAGTATCTTTTCTCTCATTTGCCATTTACACTATGTATGGGATACCAGTTTTATTAACTCACTGCCCTCTACGTAGCCATCATGTCCTACTGCAAAGCAAAGATAAATAGCACCCAATAATTGTTAAAGGCAGCAAGACAGATTTTATTCAGACTACTGCAATAGAGGAGAGAGACACCTGCATAAACTGAGTACAACTCCAACTAAGACAAAGATGACTGAAGTTATTAAAGGGAGAACAGAGAGGGAACAAAAAGGGGCTATGGGTAAGTGAAAAAGCTGGAACAAAAAGGGGCTAGGGAAGCTATGGGGTAACAAAAAATGGCTATTGTGAAATGGAAAATTACAGAAGGGAAATGACTGGAAACTACTGAAAATGGTTAGGCAGTGTGAGTTGGGACAAGGTTATGTTTTATGGCTTGTCAGTATTGTGTTTTCTTTAGCAAAGACTCAGCACAGGGACTTCAGACTCTTTTAGTGGCATAGCCTAGTGCAGGTAGAAGTCAGGTTACAATTTGGACAAGTCCCTTAGAACAGTATTCTGGTGTGATAGTTAATTTTACATGTCAACTTGACTGCACTAAAGGATACCCAGATAGCTGGTGAAACATTATTTCTGGGTGTGTCTGTAAGGGTGTTTTGGGAAGAGATTAGCATGTGAATTGGTGAAGTGAGTAAAGCAGATGGCCCTCCCTAATGTGGGTGGATATCATCCAATCTGTTGAGAGCCCAAATATAACAAAAAAGCAGAAGAAGGGCAAATTCACTCTCTCTCTGCTTGAGCTGACACATTCATCTTCTGCCTTCAGACATTGACATTCCTGATTCTCAGGCTTTCCAACTCAGACTGGAACTATAGACTCAACTTAGACTCAGACTGGAACTATACACCACTGGCTTTCCTGGTTCTTCTCCAGCTTGCAGATGGCAGACTAGGGGAATTCTTGGCCCTCATAACTACATGAGCCAATTCCTAGGATAAATCTCCTCTTACATACATCTATATCTTATTTTTTTTTTTTTTCCTTTGGAGAACCCTGACTAATACATCTGGCAAGGCATTTTTGCCACATGGCTGTTCACACTTACAACTTCTGCTTTAAAATTAAGACACAAAGCAGTTGAGCAATGTGGAGGCAGGGAGAGGAGAGGGGAAGTGGAGAAGGGGGGCAAGGGTTGTGGTCCAGTCTGCAAATCTTCTATATGTAATTGCTTTTCAGCTGTCTGCCTATATCTACCGGAGGGAAAGGGGAGTTGCCAGGAGGTGCTTGAAACCACAGGATAAACAAGACCCAATGCCCTTGAATAGTAATTTTACTAAATAAGCAAATCATTTTGAACACATTTTAAATACTTCCTAGTCTATACGCCCTATGGCAGCACAGGATTTATCTGTCTTGCTCACTGTCATTACTATTGAGTCTACCATCAGGTCAGGCTCACATTATTTCACCTTTTCCTCCTCCTTCTTCTCCTCTCTTCCTGTTTCTCTGCCTCCTCATTCTTCTTCATATATTTCTTCTTTTTCTTCTTTGACTCTTAAAGTAGTTTATATAAAACAATGTACAGGAAATTGAGATTAAATATTTCAGTCTGCATTTCTGCACTATTAAGAATATAAATCCTTTCAAATCCTTATTTTCAGCAATAGGTTTTATGTATATAAATTGTGTGTGTGAGTGTGTGTGTGTGTGTGTGTATGAGAGAGAGGGGAAGAGAGAGAGATTGAAAGAGAAAGATCCTGGAGTCAAAATAGTTCACAAGATTATAATTCCTATGTGTAAATTATCCATTTTGAGATTTTCTGTAAATTATCCATTTTGAGATTAATCTTTTGTTCTACTTCTTTTCTTTTTGAAAAAAAGTATTTATGATCTAACTTTAATGTAGAGAAATTCAGTAATTAAAAAGAACAGTGGTGAATGTTGTTAACACATAAAAGTCAGGGTGTCAAATAGTTATTTGGGAACATTAAAAAAATTGCGTTCAGTTTAAATCACTTTCTAAGGTGTTTGGTGTAGGCTTTTTAATTTATTCAGATTTTTCTCCCAAATATAGCTTGAAAACATGGATATAATTTTTACCCATAACTTTCTGCTCTCATTTGGAATGCAAATTATTTCACAGCAACATCTTACAGGGTATTATAACTCTTTCACTTCTGCCTGCTGAACTACAGAGAATAGGAATCTATGTCACTAATATTTGTTTTTTCTAATGTTTGGAATGAAGTGGATTTTAAGAGGACCAGTACAAAATAGCAGGATCATGGGAATGGCTGTCTGAATTTCCATTTCTTGAGTTTGCTTGCTGATCCCAGAATTTCATTACTTATCTCCCTTCTTCATGGAGGGGCTGGTTGACTGACAGGCCTGCATCAGAGGTATGTCTCATAACTTACAAGCTGTCATTTCTTTCTTCTAAGCAGAACCTTTTATTAGGGATGATAAAACAAATCCCTCTGAGATTTGATTATTTTTTAAAATTCAAAACTTGGGAAGTGAAGCGTTCCCATAGTTACAGCTATTGTTATCAATTTTTTTTTCTTTAATGCCTGTCTTTTTATGGTAAAGTGTTTATTTCTTGACATGAAACTTGAGAGGTCAATATTACAATCTGTCACTGTGCAGTAACCTCAGCCTGTTCTCTGTTAAAAATCAGAAGGAGGTTTTTCTTTCCTGCCTGATTGCTTTAAAACAGTGCTTTTAAAAAGTACTCTTTTCAGCTCTTCCTGGTTGCATAACCTCTTTACTCTCCAGCTACCCTGTGCTTAGAGATCCTAGAAAAAGAGATACTCACTGGTATAAGAGCAGCATTTTTAAACACTATTGCTTTTAATAAGATAGATTTAAAAAATCATAATTACTTGAAGAGTCAAATTTACTCTTACTTCCAATTTATGAAAAAGAAAGCTAAGACAAATAGTTATTAACAATAAATCCTCACTGAGCACCAAATATGTGTCAATTACTATGCTAAGGTTGGCAGACTTGTAAATAAATATACCTCATCTTTTATCCTCAAGGAGTTAAGAAGTAGAAAAAACAAACATTTAAACACGGACTCAAAAACAAATATGCATGCAATAAAAAGTGTCTAGATAAAGATTGGTGGGAATGCAGATGAGAAGGAATCTAATTCTTTTTAGGGCTGTGTTGAGAAAAATCTGGGGCAAAAACGTAAATAGGTTGGGCCTTGAAGTGTATGTAGGAGTTCAGTAGCCCCACAAGAGACAAAGAGGGTTATGGGAAAGGGAAGGAGATGATGACATGTCAGGTCATTGTCCTAGTAGCATGGCCTAAGACACAGGAAAGCATAGCATAGCAAACTTGTGAAGCAGCCTGTGTTTGACACACCAGGGTATAGAAGATGAAGGGGTGAGAGATAAGATTGGAAGGAACACTTTCCCAAGGGGGCACATTCTTAAGGCCAGCTAGAGAATAAGGAGATTCTTGATAAATGTATAACACAGAGAAAGGGCAAGAAGGCTTTCCATATTGTATAAGGAAAAGACATTTCTCTCTTTTCAGAAAAAAAGACCCAGAAAGCTAGATTGCAACAGAGGCCTTACTTAAGATTGCCGAGAAAGAGAAAATCAGAATGTGTCAAATACTATGATTAAGGAGTATCAGATTTATGTGCAGGGAGTGTAAGGGGTCAACTGAAGGCATGAAAGCCGAGGGAGGACACATGCAAAGCCCACGTGTAGCAAGATTCATTTGGCAGAGTGTGATGGATTGGAGGGATAAGCAGGGGTAGGCCAGTGGCTGGGAGCAAGTTATTAGTTCAAAGCTAAAGTAATAAAGTTTGCTATGAGGATGGTGTCAGGAAAAATGAGATCACACAGTGGCCATAAGCAATGCCCTTACGCATACAGTGTAACTTACTCTCCAGCCTCTCCACTAAACCAAGTTGTCCCCTCCAGCTCTGGGAGTGCTAGGCCAAGATGGACCTAAGACATGGCCTGCAATTATTTTACAGATGAGCCCCACCCTATTTACAATTACTTTTTCCAGCACAGATTTCCACCAGATCTTCTGTTTTTGGAGCATGAAATGGAAGAGACCAGGAGGAACAGCTTGTTCAACCCACAACAGTTATAAAGGAGAGGGTAAACATTTTCATGTTCATTTACTTTGGCAGTGGGAACTCTTCCTCCCTTTCATCTGCCCCATGCTTAGAGCACCAAGTCAGGAGAGAGCAGACAATTATAGCTACAAAGCCTTTGTTTTTCTACCAAAGGCATTAAACACAGGCCCTTGTTTCATGACATTCTGCCCCAGAAAAATGGAATCCTTCTTCTGCATGGCCTCAGCTTTCTCTGCTCTACTCAGATGCAGTCCTAAGGAGGAGCAAAACACCAGGGGGTGAAGGGGAAAAGCAGGCCTGATACTCTGTACACCATGGGGGTAGAATACTGCTGAATAATTCACTAATAATGCAAACAGGCTCCAACTGGCAAACAATTCCCTTTCATCCAAATGATTTATCTGAAAATTAAAAAGTCTAACTGAAATCAAAATAACAGTATTAATTTACAGAACTCAGAGTGTGAATTAGAGGAAAACATTTAATATGTATACCAGGAGAGCATTATGGGAATGGAACTAAAATAGTACAATTTTAAACTTTAAAAAAAAAATCTTTGAGCAACTGCCATTTACATTCAGTTCAGCCTGGAAATTAGATTGCAATGATATATAGATGCTATTAAGGTGTAGATAGTAGGGCTGTATTCTGGTCCCCAAGAGCCACTAATTGAATTGTTTCTATGATAATGGATAAATGTCGAATTGCTCTGTGCAAAAAGAAAAAAAATATATAATTCCTGTGATCCATTTTAAACTCAAGCCACGGGCGAAGCCCACTAAAGACATTCAGCATTTATTCAATCTCTTTAACTCCCTATCCTAAAGGTAACATTTCAACCACTTTTCTAAATGATGATAAATACATGAAGCCAAGATATCCAAAGGATGGAATTATTTTATCAAAGTTAATTCCTCCACAGAATCATCACCTCAAAGTTTTCTGTCAAAGGTGAGTAGCCAAGGCAGAATTGAATTATGTTACCTAGGCAAGAAAAGGAAAAGAGAAGATAATTTGTGGAAGATTTGACACTATCTGTAGTAGGCTTTTTTCTTTCCGACACAGTCGGTTTATCTGTTTTCCAGAAATCAGCTAGACGTGTGTGTGTGAGAGAGAGAGAGAGCTCACACACATATGCTGCATGCATAACATACCTGAAAATCATTTAAGATTTTTTCTTTAATTTGGATAATTAGAGTTTCTATAAACTCTAGTTGCCTTCCTGGTTTATCATAGAGCTGAGAAAAATAAGTAAATGGTAATGCAAATTTATATGATACCTGGGTAGCAATGAAATAAATTCAAATGGGTTCAAGGTTTCATTTGAGTGCCTGTATGAAAATTCAGTAGGTTTCCTGAAACCTTTCCCATCCTTTCTGAATGCAAAATTGGCTCTAGAATTCTCATGTGACACAAGCTCCCAAGTGATATTCTTGGCACTTACACATTTAACACCTAATGGAATCCAAAAGTGAGATGGCACGTGAAAATGAAAAAGTATGGTAAAATAGGTTCAAATAATGCCCACATAAATGAAAATTTCAAAAGCTGAACATTATGCTGAGATTAAGGGTTAGGGGAAGTGCTCATCTACTTTATAGACAAGATTATGATTTTTATAACTAAAATCATTCTCCTCCTTTCCTCTTCTCTTTATATGTCTTATCATCAGACTATATTAACAAATTATATTGCCCTGTCGGAGTTACCTATAGACCCATTGTACCACTGGTCTTCGTTTATGTGCACAGTAAGGTTTGAGTAGCATTGACATAACCTGTTCTGTCTGCTTCCCCCAATTAGTTACTTAACTCTTAGCCCTTTCTCCTTTACTTCTTTACTCAAATGTCACTTTTGCAGTTTGACCAATAGATTGTCACTCCCATCCATTAACCAGAACACATGACCTGCTTTATTTTTCCACAATCATTATCTAATATATATTTCTTCACTCATAATTTTGTATTTATTATTTGATTCCTCCCACCCCAAATACAATCCCCTCAAGGGATGGTACTTAGAATTGTTTCTTGCACAGAGTTGATGTTAAATAAATATCTTTATACATGAACTATTTTTCTTAGGAAGAACTGACCCCTGGAAGTTTTCATAATCTTTGTTAATGATTGGCAAAAATGTCAGCTCTAGCTGCTAACGAATCTGGGAACTAAGTACAACAATATAAGTCAGGAGGGAGGGATGAAAAGTTGAATTTTCTAACTTTCTGAACTCTCCAATTTTTTGTTTTTGTTTTTGCGGTACGCGGGCCTCTCACTGTTGTGGCCTCTCCCGTTACGGAGCACAGGCTCCTGACGCACAGGCTCAGCGGCCATGGCTCACAGGCCCAGCCGCTCCGCAGCAGGTGGGATCTTCCCGGACCGGGGCACGAACCCGCGTCCCCCGCATCGACAGGCGGACTCCCAACCACTGCGCCACCAGGGAAGCCCTGAACTCTCCAATTTTAAAGGAAAACAAAACAAAAACAAAGCAAAGTTTATAATTCACTATAATTTAAATTTTGAGGGCACATACAGAATTCTATAGCATCAATTAGAAGTTATCATCATTTTAATGGGAACTATCTTTTAGATAAATTTCAAGGCCTGCATAAGAAAGTGATAGAAATGAAGGAACAGGTACTGCTTTTAATATTGAACCTATGACTTTGAAAGAAACAGGAAATTTGGAAAATAACAGTGTGGATGATGTCCTCTTTATAAGTTATATCTATAGACCATGATTTTTACCTGACCAGGTACAAGTGATTACACCATTTTAAAGTTATTAATGGCCAAGGAATATTAGCACTAATATGATAAGGCACAGGCATATTTTCTCTCACTTTCTTAAAACACACACACACACACAGACATACTTAAATAAGCCCTTGGATAAGCAATCAGAAAGGTAAAAATCTATGAGTAAAAATTGAAAGATGAGATGTGAATTAAAGGATTTTTAACTGTTCTTAAACATTTTCATGATTATCTTGATATAAGAAGGAGGTTTAATTTCTGTTGTTTCACTCATTCAATAAACAAGTATTTTTGCCCACTGTCAGGACATATACTAAACAATATAGTTAGAAAAATGCACTTGACAAACACAGCTTTGTCCTCATGAAACCTACACTCCTGTGAGAAGCAGTAGGAACAAATGGATTGAATTAGGACTAGTGTAAAATTATAGGGAAAAATAATTTAGGTTAATTAGGAAATGTGATCTTCAGAAATAAAGTATATTTCTTGTGAAGTACTGACTTTTTAAAAAGTATTTGAGTAGAATCTCATCAGCAACTTTAAAGAGGCTCTCTAGAAAGCTTACCATATCAGAGGGAGGATACATTAGACAACTCCTAAAGTACTTTCCAACTCATGAACTCTGTGATTCAGTAGCCAAGGGGCTCAGTATCCGTGATAGGACTATTTAGTTTATTAGTATGTTATATAGCTGTGGGAGATATTTACAATCAAATTAATGGCCTAAGTAACACCTAGAAACACTGCACCACAGTCTCTCTCCTATTAACAAGAGAAAATATAATACAATCTACATATTGGCAAGTCTGGTTTTTGATTGACTTTGAAGCAGTTTAATCAGTAGTCTTCAATTTTTTAACGACTGTAGATGCTCCCACCCCCCAAATCATCAAGAAAATTATTCATTGTTTTTTAAAAAAAAAAATCAGGGTTGAGCGATTTGTGGAAATCCTCCAGGATTTTTGGAAGAGTTATTCTTAACTATTAGTCATAGTACAGATTTTTATTGGAGCCTATTTGATATGATCTCTGATTTACATTGTGCTTGTGAATCCGCTTAATTGAGGTTCCTGACAAATGACACCCAGCTTTATTTGTGACAACTGCCAGAGGAATAGTCTGCACGATGCATTTTGATAACTCTTAATAAATGATAAATGTGGCATTGAGTTCAGTTTACATAGCACACCTGGCACAGCAAACCCACACAGCTGTTAACAAGTGTGAACACTTGTTTACTTGTGTTTTTACTGGCGTTTGCTCATTTGAGTCAGCTTCCCATGTTTACTACCTCTGCTAAATGAGGCAAACTTATCTACATAACAGTGTTTCCAGTGCTTGTGCTTTCCTGCACTGCTTAATTTAGAAGAAATCAGTATAACTGAAAAGTGACTTTCTTGCAGTTCATTTCGGTTTGACCTTCCCAGGATCGGGAACTTGGTTTCCAGGGCACATATCTGTTTACTCTGGGGTTTCTGCCAAAGAAGAGAGTCTGCCATCCCAGCAATGCATTTACAATGATCAAACCTTGCTAGAGGGAAATATTCATGAATTGGAGAACTGCCTTAATTTATCCAGGGAGAAAGTTCAGAGAATTGAGACAAAGGGAACTCTTTTTCTCTGGAGCATTTTAGAAGTGTTACAATTTAGATTCATCTGGCGAAGTTCAAAATCAATAGTCTCTTCCTGGGTAAGTATTTTCTTTGCAACAACTCTACCTCCACACCCTGGAGGATCAGGGTTTCATGTTGGCTATAAGAGTTAAACTTTACCTAAGCTTTTAGGGAAAAAATATATTCAAAGTGCTTTTGATACTAATTTCTGTAGCTGTACTATAAATGTTGTAGGCATGGAGACAATTTGACAGTATTTGGGTTCTCTTTGACAGCTGACACAGCCACTAAACAATTGTCTTCTATTGCTGAGGAGGTTTTCCCAGGCTTGAATGTGAATTGCAGTTGGTAAAGATCTCAATGTACAAAGATGGAATGCTGAAGCGAAACCAATTTGTCCTCATTTGGGAGGAGAGTGCACAGCATGTTCAAATGGAATTGGGTTTGTTAGGTTGTGAGGGATGAATGGATGAGAGGAGCAGAGTGCAATGTCCCCAGTAAAGCATAATTAAGAAGCAAAGAGCAGGGCAGAGAACATGTGGCTAAGAACAAGCCCCCTGCATGTGACAGTCTTCTATACATTACATTTAATCACATAGGTTTCACTAAAACCAAAAGAAACTTTCCCTCATGAAGAAAAAAATTAAAAAAATAATTTTCTCCATATTATTAAGGATCATTGTTACGAATAATTAAGTCAGGTTATGATGTGACAAACCAGAGATATCTTCTATTGCACAAAACACAAAAGGGTTGGCTGTGTAAAGAGGGAGATCCTGAGAGGGAAAAAGGTTTCTTAACCAAATGTAATCTTATTATCTCTGGGCCAATTCTTTCTTAGCAATGTTTACTAATCCTTTATGCAGTGTTATTTTTCCAGTGTTATTAAATCACCATAGATGATTAAGAAGATCAAATGTTAGAACTGATTTTTAAAAGAACAGTCATTTGCTTTTGTTCTGAAGCCAAATTTAGGATCATTTCCTATTCTTTATAATTAGTATCTTGGCTCAGATTATAGCCTTGCCTCCCCTGAATGTGTCAGATGCTGGTGTCACTGTGAAAGAGACAGGCAGGCCTCATCTTGAACAAACTATGCTTGATGATGGCAGGGTTCTAGGAAAGCAGCCACACTGTAGGTTGACTCTTTTAATTGCAAAATTCCTTACAGTCATTTCTCCTTAGTCTCTCAGTTGATGTTGGACTTGCAGTATAAACAGAGCTCACCTACTACATTGTGAGCAGAGCGCCATGAATTGACTACATTCTCAGTGAGTAAGTTGAGCAATTTCTGACACCTCAGAGTAACTTTTCTAGTTACTAATTAATCCCTGTTGGAAGGTAATGCAGAAAGATCCCAGGGGTGTTGGTTGAGATTCTGCTGGGCTGAGCACCTGAAAATTAGATTGGCTTATAGAAATATAGAACTTTTAAGCCATAGAGCACCTATGTATTGCACAATATGTGCATTTGTTATGTTAATTTGCCAATACACATCTTTCTGTGTCTTCCACAGAAATGTTTTTCCCACCTTGATATTAAAGGAAGGAAGCATAATGGTAGAATTTAAGCACAGTTCTTTAGCTTAATCGAAGAATTTAGAGGCCAAAAATATTGGGTACGCCTGAATACATAAAAGGCAAGCCTTTGATGTTTAAATATATATATATATATATAGGTTTACTCTGTTTTCATAAGAGAAAGATCATTTGTATTAAAGTAAAATGCAGTTCGATAAGATTTTATCTACTAAGAGAATGAGAAGTCTCAGTCCCTATGATATTTACCTTTCCAGAAGAGTTCATTCAGTTTAATTTCCATCCCTGCCACTGTGCTTGCCTTTTACTTCTGTTTAAACACCAACCCAATTATTCTTACTGAGTTCTTTTTAAATCATCTGAGAAAGCCAAAATTTCAGCAAAACCCTCATCTTCTTGTCACTTAATGCAGTTTCCCATTCTTCAAGCTTTGTATTTATCACACTTCTTGCTTCCTGGGAACAGACCATTGAGCATTCTAATCCCAGCCACAAAGTATGCAAGGAAACCCGTTGAGTTTTGGTGTGCATCTGTTCCCTCCAGTTCTCGATCCATTTCCAGCTGAGGAAAAGGTCTCATCCGCATTACATTGGGAATAGAGAAATTGAATAAATCTTCTCTTGAGCTGAGATGGCTAGCCTCTAAAAAAAAGGGAAGTAACTTTATTAAAGAACTTTTTCATTAGAACACTACTTCAATCATGAAATAATCATAAAGGAATTATGCAAATATGCCAAAATAATATCATGCATGCTAACATTCAATCAATTCCAAGTCACTCTGAAGAGAACATGGGATCAGACTCTGTGGGGAGAAAACATGAAGAAAGACGTTTAGAATTAACATATAAGAACTTGACTGATTACACAATTTGTGACTGCATTAAGTAGGCACAATCCTAGCCAACCTCAGATTCGGTCATTCTTCAAGGAGGAATTAACTAACTGCCTGATAACACATGCACAAACAATTTTGAAAAATATATTCTTTTACCTATAAAAATCACTCCTTTATTAAATGGTTACTACATGTCAGACAAAATTCTAAGCACTTATGTGTATTATTCTAATTTTGTTTACACAGTAACCTTGTGAGATCCTATTATTTTTCCCATTTTACAGATCAAGAAACTTAACTACAGGGCTTCCCTGGTGGCACAGTAGTTGAGAGTTCGCCTGCCAATGCAGGGGACGTGGGTTTGTGCCCTGGTCCGGGAGGATCCCACATGCCGCGGAGCGGCTGGGCCCGTGAGCCATGGCCGCTGCACCTCCGCGTCCGGAGCCTGTGCTCCGCAACGGGAGAGGCCTGCGCACTGCAAAAAAACAAAACAAACAAACAAACAAAAAACCTACAAAAGAGGTTAGGTAACGTGTCCCAGGTTAAAAGCTGTTAAGAGCACGTTTTTAATCACTATACTATAAGATTTAGAGATTTCAGAATATTAAGCCTAGGAAATATTTCAGACATTATTTTTCCATATTACTCAAACTTCTACAGATGACACAAAACCCAGCCTCACATGTTAATGACTGGCTTGAGGTCATAGTAAAGGCTCTGCCTCTTGGCTCCTAGCTCAAAGTAACAGCTTTAGCAACTTGACTTCACTCACTTATATGGGTCAGTGTTGAGATATTCCATCGTTTAGAGTATCCCTTATTGAGGAAAATATGTTCTCTTTGCTCCCAAAGTAACGTTTCTAATGGTATTTTATATGCATATTTTTAAAAAAAGACAATTCTATGACTGACAGTCTTTTTTCAATTTAAACCAATGAACCTCATTATGTGAATGATTCACAGTTTTCAAAGACTAATACTACTTGAAACTCTGACTCCTGTTTGTCTTGAAATTTTTTTTTTTTTTTTTTTTTTTTTTGCGGTACGCGGGCCTCTCACTGTTGTGGCCTCTCTCATTGCGGAGCACAGACTCCGGACGCACAGGCTCAGCAGCCATGGCTCACGGGCCCAGCCTCTCTGCGGCATGTGGGATCTTCCCGGGCCGGGGCATGAACCCGCGTCCCCTGCATCGGCAGGAGTACTCTCAACCACTGCGCCACCAGGGAAGCCCTGTCTTGACATCTTTATAGGGAAGAATTAAGGCCTTATATGATAGCTATATATTAGTCTGACTCTTATCCCCACTACACCCATGAAATCCCCATCATTTGAACCTTTCTCTTCCAAATTTCTGTGGGTGTCAGATAGGCCTGACTTAGAAGTGGCTTCTAATCAGATAGAGTAAAGTAAATATTATTAACTGAAGAATAAAAAGGTCCAGCATATCACATTAGCTTTTTCCCACCTAAAGTTAAAATATCAATAACATTTGCTCTCTTAGATGAAAAGGAAAAAAAGGCCTGAGCAAATATTCTCAAAAAGTTAATATTGGTAGTATTTTAATGCATTCTTGTTTTTTTTTTCTTTTATTTTGCTCTTCCACTGAGAAATCACAGAGCTTTCAAATAAATTTTCGTGTGTGATGTATGATATCATCTACTGATGATTATGAGAAATATGTATCCTTCCTAACATAATATGTACTTATTCAGAACCAATGAAATCAGTCATTTACTAATTTAGTAACTAAATAATTCATCTTTTTTCTTTCTCACAGGACACTATATTAGGAAAGTTTGGATTTTGCCAGAGTGACAAATTAACCCCCAAATCTCATTACATTCTTACCACAAACCTAAAGCACATTCCAGGAGTGGAGGGTGGCTCTGTTCCACAGAGATACTCAGGAACTTGGGGTGATGGAGGGTTTACATCTTAGGATACCACCAACGTGTGGCTTCTAGAGTTGCTACAGCAGGAGAAGAGAAAATGAGAAAAATACACACCCACTGTAAATTATCTCAGACCGAAAGTAACATAGCAGGATTTCTATTCACAGCCCATTGGCTAGAATGACTCACATGGTCTCAAACTAACTCCAAGGAAGACTGAAGATTAGAGTGGGTGGTGATGGTGGGATGAATTGGGAGATTGGGATTGATATATATACACTCATATGTATAAAATAGATTAATAAGAACCTGCTGTGTTAAAAAAATAAAATTAAGTCATAAAAAAAAGACTGAAGATTAGAGGGAAGTGCATGACTTATTTGGCACATGGCAGAGTCATTTCCACTGGTGGTTAAGGTAAGGGCCAAAGTGTGGGCTTTGCAGCCTGACACATTTAGTGAGATTGATGTCAGAGCTCTGCTTTTACTTACTTGGGTAAATTGCATAATCCCTATATCTCATATTCTAAAAATGAAGATAACTTTTTTATGTACTTTGTAGGGTTTTGTGATCTTTAATGGAATGATGCACATAGAGTGTTTAGCACAAACCTGTTACAGAGCAAGAGCTCAGTAATATTAATTAATTAAAAAACTCATCTGACAAATATTTATGACCACCCACTAGAGAGCTAAGGACTGAGGGAGGAAAACAAAGTAAATACAGCACCTGCCTTCATGGAAATCCTGGTATATTACAGAAGAAAGAGTTAAGACTTGTATTTGAGTGCTCATTTTGCTCCAGTAACATCTAAAGGTTTCCTATCAGGAGAACGAGAAGAAAATGTGAGCCTGCTTCAAAGGGAGAAAATAACACACCAAAGCAAAAAAGCTCCTTAAGCATATTTAAGAGGGCAATGGTCTGTGAAACAAGGATTCTCATTCTCAGAGAGAAATCATAAGTTCATAAAATTGAAGATAAGAAAGGGCCCCTCCCCCTTTCTATAACTGAAATAGGTTTAGGGGGAACATGAGAGTTAGGTGGCATTCATGTGTACACTGGAAAATAAAAAAGATCTGTATCATTTGTAAAAGTACCAGATATGTTTGTCTCACATGTTAACAAATTGCATAGTTAGTTATTAAAAATAAAATTTAGTGCCTTTAGAGATCTGCTTATAATGATGGGGACATTTTTTTTTTTCTCATCATAGTTCAAGGCCAGCCTGTTTACCCTGAGCTAAATGCCCCCATCTTAACAAAGTTAACCAAAACAAAACAAGGACAGAATAATAATGAGTGAAAAGAAAGTGAAAGAAAGAACAAGAGCTCTGAAACTGTGATGTTTTCTAAGGCTATAGACTGAGTTATATAAACTTTATAAGTAGCCTTTAGAATATAATCCAGGTCAAAATTTAGTTCAGTTAACCTCTTGAGTGTCTCATTAATCAAAACCTGCTTAAAGTGATTTTCTTATTCTCAGCACAATGTGATGTGAAATACACTGTGTTTATAAATCCCCACTGTTTGCTAGAGCAATTTTATAGCAGATATTTGTTTGTTTCTGTCTTTGTTTATGTGGTTGATTTTGGTTGTGTTTACCTCTTTGCTTTATCTTCCGAGGTGTTTATGAGGAAAGAATTACCTGCCCATTTCATGGTGTATACCTTACCATTTACTAGTCCACTGCTTTAGGAAATATGAGATACATACAAAAAGGAAAGTTAGTTTAAAGTTAAAATGTGTAAGTCATGGTAGGCAAGCAGCTCAGAGATTGTATCAATGCTATTACAGTCACTGGCAGATTTGAAGAAAGAAAAAAAAAAGAATCAGATCAGGACAGTTGGAATCTGCCCACCATTCTCCCCTAACGTATATTCAGTTAGATATGACTGAAACAGTAATTGCAGAACTTTCTCAATCTGTCCATCACTTTACTCAACAGTAGCCACAAGGATAAAAATGACACATCTATAGGTCATGATAATTTTAAAGGAAAATATGTTACAGTGCATTCTGGGTAAAACATGCAAATTATCAAGACAGCAGAGATAATTAAATTTTCTCAAATCAGAATAAAATGACCTTCTTTGATTGAACCCCTTTTTGGGGGGAGACACAAATTCACTGCACTCATTGTTATAAGAGCATGCCTTGTAATAAAGTCAAGTTTGACAGATGAGGAAATTAGAAAGCCTGAGGATTTATAATAGGAAAATAAATGAAGAAATGAATTGAGGCAAAGAAAATGTTACATTCATGATATATGCCTCCTTTTCCTCTATATTATTTTAGTTGTTTTGATAATTCCTAGGTGCTGTTGATTAAGTCTAGCAGAGAACACTATAAAAGTAAGCAAAGTTAGGTCAGAAGAATTGATAATGCTTATTAACTAGAGGTGGATCTGTGATAATATTTACACTTTTAATGAAAATAGAATATGCGGGGTTTTTTTTTTTTTTTTGTTATTTACATTTTCACTGTGACCTGACACATAGTAAAATGTTTAGAAATTCAGAAGCACTCAATTAATATTTGTAGAATCAATGACTGAATAAAAGAATAAGTTATTATAGTATATTGATTCTATTTCTCGTTCCAGACTCAATGTAAATGTCTGTGCAATATTAGTACGACTAGTGCCACCCAAATTGTTATTTTCCTTTAAGCTAGATTTGTCAGTGAATTGTTGGTCTTGGATGGATTAAAATAAAGATCTAAAATCTTATTTGGTCACATGCGCATACTCAATATTTTAAACTCAGTTATGTGCCTACCTTGTCCACTGCACTGATCCCCTTTGTTTTAATTTATAACTAGATGTGGTGTGTGTGCACACATGTGAGTGTGCAGGTTGTGTGTGTGTGTGTGTGTGCACTCACATGCATGCAGGAATGCATGGTTTTCCTGACTGGACATCTGATTTGGCAAAACTAGTTTTCCTGCCGGCAATCCTACCTGCACTGTAATCAGGAGATTAATTTTGTTTTTAATGTCAGCAATATGACTATGAAATGAGCTTTGGGTGATAAATCAGTGTTCATATTCAGAATCACCAGTTAGAAGATCTGTGACTTGGAGACAGTAATTTCATTTCTCTGGGCCTTGTTTTTCTTATCAAAAATAAGGACATAGTCTATATTTACTCTCAGTACTGTCCACAGCTACTGTGAGATGCAAAGAAATTTTAGGCTCTAAAGAGCTATAAGATATGTGAGAAAATTTTAAATTACCATTAATATTTCAATGAGCTTATTTGAGAAAATTCTACTGGATCTAAGAAAACATCTAGTTCTATATCCAGCACTTTGACAATGAAGATGTAGGGGGCAAGGCAGTGTAGTGGCTGCTGTACAAAAGGGGGGATCATCCTCTGTCACCCCATTTGGTGATAGCCATGACCTGTCAAACCTTTCTTTTCCTTTATTCACCTCTTCCAAAAAGTATATATTCTAGGAAACCCTTCCTAAGTTAAAAAAAAAAAAAAATCCTAGGGAAAAACCTCTCAGAATTTGATAATGCATATTAAATGTCAAGACAAATCAAGAAAGTGTCAGGAGAAAGTTTTAATTAATAAGGACATTTCACTGTCTTTTTTTGGTACTGCACACTTTCATTTCTTTTTCTACAGATATCATGACTTTGAAGCCATGGCTCTGGATAGTTCATCTCTGTTTGCATTGTGCTCTCCCACTTTATTTTTTCAAATAGCTCACTCTTCTCTAGACCCCAGTATTCAGCCCCTTAGCCAGGAGTAAACAGTAAACTTCACAGTCAGTAGAATTCCAGTTTACCTGGGAATCCCTTGACATGGTGCACAGACATCCTTAGAACTAGTCTTTTCCAGTTTTCTGGACCTAATAGCCTGCTAAGTACCTCCTACCTGTCATTCCTTCTGTCTATTTACCACTAGATCTTTAGCATATTCCTAGTCTGTATTTTCTAATGGGCATGCCCTTCTCTTAGGCTAGTTTCCTTTTTCCTCTCCAGTCTCAATCATATCATGCTTAGTTAACATTTCTTATTGAAACTGCATTTCACCTCTATCCTACTCTCTCTTTAATTCACTCTATTATGCCCTTTGTCCCATTCACATTTTACCCTAATTTCCCATCCCTTTCTACTGATCTGTGTTGCAAATCCCCAGTTATTTCCTGCTTGAGTCTAGCCTGAGTTAATTCAGTTCTGTCTGATTTGATTTTGAGCTTAAGAATATTCTTGTTGATGAAGTATATGACATTGTATTATAAAGAAAAGGAACTACCTAATGTGTGAATTAGTAAAAAGAAACTAATTCCATTTCTTTTTTTCTAAGGTGTTAACATACAACTAATCCTGTATAGTATTTTTATAAAGATGTTTTAATGAGTATAAACTGGATACTTATTTTTACTGTTGATATTGGTAATTTAAAAATGTATATAATTCCTTGAAGGCAAGGGCCACATATTTATAGCCTCAATAATGAAAATTAACTAGATTATCAGACAATTCTCATATTCTATCTTTACCATATCTTGGATAATTGAATCTGTCTTTTCTTAGTTGGGTCATGATGATTTTATAAATTTATCAATCTTGATAAACAATGGATCCTACCTAATCGATTCCATTATTGAGTTCTTACTCATGCCAAGGGTTTTTCTAAGCACTTGTAGAAAAATGATTAGTTGCTTACCGTTTTCCTGTTCCTTTTTACTTCTGCATTTTCCACCTAACCTTACCAAGTGACTAAATTATAAAAATTAGAATGTTGTTGAAAATGATATATGTATTTCCAAACCCTGCCCTTAAAAACTCTCCAGTGCAATTCTCTGTGTACTTTCTCCTCTTTTATATCAGTGATATTCAGTGAGTAGAGGGTGGACCTTAAGACCTGAGTGATGGCAGAACCACTAGATGGAAGGAACCTGGGTCCCCGAATGACTGTATAGAACAGATTTACCCCATTCCTCTACCTACATTGGACTATAACATGAATGAGAAAAAAACCTATCCTGTATTAAGCCACTGAGATGTCTGGGAGATTTGTAAGAGCGGTTGATCTACTCTAAATTGTCACAGCAAGACTATGAGGGAGGATTAGATTTAGGGAAAGCTGAGGAATTCCTGAAGGGACTTGAGTATGCTCATGTTAAATAGAACCAGGTGAGGCATTCTTACTGTAGAGAGACTAATATCTACTTCCAAATTTCTGGATTATGCCATTTGTGGAATAGCATCTGAATCACAGAAGGCACAACGAAAACAAGTTGAAAGTGCATAAAGCGAGTAAATCAATGATACTCTAGTAAAATAATTCAATGGATAAGGACTCTCCTCCAATGCCGTAGGTTTATTTGACAGGAGAATCTTATTAAAGTGTTATAAGGAAAGAAAACTGGAGTCACCTGTGCTCATTCTTTTCTGGAAACTTTCAGGTAAAGGTAGACAGACAGACCACAAGCCACCTGCTTAATCTATCTATTTAATACTGCAAGGAGGTATTTATGCACATCTATTTATCAAGGCCATCAATGAAATCTATATATTTTTTAAAGTTCAATTATCAGTTCTCGGTCCTTCTCCTACTTGATCTATCAGCAGCAGTTGACATAGCTGATCATCCCATGTACTTTCCTCACTTGGCTTCCAGGGCAGCATTTATCTTTCTCTGTCTCTCTCCTCTTTTCCCTACCTCACTGGTCACTCCTTTTGTTCTTCTTTTACTGTTCCTTCTTATCTTTCGCATTCCTTAAGATGGGAGTACACCATAGGGCATGGTCCTTGGAAATCGTCTCTCCTGTTCCCTTTTAATCTCACACAGTCTCATGATTTTAAATCCCAACTATAAGATGAAGACTCCCAAATTTACATCTTCCTTCTGATCCTTCACCACCCCTTCTTTTCCCCCTAGGATTATTGAGGTATATTTTACAAATAATGTTGTATATTGATTAATTAATTAATATTGAATATTTAAAGTCTACAACATGATGATTTGATATAAATACACATTGTAAAATTATGTGTTTTTCCCCCCTGATCTTCAGATTCATACATCCAGCTGCCTTTCTGACATCTCTATTTGTACATCCATGACCAATGGAAATTTGATATGTCCAAAACTGAATGTCTATTCTTATTCTCAAATGTTCTCCTCCCATTGTCTTCTCCATCTGAAAAGATGACAACCCTCGTCTTCTAGCAACTCAGGCTAAAACCATGGTGCTTTCCTTGCCTTCCTCCCTTATCTTACACCCATATTCAATCAATCATCAAATCCTCTTTATTCTGTCATCAGCATTTATAAAGACTCAGACTGCTTTTCCCATCTCCACTTCCAAAATTAGGCTTCACTTAAAAGTAATAAAACTTAGATTCACTTCATGGCCCTTTTTTGTACAGGCCCTTTCTATCCCTCTGGGGATTCAGGAAAAAGTAATCTAGCCATGTGCTAAAGGCATAGAGTGCAGTCTGCACAATAATTCTTTCCAGAGGTGGACCTGAGGCTGGGAATAGGGGGAACCATGCTGGCAGCACTACCTCTATAACCACCAAGCCCAGAGCAACACTTGCTCCTGGTTGAGCTTACCAGCATCTGGATTCCATTACTCACACCAAGCGGAAGGATCTGACAGCATCATGGTTCTTCTACCTGCTGGATGACCATTATGACTCAGGCTTATCCAGCCCTAAGGGACTGGCCCCGTGGTAGCAATGGTCAGTGGAAGCAAGGAACCCCAGGAGATAAAGATTAAGCCAAGATGAGCCACTGTTTGGGACAGTGGATTTCTCCAGGGGTCAAGGAAGGGAGATTAAAGGGCTGGAGCTTTGGAGGGATTCCATCCATCAGCAGGCACAGTCTCAGCAAGAACTACAGAGGAAGTTGTGAAATTGAAAGTTATTTTTCCACCCTGCCCAAAATAAACAACAAATTTTTGTTCAAGCAAGCTTATACAAAAGAACAATCTCTGATTTTCCAATGAGAGAATTATCTTTCTATTCTCTCTACCATAAAACTGTTACATGAAAAGATGATCAAGGAAAATACTTTTAGCCAGGTAGGGAAAAAGCAGCATAGAATTATATCAGGAAGCTAATAATAAAAACAATAATAATTTATAAATTCTAAGTAATGTCTTATTTTTTGAGAGGGCACCACAACACCCACATCTACTCCTCTGCATTGCTATCACCTTATTCCAGATGTCCATCAATCTTTAACCTGGATTAACTCAGGAGCCTCTGAGCCTCCCTGATTTTCCCTGGCCCCCTCTCCAGTTAATTCATAAAAGAGCAAAGTGCTCATTTTAAACTGTAATCCAGGCCATGCCCCTCGTCTGCTTGAAATCTGCCAATCACTTCCTGTCTTGCTTAGAGTCAAGGCCAAAGCCCTTACACTGGCCAAGCTCTTGTCCTATTTGACCCTCTGACCTTATCTGCCCTCTCTCTCCTCTTGCTCATTCAGCTTCAGTCAGGTTGGTCTCTTTACTGCTCTGGGAACATGACACTTCCCTGCCTTGAGAGCTTCCTACATGAATCCCTCTTCCTGGAAGACTCTCCCAAGATAACCATACAGCCTATTTCCTGGCTTCTTTAGGCTGCTTGTAAATAGCAGTGTCTCAGTGAGAACTCCCTCATCATCCCATTTATAATCAATCCTTCATACCACACAAGGACGTCTTCTCCTTCTCTGCTTTGTTCTTCTGCATACCATTATCATATTCTAAAACACTCTAGGGACTGCCCTGTTGGTCCAGTGGTTAAGACTCCGAGCTCCCAATGCAGGAGGACAGGGCTCAGTCCCTGGTCTGGGAATCAGATCCCGCATATTGCAGCTAAGAGTCCACATGCTGCATCTAAAAAGATCCTGCATGCCACAACTCAAGATCCCACATGTGGCAACAAAGATCCCACGTGCTGCAACTAAGACCTGGCACAGCCAAATAAATAAATATTTAAAAATAAATAAATAAAAATCTTTATAGTTAAAAAAAAACACACTCAAGTCAGCTTACTTATTTCTTCATTGCCTTTCTCCCCTCATTTCTCCATAAAGGCAGAGATTTTATCTGGTATGTTTACTAATATTCTCTCTTCCAATATCCAAACAATGCCTGGCACATAACTGGCCCTTGATAAATGTGTTATCCATTCATGAATGAATAAATGATTGGATGAATAATTTATGTTCCCTGCATTCTTGCAGACCAGGGTTTAGAGGTAGAAATATCTCTTCAATTATTTCCTTGGTTCTAAGTGTAACAGTAGTCATTAAAGATTTGTGGCTGGGTGAGTAACATCATGATATGTTTGTTTATGGAAGATAGCTATGGAAATATTGCTGAATATGATATGGCTGGAGTCAGACTAGAGACAAGCAGACCAACTATTTAAGAGTAACGCAATAATGGTCTGTGCTAAGGTGACAGAAATAGATGCTGAAGTGCTTGGCACATTGATGCTGAAATTTTCATGAATGGTTTTCTGGTGGTTTTGGGGAGTCTTTTCTGTTTTTAACCCAAGTATTTGACCTTGTGTAGGCAAATTGTAAAATTAAAATTGAATAACCAAAGGGTATCCAATGATACCCAAGGAATTCAAACCTAACATTGGTGCGGTGACATGCCTTCAGGATTTTTCTTCCAGAAGGGAAAAGTTTACTAAATAAATATATATTTGTTACCAAAATTTTAACCTTTGAGGAATACCTGTGGAGAATACCAGCTTAGCATTCATCATGAAAACACATCCATCAATTTCATCTACCTATAAAAGAGCAGAACATCTTATTACATGAGATAGAAAAGAGTGACAGTGGGAACAGTAGGTGTTTCTTCATCCTTTGTTCCCAATGTTTGTGGGCATCCCCTCCCCAAAACTGAGGATAGCAAATTGCTCTTCACAGACAAAAACATACAAGAAGCTGGAGAAAAAGGAAACCAGATGGAGAGGGAGAAGGAGGGGGTGGAAAGAAATGGAAGCGAAGCATGCTGACACCTGTTTTCCAGCAAAATGATCATTAAAGTTACTGCATGTTATGCCAGAAGCTTTATTTTAAATACCCTGTCTGCTACCTTCTGGGTTAAATAAATAGTTTTGAATATGCATCTCATTCAAATTACTTTCCATCACAGTCAGTGACTGCAGTTAAAGTTACAGTACTGAGTATCTTTGAGTTCTTCCAGAAAAACAACAAAGAAGTAAAAGAAATGCTATCCCTATCTTGTTAATTTTGTAACACTCCTTGGTCCTGGTTATAAAATCATTATGTTTGGTACCTCAGTAAATGGTCCATGATAGGGCCAACTATTAGTATTCCAAAATCAACATCATCAGCATCAGCATCGTCACCATCATTACATAAGGACGTGAGTAATAGATTGGGGTAGGCAATAATTTAATAGATTAGAACCGGTCCCAAGGGAATTTCTCACCATGAGGCTAGAGATTAATCTTCAAATGGAAATTTCTGGATATAAAAGCCATACTTACATCAACTAATTTTTTTAAAACAAAAAAATAGTGTGTTGTGCTGACTCAACTATTTCTAGAAATATATATCAGTGCTGGTAATTACAAGGTCTATCTATATATAGCAAGGATTTTTTTTGAAATTAGTTTTTATTGATTAGTAAATATTCATATGCTTTACTGTTATCACAATAACTATTATATGAAAGTAATAATTGTTGCTGAGCACAACAGTTGGATTCTGTTTTCTCTTGATATTTACATGTTTATTGCAATTAACATATTGATGATCTGGAAATGTTAAGTTCTTACTGTGCTAACACCTGTGCTTCTAAACTAGTTTGTTGATATAATCAGTAGCTATAGAATTTATTACAGGCTCTTAGTGTAACTGCTCATTTTCAGGCTATTGATAAATATATATTTAATTTAAAAAGTACATTCTCAGATGAAAATGAGCAATGCTGTAAGAATATATTACTATGATATAAAAAGCTGTAGTCTGCCCCACTGCTATTTTTTGTTAACTGTCCAAATATACTTAATGGACCTAACACCAGTGTCCTCACATACAAAACGAGAATAATATTTTGATAATTACATAATTAGTTGCTATCCCACCACCCCCTCCTCCCCAAAGAAAACAATTATAAAATCTGGACATAGTACCAAAAACGGTACATTGGACAATGATCAGCAGCAGACAGACCCTGGTGGGGAGGACCTGCACTGGGAGAAGGGGAATTATATAAACAGAATTCCCAGTCCTGTGATTTTAGCCTGGGGCCAAGGATAATTAACATGGTACAGGCAGAATGTGTGCTGCTGGTGGTAGATTAACTGCACAGAAAAGTGAAGCCGGGGAGGCTATGGCTACTGAAGAGAGCAGGGTGTTCCTGAAAGGTGATCATATATTCTATCCTGGACCCCTGAACTACACATACATGGTATACACTCAAAGCAGCTGAGCTAAAGACAAAAGACTGGGTCTGAGATAGGTTTCCACCCAAGAAACAGAGTTTACATTTCAAGTCTATCTAGAATAATGGCCTTCTAAACAGGAGAAGCAATTTTAATCAGAGAAAAATAACAAGTTCTTCACAGAGTACAATTAAAAATTACTCAATATATAGGAGGAATCAGGAAAATGGAGCAATTTTCAAGAGAAAAGAAAACTGACTCTGAAATGTCCTATATATTGAAACTAGTGACCAGAGTCATAAAGTGGCTATTACAGTTCACCTCAAAGAAGTAAAGCAGGTATGCTCACATGAATAAAATTATAGGAAATCTCAGCAGAGTAATATTGGCAATATAACATAGAAGAAATAAGTGGAAATTCTAAACTATAAAAGACATACATGAAATTAAATTTTCCTGAATGGATTTAACAACTGAATGGAAATTGTAGATGAAAGATTTCAGTGAACTTGAAGATAAAATAAAAACAAGTATCTAAAGTGAAGACAAGAAAAATAAAGATTGTAAAAAAAAACTTATAGAGCTTCAGGGATTTTTTAGATAATAAATAGTCTAAGTGCATATCTTTAGAGTCCTAGAAGGAAAGGGCAGATAAAATGAACCAAAAGAAAAATGAAGAAATAATGGTTGAGGATTTCCTAAATTTGACTAAAGACAGAAATTTCCACATATAATATTTAAAAAGGTAGAAAAATACAAAAAGTTGTGCTTCAACACATCACAGTAAAATTGTTTACAGCTCCGTACCCCACCCCCCCAAAAAAAGACCAGATCTTGAAGTCAGCAAGGGAGAAATGGCACATAAAGTACATAAATGGGATCAATGGTTTGATAAATCTCATCAGAAACTTCTCATCAGAAACACACATAGCCACTGCAGCATAAATAATGAGGAAGATGAACCTACATGGTTGCAAGTTCTGCACAGTTTACATGAAATGGTACAATGAGTACTTTAATCACTAGTGCAAACAATAAAACTCCGATAAGAGAAGAAGAGCTAAAAAATTGGAAGGAAAATTAAAATGGTATTCTAAAGAAAATGTCAAATAATTTTTAAAAGGCAGAGAAGAGTAACAGAGGAACAAAAATGGGAGATATGGAAAACAAATAATAAGATAGTAGAGCTGATCCCAAACATTTATATTAAATGTTCATGAATAAAAACTACAATTTAAATGTAGGAATTGTCAGAATGGAGTAGAAAACAAAAAACAACAACTGAAAATATGGTTTCTATAAGAAAACCACTTTACAGGTGGGCCAGGATAGCAGAGTAAGAAGACCCTGTGCTCACAACATCCCACAAACACATAAAGATTACAATTATTCACAGAGCAACTACCTATGAGAATGACCTGAAGACTAGCAGAAAAGGTTTTCTACAGCTAAACACATAAAAAGGAACCACAATGAGATTAGTAGGAGGGGTGGAGATGTACTATAGTCAAGACCCACACACCCAGGCAGACAACTCACAAACAGGAAGATAATTGCAGAGGATTTCCTCAAGGAACCAGTAGTCCAAACCCCACTTCAGGTTCCGCAGGCTGGGAATCCTGCACCAGGAAGACAAGCCCTGGAACCATCTGACTTTGAAGGCCAATGGGACTTGAATATAGGAGAGCTAGAGGGCTATAGGAAACACAGACTCTGCTCTTAGAATGTGCACACAAAATCTCACACTCCAAGTCCCAGCACAGGGACAGTAATTTGAACAGAGCCTGGGTCTGCTGATCTTGGAGAGCCTCCCATAGAGGCAGGAGGCAACTAGGACTCCCCCAGGGACATAGACAGTGGCAGCAACCATTTTGGGGGGCTTGTTCTACCACCAGGACACCAGTGCTGGCAAGCACCATTTTAGAGTCCTCTCTTTACTATTAGCACCAGGGCCTTACCTGCCCACCAGTAGGCTGGCACCAGCCCTGGGATCTCCTTGATCACATGTTCAATGGTACCAGGGCTTAGCCCTACTCACCAGAAGGCCAGAACCACCACATGAGTCAGGGCTCTACAGCCAACTTGGTGGGGGACCAGCACCACCTACCAGTGCACCCACAATAGTCAGCACCACCACAACAGAAGGGCCCACATAGCCCACACAGGGGGCATCCCTAGAGCACAGAGCTCTGGTGACCAGAATGGAATGTGCTGCTCGGCCCCATGGGATGACTCCTACATAAGTCCCCTTTTCCAAGATCAGGAAACATAACTAACCTACATAATACTTAGGAAATAAAAGCAAAATATTAGGCAAAGTGAAGAAACAAAGGAATATGGAATAAGATAAAACCCTAGAAGGAGAATTAAGCAAAGTGGAGATAAGTAATCTACTTGATAAAGAGCTCAAATTAATGATTATAAAGATGCTCAACAAACTCAGGATAAGAATGTATGAACACAGTGAGAAATTTAACAAAGAGAAAATATAAACAAGAACCAAAGCTGAAAAATATAATAACTGAAATAACAAATATACTAAAAGGAATCAGTAGTAGGCTGGATGATAGAGAGGCATGGATCAGTGAACTGGAAGACAGAGTGGTGGAAATCACCCAAGCTGAACTGAAAAGAGAAAAAAATTTTTTTTTAAAAAGGATAGTTTAAGAGACCTCTAGGACAGCATCACACATATTAACATTTGCATTTATAGGGATCCCAGAAGAAGGGAGAAGGAGGCAGATAACTTATTTGAAGAAATAATAGCTGAAAACTTCCTTAACCTGGAAAAGGAAGCAGACATACAGGTCAAGGAAGCACAGAGAGTCCCAAACAATATAAACTCAAAGGGGTCAACACTAAGACACATCATAATTAAAATGACAAAGATTAAAAATAAAGACAGAATCTTAAAAGCAGCAAGAGAAAAGCAACTAGTTACATATAAAGGGACTCCTATAAGACCACGAGCTGACTTTTAAGTGGAAACTTTTCAGGCAGAAGGGAGAGGCACAATATGTTCAAAGAGATGAAAGGAAAAAATATTACAACCATGAATACTTTGCTCAGCAAGGCTATCATTCAGATTTGGAGGAGAGATAAAGAATTTTACAGACAAGCAGAAGCTAAAGGAGTTCAGCACCAACTGGCTTCACAAGAAATGCTACAGAGACTTCTCTAAGGGGAAAATAAAAGGCCACAGCTAAAAATATGAAAATTATGAAAGGAAACATCTTATTATTTAAGGCATCCATACATTAAAGATCATAGATCAACCACTTATAAAGCTAGTAGTAGGAAGGTTAAAAGACAAAAGTATTTGTAAAATCATTTATGTTCACTATATGTAGTTAAGGGATACATAAAACAAAAAGATGTAAAATAGGATGTAAAAACATTAAACATGACTGGTGAAGGGAGTAAAAATGCAGGCTTGTAAATATATATATATTTATTTATATTTACAACCACTGTTGATGGGTGTATATTGGTACAGCCACTATGGAAAACAGTATGAATATTCCTCAAATAATTAAAAATAGAATTGCCATATGATACAATAATCCCACTTCTATGTATTCACCCAGAGAAAACAAGAACTCTAATTCAAAAAGATATATGCACCACCCCTGTGTTCATTGCAGCATTATTTACAATAGCTAATATTTGGAAGCAAAGTAAATGTTCATTGATAGATGAATACATAAAGAAGGTGGTATGTATACACAATGGAATATTACTCGGCCATAAAAAAGAATGAAACCTTGCCATTTGGGAAAACTTGGGTGGGTCCAGAGGGTATTATGTTAAATGAAATATGTCAGACAAAGAAAGACAGATACCCTATGAGTTCACTTATATACAGAATCTGAAAAACAAAACAAACATAACAACACATAAACAGACTCATAGTTACAGAGAACACCTGGTGGTTACCAGAGTGAAGGGGTGATGTAGGAGTGAGTGAAATAGATAAGGGAGATTAAGAGGTATAGAATTCCAGTTGGAAAATAAATAAGTCACAGGGATGTAATATACAGCAAAGGGAATATAGTCAATAATATTGTAATAACTTTATGTGGTGACAGATAACAATTAAACTTATCACAGTAATCATTTTGTAATGTATAAAAATATTGAATCTCTATGTTTTACATCTGAAACTCATATAATATTGTAAGTCAAATATATTTAAATAAAAATATTTTAAATATTAAAATAGGTTAAATTCAATGGATGAAAAAATTATACTAAGTAAGCATTAATCATAAAAAGGCTGGAGTCAGTCTACTGATAAATAGATAAATACAGGTAAAATAGATTTTGAGGCAAAATGTATTGTTCAAGATAGAGGGCAATTTCATAGTGATAAAAAGTATAAATTGACCAGGAAGATATAGTAGTCATAAACGTGTAAGTGCCTATGAACAGAGCTTCATACAAGAAGTGAAAACTGAAAGAACCAAAGGGAGAAACAGTTAATTCCACAGTCATAAATAGATATTTTAACACCCTTCTCTCAGCAATTGTTAGAAGAACTAGACAAAAAATCAGCAGACTTAGAATATCTGGAGAGTACTACAAACTAACTTGATTTAGATGTCCCTACTCCTTGACTTAAATGATACCCATATCCCAAAAAAGGCAACCTACCTTTTTTTAAATATAAATTTATTTATTTATTTATTTATTTATATATTTATGGCCGTGTTAGGTCTTCATTGCTGCACGTGGAGAGCTGGGGCTACTCTTCGTTGTGGTGCACAGGCTTCTTATTATGGTGGCTTCTCTTGTTGCAGAGCATGGGCTCTAGGTGCACAGGCTTCAGTAGGTGTGGTACGTGGGCTCAGTAGTTGTGGCTCGCGGGCTCTAGAGCTCAGGCTCAGTAGTTGTGGCACACGGGCTTAGTTGCTCCGTGGCATGTGGGATCTTCCTGGACCAGGGCTTGAACCCGTGTTCCCTGCATTGGCATGCAGATTCTTAACCACTGCATCACCAGGGAAACCCAACCTACATGTTTTTTAAGTGCATGTGATTTTAAACAACTAACCATATGTTCTATAAAAAAAATCCTCAATAAATTAAAACATCTTGAAATCATAGAGAAAATGTTTCCTGACCAAAATTAATGTAATTAAAAGTCAATAACAGAAAGACACCAGGAAAACCCTAAATATTTGGAAAATAAATAACACACTTCTAAATATTCCATAAGTCAAAGAGGAAATCACTAAGAAACCTTGAGTTACATGATAATGAAAAATTTAACAGATAAAAATTAGTAGGGTTCAGCTAAAGCAGTACTAAATATATATATATATATATATATATATATATATATATATATATACACACACACATATATATAATTTAAAACTTATATTAAAAAAGGAAGGTCTAGAATTAATGATCTGGGTTCACACTTTAAGAATTATAAAAAGAACAAGTTAAACCCAAAATAAATAGGGGGAAGGAGATAAATAGGCAGGAGTAGAAAGCAATGTAATATAAAACAGAAAAATAATAATGAAAATCAGTAACTAAAAGCTGGATAAATTTATAAACCTCCAGACAGACTTATTAGTAATAAAGAAAAGAAGAAAAAAATTACCAATCAGAAAAAGAAGGGGCATCAGTAAAGATTCTATAAACATTAAAGACAATAAGGTAATATTACAAATAAATTTATCACACATTTGACAACCTAGACGGAATGATAAATCCAAGAATAAATTGAAACTGAAATATCCATATATCAATTTAAAAATTAAGTACATAATTAAAAGCTTTCCCATAACTCCAGAACTAGATGTCTGTACTGGTGAATTCTTTCAAACATTCATGAAGAAATAGTACAAGTCTTACACAAAATGTAACAGAAAATATGAGAAGGAACACCTCTCAACTTATTTTTTAATACTAATATTACCCTGATTAAACAGGATTTTAAAGACATTAGAAAGACATAAGACTACATACCAATAACCTTTAGAAACTTAGATATCAAGTTTACAAAATCTTAAATGAAATTCAACAATCTATAGAAGGGATAGATATATCATAAATACATCATGCTGACAAAGTGAATTTTATCCAGAGAATCCAAGTGTGGTTTAATATCTAAAAAATCAATCAATGAAATTAAGAAAATAAAGAAAACATTCATTTTAATAAATACAGAAGGAGAATTTACCAAAATTCAACACTGACTTGATAAAAATGCTCAGCACACTGTAAATAAAAAATAAGCTTCATATATCTGACAGAAGAGAGCTATAATCAAACAAACAAAACCTAAAAATACTACATGGGGCTTCCCTGGTGGCGCAGTGGTTGAGAATCTGCCTGCTAATACAGGGGACACGGGTTCGAGCCCTGGCCTGGGAAGATCCCACATGCTGCGGAGCAACTAGGCCCGCGAGCCACAACTACTGAGCCTGCGCATCTGGAGCCTGTGCTCCGCAACAAGCTCCACAACAAGAGAGGCTGCGATAGTGAGAGGCCCGCGTACCGCAATGAAGAGTGGCCCCCGCTTGCCACAACTAGAGAAAGCCCTCGCGCAGAAACGAAGACCCAACACAGCCAAAAATAAATAAATTAATTTAAAAAAATAAAAAAAATAAAAATAAAAACACTACAACTAACATCCAACTTAATGCTTTTGACTTTATATTAAGGAAGAAAGCATAAGTGTGTATTCTAACAATTTATATTAAACATTATATTGAAATAAGGCAGGGAAAAATATTGAAAAGGTGAAGTATGACTGCAACATATTTGCAGATAATATGATCATATATTTTAAAATGTAGATTTTATTTTTAATCAAGTATTGCGAGTCCAACAGTGAAGGAGACAACTGCCATTAAAAAAGTAGTTTATTGCTCACAGTTCTCAAGAGGAGGGATGAATGCCTTGTCACTCAGGGCCATACCACTGTCAACTACAAACTGGCACTTGCCATGGGCACTTGCCATCTACCTCTACAAGGATTAAATCAGGTGCCACTGCAGCCGCTGACCTTCAACACCCCCTGAGAGAAATTCAGGGTGGAGATCAGGAATGAGGCCCTCTGTGCTCTGAGAAAAACTGGCAGAACAGATCTTCAGGTAGTTAGATATTTTCCGGAGCTTACTTTATGAGCCCAGTTCTTGCATCTCCTCGAATCTAGAAAAGCGCTAAATTCCTTCATGGTGATGTCTGCTCCTCGTGACTAGCAGTTACTCTTATAAGACCTTCTGCAAAAAATATGTGCTTGATTGCATATACTCCCCTTTCACCAAAATCACATATATATATATATACTGACCTTCCCTCCCACCTCTTTGAAGCAGTTTCTCAGAGCTATCTGAAATGCTATCTCCCGGGCTATACTCCTCCTTTTGCCCCAAATAAAACTTAACTCACAACTCTCACATTGTGCTTTTTTTTTTTTTTTGTCAACACCAGAGAGCACAGGTTGGTTACAGGCAGAAAGAGAGGGGAACTGAGTGTGAAGCCTTTATTGTGGTTGTCTGGAAGAAATAGGCAAGGCAGGCTAAGCAGATTAAGCAGGTTTAAAATAGGCTATTTGGAATAATTTCAGAGGGCTCAGGGAAATTGTGGTATTTCCTAGTTGTTTGATATCAGGTCCTGCAGTGATAAGGGCAGAGGTATGGTGGCCTGGATTTTAAGTCTAATAAAGGAGGCTGTTGTGTAATGGACTCTGGACTGGTTAGTTTGCATATGAAAGGCATACTCAGAGGTAAGTCCTTTGCTATCTCTAGAATCAACTTACCCTGGCAGAGGCAGTCCCTCCCAGGTCGATAAGGTCCCTGATGTCAAAGCATCAAATTCAGATATTAGATAACACAAGTACTATATTATGTTTATATAAAATCCCAAAGAACCTTAACAAAAATTCTACTAAAATTAATATGTGAATTAAACAAGATCATAGGACACAAGTGCAAGGTACAAAAATCAATTGTGTGTATGAACAATAAATAAAACTGCAGTTCCATTTAAATAGCAAAATATATACAAGAAATATTTTAATAAATGATGTACAAGATACTGAAAATTTAATACCTTTCAAAGGGAAATTACAGAAGACCTAAACAAATGGAGACATATACAGTGTTTATAAATCAATACAACCGTATTATTAATATCATGATTCCCTTCAAAATGATCAATAGAGTCAATGTAATCTTAAATCAAAATCATAACAGACTTTTATTTTCAAGAAATTCGCATGTTGATTCTAAAGTAACTATCTAGTGAACTAGGTCTGAAAAGCCAAAACAACTTTAAAAACGGAAAATATTAAAAAAACACACTACCTGATTTTCAAGGTTTACTGTGGAAGCATAGTAATCAAGATAGTGTGGTATTAGCATACAAATAGATATATAGCTCATTGGTGCAGAATAAAGAGTAGACCTACTCATATAAAGACAATTGATTTTCAATTAAATGTCTAAGTAATTCAATGAGAAACCATAGTCTTTTCAACAAATGATGCTAGAAAAATTGCAATTCACTAAGAATAAAAAAAAAAAAAAGAATAAGACAAAGAAGCTCTCTACCTTTACCTAACACCATACATAATTAGAAACTGCAAAAGTACACTTACTAAGGTAAATCAGTGGTTGCCTGATACTAGGTGTCTTGGGAGAAGACTGACTACAGAGGGACTCAAGGGAAGTTTTTAGTGTGATGGAAATATTCTGTATTTTGATAATGATTGTACTATTCAACTGTGTCAATTTACCAAATTTCATCCAATTTTACACTTAAAATGGATGAATATTATTGTATATGAGTTATATCTCAATAAAGATGAATAAAAATGGAAATAATCATGTCAGGAAACTTCTAAAATTTATGAATTAAATAATGCACATAAAAGTGCTTAAATTATATATTACAAGTTCAAGATGGCATTATTACCATATCAAAATACTGACACTTTAATTAGGAAGAATATATCATTCATATAAATTGAATGCATCCTGTATAATATAATTTACACACATCATCATATTTTCTTGAAATGTCCATTTATTATTTTATTATTTCTAATAAACACAATTACAGAGTATAAATGACAGTGAAAAATCAAATGTGCAGTAAACTGCAGAACTAGAATTGAAAGGTAAGTCTTCTCACTAGGAAGCTAAAGCCCTTTCTGATTAATCATTGTACCTTTTGTTTTGGAAGTGTAACAGTTAGACTTGAATGTTAGATGTAAGTACAAATATTTCATGGAAGTTTAGCCATGAAAGGTTTTGTTTATGCTTAAATTTATGTCATAATAATTTAAAGATAATCTGATGAAGAGTGGTTTCCATATCTTCTGCAAATATTTGTGGTTTTTAATGCAGTTTATTCAATAATACTTACATGAAATGATATAAAACAATTTCCTCCTTGAATTTAGTACAGAAATAGACTTGATGATGAAAAAAATATGTGTTTAATTTTAATCTGGGAATTAAATAATGTTTATGGGGAGGATTTTGCCATTTAAAAGCATGTATGTAGATATATGTCTTTAATATATTTTAAATGTTATTGTTTTCATTTTACCCCATGTGTTTTCTATTTTTAACTTGGCTGACAGGAAGTTTAAAACAGATAGTAACATTCAGTCTTAATAACTCTTTTGTCCTAATTGAATGGTGTACAATTCTTCCACACTACCTGATTATGTAGATATTTAATATTTGTCTTATATGTGATTTAGTATTTTATGCCAATGCTAATACTTTTGAGGCAGGTAAACTACAAAAAATAGTAAAAAAAAAAGTATTCTGTGATTTTAATTATTAAGTTTTGCTCTTAAAAATCAGCATTCTTTTTTTTTTTTTGGTCAATATTCCAAATCAGGCGTCTACCAGCAACTGCTTTTAATAAGATCTCATAAATTATAATGGCTATTAGGAATAGCAGTACATATTGGGAGGCTGTTCTGATGTTGTATACCAAAAAATGTATTTGTCTACATACACACAACCTTCCCCATGTACACATATGAATCTTTGAAAGTGGAAAACATACTTTTAAATTTGGACACCACACATTCATTTTATGTACTTACTTCAATTACTTAACATATGTGTATTATATAAGAAACACATAAATAAAATCTCATAAAATGTAAAAGGAAGAGAAAAACAACTACTAATTATAGTCATGCAGTGACTTCATGACATTAGTTTCTGAGTAAAATACTCAAAGAAATGCATGGAATTCTTCCCTATTTGATAAAGTTTGGTAACAAAGGTATAAGAATCAAGTATTGTGATACAGAATAATTTCCTGAGCAGAAAATTAATCTACATATCATATACATATGATGATATAAATGGAGATTATTTCAAATTTAATTGACATTATGGCTAATTTTCCTAAAGAATTAACCAGTACATATTCATTTGTATGGCATTGGTAAATTCATAGAGGGGATACTCTGACTAAAAGAGAGTACGTATACACACATAGCTGGTTTAGATTATGCATTTACTATCAAGTAGGGTAGAGTGAACTAATTCTTGACAATCCTCTATTATATGTGTTGTTTAGATATTTAATTTAAATAGTCTCATGGGCCTGGCTAAAATTTCAAACATTATTTTTCAAGTTTCAAAGCAAACACTTTAGTTACAAATAAAATACTTACATTTTCTCTAAAATTGCACTGAGCAGAATTTAATATTTTACTGGTTATACAGAACTGCAATCATGAGTTACAGGATCATCATTAGCACTTGTCTTTTCATTGATGAGAACCAAAGTGAGGACAAATAGAGTGTTCCCAATGAAAAGGGCCACACAAATCAGTTTTTACCTCCACTCTGATAGAAGCATTTTTATTGGTATGAGCCATCATTTAAGTGTTCTTCAGTTCAAGCTCATGGATTTTTTGGGTGACCAATACCATGAAGTTGTGGCAGTGCACTCTGCATGTAGGTAGTCATGATGCTCATGAACCTCTCTGGAGAAATTACCAGTTGATGATGTATTTGTTCTCCTCTGTGTGGCTTGTCATAGTATGTTCCTGACCTGCTCAAGGAAGTCTATTACCACTGTAGAAGCTAATAATGCATTCCATCACATAGCTCCTGTTGTTTAGAAAATATTGTTTGATGTGAAGTTTGCTTGTCAGTTTCCAGCTTGGTCATTTTGTTGGTGACTCTTTACTTTTTGAGTTTCCATATCAGATACACGACTTTGAATTTGGAATGTTGTTGTCATGGTCTTGAATGTGTCCCTGCAAAATTTGTATGTTGAATCCTAACCCCCAAAGGTGATGTTATTAAGATGTGAGGCCCTTAGGAAGTGCTTAAGTCATGAGGGTAGAACCCTCATCAATGGGATTATTGTTTTTATAAAAGAGACCCCAGAGAACTCGCTTCCTCTTCTACCATGTGTAGATAGAACTAGAAGTCTATGACCTAGAAGACAGCCTCCACCCGACCACACTGGCACCCTGATCTCAGACCTCAAGCCTGTAGAGCTGTGAGAAATAAATTTCTGTTGTATTTAAGCTAACCAAGGCGTGGAATTTCTTTATAACAGCCTGAATGAACAAAGACAGTTGTTATCTCGACCAATGCAACCCTGAAGATTTGAGTATTTAGAAAGTTACCTTGCTATCCCCAGGGTCTGTGCCTAAGGGTCAACAGGAGAATAAAGAGGGTCTTATCTTCTCTAAAACTCTCGAACAAATGTGCCTCTTTTCAAAATCAGAGGGTGTGAGACTGAGAAAGACCAGGTCTCTTGGACGAATATCCTAATCCTACCCCAGAGCTGGAGTCCTGACAAGAGGTCTGTTGTTAAGAGTTCACGTGAAGCTGGGAAAGAGAGCTGTTGCCAAGCAGTGCTCTCTAGGAAGCCCGACTAAGACCATGGGAAAACAAAACCATTTCCAAGGATCACAGGCTTTGAATTAAAGGAACCCAAAGAAGAACACAGAGTGGTGTGAAAGTTATGAACTAAGATGGCTCCACTGGCTTCCTCTGGGTAGCGTGAGCTGGTCTGACTAGCACATTCCACACACGCAGGCCAAGCACCTTATTCCCCATTAACAAGTACCACCATTTGCGTTTCCAACACAGCTTGGCTTGTTTCAGTTACGTGTTTAACCGCTCTAACTAGCAAAGTAGGAGGGTAGAGGAAAATTTTGAGGGTGAGCAATTCTCAGAAGATGTTAACTTTTAAAACACGATGAATGACGCTAATTTTAAGTTGAACTGGTTTTTAATTATTGATGTTGCTGTGGTCCTGACCCTACAGATTTCAGTCGCTTTGTAAACACCTTCCTCTAGATTTGGCCTCAGAATCCCTGTGGGCTAGAAACTACTGGATGGAATTTCTAATTAAAAAAATAGAAAGGGCTTACAGCAATTTAACCCCCAGTTCCCTCGTCAAACATTGACCCTCACACTCCCTCTTATAAGTGTCCCCATAGTCTCTTATTCATATTGACAACTTGTACTTGACAGCACCCATGAAAGAACTGACAGCTTTCCTCCAAAAGCAACACCCTTCATACTGAAGTTGCTTCAACACCTTGAAATTTACCTTTCAGACTGAAAGCTTTCCTACATGGTGATTAATACAATTCACAAAGGATCTATTTATAAGGGGATTCCTTGTGCACTTGGGTGATAGTTGCTAAAGTAATTTTCTTTTGCTTTGGGTCAAGGCTGAAGAGAATTTTGACTTCATAGAACTCTCACGTATTTACACAGGTGTGGAGCCCACATATATTTTACACACGTTTCTTTGCCTCTCTGTGGTTTCTTTTTGTCCCTTCTCTCTTCTACTCTGTCTCCATCTGTATCCCTCTCTTATATTCTAGCTTTCTCTTCATTAAGAAAGTAAATTATTTTAATGCTAGTGAAAGTTCTGGGAAGCACACACTAGAAACTACTTTACAATTACAATCTTCAGTAAATTTTCTGATTCCAGACTCCTCTTACCAAGGTGACTGACATTAAAATGGCCTTCTTACATCTACTGACAAGTTGGTCCATAAAGGTTTTTTCTGACTTGTCTGGAATGTCTCACAGGTGGCTAATAAAAGGAAGGTAAAAAATGATATCTTTCAATGTCACCTTTACAATTTCATTTTGATTCTTGAACAGAGTCAGAGGAATTTTGATATCCAAATCACAATTCTGCATTGTGCGATTCTCTCTCTCTCTCTTTTTTTCTTTTCTGTCTCTGATTTCCAGTAATAAATATACTCATTACATACTTAAGAGAATAACTCTAGCATACTTGGAGAACTGCTTAATAAGGGAAATTTTACTGTTTACATATACTTTGAATTCACTCTAGGAAACTGTGTCACTGATCGTTTTGTCATAGACAATCTAATGTCCTTTTATTTCCATTTTTGTTACCTTGGAAAATAAAACTTACTTCAAGTAATCAAAACTCAAAAAAGAACATCTCCCCTTTGTTCCCTACCAAGACATTTCTTTCAAATCCAAGGCCAAAGAAAGTATCCTTCCTGTGGCATGATTATTAGCTGATGCGGTAGAGTTAGGGAGTTAAGAAAATATGTGGTGCCATTGTATGTGTAGCCTTTAAAAGTTAAAAGCACTCTAAAGGTTCCTGAGGGGTAGTGAAACTTTAAGAAGAAATATTACAGTAATAAAACTACGAAAGGCCTAATTTTATACTAATAGTTCACACTTTAGACAGGTCTGATTTTTCCTTCGTTTCTTTCTACTGCTGTTAAAATAATTCCTGTTACCACCTGTTCTTTCTGCTGTTAAGCCTTTTAGATACTGAATACATAAAAGAGTCTGTGTCAATTAGGGCCTGCAGTGCACAGGCTATTTTATTAATAGGGAATTCCAATTAAAACATGTGTCTTTTATTCTGTTTAACTATTATAGCAAATTACATTAATGTGGATCTATCCTTTGTAAATTTCAGGTAGGTAGTAAGACTTAATTTTCCTCCATAAGCTCATAAGTTTGTTTTTTTGACTTGGACTAAGAGGAAACTCTAAACCTTAGTCATCACAATTGTAGGGGAGCAAATTTGCTGCCCCAAAATGTCTCTTAGGCATGAGGCTTATTTCAAACTGAAAACAATCAAGGCCCAAATGTCTCAGGAAGAAACTTTGATTGTCCCCTTAACTGCCTAAAGAATGTATGTAGAAAACTTGTTCCAGGAAGGAAGGAATCATCATTGATAAGTATAGTATGAACAAGGTATATAGACATGAGGGAACCTACCAAGTCTATTTGTTAAAATCCCTCGCTGTCCCAGCAAACACTTGTTTACCAAACATTTGCTTTTCCATCTCCAGGTCAATTGCCTTCCTCCCCTTTGAGGTCCCAAACCCCTACCCTTAACATCCTCTTTTGTCTTTAGTTGAAAATAATATTTAAGGTGAGAGTTTCAGCCATTTTGTGGAGTTACTCAGTTTTCCTGGGTCTCTCCCATGTATGCATGTTATTAAATTTTGTTTGATTTTCTCCTGTTAATGTCTGATGTCAATTTAATTCTTAGACTAGCTAGAAAACCTATAAGGGTAGAGGAAAATATTTTCATCCCCAACACAACCCAAGAAGTGACTGATGCCTGAATAATATCTCAGTCATAGGTAAAGGATTATCAAATAGTTATTTGAGAATTACTCTCAAAATAATTTTTTAAATTATCTTTGGATAGAGGTCTAGATATTTGGGATTATTGATTACCAATGATAAAATGACCTTGATAAAATTTTAAAAATGCAACTGAATAGGCCCTCATTGTTAAATATACAAAGCAAGTAGAAATGTTTAACATCCTCAGTGGAGGCTTTAAGGGATACCTCATTTATGAATTAACCAGCCATATTTATCCTGGAAATAGAAATTTCTTGACCTTTTATGTTTGGCATTTTGTATATTTCTGGATTAATTTGAACAGGTTTGGCTTTATGCTTCTCTCACACTAATCTTCTTTCCCAGAATAACCAAAACAGGAAAAAAAAATTCCATGGTAGCTTATATGACCCTGGCTTTCTTTCAGTGGAAATTTATCTGTAGCAGCAGAGAGACAGAAAATGATGGGTCACTGGTGAATTTTAATTATTCTTTGAATATTTTGAAATGCAACTAATAAATATAATAAATTGTTTAAGGAAAGAAATAAAGAGAATCCCTTAGTTTTTTTTAATTGATATGTAGCAATGTATCTCATTATAATCTATTTCTATATATTGTTTCAATTATTAGGCAATATAAGGAATTTTCACTTGATTATTTTTTATGTATATATTTAGTTGGAATAATCCTTTGTTCTTGGGGATTGTTACAAATGTGGAATGGTAGAAGCAGATTTCAAAATGCCATCTTTCTGAGAGATTGTCATTGTGTTTGATACTGAACATTATGACATAAATTGGGAAACATTGTATTTACAGTCTTACCTAGATCCAAGGTAAACAAGGAGTTTGAGAACCAATAACGTATTTGTCCCCCAAACTATTTTTATTTAAGGGCAATCAGCCCAACCTGATAGAATCAGTATGCTCTATACCTAGAGAATTCCCAGATCCAAGAAAGAGTTCTGGACCCATGAAGTTAAACACCCACTAAATTAATATGCATCCAAAAAAGTTCCAATTATTAAATAGAAAGATACAGACTGCTTTGAATAACAGATATATGTTTGGATTCTGGTCCTTCCTGTTAATCTTTTTAAGCCACATTTTTCTTCATGCATAAAATGAGGATAATTGTAGTCACCCCATAAAACTGAAGTAAGAAATAAATGAGGTAATGATTTGAAAGTATTTTGGAAAGCGCCAGGCAATTGGTAATGCTCACATAAAAATGAAATACTTTTCCTTCCCTTCTCCTTCTTAAACATGTGTTGAGAAGATACTATGTAAAGAACTTTCTCTCTGAATGATATAAAAATTATATAAATGACTCATGAATGAAAGAGTGAAAAGCAAGAATATGAAAAATACAAATTGTGATTTGTGTTCAGAGAATGAGGAATTCTCTAACTGGGATAGTACAGAGTATGAATACCTGGAAGTAATAGAACATAGAATAGGGCTAGTATCCCAAGGAAAGTGTTAAATGCCAGATTACGGAGTTAGGATCATGGTTTTTTTTAGGTGATGGGGAGGCACTAAATGCTTCTGAGCAAAGGAAGGAAGGGCACAGTTAAAACATTCCAACTGACAGCATTGTATACTATTACTATAGCAGAGTAGCTACGATATTATATTTACATACTACATTATAGCAGACTAGATAGGAGGCCTGAAATAAAGAAATGGGGGAAAATAAAAATGAGGGTGCAAATGTAAGAAAAATGTCAATGCCCTAATCAATAGAGCTTACATAATCAATAGGGTGATTACATGAGAAATGATGAAGTTGTTTAAGATCATTCTGAAATTATTGAATACACGGAAGTTGAAACCAGCTGGCTTTGCAAGGAGATTTCAAATCCTGATTCTGACATAATGAATGGTTGAGGTACAAATATAACTTTGAAATGGAAGTATTTATTTGCCAATGGAAAAAACAACAGTAGAGCTGGAAAATAAGATTGAAAATAGAAATAGAAGACTGAGTGCCATCAAAGTATTCAATAAATTGTACTATCAATTATTGTCAGGGAGGATCCCCATTGAGAACAGGCTTGGCCGCAAAACTTGCTTTACCAATGAAATGTGAGAGGGAGTAAGGAACATGTCGTTTCTGGGATGTGCTCTGAGAGCCATGTTTTGCTTGGTCACGGTCTCTTTTACTCCTCCACATCAGCTGGCAGTATTCCCTCTCACTCCTAGGGTGTGGACAATTACACTGAAGAGCACCCACCACCGCTCTCTCTACCCCACCTCTATCCTCCCAACCACCACAGTAACTAATGCTGCAGATTCTTATTCGGTACTTTTGTGAGGGAAATAAACTTTTGTTCTTATAGACCACTATAATTTGGGGTTGTTAATTTCCATAGCATAACTTGGTATATTTTGACTGATACAAATCGAAATGACCAAGGAACTTGGAATGGATCCTTCTCCTTTCTGGAGTTAGGGAGGGTATACATTTTTTAAGAATATGACTGTAGAATATAAACACTATATGAGATACTAGAGATAACTTAATATAACCAACCCCCTTGGTTAATTGATGAATAAATTAAGAAATAGGATTTAAGGGTTTTTCCTACAGAAACTTTGGTAAAAAGGCCAGAAGGGTTTCTAAAAAGTGAGGGCACTTCAGGTGCCAGTTTAGTTACTTTTCCATTAAACGGCACTCATTTTGTCTACTACAAGTCAGCACTGATTGCAAATCACACCAAATCCAGAGTGATGATACAATGAGTAAGATAGGTATTATCTTTTTTTTTAATTGGAGTATAATTGGTTTACAATGTTGTGTTAGTTTCTGCTGTACAATGAAGTGAATCAGCTATATGTGTACCTATATCCCATCCCTCTTGGACCTCCCTCCCACCCATCTAGGTCATCACAGAGCACCAAGCTGAACTTCCTGCGCTTTATAACATGTTCCTGATAGCTATCTATTTTACACATAGTAGTGTATATATGTCAATCTTTACCTGACAATTCATTAGTTTCAACAAATATCTGTCTACCACCTGTATTGTCCCAGGCATTTTATATATATTATCTCTGTTGAGTTATCTAAGAGCCCTGCAAGCAAAGTCTGATACTCTATTTTTTGCTGAGGAAATTTAAAGCAGAGATCTCAAGTAGGATTCATAAGCGTCAGAGAGGAGATGAGACTGAAGCCTGGATGATCTGTTTCAGATCCAGGGTCTGTCAATGTTTAACTAAAGCAGACACACTAAACAAAAAGAAGTTGCTCCTATTTCCTTATCCATAAAAAGCATTTAATCTATGTTGGGGAGCAAGTGGGAGACCTGGAAAGAACGTGATAGTAAGAAAATGAAAAATTAAAATACCAGGGTAGAATCTTACATGTAATGGTCATTGGTAGAAAAACTAGACAGTCAACTACTATGTTCCTGGTGCTCTTCTCCAACTGCTCTGCAATGTAGATTCCCATTTCAGACATCGGAACATGGAAACTTTAAACTCAGTTCAGTATCTTACTCCACTATGAAATCTGGGGCTTTTTGCTAGTTGAACACAATTTAAGAGTGAGTCGAACTTCAGAAGTCAAGGGTGGGGATAGGCTGTCTGGATTTCAAGTGCAAGGTACGTTGAGAAACAACAAAGACCGGAAGGGTAAGCTGAATCCTTGTGATGAAAAGCTTCCAGTGGTAGACTGGGGTTTATCCTTAATTCATCAGGCATGAACAAGGCATGGTACACTTCAGAACGCTATCAAAACTAGGCCTAAGGAAGATTAATCTGGCAGTGGTAGACATGAGATGTATTGGATCAAGGAGGAACTGGACATGGGGAAATGAGTCAGATGGCTACTTCAACATTTTAAGTAATAATATTTCCCAAATTGAAGTACTGGCCATGAAGATAGAAGGAAGTGAACAAATATTTGCCAAAATAGGCATTAATGCACTTGACACATAATTTGAACCACAATGTAGCTAAATCTGTGCTATTGCTATGTGCATTTTAATGTTGTTCTGTATCCAATGGCTCAAAGTAATCTTTCTGAAAATAGTAAGGGAAGTACTCATTTGTTTCCTGTAATCACATAACTGTGAGGTGTAAAGGTATGCCAAACACATGGGTAATTAAGTTTTCCTTTACCAGCACCTGCCTAGCACATTGAAAAACTTTCAAAACACATTTGAAAGTGCCATGTGGATGCTTTTGGAGCTCTATTTACATTTATTACAGAGGCAAGAGCTGCTGTGACACATAAGTCAAACCAATGTGTGTTTAAAAGTTTGATCACTTGGGCTTCCCTGGTGGTGTAGTGGTTGAGAGTCTGCCTAGCGATGCAGGGGACACGGGTTTGTGCCCCGGTCCGGGAAGATCCCACATGGCGCGGAGCGGCTGGGCCCGTGAGCCATGGCCGGCTGCTGAGCCTGCGCGTCCGGAGGCTGTGCTCCGCAACGGAAGAGAAAAAGTTTGATCACTCTACCACGGATTCCCTTTCACATAACACATTTTTTTTTTAATGAAAAAAAAAAAAACTTTGCCTAAATGTCCCTTTTCTGTTTATCTACCTGACAAGTAGCATCCATTAGTGTCCTGCTTCTTGTACACTGATATGGCTGCATGATTTGTGATCTAGGAAATTTGGTGGTGGGGGGGAAGGGATCAAATATTTATGAGTTTCTGAAGGTGTCCAGAAACTAATTTTCTACAGTTATACTCAAAACTTCCTTTTCTCTCTTAGCATGTTGCTGCTTCTTCATTAGAAATTAAATAAATAAATGTTTTTCCCTTATCTCCTTTTATTCAACTCACTTAACGTTTGTTTCTTCAGCCTGCTTCAGAACCATGCTTTGCTAGAACTCTCTGTGCCACATCTGAACTGACTGCTCCGCACACATACCTTGGATCCCTCTCTCCCTGTACTATAATTTTATTCCCCTTTTAATCATGGAGTTGAAAGTGAAGAGACAACAGTTGGGGTTTTATTATGCCAGTTCCAAGATGTTTTAATAAGGGATCACGTGGAAGACAGGGGGTGTAGAAAGGAGGCATGTGGAGAGGGGAACACAAATATTTCTTGACTTCAAAGCGAAGGGAAAAGGATAAATAAGTCATTCTGTAGCCATCAACTACATATATTTATTACCTTTTAAAAATAGTCAGAGGTACTGAAATATGAGTGGAAGGGACTATTTGGAAGTCTGACCCTTTTCCTCTCTTTCTGAACTATGCAAAAGTGCATTTACTCTGAGAACAGTGTACAATTTTCTTTTAATCTTTTTATTTTAGTTAAACAAGAAAAACATGCTAGTTTTTACAAATTCAAACAATATATAAGTTTACATAGTAAAAGTTATAAGCCTTTCTCTGTCTTCTTTTCCCTTAATTGTTCTGTTTATTATTCTTTGAGAATTTTTCTGTGCATAGAAATATGTATCTTACATGTTCATCTATGATTTTGTGTTGGTCTTTTAAATAGACTGGAATCAGATTCTTCATTTCCTTCCATAGCTTGCTATTTTATTTAACAATATGCAGTAGAAGTTTTTCTAAGTCAGAATCTAATTCAATTGTTTTAATGGCTGCACAGTTTTCCATTTATAGATATTGTGTAATTCTTCTCTTTCTCTCAATTACTTTTCTTTTTTTCCTAACACTAGTGATGTTGCCATGAGCTTACTTATACATATATTTGTATATATGTGATCAAGTGTTTGGTAGAAAGGATTCCTATATGTTATTCAACATTTTAAACATCTTTTTCCCCCCATATAATGAATGATCATCATTTATGCACATATACACATACATTACACATATATTTTGCCTTTGATTTCATGATTTCTATAGACCAGAGAGGATCTGCTAGGCAAATATTTGGAAATTTAATAAACAGAGTGCTAAACATCATTAAGTATAATTCTCACTAATGAAATTTTTCTGTAAATTATCCTACCTCCATCCTCTTAATTCTGAATATTCACTAAGATATTCAAATATTCTGTTCCCATTTTGTGTCTGCACCCATTGTCATGTTTGCTTTGTGGTCCAGAATCTTCCTCTACTTGACATTCATCAACATGGTAGTGATGCTATTTTATTTTTCTCTTTTCTTCCAGCAATTTTTTGTATCAGCCTCTCTCTGAAGTAAAGAACAAAGCTACAGTGGAAATGACAGCTTCTCTAGAAGCCATCTAAGTACCTTCCTATGCTCCAGGTATTTTTGTTCTTTTTAGAAGATCAGAGAACACAAAACATGGGCTACATCTGACAAGATGCTGGGTTGAACTCATTTTTAGCAGTTATCATGCTCTGCATGACAGATTTGCAGCCAGAAGAATGATTTGGGACAATGGAAGGGAGAATGGGACAGTATGCAGCATTTAATATTTTCTTTGTAACTTCATTGTTTTTTAAATACCTTGTGATATAAGAGATTATTGTCATTTTTGGTGAAAAAAAAAAGCCACAGAGTTGAAGTGTCATTAACTTTATGGGAAGATAACCAATTAATTTAGTAGTTAAGGGTACAAATTTATTTCTGCCTATAATTATGGAAAGACATAGAGATGGGTATAAAAACTGGAAAAAATAAAGGAAAATGCATCTTTACTGAGCTATTGTAAAAGAAATTCTGAAGCCAGGTAGCTGAATAGAAAGGAATGATGTTTCTAGAACTGTTGTGAGAATTAGGGAATTCAAAGTCTATAAAACCACATGAAACATTTATTTGTAAAAATAAGAATACTGGAACATTTATCTTGGGGACTTATTTAAATAGACATAGTCCCCTGCTTCTGTACACCTGACAGCCCAGAAAGTATAACTGGTAATATGTAGGTTACATGCACAGCCCAAGGCCGTTTGTTCATCAACAAATAGAAGTGATAAGTATATATATTCTGAGTGACAGTCATGGGACAGAAAAACCAACAATTGAATCAAATAAATTGCCTTAATATGCAAGAAATTATTCCAAACTAAAAACCACATTCATTTCAGTTGATCAGCACCAGTTGAAAATCAATTTAATTGGGCCGTTTGGTACTCTATGCTCTTCTGCATTATCTATTTCATTTGATTTATCCCCTGTAGCACCCACTGAGGCAGGCCAGGCAAAGGCAGCAAGGCATTATTTATACAGCCTACCTAAATGCCTTTGAGGCTATAATCATTTTAAACTATTTAAGTTTTATTAGTCTGGGAATGCTAAAATTTGGGAGTGAAATAATACATAGTTCGATATTTAATAGTAACAAAGAGGGACATAAGAAAGGCAAGATGTTCTTTTTCATCCCTCATATTTGCATAATCTCTCTATATCCCTAATGAACTGGGGTAAGATTCATTGTGCTCCTTTCTGACACAGAGATATTATAAGCTAGATGGCCAAGAGAGTTGTCCTCAATATTGAAATTATGTCAGTCTAAATACAATACTGCCTTTAACTTTTCAACAAAAAGTTAATTTTGTTTTCCTGAATTTCTCCATGAAAGCATCAATTAACCTAAAATACCTGAGCATCTGGAAGAATGTCTTTTATTTAGAATTTGCCTATTTGACAAGTCATTAAGAATTTCAAGAAAGCGCTAGCTATGTATTCAAGATAGGAAGTCCAAAATAAACTGATTCAGAAAAGCCATTTGGCTACAGTGAATTTTTATCCAATTAAATCCACGTTGTAAATATGTTGGCAAATTATTTAGACTGCTCAATAGCTTTGGGAATGTTGCCAGCATAACTAAGATGGAAGGAGATCCTGCTTTTTAAAAGTGACTACTTCTTCCACTACAGAATTTAGACATCATGCCTCTGGAATGCATTATTGTGCTCTAGATTAATGGAACTTAAGTGATACCCTCTTTAAATTTTGGCTCCCTTTTTAACACAAAGGCACTTATTTCTCTTAAGTCAACTACTGTAGGTTCACTTAAGAGTATAGGTCTTTAGTAAAACCCAAACATCAATTTTGTTTCAGATTTTTTGCAGGGCCACTACTCACCTGTGTGGCCCTTCTGTGTGAATTAGAGAAAGGTGCTCCTTGACACGGATACAGCCTGAATCAGCACTCCTCAGCATCCACTTTGTACCCTCATCTGAGCATCATTTGGCAGCCACAGTCTGCTTAATAGCCCTGCATGATAGCCCTGTATCTTCAAATCATCTCTAACTGAATAGCTGTCAAATTATTTCCTCTACGTTCTTTGAAACTTTTCTCATCTCAAGAAGTAAACTATATCCAGATCACTCTGATCCTTTGCCAAATATTTCACTTCATATTTTAATGAAATAAATTAGTTAAATGTATCTGATTTATATTTCTTCAACCTCTGTTTACTCCAAATGAATATTTATCCATCCTCTTCTTAACTCTGAGAAAGATGTATCTCCCTTCCCATCTGGGATTAGCCTGTTCATCAACTCCCCCACCAGCACAGGTGATTGGATATTCCCATCTTCCCTTCTCGGTTTTGCATGTTCAAGCTTTCTCTCTGTATGGAATACTTAATTTCAGTTTGCATATGTTCTCTAACCTCCATTACATGACCTTGAAAAATTGTTGTACGTATGTCTCATCTTGCCAAAGAGAATGTGAGCATCTTGCCAACAAAACTCACATGTGCTTCAACTTTATTCCCTAACACAGAAAGCAGAATGTTGCACAAGTATTTGGAACTCAGTGTTTTATAAGTATTTTGTGGAAGGAATTTTCTATTTAATTGTATAAAGCTTTTCTCTCTCTTTAGTATTTTAATTTCTTTAATGATTTTTAATAGACTTTACTTTTAACAGCAGTTTTAGTTTCACAACAAAACTGAGAAGAAGGTGTAAAGGTATATAATCCCTGCCCCCAAACATGCACAGCCTCCCCCATTATCAACATTTAGTACAATTTATGAACCCACATTGACACATCATAATCTTCCAAGGTTCATAGTTTAACTCAGGGTCCTCTCTTGGTGATATATATTCTATGGGTTTGGACAAATGAATAATAACATGTATCCATTATTGTAATATTCAGAATAGTTTCACAGCCCTAAAGGTAATCTGTTCTCTGCCAATTCATCCCTCCCTCCCTCCTTACCCTCCTAACCCAGGCAACAACTGATCTTTTTACTGTCTCCATTGTTTTGTCTTATCCACAATGTCATACAGTATTTAGCCTTTTCGGATTAGCTTCTTTCACATAGAAATATTCATTTAAGTTTCTTCCATGTCTTTTCGTGACTTGATAGCTTACTTCTTTTGGGCTTTGAATAATATTCCATTGTCTAGATGTACCACAGTTTATTTATCCACTCACCTACTGATGGATATCTTAGTTACTTCCAGGTTTTGGCAATTATGAATAAAGGTGCTCTAAAATTCCATGTGCAGGTTTTTGTGTGGTCATGTTTTCAGTTCATTTGTGTAAATATCAAGGAGCACAAATGCTGAATTGTATGGTAAGAGCATGTTAGGGTTTGTAAGAACTGCCAACTGTCTTCCAAAGTGGCCGTACCAAGAAAGCTGAGTCCCTATTGCTTCACATCCTCACGAGACTTTGGTATTGCCATTGCTTTTGGTTTCACACTTTCTGAGAAGTGTGCAGTAATATTTCATTGTTTTAATCTGCAATTCCCTAAAGAGATATAATCTTGAACATTTTTATATGCTTCTATGGTATCTTCTTTGGTGAGGTGCCTGTTCAGGACTTTGGCTTATTTTTTAATCAGGTTGTTAGTTCTCTTACCGTTGAGTTTTAAGCATTCTTTGTATATTTTGGATAACAGTCCTTTATGAGATATATCATTTGCAAATATTTTCTCCCAGTCTGTCACAGTCTGCTTCTTTTGCAGAGCAGAAGTCTTTGATTCTAAAAAGTACAGCTTACCGATTTTTTTTTTTCCGGGATCGTGCCTTTTTTTGGTGTTGTATCTAAAAATTTATTGCCAGACTCAAGGAAGTCCATCTATAAATTCTCATGTGTTATCTTTAAGGAGTTTTATAGTTTTGCATTTTTACATTTAGGTCTATGATCGATTTAACATATTTTTTCAGTATATATTTTGAAAAAAAATTTAGTGGTTGATCTAGGCTTTATCATGTATATCTTAACTTTGCCTTCTTTTTTAAAAGACAACTCTGCTAGATACAGGATTCTTGGTAGATTATTTTTTTTTCATTATTTTGAATGTGTTATCCCATTTGACTCTTGCTTTTGCTACCGAATTTTCATAATTCTCAGGAATAGATTTTTATTTATGTATTCTTTCCTTTAGGATCATTTCCAGAAGATTTAATTGTTGTTGTTGTTGTTTTTAAAAATATTTTTTACCAGTTTTACTCAGGAGAGGTAAGCAAAACTCCTCATGCTATCATGCTAATCAATGACTTCTTTACAAACGGGAGACTTAGTTGTCAGGTATTTTCAACTTTATATGAAGTGGCTGATCTTAGTGTTTTGAGCATGAGTTACAGTAATCACTTGGAAAGACCAGTGGAATTTTCTCCAAGCACTGGCAAATAAGAATACACCACTTTGAGAGTATATAATCATTGCTTCATCTTTTCCTAAGTGCTTTACATCCCTTCAAAAGAAAGATAGTCATAAAAATAATAAAGTGTTACTGAACTTACCCAAATGTATGAATGTATATATGGTGTTTATGTATGTGAATTAACTGCATATATATATATATATATATATATATATATATATATATTTAGAGAGAGAGAGATCAAAAAGGAGAGATAATAGAAGAATTTTCTTAAGATGGCTCTCAAGTTTATTCTCTCTTTACCAAACTATGTATTGGGACATTAGAAATGAGCAAATAATATTTTCACAAATTTAGGTGAATTTGCAATTATTTATCTTGGTAAGATAGAGATAACCCTGAATTGAGAACAAGAGCACCTTAGCTTTATTGCCAACCCTGCTACTATCTGGCCCTGTTAATTTGGACAGATCTCTTAATATTTACCTGCTTCCTTATGTGCAAAATTATATTAATGAAATCTAAATTACATACTGTACAGAGCCATTACAGGACTAAAAGCAATAATGAAAACATACTATATAAATGCAGACTGTCACACATATCTTGTATTTAAGTAGAATTTATAAAAAGAGGAAATGAATCTGCATGGTTTCCACATATATTTACTGAGCAGCCACTATTCTAGGCAGACAGGTTTCAGTGGTGAGAAATTCCAAGTCCCCTGGAGTTTACCTTCTATTGGTGGAGACAGAAAAGAAACAAATAAATATATCAATGGAATTTAATTATGCATTTACATAATAAAATATTCTTTTAAATTCCATCTCAGGTTTTATTTTAAGCTTAAATTAGAATGAAAATTCAAATTAATATAGTACTGTAATAATAATTTATTCATCTTGGAGAAATGCATACAGGAAGGTATATTTTCTTAGAAATATGTAACTGAATATTACACTATTTGAAGGGTTCATAGTTTAATTAGACCACTTTTATTTACATTGTTCTGATGCAATAATGTGTTGTCGTATACATAATTCCAGCCTATCTATAATTCACAAAATGTATTAGGTTCCAGCAATGCTAAGACCCTGCTTGGCTCCAGTGGAATGACTTCAGAGCCCAACTAGAGTAAGTCCTGCCCAATTATGACTGATCAGATGTTAAACACTTTTCATAGCAGAGGCTTTGACAGAATTATGCCAGTGTAAACTGATGGATGGCAGCCTTTGTCTGTAAGAAGCTTTTAATAAAAGAAAGGATGGAGGGAATCTTGAAAATGATGCACATTTACATAGGCAGAGCTATAGGATGAATCTAACTAAGAAGGCAGAAGGCAGTCATGGTAATCTCTGTGGGTGTTTACACATAATATCATGGAGGTAAATATTTATTAAATAAAAATATTAAGCTCTTACTAGGTGTCCATCACTCTATTTGGGCTGATGATTCAAGAAGATTTGGGCATGGGTTGGGCCTGCAAGTTGCCTACAGTCAATTAGGGAGAGGTCATGAAAATACACAAGTATTTCATACTGCTCTAGTATCTTGAGAGCAAGGAGTCCCAAAGAAGAAGAAGCTAATTCCTTACAGGTGGACAAGAAAGGCTACAAAAAGTAAGTTTAGTTGGTTTTTGAAAGAAGAGATGTTCATCTAAAAGATATGATGAGATATAGAGTGGTGATGGTGGTAGGGGGTTGTGCAGAAAGTTTTCCAGACAGACTTCAGGATTAAGCATTTCAAACATATATACACAAATACTTGTATGAAGGTAGAATTTAAGAAGCACTTTTAGTTTTACAGGATTCCGGGAGAACATGTTTTTATTATGCTGCTGTATGAAATATTGCAGTTATTACTCTGTAATATCTGATTGTTTTATTTTTCTCAATCTACGGATACAGAAGAGAGGACTCTAATTTTATATACAGGTATGACAAATAAGCCTTAATGAAGATCTTTAAAAAATGTTTTAAAAACTCAGAGTGAAAATTTACACACCTTTTTAGCTCTATTAATATTATCCAAAGAAGTATGGAAAAATAACTATATACTATCTAGTCAAGAGATGGAAATTATTTGAAATTGCTGTTCTCCCCAATTTTAGGACGTTTTGTATCATGCAATGTTAAAATATTATTGAAAGCTGTCATAGGTTAGCATTGGAGAACAGATGCACAGAATATAAATTCTAACACTGGGGATCTGTTTGGTGTTCTACAAGATGAAAAAACACAAAAGAAGATGTAAAATATTATACAGCATCTGGAGAATATTTTATTACTATTCTTTGGACCACTATCACACAAACTCCAACATATGCTCCAGAAAATTTTGTCTGTAGGTTTCTGAAATACTTATAAACCTTGATAGGACTTGATTCTCCCTATTAACAATAGAGAAACTACCCTTGCCACTTCACATCAAATTGCTATGTTTATAGTCAGCTGGTTCAACAAAGATTGAAGAGTCCTGCATGCACCATGGATCTTTCTATCAGCAAATAGGTGGGTGTTTAGTCCTGATTTAGCTGAGTAAAACCTGCCAAGCTTGCAAGATATACTGCTATGAAAGTATGAGTGAATATTTGTAAGACTTTAGGCTGTTTCTTTTCCTAGATATACTTTTTAAAAAAGCAATCTTCCATATGTAAGAAATTGGATCTGAAATACAGTTTATTCTCCATTCACAATTTACTCACCTACTAGAAAGGCATGCCGTTCTCCATTAAGAAAAAAAAATTCAGCCACACAAATTAAATGCATCCCACTTTCCAGTTCCAAAGTATAAGTGTGGGATATGAGCAGGTTAGGAAGGAACCGTGGAAAATAAAAGGGACTCTGGAGGCTCATGCCCAAAGAAGCTTTCAATTACACTTTAAAATTAAATGGCTCAGATCAGCCTTTAATTTACAGTTTAAGATTTAATAACACAGTCATTGCATGTTAATTAAACAGCAATGGATCATTTACCAACCTGTTTAATGAGGTGAAACAACTATTGCATATAAAACATACCGACATTATTATTACATTGCCATTAAACTTCAATAAATCTGTTTGAATAATTATTGGTATTTAAGTACTATAAAGTCGCTAAAACAACTAGGCATACCTATTTATATTCAATGAAACAGGAATTTTATTGTAGGAATAATTAAATTCCCAGGACCACATTCCTACCTTTGGATGACAAAAAATTCCTATTGGCAACAGTGGGAGTTGCAGCTCCAGTAAAAATAAGAATTGAAGAGAGAAGAATTCAGCCCACACAGAAGGAACTATCCTCATCATTAGTTTTAGAATCTCACCTTTCTTAGGGGCAAAGCTCACCTTTAATTCAATTAATAAGTATAATTAGAAGAGCCATCTCTCCATTATTCTTTTGACTGGAGGATCATAAATCCATATGCTACCTCCCTTGTGCTCACAAATGATAAACTAGAGAGGCCCTGCCTAAGAATGTGACCCGACTGAAGGTGCAAAAAAGCAGTAATTTTTATGTTAGGAGGATTTGGTGAGCTAGCAAGGAGCAGAGGGCTCTACTGACTGAAATAAACATAAATAACGTCCCCTGTTTGGCATATGTGTTGCTAGGCTGCCCGCAAGATGAGGAAGGTGTGATGCCATCAAGATGTACTCTGAATAATAATATGCAATGTCCTGCTGCCAGATGCAATCTCCAAAGGCCTGTAGGTGGAGAGAACAAAGGAGGGCATTAGCCAGATGGTGGGAATATGGAACTCCACGTGGGATAATCTACAGTACCAGTGACTTGAAAATTTTGTATTACCAGTATCTAATTTTTGGATGATAGCTTATGAATGTAATATCTTCCCCATTTATCCAGAGTTTTTAATAAAATTTGGCCAGAGAGTAAATAGATTAGTGTGGGATCTTGTTTGAACATAACATTTTATTGAAAGCAGACAGTACGTACTGGAGGTAGAGGCAGGATTAGAAATTCAATTGAAGCTAGATATTGGAGCTAAATGTCCTAGGGTATATGTGGACACCCAAAGAACACCATCAATTGTGGATTGGGAGTTCAAACACTTCTATGTAAATTTTAGGGGCAAGATGATCTTGTGAAGCCTGAATACTTGTGGAAACATGGCAGCTAACATTTGCCATGTAAACAGGTAACATACATATTTGTTAATTTTAGTAGAGGTCAACAAGGGTAAGACATAAACTGTCATCAAGTTAAAGAGGTATGTATTATACAAATGAAGTAATAAAGAAGAAAAAATGTCAGAGTTAATAAAAAGACCAGTGGTTGCCAGGGGTTAGAGGGAGAGGTTGGGATGAATAAGTAAAGCACAGAAGATTTTTAGGGCAGTGAAACTACTCTATATAATACTAACATGGTAGATGCATGTCATTATACATTTGTCCAAACCCACAGAATGTACAACACCAAGAAGGAGCCCTAATGTAAACTCTGGACTTTGGGTGATAATGATGTGTCAATGTAGGTTCATCACTTTAAATAAATGTACTACTCTGGTGGGGCATGTTGAAAATGGAGGAGGCTGTGCATGTATGTGCCTGGGTAGTATATGGGATATGTCTGTACCTACCACTCAATTTTGCTGTGAACCTAAAATTGCTCTAAAAAATAAGGTCTGTTAGGAAAAAAAAAATCAGTGTCTATTGAAGTGCTAATTTTGTGTAGTAAAAATTTCATGGGGAGGAAATTTGAAAGGTGGGAAAACCAGTGAAGACTTAGAAGGCCTTGTAGAGTAAAAATATGAATTATGCCATAAAGAGCAGAAATCAAGTAATGAGAGGGGAGTAGACTGGGTACTTCAAGACAGAGAAAGAGCATGATAAAATGTAAGATGATGTGTGGAAGCATGTCTTAGCATAGATAAATCACACCAATTAGAAAATGGAATCTTTTTGTAAACAGATAAAAATTCTAAGTGTTCTTATCAGGGTAGATACAATAGGGTCATTATTAAATATCTTGTTATTGAGCAAAAAGTGTTTAGGTTTGCTACCAAAAGAAACACTGGATCACTGATAGATTTTGAGACAAGGAATGCCCTGTCAACAAATGACCTCCCATCTATCATTGTTCTTTATCAAAGGGTGTATAACGATTCATGGAGACTCCAACAGTAATTTGAGTCAATTATTAAATCATCTTCACTTCCTTGTATGGCTCATTAATTTCTGCAAACGGGTCAATATATGTCTTACTTCCAATTTGCTTATACAGTTTCCTTGTCATAGAATGTGCTTGCTACTTTGCAAACTTCATATTAACCTACTCATCATTCAAGAGTATGTGGCCTTTTTGGGAAACTCTTGATGATTTACCAGGTCGTTGATAGACTTGGTAGAAAGGAGCTTCCTCTCCTTTAAATTCCCCCTACAATCCTGCACTTAACTATTCTCATGGCACCTGCAAATGTGGTTTCATGCCACTATTTGCATTCTCTTTTTCTGTTTAGGCTAAAGACCTTTGATAACAGATCCATGTTTTGCTCATCTACTGTTATATTTTTTAATTTAAATTTTTTTCTGGCTTTATTGAGACATTCCACATACAACATTGTGGAAGTTTAAGGTGTACAAGGTGTTGATTTGATACACTTATATTTTGCAAAATGACTACTACCATAGTGTTAATAATTCATCATGTCACATAATTACGTTTTTTTTTTTGGTGGTAAGAACATTTAAGGTCTATTCTCTTAGCAACTTTTAAGTATATGAAGCATATTATTAACTATAGTCAGCATGCTCTGCATTAGGTCCCCAGAATTCACTTATCTTATAGCTAGAAGTTTGTACACTTTAACCAACATTTCCCTATTTACTCTACTCCCAGCCTTTGGTAAGCATCATTCTATGAGTTTGCCTTTTTTTAGATTTCACATGTGATATCATATAATATGTGTCTTTCTCTATCTGGTTTACTTCACTTAGCATAATGTCCTCAAGTTCCACCCATATTGTTGTAAATGGCAGGACGTTCTTCTTTCTCATGGCTGTATATATATATATATATATATATATATATATATATATATATATATATATATACACACACATACATACATATATATATATATACATATATACACATATATTTATTTTAAATATCCATATATATATATAATAGTTTTCCATTATATATATATACATGTATATATATCAGATATTCTTTCCCCATTCATCAATTGATGGACACTTAGGTTGTTTTCATATCTTAGCTATTGTGAATAATGCTGCAGTGAACATGGAGTGCAGACACCTCACACCTCATACCTATTAGGATGAATGTAATCAAAGACAAGAGATATAGCAAGTGTTGGCAAGGTTGTGGAGAAAAGGGAACTCTTTTTCACTGTTGGAGGGAATATAAATTGGTATAGTCACTATGGAAAACAGTATGGAGGGTCCTCAAAATATTAACAATAGAACTACCATGGGATCCAGCAATCCCATTTTTGGGTTTATATCCAAACGAAATGAAAACGGTATCTACTAATATATTTTGAACATTTTTTACTAGACCTTTAGATACACAGATGTTGGTTAAGCATAATTCTTGATTTGTGACACCCTTTCATCACCTTGCTCATCTTTCTATGATAAATCTTTAACAGAAAACCGGAATATAATCCATAGAGTATTCAATGAATTTAAGCTCTCTGGATGAATACATACTGTGTCAAGTAGAATTTTAAGATGACCTGCATGACCTTTGCACCCTGGTGTTACTCCCATGATCATTTTAATTTTTATGCCAAAGGGAATTATCCCAGTAGACCTAATGCGAGTTTATTAAAAGCAGAGTTTTCTCCTACCAGTGGCCAAAGAGGAAGTCAGAGAGATTTCAAGAGTGAGAAGGTCTCAGACACTCTGTTTCTGGTTTGAAGATGAAGGAAGTCACATAAAAGGGAATATGGGTGGTCTCTAGGAGAAGAGAGAAGTCCACAGCCAGCAGCCCACAGAGTAATGGGGACCTCGACTTACAGCTACAAGGAAATGGATTCTATCGAAACCCTGAATGAGCTTGGAAGTGAATTCTTCTCCAGAGACTTCCAATCAGAGCCCAACCTAGAGGGCATCTCAATTTGGCTGGGTAAGAACCTCAAAAGAGAACCCAGCCAATCTCACAGCATTCTGACCTACCAAACTGTGAGAGAATAAATGAGTATTGTTTTAAAGCTGCTATTTTTGTGGTAATTTGTTACACGGCAAGAGAAAACAAATCCACGCAATCACATTTTCCTTTTATTTTTACAACAATGCATCAGTAATGTATTATGGGCATACTACTAATAAATTTGATATAAATAAACAAGACAGCTATTTTTCTGGGCTATGAAGAACTGGGTTTTCCATGACTGCAGTAATTAATTTCTGATTTATGGGAAGTGTCAAATTTTTAAAAGTAGTTATGTTCTTGTTTCAAGAGTGGTATTAGCAGAGAGTAATTTTATCCTGGTTCAGGCTGGACTACTTCTATCCTTCTGAGATAGGAGATACTTCCTTTCTAACAGGATATAGAATTTTCAGCACTAACATGCACCTGGCTAGAGCAACAAGTGAAGACAGAGGGTCTTTTGTAGCAAACATCAGAAGTCAGATCAGATGTAGGTCACCAAAAGTAAGCGCACTGAATTATGAAGATAACAGGCAGAGGTTGGTGGAAAATAGGTGGTCAAAGCTAAAGAGTTTATAGGAACTGAAATGAAGATGGTGTTAAAAGAGAACATTTTCTATCCTCCAGAAATTTTAAGAAAAAGCATTGATTTATCTTTCCCAGATAATTCCAAAAGGCAAGCCTTGAGCTTGCATTAAACTCAGTGCTTACATTAAGCCTCGTTAGAGCAAGCAATTGAAATAAGAGCTGTTAGGAGTTTGGGAGTGCAGGAATCACAGCAGTGTCTAACATAAACAAATAGAGAAAAAGAAAACATCAGAGGAATAGTAAAGATGAGACTTATTACAGGAGAGAAGTATGGCAAAGATGGATGTTCAAATTGCATTGAGTAGTTTCCTTATCTGTTTTGAAGGTATATGAATCACCACCCACAGAGGGCAGGAAATATCCAGCCATCAAATACCCCAAGTGCTAGAAATATTGTTAGGGGAAGCTGTGCCATCTGCCTCAGACAGGTCAGCTGAAGATATTCTTAGATAATATAGAGACTTGGAATGAAAGTAAACCCTGGGGGAGGGAAATAGTCCTTCAACCAAAATAACACTGCTTTTTTTTTCTAAACATACATGGTGGAGGAGAGAGAGAGGAGGACAGTGGGGAGGAGAAGGAAGGGGAGTGGGAGAGGGAAAGTACAACAAACCATGCTAATTAGAGTACTAATAAACTTTCATCTGTAAGAAGTTGTTTTCTTTGGAGTAAAATGAATACTTACTGAAAAGAGGTGTTTGCCTAGTTAACAGTAGGAAAGGAGCCTTGGTTATGGTTGTTGGATAAAATTAGCTGGATTTTGAGGTGTCATTCCCTATTTCACAGGACCAGAATCCAACTCAATTTGTAGTCCCCTTGGCTTAGATAAAGCCTTGTTAACATCTGGCTAAAGCAAAGACAGCTAAATTGTATAAACTACAAAAAGTGCAAAAATGTAAAGACTCCTTTCTCATGTGGTGTGAACTACTGTTTCACAAAGGAGGAGGATGGGGACACTAAATCAAAGAGAGGGTGGGGGCATTGCTTTAAAGAGGAATTATGAGATAATCAAATGTCATTATGACTGTAGCTAGTAAATGCTTTGAAGAGCTACTCTGTCTGCTCTAAACACATTTGATGGCAGGTAGCATTTACAAAGAGAAAGCTGAACAACCAAAGCCAGGCTCAAGAAGACATATTTCCAAGAACAAAAAAACCCAAAGAGATGGATGGAGCTCCAGGGAGTGGCAGCTGAGGGTCTAGCTCTTGAGGAATAACAGGGATGAAAATTGCTAACAGGAGGTGGAAACTAGGTTCCATTAAGCTATAGAGGAATTTTGGGGAAACTAGAAAAAGTTTCTCCCATTAAGTGTAAGTTTGGTTGGAAGATGGGGAGTTGGTAGTCTTTTACAAGAGGGAAAAAAGTTCTTTTCTCTGTGTAGTTACAAGGCTTGCAGCTTTTGTTCCATGCACAAAATATATGACCATTCAGCATGATCACAGTGACCATGGCTGGGGGGAAAATGCACTCTAACACCAGACTTGGGCTTCAGGTTTATGTGGGAACACAGGATTAATGTGTAGGAGAACAAAGACACAACCTGTTGATCAGGACGTGAGCAAAGCTGCCTGATGCCTCTGGGCTGGCACTTCAATATTTCCCATGTCAGCATGGGGGCAAGAACCACAACCTGTTATTAAAACACTTAGTTCTACACAGAAAACCCAGGGGCACAGAGGGTTCAAAGGACCACAGAATCACCAGACAAGGAGCAGTAAACCAGAGGGAGAAAGATTATTGGAAGTGAAAATAATAAGCTTTCAATAAAACACGTTGGTAAATGTAATAAATTACTGGCTTAAGAAAAGAAAATATAGACTATTATGTGTGGTTTAAAATAAAGGTTAATTTAAAAATCAGGCCAGGAATACCACAATTGTGGAGGAGGAGTGAGCAATAGGTGGCTAATGCTCGCTAAGTTCCTTGTGGGTTGAAAATTTAAGGTCAGCCACTGGAAAGGTTGTAAACATAATCTGAAGCTTCTCTACAGGCAGAGTTAAAGAAAGGGAAAAAGAGAAAACCTTGTCTCTTCAAGCATTGACCAAGTGAAGTGTGGAAATTATGGGAAAATGAATGTATGATGATGATGAAATGATGATGAATCATAAGGATCATTATTTCAGTCAGATTTCAGGAGTGTTTTGCTGTGCCAAAATGTGACCCCAGTAGCTTACAGCATTAAAGGCAAGTATTTTGCTCCCCCTAAATGTCTGCTGTGGGCTTAGCTTGGTTGGGCTCCATATAACCTTCACAGTGGGATTCAGGCTGATGGAGGAGCTTCTATCTGGGAATCTCTAGTCTTGCGACAGGGAAGGAAGAGGTTATGGCAAATCATATTCTGACCCGTAATGCTTCTGCTCAGAGATGATGGCTGTTACTTTCACTCAGATTTCACTGGGGAAATCAAGTCACTTGTCAAGAGTGACATTAGTGGAACTAGAAAATATCTTGCAGGAAGGCACCATGGTGAGGGGCAGTGGAAGAAGAGGCAGCAACTATTTAAAAATTATTACACTGGTCAAGAGAAAGCACACTATATGACAATGTAAATGAGTCAAAATATATCAATAAGCACAATAAAAGTAACCAGATGAAAATCTATTCAAAAACAGGGTTTTAAATTTTTGTTAAAAATAGTTAATGAAAAACTGCTTAAAAAAATCCTAAGACAAAAGCAGACAGAAAATCTAAAAATAGGTTAATCGAACAACATATGCCAAGAAATTATCAAATGAAGGCTGCAGTAGTAGAAACAATAACAGATAAAATAAAATGTAAGTTAATAAATTCTAATAGAAATAGTCACTAAAGAAAATATTCATCAAAAAAATATAAAAATTATCAACTTTTTGCATTTAAAAGCATAGCTTCAAAAATATAAGTAAAAAAGTCAAAGTAATAAGTGGAAACCAACAGAATCTGCAAACATAGGAGATTTCAGTATCTCTCTCCAAAGCTGATGATTACAAAATTTGGGAAGAGTATAGTAAATTTTATAAGTAAAACTAAAAACATTTGCTTACATACATATAGATACATGGTAGAGACATTAGGTAGATAGATAAATATCTAACAGATTTATATAATCTTCCACATAACCAGTTACATAGATTACACATTCAATTAAAAGACACATTGAAATTTACAAACATTGGCCTCAAATCAAATTAATCAAAGAGTAAATTCTAATTTTAAAGAACACTGTAACAATATAATATGATCTCTGACCTCAATGTAATTAAACTGAGAAATAAATGTTGAAAGTTTATGTCTATAAATAACTATATAAATTAAATATATTAGAATTAAATGCAAAAAAATGGTTGCATAGCAAAAAGAGAAGGATGAGTAAAGTGATATTTGGGGCAAAATGTCTGAAGAGAAAATTTACAGAATAAAACAAAATTAAAAAAAATGGGATCTCGGGCTTCCCTGGTGGCATGGTAGTTGAGAGCCTGCCTGCCGATGAAGGGGACACGGGTTCGTGCCCCAGTCTGGGAAGATCCCACATGCCACAGAGCAGCTGGGCCCGTGAGCCATGGCCGCTGAGCCTGCGCGTCCGGAGCCTGTGCTCCGCAACGGGAGAGGCCACAACAGTGAGAGGCCCGTGTACCGCAAAAAAAAAAAAAAAAAAAAGGTATCTCTTTTCACATTTGTTAATTTGTCAGAGTCCTATAGTTCCAAGTATTAGATAGTACTGGGGCAAAGGGGCCCTCTTACATAGATAATGGGACTGTAACATAGCATCGCGACTCACACCCCACAATCTGGATATATAGCCCTCTGAACCTCTTACACAAGCACCCAGCGAGATATCTGAAATAATGTTCATTTTAGTATTTGAAATAATGAAAAATTCACAAAGAAAACAGAATGTCCACTAACTAAGGAATTCATAAATATTATGAAATGTTCATGAAGTATAACTCTAATCAGCAGTTGAAATTAACGAACTAGAGCTGCATGAATCAAATGTATAAAATTATGGAACAATGTGCAGTGAAAATAACCAAGTTGTGGAATAATGACTCCTACAGTATGGGAACATTTATAAAAATGTCTAAAACATGCAAGTGATATTGTTGATTGTACATATGCATTCGTGGATTAAAACAGAACAAATTAAGAATCGCAGTTACATTTTTCAGGGATAGGCTGGGGAATGTGTTATACTGAGAGGGTTGTAACTATATTTATAAGATTTTCTTTTTTCATTAAAATAAAATAAAAATATTTGAAGCAAATATGGCAACATATTAAGATTTATAAAGCTGGATGGAGGGTACATGGTGGTTTGTCATCTTAGTCTCTTTGATTTTCTGTAGGAGTGAAATATTTCATGATTAAGGTAAAGAAAAATGACTAAACACATATTGGAAGATGGACAGAAGGCTAAACTGAGAGGCCACGGTCTGGGGCCCCTTATATGTTTTGACCAGGTGATCACAATTGCCTGTTCCCTATCTTCTGTCACGGTTGAACCAATCTTTCATCATGCTTCTCTCCTCCACACAGGCCCCTGACCTACTTCTTTTCCCCAGTCTGAGCAAGCACTAAAATGCAGAACATTCCCCCATTATGAGAACAGGCTGACCACAGTGAGAAACATTTCCTATCAGAACACCTGTCCACTCACCAACTCACTTGCTCAGTTTCTCCTTTAAATTCCCTCCTAACCCTGTTTTCCTCTCCTTATAAAAGACTTTCTTTCTTCGACTTTGAGATACTTGCAGATCCTGAGACTGGAGAGTTCACACTATTGCACTAGTTTTCGAATAAAGTCTCTACTCATCTAAATCTGGATTTGTTTTTATTTGACAGTTTTAAGGGAATGGGGAAATTGGATATGGTCACAAGCCCTGGTACACGTACTTGGCTCTGCTTTTAGTACACTTACTACTTAAATTATCATTAGGTTACTTTTGTGGAAGCAAAGTTCAATCATTTTTTTAAAACCATCTGACTGAATAGATTACAAATATAAAAGGCTTTTTTTTTCCTTTTTTCCTACAAGGTAAGATGACCATACATTCTGGTGTGCATGGCATTTATAAGAGTTTACACCTATTGCAGATTGATTGATAGGTGTTAGTTATTTGCAGCAACCCCTTACTCTTACTTTCAAAGGAGTCCCCAGTTTAGATGACAAATTATAGAGTCAATTTAAAGACATTTAAATGTTTAGATCTGAGCAGAACCTATAACCTACAGAATAATTTTCAGTATAAAAAAGTAAAACCAAAATATAAGCTTATAGATACAGAGAACAAATTGGTGGTTGCCAGAGAGAGACAGGTGGTGGTGGTATTGGGGGCGGGGTGGCAGAGAAATAAGTGAAGGGAATCAAAGTGTACACACTTCCAGTTATAAAATAAAGAAGTCCTGGGGATGTAATGTACAGCATGGCTCTGTAGTTAATAATACCATATTGCATGTTTGAAAGTTGCTAAAAGAGTAGATCTTAAAATTCTCATCACGAGAAAACAATGATTTCTAACTACATTTGGTGATGGATGCTGACTTGATTTATTGTGACAACCAATGTGCAATACATACAGATATCAAATCATTATGTTGTACACCTGAAATTAATACAATATTATATGTCAATTACATCTCAATAAAAAAATAAAAATAAGTAAATGTAAAAAAGTTCAGGAGACAAATGTATGTGCCTATCTCTTTTCCTGTCCTCAGCTCTAGCTTGGCTGAAATTCTCCTTTTCTTTTGTTTCTGCTATGTTGGAGTGGAAAAGAAGAGAGAAAACTGGCTAAGGTCAAGTCCTAATCTGAAAGCTTTTGTAGTCTGCTCTTGGCTATAGTTGTTTCTTGGACTCAAGACACACTTCCTTGAGGTGGGAAATCTCTTCTGGCTAGACATCTTTAAATGGTGGTTGACAGGAAGGAATAATAGAGCAGTTTATTCACGTCTGAATAAGCCTTGAAGAGGTTTTTCAAGCCCCCAAATGCTTACCACTCTCTGTATTTTGGAGGATACTTTAAACTTGTCTGCCTTCACATTTCACTTCAAGGAAACAGAAACTGTCCACCTGAACAGCCTGTTAACAGTCATGACTGGATGTCAGAAACAGACAAAGAAGCTGCTTCAGGATGACCTGCTAGATCCTGCAGCCATAATGGAGTTGAAGATTGCCTGGCACATCCTCTGTGGCCTACCAGGTGGTAAAACTAACATATCAACACTGCTAATCTAGCAAACAGGAGAGCTCTGACTCGACTCCTGCCATTAGATGGAGGAATAGCCCCTCTTTCAGAAGAGGAAGAAGAGTCCTTGCAGAGCTTAAAAATGTAAACTCAAAAAACTTTTTGGAGGTTAATTAAAGCAAATTTTACTTTGCTTGTCTTTTTGGGTTTTTTTTTAATGACTTTATGACTCTTCATTAGCATATATAGAAGAGAATTGACTATTCAATTTCTCAGATGAGGACACATCTGAGTGTAAAGAACAATTATCGGTTAGATATTTGGACAGGAAATGCCCATTTGTTTTATGTTTTTTTAACATCTTTATTGGAATATAATTGCTTTACAATGGTGTGTTAGTTTCTTCTTTATAACAAAGTAAATCAGCTATACATATACATATATAACCATATCTCCTGCCTCTTTCATCCCCCTCCCACCCTCCCTATCCCACCCCTCTAGGTGGTCGCAAAGCACTGAGCTTTTTCAAAACCATTTGTTTTATTGGGTAAATGACCTGGGAGAATATGTGGGTAATCTTCACCATCCTACCAGCTAGCAGGACAAACACATCCTAAACAGCTGGTGATCTCTGCTGTGTCTGGAGCTCGCTGTGGGAAAAATATATTGAACAAAGGTAATGTGTTCTTACTACCTCCATTCAATGACTCTTCTTGGTGGGTTCTGATTATTAAGGCCTACAGAGGCCTGACTAGAGGAGACTGGCATCTTACTTGGTTAACTTTGTTTCTAAAATTACATAAAGAACAAAATAGTGCAATAGAAAACATAGATTTAATATCCATGGGTGTATAGAGAGAAAGTATATGATTACCCAAGCTAATAAATAAGTATACATTGTGCTTCTGTTGATAATTTACTGTTTTTAAACTAGAGTAGAGTCTATTGCCTGGTCATGGTTTTAATAACCATCTTAAATAAAAGTATATCAATGAATGATAATCACTCATTTAATAAAACGTATGTATACACACATATATACTTTACATACATATGTGTGTATATATACATGTAGTTTTGGGAAAATTGTTCATAAACATACCTTTTAAGAATTTAAACCCTGTACAAGGGTACAATGTATTGTACTTGTTTGTTAAAAGATTAAATCATCATCTTAAATTTTGTTGTTCATTTATATTCATTATAAAGAATAATAATGCCAATGAGATTTTCTGACCCTGTTAAAATGTGTATTTGAATAAATGAAAATATTTATTATTATCAAGAACTTTTTAAAGTATATATGTTTTTGTATTACCCTATATTCTCCAAGAGGAAACTGAGTTCACTTTATATATCTCCACAATAAAAGTAATATTTAAGTGAGTCAAAACCAATATTAAACATATATAATCTCTCTCATGCTTATATATATTCATGTCTACTATATATGCAAATAAACAGAAATAAACTCGAGTGGATTTTAAAAATGTATTTTTATAGAAAATTTTAACACTGCTCCTTGAGTTTCAATAAAGAATGTTTCACTCTGTGGACTTTCAGGAAAAGAAATGATGCCCAACAATATACAACAGGATACTGAGGACAATAAAGATAATGGAGAACAAATGTAGAAATTCTGTGTGAAAAAGCGAGGGAGGGTGAGCGTTTTCAATCTTCCCATTTGTGTGATAAATAGCTGTTTGATATGTCTTTCTGCGCAGTGTTTTAGACCGTTGTAAACTAAGGGCAGATGGAAGTAAATGGCTGGAATTCTTCAATTTCCCCAACTATAGCACAGACCCTCGGCATTCCCGCATTTCCTTCTGACTCTGCAATTACCCAGGTGGAAGGTTAATATTCAACACCTGTTCTGCTGCTGCAATGCCTACACTTAGAAATGCCTGGGTTTATCATCATTTATTAATTACTTAATCAATAAGCTCTGTAAATGGTGACCATAATTATCCCAGAAGGTCACTGAAATAAAGGAGAGTAAGGTCCCAGGGCGATGAGGACCAGGCGCATATCCATTTATCTGAAGCTACATGACAAGATGCTATTTTTTATTTGTCTTGAATTTCAAATGAACAGTCAGCTGAAAAGATGCTGTTGAAGAATGAATCCATAATAAAGGGATTTACTTCTTTTCCCTTGCCGTTGTTTCTTTGCTGCCATTGATATTGATTAATGGGAGATGTATACCTTAAGGGAACACTGCTACTCTTTGACTATCTCCTCTCTAGGGTATATGAGGATCATGTTAATATCTTGAATTTCTCAACACTCAAGAGTCAGTCAAGTGTTTTAGAAACTGTTTTATATAGAGAAAGTCAAGAAATCAGAGTGAAAAACAATGTATCAGTGTGTTCTCACCTGTGGAAAAAGAATTCCAGGTACATTGTTTTTTACTCTGCTGTCTGATTTTTGTATATAGAACATCTAGTTTCTGAAACACTTGATTCTTTTTGAATGTTGACAAGTGCTAGATAGATAAATAGATGACAGAGATGGGTATGGATGTATTGCTTATATTCTAAAGTATACACAGGACACTACCAAACGTAAAATAGATAGCTAGTGGGAAGCAGTCGCATAGCACAGGGAGATCAACTCAGTGTTTTGTGACCACCTATAGGGGTGGGATAGGGAGGGTGAGAGGGAGGGTGACAGAAGAGGGAAGAGATATGGGGACATATGTATATGTATAACTGATTCACTTTGTTGTAAAGCAGAAAGTAACACACCATTGTAAAGCAATTATACTCCAATAAAGATGTTTTAAAAAAAAAGTATACACAGGAGTCATTCATTCTCATCATTACTTGTTTGTGCTGTTTCATTTTGTTCTTTTTTATGTAGCTTTTTTGATATTTTATATATATATATATATATATATATATATATATATATATATATATATATATATGTAATAAAAATATATGAGTTTTGTCAGTCTATCACAATCTGAACATTGACCCAAACCACCAAAATCATGATATAGAGCTAAACTATTTACTGCAGTAGTCACCAGACACATGTGGTGTTTGAAACTCTAATGCAACATGGATAATAACATTTTAGATGTATCCAGTTACATCAAATATATGCTGTAATTAAATTTAATTATACTTTTTTCTTATTATCTTTTAAAATATGGCTACTAGAATTTTTAAAATCACTATGTGATGTGGGTTTTATTCCCATAATACAGCATAGCATAGAACATTTTCAGCAACACAATAGTTTCCTCATATCTCTTTTTATTGAATCCTCTCACCCCATTCCCACTCCCTGACAAGGACAAATTTACTTTCTGTCTCTAGTTTTAACTTATCTAAAAATTTTTATAAGCAAAATCTGTGTGTATGTCATCTCATAAGTGTGTCTAAGCATCTCCTGTACAAGTAGTCCATATAGGTATGGTATGTAGTCTGTATGGCTTCTTTTACTTTGCATAATGCTTGAATAATATGTCTATATTACTATATCAGTAGTTCATTTTTTTTAAAGACTGAATAGTACTCCTTAGTAGTATGCATTTTAACTGCTTTGTAGTATTTAGTAGTATGGATAAACCTCTATTTGTTTATCCATTCACAAGGTAATGATCTTTTGGGTTTTGGGCTTATGTGAATAGAGCTGCTGTGAACATTTGAGTCAAGGACTTTAAATGGGCATATATCTTCATTTAGCTTGTATAGGTATCTAGGAATGAAGAGCTAAATTATATAGAAAGGTTAAGAAACAGTAAAACTGTTTTCCAAAGGTCTTGTACAATTTTTTATCCCACCAACAATGTATGAGAGTTGTAGTTGCTCTCCACCATTGCCTACATTTGCTGTCATGAGTCTTTTTATTTTTTTATTTTTGGCCCTGCCCCATGGCATGTGGGATCTTAGTCTCTGAACCAGGGATCGAACCCATGCCCCCTGCAGTAGATGCCTGGAATCTTAACCACTGGACCACCAGGGAAGTCCCATCAGTCTTTTTGACCTTGTAAGTTCTAGTGAATATATAGTGGTATCTCAGTATGAAATTAATTTGCATTTCTCAATTGAGAAATGAGCCTCTTCTCTTATGGATATGTACAATTTATATATTTTGTTTTCTAAAATGCATATTTTAATCCATTTTTTAGAATTGAAAAATTCTTTATTTTGCAAATATTTTCTTTGTTTTGCAAATATTTTCTACCACTCTATGACATGTCTGTTTATTTTCTAAACATTATCTTTTAAAGAGACAGAGTTTTCATTTTCATGAATTACAATCTTTTTGTTAAATTTATAGCTTATAATTTTATTATTCTAAGAAAACAAATGTTTTCATCTATGATTTCATTAAGAACTTGTATACTCTGGGCTTTACATTTAGTACTTCAAACATTTTTAAAAAATCAATTGGTCATATATATGTGAGTCAATTTCTATATTCTCTTGATTACTGTAGTTTACAATATGTCTTCAAGTCAGGTATTATAAGTCTTCCAACTTTATCCTTATTTTCAAAATTGTGTTTGGTTAGTCTAGTCATCTACATTTCCATATAATTTTAGAATAAAATTTTCACCAAGATAAGTTTTGATGAAAATGACTACTAAAATATTGAATGGGATTGCATTGAATTTCTAGATCAATTGGAGAGAATTGAAATTTTAACAATGTGCAGTGCAACCATCATTGCTATCTAAACTCAGAACATTCCCTCGCTCATGCCCCACTCCCCAAAAAAAGTCCTGTACTCATGAGTAAGTCACTCATCCAGTCCCTCCCATGCTAACGCTTAACAGCCATTCATTTACTTTGTTTCTCTGTGGATTTGCATATTGTACACATTTTATAAACATGGAGTCTGGCTTCTTTCACTTAGTATACTATTTGAAAGATTCATCCATGTGGTTGCATATATGAATATCTTATTATTATTATAGCTGAATAATGTTCCATTGCATAGATGAACGACATTGTTTATCCATTAATCAACTAATGGAAATTTGTGTGGATTCATATTTTTGGCTATTAAGTATAATGCTAATATGAACATTCACATACAACTTTTTGTGTAGACGTACGTTTAACTCTCTTGAGTATATTCTTATCAGTAGAATTGCTGGGTCACGTGGTAACTCAATCTTTAACTTTCTGAGGAGCTGCCAAGCTGTTTTCTAAAGCAGCTGCACTATTTTATATCCCCTTCCCCTTGCTATATATGATAGTTCTAACTTCTCTAAATCCTTTCAACATTTGCTATTGTTTGTCTTTTACTGTAATCATTCTAGTGAGGGTGGAATAGTAGTTCATTGCAACTTTAATCTTTGTTTTCCTAATGACTAATGATATTGAGCATCTTTTCATTGACCTGTTCATCCTTTTTTTTCCTGTGTTTTTATTGCTTTTATGAAGGACCAGCTTTTAGAAGGACCTTACTCCACCAACATTTCTAATCTCACCTCAGCAATATTTTCTAGTTTTTATTGTATAGGTCTTCTTCATGTTTTGTTTTCTTTTTAAATTTATTCCTAAGCATTTTTGAAGCTGTGTTTTAATGCTATTATATTCGATGCTATAATACATTGTTTTTTTAATTTCAATTTCAAATTGTGCATTGCTACTACATAAAAAATACAATTTTTTTGTGTATTAATCTTATACCCTGTGACCTTTGGGAATTTATTTACTAATACTAGAGGGATTTTTACAGATAAGTTTTAAAACTTATTATCATGTCATCTGCAAATAATGCCAGTTTTACTTCCTCCTTTCAAATATGTATAATTTTTATTTCTTTTTCTTGCCTTATTTTATTGGCCAGGCAGGACCTCCAGTTATAATATTGAATTAAGTGGACATATTTTCCCTGTTCCAAATCTTAGGGGAAAATAATTTAATCTTACCACTAAGTTTGATGTTAGCTCTATATTTTTTAAAGATGACTTTAATAGGTTGAGGAAGTTACTTTCTCTTCCAAGATTTCAGAGTGTTTTATTATAAATGTGTGTTCAATTTTGTTAAATGCACTTCTGCTCTTTGCATCTTTTGAGATGATTATGAAGTTTTGCTTTATAGTATATTGATTGATTTTGTTTTCCTGGATATGGGTTGTATATTCTAGGTTCTTTGTATGTCTGAGTACTCTTGAATGGATCCAGATGTTGTGAATTTGATAGAGATGGATGTTGAATGTTGTCATATAACTTTACATTTGGTTGCTCTTTAAACTGGACACACTGAAGTTACTTAGAGTCAATTTGATATTTTTGAAATTTTTTTTTTAAATAAACTTTTTCAGGATGGGTCCAGAGAAACTTGTATGTACTGAAGTGGTATCATTCTGAGGACTCAGTGATGCCCTGTGTATTATGTGGTCTTTCTATTCTGACTGATTGGAACACAAGCTATTCCCAACCCAGTGTGAACTCTAGAAATTGTTCTGACTGCTGCTTTCCAATGATTCTTTCCCCAGTCATAGGTAGTTTAGTTTCACGCATGCACAGATCAATATTCAGCCATAGCTTCAAAGATCTCCCTGTCTCTCTCCATTCAACTTTCTCCTCTGTGTTACTCTACTCTGCAAATTCTAGCTGTTCTTGGCCCCTCTGATCTTTTCTCTTCCACTCAGCAAGTTTGTGGTGTTCTGTTTAGGTTCCCATTCTGCTCTTTGGTCTAGAAAATGGAGGCTAAGCAATACATTTGGGGAAATTTCTACGTTCAATTTGATATTTTTCACTTTCTCAGAGGTTCATATCTGAAAACTATCATTTATATGTTTTGCTGTCTTATAATACTTGAGGATAAATCTGGTCCCTGTCTTCTGTGGCCAAATAGGAGAAACATTTTTAATTGTGTTTTTAACCATCTTCTCTAAAGGACGTGACTCAGATTTACTTTAGAGTTATGAAACTCTCATGCCCTGAAAAGATTAACAGTAGTATTTGACCCCAAATTCCCAAGTTGATTTTAAGTGATGTTCTACTTTCAAGAACTATGTGTCATGCCATCTGTAGTGAAGGCAATGGAGCAAAAAGTGGGTTGAAAATTAGGGTTAGGTTAGCCAAGGAAAAGTGAAATTTTTGATGGTACTGCTGAAGAAGTCATGAACTAAAAATAGAATTTTGGCTCATCTTTTAAGAGAACAAATGGAGAAGGCTCAATGAGAGTACTTAAACAGAATTTCGGGAAAAATTAATAAAAAGATTAACAGGGATAAATAACCTGGTCCAAGAAATATGTTTAAAATCGTTGCTTTTATTTATTTTATTTTATTTTATTTTGCGGTATGGGGGCCTCTCACTGCTGTGGCCTCTCCTGTTGCGGAGCACAAGCTCTGGACACGCAGGCTCAGTGGCCATGGCTCACGGGCCCAGCTGCTCCACAGCATGTGGTATCTTCCAGGACCGGGGCATGAACCCGTGTCCCCTGCATCGGCAGGCGGACTCTCAACCACTGCGCCACCAGGGAAGCCCCTAAAATTGTTGCTTTTAAATATTACTGAAACTTCAATAGTTAAAACTTTAAAAATATATCCATTTAGAAATATAAAGGTGACATGTAACACTGCAAAAATGCAAATGAATAAATGAAGTAGCTTTTATATGCCATCTTGGTGCAGTTGTGCTTATCTGGACTGAACCATTAATATACACCTGTCAATGCATATTGGAGACTAGTGTTACTATAAATATTTAAATGGTATCTGCTCTCCAAGACAGAATGAACAATTTACATTACAGCATTATGGACACTTCTTACTAAGAAGTGCATGGTGAAAATGAAAGGGCATGTTTTAGAAGGAAAAGAAATTCACATCCTAGTACAGTGCCTATGCTGCCCTGTGATGTGTTTTACATGGACATTTTCTACAATTACCTGTATTCCCGATTGTTAAACTATGAACACATTTTTTTAATTTCCTCTTTTCATCATTCATTTCATCCCCAGATTTTCACCATACTTTAATTACTTATTGGAAAAGTTTCAATACCATAGGAAGCTGATTTCATAGTTTTAGGAAAATAAAGTACCATAGAAAGTTATTCTGCACACCAGGAAAATTTGAGGTTCTTAAATTTCTGTTTCTTCCAAAATTGCACCATTTCATGCAGAAAAGTAGCTTAAGTACAAGGCTTAATACTGTTAATTCAGGAGGTCCTTAACAAATACTTCTTGAGTTGAATATTCTACTAGAGGCAATGGTATACAGTGAAATAGGCTCAGTGTTAGAAGAGGGTTAGATGCCAACTGCAGTTCTAATTGGATGAGGGACTTAAAAAAGTTAACCTGTTGGTACCATAGGAGTCTTTTATTTTTGTCTCCAATATGAAGAAACTGATCTGAATCACTTCTAATATTTTTGACACCATTGTGGAAATCCAAGAATCTGCACCTTTTACAAGTCTAAACATTTTTATGTGTCTAGAGGTGTCCCTTTAAACACCTTGCCCCAAACACATCTGCAAAAATATTTCTCCTAGAAATTTTTAGAAGTCTTTGAAAGTTATTTCTTTGCAATCCACAATTTTCCCCCTTGCCTGTTCTGACCTTCCAAATTACTGATGTCCATGTCAAGGTGACAATGCCATCGCATGTTTGACCTAAAATTTACTGGTGACATTTTTGTTAGTTGACAGAGCTCCCGCTTGCAGGTATCCTGAGTCTGTTGCTCCCAGCAGCCCAGGAAGATCATAGTGAAGCATCTATTTTAGTATTTCTCTGTTGTAGGAGGTCATCAAGAGGACACGATCACCCGATGACCCTCAAGCTGGACCTGGGCAATCAGAAATTCCTCACCCCCTCCACTGTCCTTGGATTGTACCTTTCACTTTCCTTCCCTGAGCTAGAAGCTGCCTTAAAAATGCAGCCTTGAGAGACCAATGTGCTGTTGAGACCATCTGGACAGAAGACCTCAATATAAACATTTACGATTCTGGTAGGAGGGTGTGGAGAGCTACTCGTCTTGCAGCAGCCCAAGACAAGCCTCCTTTGTACACTCCCTTTCTTATTAAATCTGGCACCTCCCAATCTAGAGCGATCTGCCTCTCTCTTTCGTCTCTCCTTGCCCTGGGTGTACGGGAGCCAGTTTGCAAACTAACATTCTCACTTTCACTCATTTTTTTTAAAGGATTTCCGAGATAAAGTTTTCTTCCCCAGAGGACGCAAATATCTTTGCTAAGACAATCAGAAGGCAACCAGAATGACAGTATCATTCCCAGCATCATCTTCTGATGTATGAGAGGAATCCCTAGACTCTTAAACAATCATGAAGGATCTGCATTACTTGTTTCCCAGACATGCCCATCTCTCGCTATCCAGGGTGAGCAGAGCTTAGACTCAGGTTGGACATTGTGCTAGATATGCTCAGAGCAGACTGGGCCTTTTCCTTTGGTGGAATGTAACTCCCAAATAAGTTTCAAAGTGCATGTTAGATTTGACAAGATGGGTGATCACTTAATTAGCAACAACTGAACCATTTTCATGCTCTGAGTCACATCAGGTATGACCTTTCAGTTTACAGCTTTTCACTGGCCTTTTCAACTGCAGTAGTGTATATATAATGTGATCTTTAGCAGCTTCAAAGAGAGGAGCTCTCATAGGAATGAGAATAGGTAGCAGTCACAGGTACTTTGTCATTCATGATGGCAGTCTTGCTAGAAATCACAAAGGCAGTGGCATGGCATGAAAATCTAAATGACCAAAATCAGCCCCATTCTTGATACTATATGCAAATCCACATTATCAGCTTTAAAGCCCTATAAAATGGTTGTTTTAAAAATGATAATAATTGTTTTTTATTGCTGAAATAAAAGCCCCTAATCAAAAGTGTCAGGTGTTCAATGAACCCTTCAAAAATGAGCTACATTATTTTGATTAATGTATACAAGTTTATTTGCGTGTCTTAAACAAGGGTATATGATGAAAATGTCTGAGAGTATGCTGAACTGAGATATTTACAAAATTTTTAGCATATCATTTATTTATTTAAGTTTATTAATTTTTTTCACCTGATCTCTATTTCTTATTAATTATATTCTTTTAAGTATTTGGCCAGATGAAATTTTTGCGTTAATATTTTAGTCTCAGCAGAAAGGACTCGTATATTCTTATCTTCACCTTCTGGAAAACTAATTAATATTCAATAATATAATTATTTTACTTTATACTGCAAGAACGTATGCTGAAAAACAAGGAAAACAAAAACAGCAATGGCGTTTTTAGTTTATAATTTGACTATAAGACTGTAAAAGGCATTGTATTATTTGTAAGATAAACTTAAAAGATCCTGTATTCTAGCCTCTTAATAAATGTCTAGAAAAGTAAATTTTAAAAAAAAAAGACTTTTTGGTAATTAATATATGTCTAATTACTTGTGGAGAAACAGTGCAGAAGCCTCTTTCCTTTGTACCGAGCTTATTTTTCTCTTCAAAAATGAGTAATTCACCTTTTGTTGGAATTAAAACCCTGTAGTTATTGAACCCCATAGTACCAATAGCACTTCCAAATCTTCTGTGGAAATGGAGCACAGCAACAATACTTCTTTGTGATGCTCTGCAAACAACAGAGGCCTTTTGAATACTACGGGGAAAACATATGTTAGGATGACTTTGCTTTAAGATTTTGGGAAATAAGTTTTCAGATAAACTTTCTGTAATGGAAACACTAATGGGACAAATGTATTTTTGTTAAATAAATCATTGCAGAAAAAGAAGAAAAATTCAGAGCTCCTGGATTTAAAAAAGTTATACATAGCTGTATATTATATATACGTGCTTGTATATATATATATATATATATATATATACACACACACACACACACATTGACTAAATAAATCAGAATAAATGATAAAACTAACACATGCTTTGGTATAGGATAAGTGGTCCTAAATTATCCATTTTGCCTCTCTACATTGATTGTAACCTTGAAATTAAAAATAAAAACGGAGGTTGTGTGTTTAGTTTTCCATGTTTCCATCTGTACTTAGATTAAAGTTCAAGTAAGGTAGAATGGAGATGTTTTCAAATCCAGTTCTAAGTAGATAAAAATGGACAAATTTGTTGAATTGTGGTTCTGAATTGCCAGAATTATTTAGAAAAAACACCCACTTTGGATCTTTTAAAATCCAAACCAAATTTATTCCCAGAATACTTTTGCTTTAAATTTTCAAGAACATATTTTTAAAGGAAATTTAATCTCCTGATTTCTCACTTATTTACACTGAGATAGTTAAGATGTTTTGTAAAGTCTATTTGAATTTCAAGAAACATTTTGAGCATTATCATTTAGTTTCTATGAAGAACCTTTCAATATTTTCAAGCTACTTTTCTAAGAGCAGTATATTATGTTTTTGCCAAGTACAAGTAAACTTGAACGTAAAATAAAAACTCACGGTGCTTCCCTGGTGGCGCAGTGGTTGAGACTCCGCCTGCCGATGCAGGGGATGTGGGTTCGTGCCCCAGTCAGGGAAGATCCGACATGCCGCAGAGTGGCTGGGCCCGTGAGCCATGGCCACTGGGCCTGCTTGTCTGTAGCCTGTGCTCCGCAACTGGAGAGGCCACAGTAGTGAGAGGCCCACGTACCGCAAAAAAAACAAAACAAAAAACAAAAAAAATAAAAAAAATACCGTCACATTTATTTGGAAGAATTCAACTACAAATACTTTTTAAGTCATTACAAACACTTTTTAAGTCATTTTTAAAGTTGGTAAAATATTTTCTCCAGGCTGAAAACACAACTGTTGATTGTGAGAAAAGATACAAAGATTTTCAGCCAGGTAGACTAATCCAGTACTGTAGAATTACCAATCAACACTGTTCATAGTTATTAAAAAGAATCAAGGGAACACTCTATATTTGATTATATGGAGCATTCTGCATTTATCATCTCACATTTTAAGCTCAAAATAATGTATGTGATTTTTGTTTGTTTGTTTAGCCCCACACTATCTTCAAGGCCTATCTCAAGTATAACATTTAACATCTTTCCTTCTTTGTCTTATTCAGTATTCTCTTCAATGAAATGCTACCATAATGGCATTCAGTAAAATTCACTTTAACAACATTTTTCTTCTCCCTCTCTCATGTGCTACTGTTTTGTCTTCCCATAAATAGTATAAATTCTTTGGGAAAAGGGATTCTCATCTTCTACTGTGCCTAGGAGCCAGGCTATTTTCATTTTTCTTATGTTGGCATTATACCATGTTTAGAAATTACTATTAAATCATAATACAAGTGATAGAGACAGAGTAAAGGGACAAAGTAGGTGATTAAATAGTTAATCTCACTAGGGGATTGTAAGTAAAGAAAAAAAGTATGGGGGACCCCTGTAAGTTAATGATCACTCCAGAAAGCACGTTTGCTTAACCACAAAACCAAGCAGGCTTGCTTAGCAAAAAAAAAACCATACAATAGAAGCATGAGACATGTCCCAAAGCAATAAAACAATGGTGGCATGAGACCGACATCCTGCCAAGTGAGCTCAGTAAGTTAATGAGCCCTAGGGCATGCTCTCTGCACACATAAAAAAACAATAATTTATGGAAAGGTGATATTTCAAAGTGAAAGACCCTCATTGTACTAAGACCTGAGATACTTTTGCCATAGGGCCATGACAGTCCTGGCTTGACCATGAAGGGACAAGAAAACTCCCCCATGTGATGTGGAAGAGGAACTGATGATGGAAACTTGATATCTACTCAAGAATGAGGAAGATGGGCTTTCCTGGTGGCGCAGTGGTTGAGAGTCCGCCTGCCGATGCAGGGGACACGGGCTCGTGGCCCGGTCCGGGAAGATCCCACATGCCGCGGAGCGACTGGGCCCGTGAGCCATGGCCGCTGAGCCTGCGCGTCCGGAGCCTGTGCTCTGCAACGGGAGAGGCCACAGCAGTGAGAAGCCCGCGTACTGCAAAAAATAAAAAATAAAAAAAAAATAAATAAAGAATGAGGAAGAAGTTGGTCTTCTCCTTCTCCCCACTTTTCCTTTGATTATAAAACTGTAGCCCACTAAGTTCTCGGTGCATGGTACCCTCTTGCCTGCCCACTTGTAAGCCTCACAAGCATACTATTCTAATAAATCACTTCTTATCTATCATTTTGCCTCTTGCTGAATTCTTTCTGCACTGAGACATAAAGATCCAGAGCTCCTAGGAGCCCCCGAAGCGTCACCTAGCGGTTTCACAAGGATAGAACAGCTAAATGACTTTAGGAAGTCTTGGTGATGTAAGAAAGTTTCAGTTTCCACATGGCCCTTAACCTATGAACTAATTATACTAAATAGTTTGCACAAACTTACAAAGGGGTGTGATTGTTTATATGCCTCTGGTTATTTCCTTAAAAGACAATCGTTCTACCCCTAGCTCATCCTCTATACATGTCACCTTGACCAAGTCACTTCATCTTTACTGGGCTGCAATTTTTTCAACTGTAAAATAAGGAAATTGGTCTAGATTTGTGGTTTTAAAGCTTTTCTAAGTGCCCCAGGAAAGAGTCAAAGGCCACTTTGGGGATGGAAGGGGAAGCTGAACTGTAAAATTCTGGCCCTCTTCTTTATTTCAACAACAACAGTTCCATCTTCCATTTGAAACATTGCATTTTCCTGTATGGATTCCTTTAGAGGGGAAATGCATTTTAAAGCTAAAAGCAAGTTTGCAAATAATTGAAACATTATTCGTAAAAGTTCTTCCTACTTCAAGATCAGTGAATCTAGGCTTTTGTCTTTAACCCCAGGGAACTTGCTTCTAAAAATGTCCCAGTGCTTTTAGTCTCTGCTTTCCTTCCAAGCCTCCATGATTCTCTACAAATAATCCTCTGATTTTGTGCACCAGAAACAGGAGGAAGAAAGCTCACATAAACCCTGTAATGAAATGTGCCTTTTTATTCCATTAAAAAAATAGGATAAATCAAATGCTTATTCCTTAACATTTTTTCAAATCTATTTTTAAACTTTTTATTGCTTTACTGACAAACTCCTTTAATTAAGCTTATTTCTTTTTGCCCAATAGTGAATTTACCTGTCTCTCTTTACTCCCTTGAACCATTTTGCTTCCCATTAAGGTACTTAGGGATTAAGCAGTAAATTTGAAGTTAAAAAGGGATCAGTTTTCCATAGCTATTTCTCTGTTATAAACAGAGAATATCCATTGCTTTTAATGGTGTGGGTCTGAATGTGAGACACAAAAGATCATTTGTACTTCTCACTCTTAATGTGAACTTTAAAAATTTTAACCAAAACCTAAAAAAGTACTAAATTAGTCCATGCTTCATAAACTTATATTCCACAACCAAAAGAAATAAGAGTGAATCTTTTGAGCCTTTGTGTAGTAAAATATCCATTTCACAACTCACAGACTTCTCCCTGTACTGAAAAATGCATATGACATTTTCCAGGGCTGTTATTGTACACTTTCAAGAATGTTTTCACTGATGAAGACAAATGTTACAGGTAATGTAGGAATCCTTCTATATCTCTTATTTTCTTTTCATCAGGACCTGCCACATATGGTGATATATTGATATAGAAGGCAATGTATTACACACACACTCTCACATACACACTGACACATGCAAATGCACACACACAAATATCTGTCAGTGTTATTCTTTTCATTACAAATGAAGTTTGTAGCAATAAAATCAGTGACACTAAGCACAGAAAATATTAATGGTACTGACAATTATATCACAATAAATTAAGTTTATAGCCTTGAAAATAGTTTTTTGTTAAACTGGACGAACATCAATATAACTGCATGTTTGAAAGGATACATAAATCCAGTTAAGGGTGTTAGGATGGAAAGGGGACAGAGAAAGAGAAGCTGACTGAAATTACTTTGACCTAAAAAAAAATGCAAGATAACACGTTAGGTGTATTTGGTGGTCTATAATGAGTAAAAGGAAGCTGGTAATGAATTATCCATTATCCACCAATTTTTGACACTCCATGAATAATGTAAAATATTACCATTACTGAAACTACTAAAGGTAGAAAAGATGCAGTGCTGGTGACTCCCTGGAGAAGACTGCTTTGCAGCAACATCATTGTCTAATTGACATCACGTAACAGGGCTCACTCTAGACTGATTTTTGAGAACTGTTCTCAGAATAATCTCTCTTATTAATTACTTATCTAAATGTAGATAAGCCTGGAGGAGTTCGTGAATAAAAAGGAATGAAACTTGATTCTAGAATGCAATAAACGTGAGCAAGAGAACATTTAAAGAACGTTAAGAAGACTTTCAATATAATATAAGGGAGTGTTTTTTTTTAATGGAATTACATAAAAATAAAATGTGTTGCATTTGTCTCTAGTGAGGTTCCCCAGAAAGCAATCCCAAACAAGCAAAATGGCCTCTTACTGGCGATTTTGCAGTGTCTGGGAAATTTGTGCAGAAATTGCTTTACCTCCAGGGTTCTTTCGGAAACAGAGCCAATCCAAGTCCTTAATGTTGTCTCTGAGCTTCAGTGTCCTGATCTCTAAAAACTGAATCTGATTCTTACTGTTGATCCTTTTCAGCTCCAGAGTTATGTAATTGTAATGCAATTTTCTGCTGGACATGAAATAAATGAAGAGTTGTTGCCTAGTCAATGTAATACTGATAGTACTATGGATTCCAACTGATTTTGAGGGTAGTGTGATTTAGCATAGAGTATGGATATTTTTTCAGATATGGTATTTGCAGTCAGTTTTGTGAAGTCAAAGATAGGGTGAGATATAATAACTGCCACAAAGAAATAATCTGGGCCAGTGAAATATACTTTCCACACACACACACACATACACACACACATATCTAGTTTGGATGTAAATAACAAAGCTCTGTAATATATTTTGTCATCTAGGTACAAACTATGAGTTGAGGCTGAGGGAAAAGGCCCACAAATAATATCAATAATACCAATAATAATTATTATAAACATCAGTAAAGTAGTACCACAAATATATTAATAATTTGTATTATTTTGGGCTTCCCTGGTGACGCAGTGGTTGAGAGTCCGCCTGCAGATGCAGGGGACACGGGTTCGTGCCCCGGTGCGGGAGTATCCCACATGCCGCAGAGCGGCTGGGCCCGTGAGCCATGGCCGCTGAGACTGCGCGTCTGGAGCCTGTGCTCCGCAACGGGAGAGGCCACAACAGTGAGAGGCCCGCATACAGCAAAATAATAATAATAATAATAATAATAATAATAATAATAATTTGTATTAATTTTAGAAGGAAAAATCCCTCATATAACATTTACTATGGACTGGGAACTGATCTATACACTTTGCGTTTGTTAACTCATTTTGATCCTCATGATAACTCTATGTTATTGGCATTATTGTTATTTATATCCTTTTTAGAAAGAATAACACATAAATGTATAGAGAATATAATTTCCTGCAGTTTGTAATATAACTAATATGATAGACCCTATTAAGACATTTTACACACTCCATATGCTATTCCATTTCCACAACAACCCAGATTGGTAAATAATGCATTTTCTACTTTATGGATGAGGAAACTGTGGCTCAGATTATTTGAATAACTCGCCCAAGTACAATGGCTAAATAATGCAAAAAATAAAAAAGGTATTTGCACAAGGTGTATGTGACTCCGTAATCAGAGTTTCTAACCATTCTACTTGGGACTTTCTAAGGTTATTACTTTTTAATAGGTATAGTGATTCAATATCTGGCCACGGGAGAAGATAAAATTAAGTGGTTAAGAAGAATATTTTATAGTATTAATAACAACTCAAGCTTCTTCAGGTGCTAGTGAAACCACTTCAGTTTCTAAGGTGAGGTTTACATTTGACTCACGCTTGATGGTCCATAGTTAAACTGAAGTATTAGTTGACCCCATAACAAATTGCTAATATGTAATCATTTATGACCACAAAAACAGCGATTTTATAATTTAAGACATGGCCTCTCTAGCAAACTTTGAGCAATAACTTACAAACTCAAACATTCACTGCTGATTGATTGACAAAAAGGAAGCCCACTGGGAGCTAATTTGTAATAGGCACTTTGATTATCTTAGAATTTAGATCTCCTTGACATTATTACATTTAATGATTCATGATTTTAAAGCCAGACTTTGCCTATCTGTTTACCATTCTGAACATGAATGGTTCCAAATTACCAAATGCCATGGGGCTTCCAAATTTAATAATTTTGCCTCCTTGTATTACCAGCCTCTGCATATTTAATCTCCTGTTTTCATTCAAACAAGGAAGAAAACCTCACATATCAACAAATGGAAGAAATGAGACAACGACCTGGTGCAGTATCAATCGGTTTTTTATACACGTTCTGATGAAGAAAACCCTTATAATGCATTGCCTTACTCCCCTGTGCTGTTTATGAAGCCGCTGTCTCTCAGCTACAAACCCTCCCTTCTACACTCAGGTCTGTGTCCTGGGGCTGAGATTCTGCCAATTATATTTCTTTCCTGTAGACTGGCTCCTTTTTAGTTTCTGCCAATAGAGCTCTAGATAGGACCAGAGAGCAATAGGATGCAGAGATGTGGACCATCCTGTTTTATTTGCTGATGCTGTAAGAATGATCTCAGCAAGAACTTGTATCCAGCAGCAACAGCTGGTACTAGTAGAAATTGGTTCTAGTTTCCAGTTTCTTCCACTTATCACAGAGTCAACCTTGTGGAGCTCAGAGGAACTGGCACCAGTTTTATTATTCCCCCTTTGTCAGAGGTCTGAATCCAGCTTCATGGAGTCCTTCCTCCGACCTTCCAAGTTCTAAAGACTCCAAACTCTTCCCTTTTAACCTCAGGGCTAGAGGGTTTGCTCTCATTACTATCTCTCTGCTCCCTCCAATTTCTATTTGCTTTTCAATATCTTTTAAATTAATTTGTTATATGATGTTCTGTCCGTTGAAATAACTAACATGATTTATTTTTTCCTTCCTGATATATCCCCGGTGTTTTGACTGGTGCTGTTAATAGGTTGCTTTTTAGCATGGAGTAGTTTTCTGAATCTTAGTATGAAATGTGAGAGTGGTACCTAAGAGTTGAACATATGCTTACTACACAGAAATATGGTTGGTAAATATTTAACAATTCCTATATTTACTATCAGTTTTGAATCACAAATTAGAAAAGATAAGAAACAAAAATAATTTTGATGAAAATGCTAATTGAAGGCATACTCCACAATCACTTATTAAAGGTTAACTTCTTTCATTTAGGAAGAACTTCAAGGCTGACTTAACAGCTCATTTTATGAATAGAGGATACTTTCTTGTTTGTGTGAAATCATATGTTCTATATACCCACATTTGCATTTGGCTTGTTTAGTTACATGCGACTTTTAAGGTGTAACCATCACAAAGTATTCTTGCTGGTGAACGTGGTTTCCATTTCAATTGTTCATGGAAGTCTAGATCCTAATATGTACTCTAAAACTGTCAGAAGTCGAAGATTTATTTGAGTCAATGTCTTGCTGCCCCTTTCCCCATTTATCTTTCATGTACCAGGCCACATGGGGAGACCCTTTCTTCCAAAATGCTGAGCTTACTTTTAGAGACAGTGACAGCCTAACCAGTCCCTTGGTTGCTGTGCTTAAATAACTGGGTCACCACCCACTGACCTGAAGTCTATTTTCTCACTAGATCCTTCATACCGCCAACTAAAAAATATATATTCACAACCTAAACGTATAGAGTTAGGTTTAATTCAGTGGGAATTTTTAGGACTTCAAGCCCAAGAGGCAGCATCTCAAGTAACCCTGAGAGAACTTCTCCAAGGAGGCGAGAGGGGGAACTAGGATATATAGGAGTTTTGCAACAAAGAGCAAGTAGTAAGAACAAAAGATTACTGTTCATTAAAGAAAACTAGAAATCTCAAGTTAAGAAATTTAGTGCTTTTCTATGTACGGGAAGATGCAAGAGTCTGGGCTCACTGAAATCATCCCTTTGATATACACCTCAGCTACCTGGGCCAGCGTCTTGTGTTTTCACATCCCGAGTTTCCTCAGGGCTCAATGTAGAGAGTGGCTGCCTTCTGATGGCTGCTAGATGATAGGTATTCTTTCCCTTCCTGAGTTTCCTCAGGGCTCACCAGCTCCTCTTGCCTGTGGCTGCAGTCGCTGGTGACAGTGACATCCTTTGTTTACTAATATGGCAGGCAGTATTACATTTATCAGTACTAAACTGGGTTCAGTAGCAAATTGTTCATCTCAGGTACAGGGATTCTACAGAATCAGAAAGCTAACATTTCACATGCACTCACCATTTTCAGTCTTGTCATGTCAATTTTTGGACATTTGGTCTGCTTCTCTCTTCTGATATTGATGTTAAAAGAACTTTATTTAGTGATTATTTATTTCAGGCTTGAAGTTTTTCTGGATCCATGTGTGAATTTATTATTTCCATTCCCTTGCTTACATTTATTAAATCCATATAGATAAGAAGTTAAAACATGATAAAGGAATCCTTTTTTGATGTGGCCACTGCTACCTCTCCACCCTGTTTTCTCAACTCCCATCTCTTACCCTCTTGATACATGTGAACTATTAGCAATTCCTGGAACAGTCCTTGTTTTCCTTTAGCTCCGTTTCTTTGCAAAGGTTGCTGCCTCTTCCTGGAATATCACAACTCATCTCTTTCCATCAAAACACCACTCTCCCATTGGTGACGAATCAGCTCAAGTATCTGCTTTTCCAGTAAACATCTTATGACTCCTTTGGGTCCTTCCTTGGAGTTGTCACCACAGCACTTTGCGTTTTCCTCTTTCGTAAATCTTAGTTCACTCTGAGGCAAATGATTTTTATGGCATTCTTCAATTTAATAATTGAAACTTACAAATGAGTAGATGTTTTATATATATTTATATATATATATATATATATATACTTTATAAACATAATTTTAAAAAGAACCCACCAACCACAACAAGAACGAATATTATCAAAACCTTGCATATGATTATGTGCTTTCACCTATCACATCTCCCTAGCTCACTTTACTTCTCATAGATACTCACTAACTTAAATTTTGTTCGGAATGTATTGCTTCATTTTAAAATAACTTAATCACACATGCATATATTCTAAACATATTTTTAATCTTCCTTGAAAATGGTATTATAAATATATATCTACATACATATGTAGCATATACATACCTATGTAGTATATTGACTGTATGTATGTGTGTGTGTGTGTGTGTGTATATATATATATATATATATATATATATATATATATATATATTCTTCTGAAACTTGCTTCTTTATTCAACCTTACTGAGATTGACATATCTTTACATGTAGCTTTGAAATATTAACTTCTATGACTAAATATGATTCTATTATATAAATATACTAATTTTTATTTATCCATTCTTCTGATTTCCTCCTAGATAATATCTTTACCATATATTTCCCAGAATTCCAGTTATCATATTTATGAGGAGATTAGACTGGGTTACATTATTCTGTTTTTTCCTGGAGGCATTCCCTTAGTAAGAGAGGAGTGAATTACAGGCCTTTTGCTTTTAATCTCCACATGCTCAATAGGTATTATTATTATTATTATTATAGATTATAGAGTCTTTTGATAAATGAAAGGACCTCCCTTCTCTTAGACAGAGGCCCAGATCTAGAGTGAGCAGAGGTAGTATTTGAACTTTACATATTAAAAAAAAAAAAAGAGCTTTTGTGGAATCCTTTGACTGTGGTAGGTATGAATAACTCCAGAAGCTCAGGTAGTAGGGCAAATACCATATTATTTATTTAATCAAAATTAAATTTTATTCTCAGTCTCTACTCTGGCTGGATGGCAATACTTTTTAATCTTAGGTATTATTAGGTATTCCTTTCCTTCATTGTTTCTGCAAATGTCCTAGGCAACTGATTCAGAGGAACCATTCAGGGGATCCTCAGATCTTCAGTCCATGTAGCTACTGTTGAAATGCCCATTGACTAATCCTGCATAAGCCCTAGAAATTTGTGTGGACCCTAGAAAGCTATTAATCCTGTCACTAAGTAACGGATACCTGTAATAGAGGCAATAATGATCAGAAAATATTCCATTTTCACCCAGGAGTTCATTTTCTGCCTTGAAGTGAAGCAGACAGATTCTAACCAAAGGGCTGTGAGCTTTTGCAACTTTGGGGATAAAGCATAGAAAAGAAGGTGTTAACCCTCAATGTGCTCCTTTACTCTGCCCCAGTAAACATGAAGCAACATGTTGAGACAGAGGACCCTCCAATGGTTTGAGTTTCTGAGTAACTGTTAAATAAGAATGCACAGTGTGTAGAATGAATTAGTCATAAATATTTGTTGTGACAGGCAATTGAGACTGAGGGATTGTTTTTTTATCACAGCTTATCCCAGCCTTATATACCTACTGTATTATGTCTTTTTATAGCTTTGAGCCTATTTCTCTAGGGTCCAATGATTCTATGATATAATTTAGACATTGCCTTTTAAGTTTTTATCACTTTCCAGGACCTCTACAGGAAAGCCATCGATAAACTCTACTCCTTATGGAGTCCAGTCTAACACACTACTTAGACTTGGATATATTCAATTCTTAATCTCTCTCCAAGCCAATCATGTCTCACCCTTCCCCTAAAAGACTCCAAACATAACCTTCATTTGATTTGCCTTTGCCTTTCAAAAAATACAAAAATTATCTTCTCCCAACTTCTCCTATGTTTAAGGAGCACACAGGCCCTAACTCTTTATTGAATCATGAAGAAGGAGGTAAAAATGGTTAGGGTGTTTTGAGTCTAAAGAGGGAAAACTTTTTCTCCCAAAACCTATGGATAACATTAAGGTGTCATTCTTTCTGATTAATTTATAGCAGTGAAAGTAAAACATGAATTTATGTCTCAATAAATCACACTGCCTTACACTTAGAGTTCTTAATGACCTGACCCTGAATCTTGACATCTCACAGACGGTATTTGACTTATAAGCATTAAGCTTGATTGCATAAAAAGACAGTGCACAGACTTCAAAGGGATTCTTTTACTCTATTAAGCATCTTGTATGACTCCCACATCAAATTTTTGAAGACCAGACATTCTTGAGAAGGGTGTATAATATATCTGTGACCCTAGCTCCTAACCAGCAGAGTTTTCACTCTGTTCTCATGCTTTCTCTTCCTTTCTTATTGTTCAACTTCTTTCCTTCACAAGACTCCTCTTTAAAAAAATTTTTTCTTCCACATGTATTTTTCCTTTTGTCTCTGTTTCTGAAAATGATGAATTCCTTCATTGTATAAAGCTGGTTTCTAAAACATAGTTTCTCCCCCAACACCCAGGAAAATTTGCCTAGACTGCTTCTTTAAGATTTTTTTTTAATGACCAGAAACCTCCAAAATAATCTTCTTGACAACTTTATAATTTAAGAAATGTAAGATTTTTATTTTGTGATAACTTTCAATCTGCCTGGACAAGAATGAGTGATGATCTTTGCTCTCGTGAGTCTGATGTACATAGTATGGACAAATAGATTGTCATTCTTGGAGCATCTCCAAAGAATCCTCTCCCATAAAAATTGCTTCCCTCATTATGTTCGACTCTCTGTGACTGTGGTGTTATTTCCTGAATGCATACAATATACTTAGGATCAGGCCAGGGCTGTAGCAAATCTGTGCATTAAAGAGTCTTTTATTCAGATTCCCATTTCTGAAATTCCTTTCCCCCCCATATTTAAGAATTCTATTTGGTATTCACTGCTCTATCTTTTTAGTAAACAAATTAATTCTAAAAAGTCACACAAAGGAATTAGGATTCATTTGTTACTTTTTACAACTTTTTTTCATAAATTTTAACAATTTACAAGATAATTACTGTGTGGAAATAACAATGATTAACAACAACATAGTTGCAATTGTTCATGTAGAGAATTTCTTTAGCTGGGATTTATTTTGGTATCTATCAAATGGGATCACATATGAGACCGCTATTGCTGGACTAAAATTGATTTCTGGGAGTAAAAGAGTTGTTAACCATATTGATTTTATCATTGAAAATGGCAATCTAGAACATCCTGTGGTAATTAGATGCTAGATATTAGAAATAAGGTATAATTCACACATGTATCCAAAAATTTATTCACTTCCACATAATCATGTTTCATTTTTGAACAATTGGTTTTATTGAGAGAGTGCATGCAATTTGCACAAAACAAGCTTCTGTTCAGCAGTGATGTACTGTATTGAATTTTGCGGACTCAGTAGGTATAGCTTTTTCTACCGAGATACAGTAAATCACTTAAACATATTTAAATGAGTATCGCTGTCTTGTGCTAGTGTTTAGAAGAAAAAATACTCAAGGGATTATTTTTTCTTCACTTTCTCTCTTCTATTCCTCGATTCAGTTTGCTTCATTATTCTGCTGTTGCCAAAATCTGCCATATTCCATCTACCCTCTTTTCCACATTTGAGGTTTCTTCATACACACATAATATTTAGATTATATAGATTGTGTCTTTATAACATATTTCTCTGTGACTGAGAAGCAATATCTTACCATTACTAGGCTAAATCCCATGACACAGTGATTATGTCTATTCTGTTCACCACTGTATCCCTAGATCCAGCGATCCAAAGCTCACAGCCCTTTGGTTAGAACCTATCATATGGCCTCACTTCAAGGCAAAAAATGAATTCATGGGTGAAAATGGAATATTTTCTGATCATTACTGCCTCTATTACAGGTATCCATTACTTAGTGACAGGATCAATAGCTTTCTAGGGTCCACACAAATTTCTAGGGCTTACGCAGGATTAGCCAATGGGCATAGACTAGTTCCTGGAACAAAACATGATTGTAGTGTATTTTTGACAGACACGATCCAGTTTTGCCAGTTTTAAGTCGCTTTAATATTCTTTCCTACACATCTCGCTAAACATGTAGCTGTGCTCTTAAAGCAAATGCAGCTGACTCTTGATTCACCTTGGTTTCTTGTAACTCCATCCATTGTAGATTTCACTTTTTGAGCTATTCAGCATCTGTGACAAATCCAAAAAGTGAGGATAATAATGGACACTGTGGTTTTCTTAATACTGTTAGCCAAATATTTTCCACTTTCCAAATTCTAGGATCATGGTGGAATTATACTCCTGTCTTATCCCTTTGTGTCTTCATGAAGGCTTGATCTTAGTCTGGCCCATAAATTTTGAAATTTTACAGCAAAGCAAAATTCTCTTTCTCCTTCTTGCATGGCCATTGGTTCCAATCAAGATGGTAGCTGCTTTATTCATCTGGGATGCTGAATGACTCTAATAAGAGAACCTAACAAACTCACAATAGACATGAGTGAGAAATAATCCTTTGCTATATTAAGTCACTGAGTTTGGAGATTATTACTTCAGCATGACTTCACATATCCTAACTGATGCAGATAATTTACCAAAGTGTTAAGATTTTTAACTGGAGTGATTTGAAACTTCCAGGCACTATGCAAAAATTCCAGTTTTTATTATCTGTGCTTTCGTAAGGACCATTTAAAATGCTTCCCCCAAGCCTACTTTTTCCTTTACTCATTTACAATCGCCTGTTTACAAAATTTTCAGGAAACAAGTATGTATTTGTTAAAGCCAAATATTTTAAAGGATTTTAAATCCTTTAAAATAGTTTCAAATTTTCTCCACCCTGAAATATGTTTGTCCCTCATTGGGTGGCAGTCTCTATTCGAATGAGAGCTACATTTCTGCTTTGAAAATGATGCAAAATCTTTTCTGGCTAACTGCAAATCTATCACCCAATGCTCGTATGAACCTGTATAAAAAACAGTATAAATTTCAACACACGCATGCAGATAAACCCTTGTACCATCCACTGATTTTGGAAGAAGAACAAGGGAGTTTTTTTATGAGACATTATAGCAAAAGCATTTTATTTTGTACTATAGAATTAATTTAGAGCTCTGATTAACACTATTCTTTTCTAAGCAACTTTTAAATTGTTTTAAATATATATGCATTGGACCTTAAATTCCTCAGTGCAGAGCACATGCTGTCACTGAATTTGGCTTCAGAGACCATTCCTCTCTGCCTTTCTGAATTTTATAACCTTTTTTTTTTCAGAATAATCTTTGTTCTTTTTAAACCACAGGGGAATTCTGACAGGTCCACTTTTAGACTATTCATATTTTTTCAATCAACAAACTAGACAATGGAATATAGGCATTGTCCTACTTTTCATTAAGAAAGCATATGTACCAGATTTGTAAAATGCATCTGTAATGAAAAGAAGATGGGAAGAGAGAGAGAAAGACTTTGAGTCACATCAACCAACTTCAATGGTCAATATTTCCTTAAAATGTTTCATGTGTTTTTATTTCTTGTCTCTTTTAAACTATGATGATAAATTCTTGAAAGAAACAGAAAATATGTCTTCTGATGCTTTGTGTCCCCTTATTCTGTGTAATAGTAGGATTGCCAAATAAAATACAGGACTCCAAGTTAAATTTAAATTTCAGAAATATATTTTCAGAAATATATAAAATATACACAAAAATATATTCATTATATATTTTGAATATATAAATATACTTGAATATATGTTGTATAAGTATGTTACAGGAAAGATTTGGGACATACTTATACTAAAACCTACTCCATTGTTTATTTGAAATTCAAATTGAATTGGATTTTCTATATTTTTACTTGATAAACCCAGCAACCATATATAGCAAGTACTCAAAAAAAACACTTGACAGACTCAAACCCCAACTCTTCCCACCATGAGTAGAAGATCTAGAGCTGAAATTAGACAGAGTTTTCTAATTCCCTACCCAGAGATCTCTTCCCCACATTAGACCTGACTCTCATGACAGATACAGATCACTGCATCAACCCTGGAAAAATACTGCCTGGCTCAAGTATTGGACACACCATTTAGTTGCTGTGGATTCTGGACAATTTACTTATCTTTTCTGTTCTTTAGTTTTCTCATCAGTGTCATTGGGATTAAAGTAACATTATTAAGATATGCAAGACAAAGTACTTAAGTTGGCAATAATTATTATTTCACAGAAATAGAAATTATAAGCAGTACTTATTTTCTTTTTTGTGTTCCAAATGCCTTCTGTGTCTGATGAAATCTAAAGAGCTCTCAAAAGAAAATAATATATCCACAAATCATTTTCTTAACAATTTCATAAAGTTATAAACTCTCTGGAGCCCAGGTTCCATGAAGATGTGTTGAATCTAGTATCAGTTTTAAATACATTTTAGAACACTTTATATTCAAAAGACACTTTGTTAAATGAGGTAGCTTTATAAACCCCTAACATACGCTCTTTCACCAAAGTAGAGCTATCGTTTCTTAACCTTGGGATCCCCAATAATTCTTTCTTATAAAGGGCTGAGGTGGTAAACTTAAGCTGAGTTGATGGCATATTGCTGACTGATGTGTTCTCTAGGGGGCTTCAAATTGACTTACAGCATTTTGCTAGTTGGGCACACATTTAATTTTCTTGGCACTGCATCCAGTGATCTGTAGCCTTGAACTTAAATAGTGAATTTTTCAGGGACACTTCATCATGTGCTTTACACAGCAGAACACAAACTACGAAAGGGAAACTCTTCAGAAAGTGCTCTTGGAGTTTAATTACATAAGCCAGTATGACTTCTTATTATGTATTATCCAAGTATTCTTTGTCTTATCAAATAATAGTAATTTATTTTCTAAGTTAAAAACAATCTATATTATTTTATCACTCTTTCCATCCTACTGCTACCACTGGGGGTAAAAAGAAATGAAGGATATCAGAGCAAACATAAATTGTACATTTATTTGCAACCAATGCTATGTACTTGAATGCCACACTAAATTGCACAAATTAAAATATAAATCTTTATCCTTAAGATGGTCAGAGTCATTAACTACAGGCCAGATCCATTCTATAAGGATTGTCAAGTCTAGCAATATTCTAGATGATAGAAGGCATACCAGATGGATGTCCTATGTAAGAGGAACTTTCTCCAGTTAGCAATAAAACAGCAAAAGAGCACAACTTCTTCATCCAGGCACAGGATTTACTTAAATCATTTGAGAGGGCTTTCATCCTCAGGTACTATTATGAGATAACATTATTGAACACAGCAAGTTAAGCAATTTGTCCAAGGTCACAAGCTGGTAAATTATTGAGCAGAATTGAAGCATAGGCAGACAAACTCTAGTATAGCAGTTTTTGTTGCTGCTGCTAAAAGCTGGCATTTACTGAACACATATGAAAATTGAACTAGGAGTTTTGCCATCTATTTTTTATTAGCTTTATTGAGGTATTATTGATAAAACTATAATATATTTAAAGTACACAGCATGATGATTTGATAAATGTATATATTGGGAGAGGAGTCCCACCATGAAGTCAACACGTTTATCACCTCACATATTTACCCCTTTATTTGTGGTGAGAATTCTTAAGTTCTACTCTTTTGGTAAGTTTCAAATATACAATACAGTGCTACCAACTATATTCACCATATTACACATTAGATTCTCAGAACTTATTCATCTTGTAAGTGAAATTTAGGACACTTTTACCAGCTTCTCCCCATTTCCCCCGCACCACAGCACATGAGGACACAACATTCAACTCTGTTTCTATGAAGCCCACTCTTTAAAAATTCCATATATTATTGATATCATGCAGTTTGTCTTTTCCTGTTTGGCTTATTTTGCTTAGAATGATGTCCTCCATGTTGTCACAAATGTCAGGACTTCCTTCTTTATTAAATCTATTACACACACACGCACACACACACACACATATCTCACTTTTTTTTTTTTTTGCGGTACGTGGACCTCTCACTCTTGTGGCCTCTCCCATTGCAGAGCACAGGCTCCAGATGCGCAGGCTCAGTGGCCATGGCTCACGGGCCTAGTTGCTCTGCGGCATGTAGGATCTTCCCGGACCATGGCACGACCCCGCATCCCCTGCATCTGCAGGCGGACTCTCAATAACTGTGCCACCAGGGAAGCCCTATTTTTTTTTTTTTTTTTGTATCTCACATTTTCTTATTTCATTCATCCATCAACGGATACTTAGGTTGTTTCCACACCTTGGTTATTGTGCATAATGCTGCAATAAACATAGGAGAACAGATACCTCTTTGAGATACTGATTTCATTTTCTTTAGCTATGTACCCAGAAGTGGGTTTTCTAGATCATTGGTAGTTCTATTTTTAATTTCTTGAGACATGCATACTGTTTTCCATTATGGCTCTGCCAGTTTACATTCCCAACAAAGTATAAGTGTTCACTTTGCTCCACATACTGGCCTCCATTTGTTATCTCTTGTCTTTCTGATAATAGACATCCTAACTGGTGTGAGGTATCTCACTGTGGTTTTGATTTGCATTTCCCTGATAATTAGTGATGTTGAGCACCTTTTCATGTACTCATTGACCATTTGTATGTCTTCTTTGGAAAATGTCTATTGAGGTTCCTTGCCCATTTTTAAAAATAATTTTTATTGGGGTATAGTTGCTTTACAATGTTGTGTTAGTTTCTGCCGTACAGCAAAGTGAATCAGCTATATGTATACATATATCCCCTCTTATTTGGATTTCCTTCCCATTTAGGTCACCCCAGAACGTTAAGTATTGAGTTACCTGTGCTATATACTGTATGTTCACATTAGTTATCTATTTTATACATAATATCAATAGTGTATATATGTCAATCCCAATCTCCCAATTCATTCCACCACCACCTCTTTCCCTCATGGTATCCATACATTTGTTCTCTATGTCGAGTCTCTATTTCTGCTTTGCAAATAAGATCATCTATACCATTTTACTAGATTTCACATATATGCATTAATATACGATATTTGTTTTCTCTTTCTGACTTCACTCTGTATGACAGTCTCTAGGTCAATTCTTTGCCCATTTTTAATTGGTTTATTTGTTTTTTTGATATTGAAGTTGTATGATTTTCTTTTATATTTTGGTTACTAACTCCTTATTAGATATTGTGGTTTGCAAATATTCTCTCCCATTCCATAAGTTGCCTTTTCATTTTAATAATGGTTTATTTTGCTGTGCATAAACTTTTTAGTTTAAAATACAGTTGACCCTTGAACAATGCAGGGGTTGGGGCACTGACCCTGCATGCAGTCAAAAATCCACATATAACTTATGGTCTAGCCCTCTGTATCCTCAGTTCAGCATCTTTGGGTTCAACCAACCATAGATTGTGTACTACCATAGTATTTACCATTGAAAAAAATCTGCATATAAGTGAACTCAGGCAGTTAGAGCCTGTGTTGTTCAAGGGTCAACTGTAGTTCCAATTATTTGTTGTTGCTTTTGTTGTTTTTTTCTTTTGGTGTCAAATCCAAAATATCATTGTCAAGACCAAAATAAAGAAGCTCCACAGTTTCAAAACCTACATTCAAGTGTTTAATCTGTTGAGCAAATTTTTGTGTATGCATTGTGTAAGATAGGGATCCAGTTTCATTCTTTTGCATGTGGCTATCTAGTTTTCCTAGCACCATTTTTTGAGGAGAGTATCCTTTCCCCATTGTATATTATTGACACCTTTGTCAAAAATTAATTCACTACCTATGCATGGTTTATTTCTGGGCTTTTTACTCTGTTCCATGAATCTTTGTATTTTTTTTTTAATACTAGTACCATAGTATTTTGATTACTATAGCTTTGCAATGTACTTTGAAATGAGGAAATGTGGTACATCCAGCTTTGTTATTCTTCTTCATTATTGCTTTGGCTATTCAGAGTTATTTGTGGTTCCATATGAAATTAGGATTGTACTTTCTCTTTCTGTGAAACATGTAATTGGACTTTTATAGGGATTGCATGGAATCTGTAAATTGCTTTGGGTAGTGTGAACATTTTAACAATATTAATTCTTCCAACAGATGAGCATGAAATATCTTTCCATTTATTTGTGTCTTCTTCAATTTCTTTAATCAATTTCATGTAGTTTTCAGTGTAGTTATCAAATCTTTCATCTCCTTGGTTAAATTTATTTCTGGACATTTTGTTTTGATGTTGTTGTAAATGGGATTGTTCTCTTAATTTCTCTTCCAATTGTTAAGAGTGTATAGAAACACAACTAATTTATGTATTCTGCAACTTTACTGAATTCATTAATTAGTTCTAAGAGTTTTTGATGCAGTCTTTAGGGTTTTCTATATATAATATCATGACATCTACAAACAGAGAAAATTTTACTTCTTCCTTTCCGATTTAGATGCCTTTTATTTCTTTTTCTTGCTTAATTGATCTTGTAGGACTTCTAGTATTATGTTGAAGAAAAATGGTGAGAGTGGGCATCCTTGGCTTGTTTCCTGATCTTAGAAGAAAAGATTTTAGCTTCATCATTGAGTATGATGTTTCCTGTGGCTTGTCATATATGTTCTTTATTATGTTGAAGTATGTCCCTTCCATATCCAGTTTGTTGAGAGTTTTTATTATGTAAAGACGTTGAATTTTGTTGAATGCTTTTTCTGCATCTATTGAGATGATTATGATTTTTATTCTTCAATATTTGTATCACATTGATTGATTTGTGGATGTTGAACCATCTTTGCAATCCCGGGGATAAATCTCTTTGATCATGGTGTTTGATTCTTTTAATATACTGTTGAATGTGCTTTCAAACCCTCCCAAGGGATTTATAGGAGGTTTCCCCCTCACAAGCTCCTGGCTGTCTCTCAAGCCTTTGTGACTGTCCAAGCTGCTGTCTTTGCTCTTAGTAGCTTGCAGTAGTTAAGCATTTGTCAAGACTCACCCAAAGGGGAGGAGTGCTGTCAGTATCTAGATGCAGGTTGATTAGAAGTAGGACTCTCAAACAGCAGCTGGGAAAGTATGCAGTCAAACACCTTCCAGGGAGAAACAGAGATAGGCATTTTCACTTGCTTCCTGGACAATGAGCTTTGGTGTATAGCCATGGGGGTGCTTTTGCACCTGTTTGAAAACTACTTCTTTCTTCATTATAGTCCTGTGGGACTCATAAATGTAATCCCCATTGACTATCAGAGTTAAGTGATATGGGGACCATCCCTCAGATGGCAGCTGTAAAATTGGAACACTAAATGAGGTCAACAAGCTCCTTCCAGGGAGGCTCTGGCAACTTGGTTTTATTGTTGAAGTGAACCAGAAGGAGAAGATGGGAGAAGTGTCCACTGGTTCCCCAGGGGTACAGGAAGAAAAACAGTCAGCATCTAGATGCATGCTAATTAGAAGCTGGACCCTCAGATGGCAGCTCATAAATTATGCAGTCAAACTCCTTCCAAGGAATGATTGGGGGATGGGGGCTTTTTCTGCCTCCTCTGTTCTGAACCCTGGGTGAATAACCACAGCACATCATGCACCTGTGAAAAACTGCCTCTTTATTTTCTATAGCCCTGTGAGACTCAGGAATGAAAGCACCAGTTGTTTTCAGATCTAAGTGTTTTGGGGACCTATCCCTTGGATGGGAGCCTTAAAATATGTAGTGCTAGATGTGCTGTCCAAACCCTTTGCTCCTTGGTGAGACGCTGGGATTTGGAGGTTTTCTCCTGATTGTGATGCTGTGTTGAGGGTGGAGTTTATGGCAAGAGTGTGTGTCAATCTTTCTTACACATTTCGATGTGGGTATTTTCTCTGTCACCTGATATGTTGCAGTGAGCCAGCTAGTTTCTGGGTCTTCCTCAGAGGGAATTGTTCCATGTGTAGCTGTACGGTCCATCCATGGGAGGGGAAAATTCAGGATCCTCATATATCACATCTTGATCAACAAAAATAAAAGTTCAATGCTTCCCTGGAGGCGCAGTGGTTGAGAACCTGCCTGCCAATGCAGGAGACATGGGTTTGAGCCCTGGTCTGGGAAGGTCCCACATGCCGTGGAGCAACTAGGCCCATGAGCCACACTACTGAGCCTGCGCGTCTGGAGCTTGTGCTCCACAACAAGAGAGGCCGCGACAGTGAGAGGCCCGTGCATTGTGATGAAGAGTGGTCCCCGCTTGCCACAACTAGAGAAAGCTCTCGCACAGAAACGAAGACCCAACATGGCCAATAAATAAATAAATAAATAGATAAAATTAAAAAAAAAAAAAAAACTTCAAACTTGCCATCTGCCTTTGAACGAGGCTTTAATTCATCTGAATATGAGGTAGTGGGTACCCTTGTCATGTCCATTTCAAGAATGAGAAATCTGAGTTTTAGAAGCACTGCAGTAGCTTGCTCAAACAAAGGTTAGCAAGGGATGGTTCTAAGATTTGAAATGCTACATTCCACCAATTACAAGGTGCACTTTTTTTCATTTTGCATCTCTGAAATCATGATTCATTTTATGATCACTTTTAGGCAGACAACAAGGAGGACAGATTTGTCATTGCCTGTCAGTGGTTAAACTGGGTCATAGCCATTCTCGATATCATCCCTTCAAATGATTTATGTTCATTGATAAAACTACAGATGTTGAGTGTAATTGTCATCTAAAATGTCTTCAGAGACATTGCGTTATTCTAGAGTTCAACACTGAAAGTAAAAGTTATGGTTTAGGCATTTTTTTCCTTGCAATGTGGGACATAAAATAATGTCATATTTTACAACTGAGGCATTTAGATTTGACAGAATCAGATAGGTAGGTTTGTACTCAAACCTCCAAACTGGCATAATAATGTTGTTCTTAGATTTTTTTCCAACAAGCTGATATTATATCCTATTGTGTAAATGCCATTGAAGTGTATGTGTAATTACATCATTTTTAAAAAGATGCATAATTATAAACAAAAATACTACATAAATTATTTAGTGTTATTAAGCATGCAGACCCTTAATAAATAAATAAAACATTTTATCATTCAAGATAGTTTTCTCCTTAACCATCTTGGTTACATTTTAAATATTCTGAAACTGGATCAACCAGTGAGTGGATTTTGGTAATGTGAAAAGACCGTGTTATAATATACTTCAACTCTTTCTTTGTGTGAGCATAATAAAATTCAAAAAAAAAATGTGTACTGAGAAGTGTGTTCTTTCTTCTTCTAATAGTCCAGGGTACCCAGACACATGTTCAGCTTTTTAAGGAGAATAACTTGACCTTAGAAATTAAACTAAGTAGTTAAAATCCAATTCTGGTACTACTTCAGGCAGATTCTCAACAACAAAAAAATACACAAATTACAAAAAAGCGACTTTAGATATAGTAAATAATTGCAAATCAGATGTTTTCCTCTGGCTTCTCTGCCTAGCAAATTTCTTCTACAACCTCTCTCATTTTTGCATTGCTCTAATGATATCTGTCCGCTATTGATAATTAATCTAGATAATGACATTCCTGAATATGATGCCACATCTCTGGACACTGAAGTGTGTCCAACATGCCATTAAAATCTCATTAAAGCTTTATTTACAAGTCTCAAATTAAAAATAAACATTGGCTGTACATAGGCGAGAATAATGATCACATTGACCTTGGAATGTTCCTTCCCCAAAACCTAAGGAATGAAGTGAAGAGGAGCTAAGACTGGAACATTTGGTAAAGGAAATCTAACTAGTAATCTTGGCAAAAGAGCTGGAATTTGTGAAATTCCTTATTTTTCTTTAGCAAATACAATTTAGGATGTTCCCTAAATAAGTTGCATTATCAGAAGAAAAGTTTTCTGGATTGCATTTTGTTTGTTTGTTTGTTTTTTAAAGAAGCCATGATATAAATGACTTAATACAAACTTTATTATGTAAAAAAGGGATCTTTATGTACTTTTAACCTCCTACCTTAGCTTTGGATCTTATAATTTTGGTGGGAAGTCTTAGCTTAAGTATAGGTTGAATTTAGAGTAAACAGTTGCCACCTGGTAAACTAGTGAAATAAAATCCCAGATATTTTCTTTTTTTTGAAAGCCAAAGAAACTTTGTAACAGAATTCCAGTTCTGTCTAATACTGGAGGCTAATCTTCATCTTAGTGTGTTTAAAAAAACACTATAGTAAGCTATTGAGTGTCTGTTTGCAGTAGGCCCAAACTATCTCTATGAGAGAATTAATCCTAAGGTAAGAAATAGCTGGCTATCATAACTTTAATGTAGATACCAAGTCTTTTTTTTTTTTAATTAATTAATTAATTTTATTTTTGACTGTGTTGGGTCTTAGTTGCTGTACATGGGATCTTTGTTGTGGCATGGGGGATCCTCTTCTGAGGAGCATGGGCTCCTCATTGTAGCATGCAGGTTTCTCTCTAATTGTGGCATGTGGGCTCCAGAGCACATGGGCTCCATAGTTGCAGCACGCAGCCTCCCTAGTTGTAGCCCACATGCTCAGTAGTTGTAGCACATGGGCTTAGTTAGCCCATGGCATGTGGGATTTTAATTCCCTGACCAGGGATCGAACCCGTGTCCCCTGCATTGGAAGGTGGATTCTTAACCACTGGACCACCAGGGAAGTCCTTAGATACCAAGTCTTGATGCTCAGAAGATACAGAGAGTGTTTCTGAGCATAGCTCATTGGCTATTATTGAAATATGTTCTTTTACTATTCTTGAGGCTGCATAACCAAGTCCTTGAGAAAAGTTGATTGTCAATCAGCACACTAGCGCTATTTGGTTAAGCTGGGAACTACATTCCAACACGAGCTTCCATCCCTTGTGACTCAAAAGATTAGATTACAGCATAGAAGGAAAGATGGACTCATCCTAGATCTGCCATGAAATATCATACAGCTTTGATGACTTGAGTACTCAATAGATCCAGTGGAAAAGCCAGAGAAGATATTATACAGAGTAGCCAATAAACAGAGAAATAGATGAACCTGCTATGACAATCAAAGGTGGCACCCCCAGGGAAATGCTGACCACATGGATCACCCAGGGGAACCATGATGTATAAGAAAAGAGCACCAGAGAATGATGTTAATGCCTGACTGGCAAAGAGACACAAAACCCCTCAAAAACACAGCATGGGACTTCAAATAAATGGTTGAAAGAAGGTATAACTTTGCTAGGGCTAGAGTCGATGGTCAGCAGAAGATCATTGTAAGCCAATGAAATTATGACTGTCATATTAATGAGCCCTTATTTTATGCATGGACTAGTGACATGTGGGTTATCAAATAACTGCAGGTCTTTCATTCTCTAATGACAATATCATGTTACCCCCAAATGTTATGATGTAGTTCAACAAAGATCCTCTTAGAACACTGTGAAGATTCAGGATGCACTGTCTCAACTGGATGTACATACGTGCTCAGGACTTATAGTCCTGTCTTCTGGTAGATTCTCAATATGAACATCAGGATGAAAGTAGCATTTAATCTGTGATGTTCTTGACAAAATGCTCCATGTGCCAGGTTGTAGATTACCAATATATTATAGTTCCCATGCAGTTTATATGTCCTCAAAGATGCAAAATGCTCATAATGTACACATTTTTCTGCAAGTCCCAGGCGCCACCCATACCTTTGATAGACCAGCTATATATTCAGCAGTTCCCACAACCCCTCCTCAGTTCTGATAATCTGCTAGGATGACTCATAAAAAATCACTTTACTCAGGAAATCACTTTACATAAGTGAACCAGTTTATTTTAAAGGATACAACTCAGGAACAGACAAACAGAAGAGATGTAGGACAAGGTGTGGGGTGAGGGGTTGACACAGAGCTTCCGTGTCCTGTTCTAGATGTACTACTTTCCCAGCACACCAGTAAGTTCACCAACCTGGAAGCTCCTTGAACCCCAACATTTAGGGGGTTTTATGGAGGTTGCATTATATAGGCATACTTGATTAAATTATTTGGCCATTATTAACTGAACGTAATCTACAGCCCCTTTTTGCTCCCTGGAAATTAGGAGGTGGAGTTGAAAGTCCCAGCTCTCTAGCCAAGGCTTGGTTTTTCTGGAGACCATCCCGCATCCTGAAGCCATCTAACTCCCACCCCTCACCCTCTCAACAGTTATCTCATTAGCACGAAAACAACAGTAAATTCCATGGGTTTTAGGAGCTCTGTACCAGGGACAGGGCACAAAGACAAAATATTAATTTTTTTATTATACTACGGAGGGGAAGGATAATTTCTCACTATAAAATATTACATACAGGGCAGGAATATATTACAACGTCCAAATATTCTCTCTGAAGACAGTGAGGAACTATCCACTAGTGGCTGGTATATGATAGTCATAGACTTTGAAATTTTGCCAAGTTCATTTTTAACTTTTATTACTCTTATGTGATTATGAGTAAAACCCAAAGAGTATATTCTGAACATTGAAAATGTATTTTTCTGGATAAAGAGAAAGAGGAAAGATGGGAAGATAATTTCCTTCTCCATCAAGATTGGATTAGTAGTAAAAAAAAAAAAAAAAAGGTAGAATACAGAGAGCATAACCCATGGTTACCATTTCAAAATAAGAACCAACAGGCAGAGTTCTGGGGTTGTAACAAGAAAACCAAGGAGATTACATAAGGCCACATATATAAGGGGAGCTGAGAAAAGTCATCTTTTTTCCAAAAGAAAAACCTGTGTGGAATTCTTTGAAAACTTACTGCTCTATTCTGGTCTTGAGAGGTCAAACAAGTAGGATTCAAACATTATAAAAGCTGACTTTTGTATAAGGGGTCCAATTTTCAATTTAACCAGTCTAAACTTAGATCCAAATGTTTTAGCAAAAAGGTCAGAGTAACTTCTGACAGTTTTGATCATCAAAAACATCAGACAAGCCAAGCATACAAAATAACCCAGGATTAAATATGTGATACAAACAAAATCCACAACAAAGTAGAGGTGATCCTAACAAAACAGAAATCTGTAACCTTGTACCATATTTCTTCTGTGTAACTCCTAAAACACAAAGTTTGAATAGAAAAATACGCATTTTGTTTCCTTTTAAAATTATTTTTTTATAAAGTCATATTTACACTATAGAATAAAACTAAAAACTTTCTTAAAACTATTAAATGGAAATAGTTGGAAATTTTTACCAATTGAATCATTAGATTAACACTGAAAATAGCAAGTCACAATTTAAAAGGAATTTTTGAAAACCAGGTTACGAATACCTATAAAATGGTCTGAAATATAATTTATTATTAAACAATAAAAATCTAAATTTACTAGATTAATTTTAGGCTTTTGGAACTTAGTTAAGAAATGGGAATAGCAAAATATGAACCATTTTTATTTTTTTATTTTTTGAAACATTTTTATTAATTAGACATTAAAGATGTTTGAAAAATGTAGTTACTTTTGACTTAAATATGTGTTTAGATCCCTTACAGTCTAGATATCCCAATGATTTCTTTTTCTTATCATCCAGCTCCCCAAAACGTTCATTTTTCTGGAAGAAGACAGTAGATGACTGTGAATGTTTTAATACATGCCTATAAAATGCTTCCTGCATAATTCATTTTTATTCCTAGAGTGTGTTGGGCCAATTTAAAATGCCAGAAGAAATTTCTTAATGCCTCAGTGATTCCCGATTGTACAATTAAATTACGCAAAAATAGAGTAAAATAAGAAAAAAAGGAAACAACTGTAATAAAGAAAGTTAACTTTTAAAGTATCTGAAATATTGGTCCCAGAAAGAATTTCGAGTTGTGTGAAAGGATTTTGTTTGACAATCTCCGTATAAGATACCTCAAAATAAGGCTACCTGCTCTTAAAGTACTGGCAATAGAATACATATCTCTGCCATTAAGAATTTCAGAGAAATGGCCTATTAATTAATTATGTATGTATGTATGTATGTTTGTATGTATGTTCGTTTGTATCATGAACACAGAAGTGAAAATAATAAAGGTATCCAACATTTGATTTCACTCTAGCTTTTATTTCCTTGTTCAGATTGTTAATTTTCTTCTTTTTTGGTTGCAATTGAAATAAAAATAGGACCTTTTCTGGCACAGAATCTTTTCTCTCTGAATGCCATTATAATATTATTCTCTTGTTTCTCTCAAAATCCCTTAGCTCAGTAAGGCTCAAGGAATTCATAGTCCAAGAAAATAAGTATAATTCACAGGTGTCCCCAATCTAACCAGGCAGAAGTAGGCTGAGCCCCCTGCATGAGTGGTCAAGAGAGGGCTTCTGCCTTAGGACCCTCTCTCTTTATCATAGGTTTTGGGAAATGCATATAACGTGAAAATACGGGAATCCAGGTCAAGATGATGCTATCTGTAATGATCAAGTCAGTTGATGGAATTTAGGAAATGTGAGATGCAAGAAAAATACTTTGATATAGCTTTGCTGCAAAATTCTCAGCTTTGCAGGGCTTTAGGGGTTAGAGAGAATATGGAATGCTAAAAAAGAAATGAAAGACGCCATTTAATGCCAGGAAGTAAAGAAAATTGTTTGGAATATATTTTGATACACTTTATGATAACAGAGAGTGTAAATTGAATTCAGAGTTCAAGGCTGAGCTGAATCATATAGCCAAAACAGTTACTGCATTTTTATTTACCTTTGCTTCCCATAGTCTAAACTAAAAGTACTGTACATGTGTACAGCACACATAATGTTCAAAGATGTTTCAGAATAATTATTTATTTTTGTATTCACAAATGTCCTTTGGAATTTTGGAGATTTCAGTGATTACCATTCGACAGATGAGAAAACAATTTAAATAAATTGATCAAGATCTTTTGAAATCACATGATGAGTTGTGATAGTTCTGGAACTCACATGCAGTTTTTCTGAACCTCAAGCCCAGACTCTTCTTGCTGTAATGCACGAGGCATAAAATATTGCACATTGCTATTCTTCAAAAAGAAATGAGAGAACAGTAAAAATCTTTCCAATGTCCTTAGAGAATATTGTGTTCAATATGTTTCATGATACAAATTAGTTGGTATACAACCTTGGTCAACGTTCCTTTACCATTGTTTTGGAATCCCAGGTCCAAGTGAACCTCTGGAAATGTTTTTGCATGGAAGTCAAAAGTTCTTTTTTTTTTTCCTTTCACCTATTAGGAAGATATATGTATATATATGAATATATATATTCATGAAACTGAAATGAGATAGTGTATATAAATTGCCTGAAAAATGCACAACACATATTAAGCAGTTGCTATTTGAAAGCAATTATAATTATTTTCCATTATGCAAAAGAATGGATGAACTATGTTTTCTGATAACCTCTTCATTAAGGTTAAATGTAATCTTTTGTAATAGCTGAAGTGCTGTCTCCAAATCTGTGACATAGCGACACCTAACTTTCCTACTAGAATACTATGGTAAAATCAATGTTTGCTTTATTGTATATTATTTTCCAAGGAATGAAGATGTACAGAGAAACACAGATGCAATAAAGTAATGGCACCATGAGGTGTGCTATTTGGGCAAATATGACGAGTGGAGAAGTCCCAGAGCACGCATGGCTACAGAGCAATCCTCAGCCCACAGAGACAATGTTTAGGCTGGACATAGCTGGACAAAAGGCAGCATGGAAGCATTTTTGTAGAGAGATTTGCCATGTGTCTATAACACTCTTACTATCTATAATGAAAGGAAGGCAAGGGGTAGCTGGTGCCTGTATAGCAATGACACTTCCTTACCCAGGAAAGGGTAAGTTTAGAAAGGAAGCCCCCCAGAGCCCAGCTGATCTGCCTTTTTTTTCCCCTGAGTGAACTCAGATCTGCTAAGCCTGCTCTTTGCTCAGTTCCAGAAAAAAAACAAAAGAAATGGGCCTCTGGGGATATATTTATTTGTCTCTCCACTAATGGTTAGTTTCCAGGGCAATTTTGTTTCACATTTTTCATGTTGTTAAAAGGAAAGTGTGTTTGTTAGGATGGCAGAAAACAGCCCATAATCTAAACCAGTCCAACATACCTTGGTGGGCTGCTATACCATCTCTTGGGGGCCAGGGTTCTGGGGTGTTGGAAGGTCTGATTTGGAGTGTTTGCTGATTCCCATGGTATAAACCACCTGCTATTGCTGATTTAAAACTACTGACATGATGTCATTGAACGTGGCATTAGAAAGAGCTGCACATGAAGAACTGGTGCCAGCTGGGAGGAGTCACCTTCACCACACCGTTGAGGGGAAACATAACATGTCACCAAAACTGGCACAATTTTGGGAAAGGGACATTGTTAATATTTAAAGTGGGACAACAGATGTAAATCAGAACAGGTCCAAATAAGTGGGGACATATAAATGCTAAAGCCCTAATAGGATACAAGCATCTAAAAGACACTCAAGGAATCTTCTTGACATAACTTACACCTTCGAGCTTCCTTTGTTTGGTTGCAGTGAGAACTCTATAAGAATCTGATGAAGGTTTGTAAATTAATCTGGAGTAGAGTTTCATAGGATAAAAAAAGACTTGGCTTCCCCAACCCTAACCCACAAAGTTCCCTTGAAGAAGGCTTTCCTTTAATATTGATACTTAGTTTCATTGGAACTATCTAGACCCAGTAATTCTTGTGATCTCTGGTTGTTCAATTTTGCTTTGTTTCAAACTGAGGTCCCCTATAAATTTCCAATACTACTAAGCAATTCTGTTGCTTATTACCCACAACATAGTGGTGTTGTTGGGATGAAATAAAATGGAAGACAACATGTCTCTAGATCTTCAGACACAATCTGGAACACTTATAGTACTGCTTGAAATGCAATCCCCAAAATCGTACCCAAATTCCAGACACTTCTGGGAGGGAGGGTGTGGGTAGAAACTTCTTTAAAGAAAATTTAGGAGCTTATTTGTGTAAACTGTCTTAAGCCGGCAAAAACAACAAAAGTTCTTTCTGAGAATGATTTTACAGATCAGGATTCAATCAGATATTTGAAGAAATTTGTCAGAAGTTACAAAACTAGATGATGAAAGAGACAATTTCTGTTCTGTGCATTTTCTTCCAGGCTCACTTTTATACGTTTGATCACACTTCTTAAAGGTGTCTGAGTCAGGTTTCTAGGTGAAAATGTCAAGCTAATTTGTTCAGCACATATAGGACCAAAAATCAAACCTACTTATTTTCAGTTTCATTTATCTATTTGTTTAGACATTCATTCTTCTAAGAACACATGAAAGAAAATTCTGTAACATTTTTTCTCAGTGGTATGCCACAAAAAATCAGTATAAATGTATACAGGAAAGGAGATAAGTTTTCTTAGACACATTCATTTATCCAACAAGAGTTTATTAATCTTTAATTGTTTTTTTATCTAGACACTCTCCTAAGAATTTAGCCAAATTTACGAATGAATCTTGAGAATAGATTATGGCAGGAAATGTTGACCCTTCCTCAGTAGTACAGGAAAGTGGTTGATCTTTCATATTCATTTTGAAATTTTTTCTAAAATGCTTCTGGGAAGTCTCCTTGAATCAGACAAATGAACACAAACAAGTTGTCATAGGTGAATTAGCCCCCTTCTCAGATGTTCTTTCCTTGTTCAGATGATGTGCAAGAGTGGAAGAAAAAGCACACACCTTACTCCTCTGTTCTTCATGAGAAAGGGTTTTCCCTCGTAAACACCCCAGGTGTCTGGTGCCCCTCCAGTGCCACAGAGGAGAGCTTACCTGGTTGGGGAGGCAGCTATTAATGCACCTTCCTGAAACTGGTCAAAAATGCTAATGAAGGTCCTGAGCACAAGAGAATGAGTATTTCTCTCTCTTTCCTCTCTCAGGTGAGAGGCAGTGACCTCAGTAACTGTAGCTGTGTTCACTCTACAACATCAAACTCTCTCACCAGTGGGCTTCTCCAAGGCCTCAAAAGTGGAGTCAGTTGTGAAAAAGTTGGAAACCCGCTTTTGCTCTCAAACAAGCTACATCTCCCGCTAGCTTTCCAATAATAGAGGTGTTACTTTCTCTACCCTTTGATTCCTTTGTCTTATTTCTGAATTTCAGAATTCTGGTAGGGAACTTGATTATTTTTCTGCCTGCTAAGAATGATCATTTTCAGTTGCATATTTGTTGGACAAAGTTCAAAGTGTGCGATGCAACATATAGCTGATTCACTTTGTTGTACAGCAGAAACTAACACAACATTGTAAAGCAATTATACTCCAATAAAGATGTTAAAAAAAATAATGTGTGCCATACATACTGTTGGGTTTCAGAAGCAGCCAAAGTTTCTATATTTGACAACATTAGTTGCTGTGCACAACTGTATCCTTCAAGTTTTACCTTCCAGTGCTTATGTTGCTGTGTTTGGAAGACTCAGTATGAAAGGCCACTTCTAAGTCTTCTAATTCTGCTGACCTTTTCAGACATACAAATCAAAGTGAAAAATAGACTGGCAGCATGTATTGCACAAAAGGGGTAAGAATAAAGCAGGGTATCAGCAATATTATCTGATAAAGAGAATGCATTGAAAGTAAATTAGTTGGATTCTTTATATTATTTTTAATATATTTCTTCTGTATTAAAGTTGAAATTGTCAATGAAGCCTTAGCATAGCTGATAAAAATGAGGGAGACAATAATTGAGGAAACAAAAGAATCTAATGACCTCTGTTACTTAAGTCCATACAAATCAAAAATAATCCATAGCAATTTGTTGTTTACTTGTTTCCCCTGTGATCATTAGTTTTCAGAGATTACAAGTGCAAAACACACTTTCAGATGTAAGAAGCATTTAAAATACAGGGCTACAGTCCACATTCAAAATGCAATCTAAAAATGGGTAGGTCCTTATCTCACATTTATGAACTTTCTTTTTCAGGAACATATGCAAACCGGTTTCTCCACAGGGCCCCAGCTAATTGGACTGAAGTTGAAAAGCTTCTTAATGCCAAGAATTAATTTTATAATTTTATGCTTTTTTACTATATTAAAAGGCAAATATTTTCTTTGCTTCTTAATAATAGTAATATTACTTTTTATTATATATATAGTTAACCTATTTAGAAGTTCTTTATAAGAATTTTAAATTCACAGGAATCCAAAAACATTATCATTATAATTTTACTGAGCTTTTACTAAGGTCTATACATATATGAACTCAGGTTTTACTCATAAGTAAGAATTCCAGTGTTGGTATAATTATCCTGTGTTTGCTAGCAAAATCGTGAGCCTCGGAGAAGTTAAGTAACTTTCATGATTTTACACATCTTGAAGGGGTCACAGCCAGGGTCAAATCAATCATACTCTTAACATCCAAATAAAATTGTTGTTTACTACTTTTTTTTGTTTGTTTTTATGTAGAGCTGTTTATTTATTTAGTCCAGGCAGGGCCCAATCAAGGTCTACACATTACATTGATTTCTTTTTTCAACATCTTTATTAGAGTATAATTGCTTTACAATGGTGTGTTAGTTTCTGCTGTATAACAAAGTGAATCAGCTATACGTATACATATATCCCCATATAACTTCCCTCTTGTGTCTCCCTCCCAACCTTCTATCCCACCCCTCTATCCCACCCCTCTAGATGGTCACAAAGCACGGAGCTGATCTCCTTGTGCTATGCGGCTGCTTCCCACTAGCACTCTAATTTACATTTGGTAGTATATATATGTCAATACCACTCTCTCACTTTGTCCCAGCTTATCATTCCCCTTCCCTGTGTCCTCAAGTCCATTCTCTATGTCTGCATCTTTATTCCTATCCTGCCCCTAGGTACTTCAGAACCATTATTTTTTTTTAGATTCCATATATATATGTGTTAGCATACAGTATTTGTTTTTCTCTTTCTGACTTATTTCACCATGTATGACAGACTCAAGATCCATCCACCTCACTACAAATAACTCAATTTCATTTCTTTTTATGGCTGAGTAATATTCCATTGTATATATGTGCCTCATCTTCTTTACCCATTCATCTGTCAATGGACACTTAGGTTGCTTCCATATCTTGAATATTGTAAATACTGCTGCAATGAACATTGTGGTACATAACTCTTTGTGAATTATGGTTTTCTCAGGGTATATGCCCAGTAGTGGGATTGCTGGGTCATATGGTAGTTCTGTTTGTAGTTTTTTAAGGAACCTCCATACTGTTCTCCATAGTGGCTGTATCAATTTACACTCCCACCAACAGTGCAAGAGAGTTCCCTTTTCTCCACATCCTCTCTAGCATTTATTGCTTGTAGGTTTTTTGATGATGGCCATTCTGAGCAGTGTGAGTGATATCTCATTGTAGTTTTGATTTGCATTTGTCTAATGATTAGTGATGTTGAGCATCCTTTCACGTGTTTGTTGGCAATCTGTATATCTTCTTTGGAGAAATGTCTATTTAGGTCTTCTGCCCATTTTTGGATTGAGTTGTTTGTTTTTTTGATATTGAGCTGCACGAGTTGCTTGTATGTTTTGGAGATAAATATTTTGTCAGTTGCTTCATTTGCAAATATTTTCTCCCATTCTGAGGGTTGTCTTTTCATCTTGGTTATGGTTTCCTTTGCTGTGCAAAAGCTTTTATGTTTCATTAGGTCCCATTTGTTTATTTTTGTTTTTATTTCCATTTCTGTATGAGGTGGGTCAAAAAGGATCTTGCTGTGATTTATGTCATAGAGTGTTCTGCCTATGTTTTCCTCTAAGAGTTTGATGGGGTCTGGCCTTACACTTAGGTCTTTAATCCATTCTGAGTTTATTTTTGTGTCTGGTGTTAGGGAGTGTTCTAATTTCATTCTTTTACATGTAGCTGTCCAGTTTTCCCAGCACCACTTATTGAAGACGATGTCTTTTCTCCACTGTATATTCTTGCCTCCCTTATCAAAGATAAGGTGACCATAAGTGTGTGGTTTACCTCTGGGCTTTCTATCCTGTTCCATTGATCTATATTCCTGTTTTTGTGCCAGTACCATACTGTCTTGATTACTGTTGCTTTGTAGTATAGTCTGAAGTCAGAAAGCCTGATTCGTGCAGCTCTGTTTTTCTTTCTCAAGATTGCTCTTGCTATTCAGTGTCTTTTGTGTTTTGATACAAATTGTGAAATTTTTTGTTCTAGTTCTGTGAAAAATGCCATTGGTAGTTTGATAGGGATTGCATTGAATCTGTAGATTTCTTTGGGTAGTATAGTCATTTTCACAAAGTTGATTCTTCCAATTCAAGGACATGATATATCTCTCCATCTGTTTGTATCAACTTTAATTTCTTTCATCAATTTCTTATAGTTTTCTGCATACAGGCCTTTTGTCTCCTTAGGAAGGTTTATTCCTAGATATTTTATTCAATTTGTTGCAATGGTAAGTGGAAGTGTTTCCTTAATTTCTCTTTCAGATTTTTCACCATTAGTGTATAGGAATGCAAGAGATTTCTGCGCATTAATGTTGTTTCCCACTACTTTCCCAGATTCATTGATTGGCTCTAGTAGTTTTCTGGTATCATCTTTAAGATTCTGTATGTATAGTATCATGTCATCTGCAAACAGTGACAGTTTTACTTCTTCATTTCCGATTTGCATTCCTTTTATTTCTTTTCTTCTCTAACTGCTGTGGCTAAGACTTCCAAAGCTATGTTGAATAAGAGTGGTGAGAGTGGGCAACCTTGTCTTGTTCCTGATCTTACTGGAAATGGTATCAATTTTTCACCATTGCAAATGATGTTGGCTGTGGGTTTGTCATATATGGCCTTTATTTTGTTGAGGAAAGTTCCCTCTATGCCTACTTTCTGGAGGGTTTTTATCATAAATTGGTGTTGAATTTCATCACAAGTTTTTTTCTGCATCTATTGAGATGATCATATGGTTTTTCTCCTTTAGTTTGTTAATATGGTGTATCATATTGACAGATGTGCGTATATTGAATAATCCTTGCATTCCTGTGATAAATCCCACTTAATCATGGTGTATGATCCTTTTAATGTGCAGTTAGATTCTGTCTGCTAATATTTTCTTCAGGATTTTTGCATCTATGTTCATCAGAGGTATTGGCCTGTGCTTTTCTTTTTTTGTAACATCTTTGTCTGGTTTTGGTATCAGGGTGATGATGGCCTTGTACAATGAGTTTGGAAGTGTTCCTCCATCTGCTATTTTTTGGAAGAGTTTGAGAAGGATAGGTGTTAGATCTTCTCTAAATGTTTGATGGAATTTGCCTTTGAAGCATTCTGGTCCTGAGCATTTGTTTGTTGGAAGATTTTTTTTTTTTTTTTTTTTTTGTTTGCGGTACATGGGCCTGTCACTGTTGTGGCCTCTCCCGTTGTGGAGCACAGGCTCCAGACACGCAGGCTCAGCAGCCATGGCTAACGGGCCTAGCTGCTCCGCGGCATGTGCGATCTTCCCGGACCGGGGCATGAACCCATGTCCCCTGCATCATCAGGCAGACTCTCAACCCCTGCACCACCAGGGAAACACAGCTGGAAGATTTTTAATCACAGTTTCAATTTCAGTGCTTTTGTTTGGTCTGTTTATATTTTCTCTTTCTTCCTGGTTCAGTCTCGAAAGGTTGTGCTTTTCTAAGAATTTGTCCATTTCTTCCAGGTTGTCCATTTTATTGGCCTATCATTGCTTTAGTAATCTTTCATGATCCTTGGATTTCTACTGTGTCATTTGTTATTTCTCCTTTTTCATTTTTAATTATGTTGATTTGAATCTTTTCCCTTTTTTGTTGATGAGTCTGGCTAATGGTTTGTCAATTTTGTTCATCTTCTCAAAGAAGCAGCTTTTAGTTTTATTGATCTTTCCATTTGTTTCCTTTATTTCTGACCTGATTTTTATGATCTCTTTCCTTCTGCTAACTTTGGGGTTTTTTTGTTCTTCTTTCTCTAATAGTTTTAGGTGTAAGGTTAGGTTGTTTATTTGAGATGTTTCTTGTTTCTTGAGGTAGGATTATATTGCTCTATACTTCTCTCTTAGAACTGCTTTTGCTGCATCCCATAGGTTTTGGACAGTCATATTTTCATTGTCATTTGTCTCTAGGTATTTTTTGATTTCCTCTTTGATTTCTTCAGTGATCTCTTGGTTATTTAGGAGTATATTGTCTAGCTTCCATGTGCTTGTATTTTTTACAGGTTTTGTCCTGTAATTGGTATCTATTCTCATAGTGTTGTGGTAGGAAAAGATACTTGATACAGTTTCAATTTTCTTAAATTTACCAAGACTTGATTTGTGACCCAAGATACGATCTAATCTGGAGAATGTTCCATGAGCACTTGAGAAGAAAGTGTATTCTGTTGTTTTTGGGTGGAATGTCCTATAAATATCAATTAACTCCATCTTGTTTAATGTGTCATTTAAAGCTTGTGTTCCCTTATTTATTTTCATTTTTGATGATTTGTCCATTGGTGAAAGTGGGGTGTTAAAGCCCCTTAATATTATTGTGTTACTGTCAATTTCTCCTTTTATGGTTGTTAGCATTTGCCTTATATATTGAGGAACTTCTCTGTTGGGTTCATGAATATTTACAATAGTTATATCTTCTTCTTGGTTTGATCCCTTGATCATTATGTGATGTCCTACTTTTTCTCTTGTGATAGTCTTTATTTTAAAGCTTATTTTGTCTGATATGAGAATTGCTATTCCAGCTTTCTTTTGATTTCCATTTGCATGGAATATCATTTTCCATTCCCTCACTATCAGTCCGTAAGTGTCCCTAGTTCTGAAGTGGGTCTGTTGTAGACAGCATATATATGGGTCTTGTTTTTGTATCCATTCAGCCAGTCTATGTCTTTTGGTTGGAGCATTTAATCCATTTACATTTAAGGTAATTATCTATATGTATGTTCCTATTACCATTTTCTTAATTGTTTTGTGTTTGTTATTGTAAGTCTTTTCCTTCTGTTGTGTTTCTTGCCTAGAGAAGTTCCTTTAGTATTTGCTGGAAAGCTGGCTTGGTGGTGCTGAATTCTCGTAGCTTTTGTTTCTCTGTAAAGGTGTTAATTTCTTCATCAAATGTGAATGAGATCCTTGCTGGGTAGAGTAATCTTGTTTGTAGTTTTTTCCCTTTTATCACTTTAAATATGTCCTGCCACTCCCTTCTGGCTTGCAGAGTTTCTGCTGAAAGTTTAGCTGTTAATCTTATGTGGGTTCCATTGTATGTTATTTGTTGTTTTTCCCTTGCTGCTTTTAATATTTTTTCTTTGTATTTAATTTTTGATAGTTTGATTAATATGTGTCTTGGTGTGTTTCTCCTTGGCTTTTCCTGTATGATACACTCTGTGCTTCCTGGACTTGACTGACTATTTCCTTTTCCCATGTTAGGGAAGTTTTCAACTATAATCTCTTCAAATATTTTCTCAGTCCCTTTCTTTTTCTCTTCTTCTTCTGGGGCCCCTAGAATTTCAATGATGGTGCATTTAATGTCCCAGATGTCTCTGAGGCTGTCTTTAATTCTTTTCATTCTTTCTTCTTTATTCTGCTCTGAGGTAGTTATTTCCACTATTTTATCTTCCAGGTCTTTTATCCGTTCTTCTGACTCAATTATTCTGCTATAGATTCCTTCTAGAGAATTTTTAATTTAAGTTATTGTGTTGTTCATCATTGTTTCTTTGCTCTTTAGTTCTTCTAGGTCATTGTTAAATGTTTCTTGTATGTTCTCCATTCTTTTTCCAAGATTTTGGATCATCTTTACTATCATTACTCTGAATTTTTTTTTCAGATAGACTCCCTATTTCCTCTTCATTTGTTTGACCTGGTGGGTTTTTACTTTGCTCCTTCATCTGTTGTGTATATCTCTGTCTTTTCATTTTGCTTAACTTACTGTGTTTGGAGTCTCCTTCCCACAGGCTGCCAGTTCATAGTTCCCATTGTTTTTGGTGTCTGCCCCCAGTGGAGGCAGTTGATTGTTTGGTTCAGTTAGTTGTGTAGGCTTACTGGTATAGGGGACTGCTGCCTGTGTTCTGGTGGATGAGACTGGATCTTGTCTTTCTGGTGAGCAGAACCACCTCCTGTGGTGTGTTTTTGGGTGTCTGTGAACTTATTATGATTTTAGGTAGCCTCTCTGCTAATGGGTGAGATGGTGTTCCTTTGTTGCTAGTTGTTTGGCATAGGTTGTCCATCACTGAAGCTTGCTGGTCCTTGAGTAGAGCTGGCTCTTAGCTTTGAGACAGAGATCTCTGTGAGAGCTCTTGCCGATTTATATTACCCGGGGCCAGGAGGTCTCTGGTGTTCCAGTGTCCTGAACTTGGCTCTCCCACCTCAGAGGCTTAGCCCTAACACTCAGCCAGAGCACCAAGACACTGTCAGCCACACTGTTTACATGTAAATGGGTTAAATTCTCCAACCAAAGGCACAGGGTTGCCAGCCTTCTGCACCCCGCTTGGTCCTCCAACCAGGCATTGTCCTCCTGCCATGGTCAATATGGAGAGCCTGCTTTGGACCCATGTCCAGCTGCATTCCCTAGCATCTAGAAGAAGCAGCTGACACCCCCATCCTCCCTTATCCCCACGCCAACTCATCATGATCCTGGAGTGCCAGAGGCTCTGCCCCCACACTGCTCATGGTGCTCTGTTGTTTACTTCTTAATATGCTTCTTTCTGTGTGTGTGTTGGTATAGGATTGGTATAGATCAGTATAAGTATGTACATATATTTATATCCTAGTTTTTTCCTTATTATAATATACTGCTTATTTTTTTATCTTATAAATTAGTACTGAGGTGAATATCTTTGCACTTTAACTGCTATTCAGTTCTCTGAATTGAAGTAGAGGAGTAGATGAAGAGGTTATAAAAACAGAAACAAAATGCTTTTAATGTTTATTATAAAATGGATGATTGTAGGAGATATTAAACTGCCCTCCTACACCTGATACAAGGCACATACAGTGATGAGCATAACTGAACTGGGAAGAAAGTATGAGGAAGCTCAGAAGCTAAACTGACTACTGATCGTGAAGCTGGGGAGATCAATGAGATATTTTGTTAGTGGCTGTCCATTGAGCACTGTCAGTCTCTAGTGGACAATAGGGTAGGTTACATGGACCCTGCTCACAGAATGGGGACAAAGTGGAGGCCCCTTATAAAGCAGGAAGTTAGGACAAACATCTCTGTTTAAAGATCAGGGTACAGAGTGAGAACCTCATGCCCCACCCTGCCAGAGAGTATGTACCAAATATTCATGCCTCTGTGTTATGTCAGGGAGGAGAGTGTCTTTTTTGAGAATTTCTAACTACAAGCTAATCATTGTAAGGATTTTGAAGGCAGGATTTGTGGCCGAAACATCTAAACAGATATTTAAAATTGGTTTAGGATTGCCAGTGTCACTAAAGAGAACAGCAGAGTCAAAGTTCACAGTCTTTTTGTAGGAAGTATCTTACAGCAGGACTCAAAGGAATTCTTAAAGAAAATACTATCATAGACCATGAGCTCAAAATTAATTAATCTTATATCAGAGGAAACAAGCCACTGTAGAGAATCATCAGTGATGAACAATTATATCCCTGCTAAGACTGATACGTTGGAATGATCAAATATAGACTATAAAATAAGCATATTTCATATGTTTTAAAAGGGGAGTCAAAATATGATTAAGCAATAAAATACTGTATGGAATGGTTAGGCAGATTAGAAAAAAATCCACTTTTAAGAAGGGGTTCTAAAAGTAAAACTTTTAGAAGTGAATATTGTGGTAATTAAAATTAAGAATCAGTGGAGAGATTAAACTAATTTGAAAGAAGCTGAACAGAGAATGAGTAAATTTCATATGGGCACCATTAAAAAAAAAACCTCTCAAATTAAGTATAATAAGACAAAGAGAAGAGAAGTTTGACTGAGACCTCAAATCATCTAAGTTCGGGTAAAAGTTAAAAACACTTATATTTGGACTACCAGAAAGACATAATACAGACATCAGGTAGTAAGACAGTGGTGATTAGACCTAGAGAAATGGTTCTTGACCAAAGTGGAACATATCAAGCACCTCCTCCAGAGATTTGAAATTGGAAATAGCAGGTGTTAGTGCTGATCTCTTTTGTTTCCTAGAGCATGAAAATGTACATTTGGAAAGGGGCGATAGGCATTTCCTACCTTGTAAACTAAAAGACTATTGTCTTCAATGAATTACTGATTAATCTAAACTCCAGTTTACTCAAATATAAAATCAGGGTATCAATCAACCTCATAACACTATAAAGCAAACTAACAAGATGGCGTATGTCAGTCATTTGTTCTGTTAAATGACACATTATAAGTGACCAATACATATCAGCTACTTTTGAGGCTGTTGTTCATTCAACTTGTTCTTTATTAATCCTTATGTTAGAGAGAATAAGGTAGGAGATACCAATGCAAACAGAGACAGAGGGGTCTTCCTGAGTTCCTTAGAGCAACCTAGACCTTTGGATTCTGAGGATGGTGAATCTTATACTATTTTATTTCATTTTTAAAATGAGCTCAATGAGCTTTTGTTACCTGTCATAGATATGCCCCCAATAATACAGTTATAGAATAACATTAAGATGTTGGGGGTGGGGCTTCCCTGGTGGTGCAGTGGTGAAGAATCCGCCTGCCAATGCAGGGGACATGGGTTCGAGCCCTGGTCTCGGAAGATCCCACATGTGGCAGAACAACTAAGCCTGTGCACCACAGCTGAGAGTGCACTCTAGAAACCATGAGCCACAACTACTGAGCCCATGTGCCACAACTACTGAAGCCCAGCCACCTAGAGCCCGTGATCGGCAACAAGAGAAGCCACCACAATGAGAAGCCCATTCACCACAATGAAGGGTAGCCCCCGCTCACGGCAACTAGGGAAAGCTTGTGGGCAGCAACGAAGACCCAACACAGCCAAAAATAAATAAATAAATAAATATAAATATATTTTTTTTTAAAAAGAAGATTTTGGGGGGTGTAATAAAGATCACTACTGTTTTGGAGATTACTACTTTGGGGTAAATCATCCAGCCTATACAGATTGCTAACTGTATATTCTTCTTGCCCCTATGACTGCTGGTGTAAATAAATGGCATCTTCTTACTGATAAGTAATAATGATGAACAAGATTTTTTAAAATGAAAGAAAAATAAATCTCCCTGAGGCACATATTTTATTAGGAAGGGAATTTACAACATCTAAGTAAAAACACTGGGTGCAAGTTTCATTTATGTGATTCACTCATATCAGGAATTGTTTTATAATATGACAGGTCCAGAGAAGTGACTCAGAGTGGCAGCACCCTGGGCACCATGCCAAGCCTTCACCTCAAATCATGAAACGGCCCCTTCACTGTCTTGGATGTGGTTCACCATCAGGCAGAAATCTAGTCCAGCTAGAGGAAGCATTAACTCAGAGTCTTCCTGTTCCTTCATTCCCTCTCCTTTCCCTATTCAGTGTCTAACGTGCCAAAGAGAGCTTTAAATTTAATGTAGAGCTCAATCGCTTCCTAAAAAAGGACGATTAAACAAAAGATAAATAGGATAGTGACATCTTGATTGATATGACATAAGTTCATCAGTATTGCCCATTATAAGAGGACAAATAAGTCATAAAGAAAGTCAGAAGTCAAGTCTGTAAAAACAAGATAGTGTCTCATTGGAGGTTATAAGCATTACAATACATGAGAAAAACCAAACACACTTCATACTGAAGATATTTTTCATGCATTCACTGGGGCAAGCATTGAAGTTTGCCTTTTCTGACATATAAAAGTTATTGTAGACTGTTCTGACATATTATTTCTTGCTGCCTTTTTTTTTTTTCTTAATGACTCTCCTACGAAAATGTGATGTAAATTGCTAGTAGCAGAAAACACATTTCCAGTAATAGATAAAAGTAGATTTTGGGCTTCAAAAAGCAGATATTTCAACACCTTCTTTGGGCAGAATACATTGAATTTTATGCCCTCTATTGTTATTTGAGTAATGCTATCCCTGTTGTTTCTCTCTGGGGAGCTAAAATACTAATATCTTAATTTTCAGACATCAATATTAGTTTAATGAGTGAGACATAATTGTAAAACTTGCTAACAAGGCCCAACTGAAAATGTCTTTGATAAAATAGTGAAATCAGCAGCTCGAATCATAAAGGAGTTTCAAACTTTACCAGAACATAAATCATCAACTCTCTCTATAATCAAAGTCAATAAAGAGAAAGAGATACTTTTTTTCCTACATCAGTTGATTTGCAAAGGCTTAAGGCCCAAGACTTCTGTATGAAACACATTGCCATACAATAAAACATTTTAAGAAACTATGTTTTATTAATCAAAAAACTATCAATAAATAATACTAAGTGCTAGCCATTATGCTAATTTCTAGAACAATGAAGAGAAATAATTCAACATTGTAGATCTCAAAAGCAGTCATGAAAGGAATCAGGCCCATGTAAGAAGCATTATAGGTAAGGTGGGATGGCTTAGGCGGGTATTGAGAATGGGGTGAAGTAAAGTCAGGGAAAAGTTCCCAAGGCAGTTAATGTCTAAATGGTCGAATAAAAGTCACACCCATAGTGTTACAGAGAGACGTAGCTACAGAGGCTTGGGCTGAAAGCGATGCAGGTGAGTTCTGGGAGTTTCAAATGCTTCTGCTTAGTTTGAATGTGGACATGAGGGAGAGATGTTAGCTGAGGGTCAGTCATGAAGCACAAGCGTGTACCTTATTAAAGAGATCAGTTTTTTCCTAAAAGCTACAGGGAGCTAATGAAGAAAGGCTTTCATGTAGGAAACTGATATATTCTGATTTGTGATCCACTCTGGCAACAATATCCACAGTAGATTGGGGGTGGAGTTGGAGGTGTGACAGATGTTACATTAATCATGCAACAAATGATGCGATCCTTAATTGAAGCAAATATAAAATGTTAGTAGTGGTAGATTTTTTCTATTTAGTATAATTCAGCTTCTCAAACGTGCCTAATAAATTTAATATATTGAATAATTGACAGACAATAAAATGAATATCAAGTAGATATCATGTAGAAGATACAGATCAATAATACACGTATTTACAAAAGTATAGTATTTTAGTCCAAGGAGAGAGTATCAGTTTTGCCAAAACTTGTTACTATGAAAAAAACAAAGGTAGCATTCATTGGTCCACAGGTACCAAACAACTATGGGATTAATTATGTAGACTTTGCCTTCTTTAATTCTGACCCCAAAACCTATGAGTGGGAGCTCTTATTCCTCTTATAATGATGAAAAAACTGAGATAGACAGATGTTATGACTTTCCAAGGCTTCACAACAGATCCTGGAATGGAAACCACCTCTGTCTAACTTCAGGCACTATGGTCTTAATCTCTATGATATACACCCCTTCTCCTAATTCATGTCTTTAGAATTCTCAGCTCACTGCTACAGTAAATTTTATACTGAAACTGAAATCAAGTACAGCAGGTAAGACTTCTATCAACCAGGTGATTTGATTCTGGCTTGTGTAAATGTTTTAGGTAATAGATACAGACTTTGCTGCAGGTGTCAGACCTGCACATTTGTAGCATAATGACCAAAGAGAGCTGATGAGCAGCCATGGTGACAATTATTTGCTACAAAGGAAGGGGATGGGAATGAGGATCGACTGCTGTGAGGGGAGAGCAGAGGTTGGAAGCACTAATACCATCAATATTAATGCCGGTCACAATGTGATCTTACTGCCAGAGAGGCTGGTGAAGTTGGCACTCAGGAGAGGCTAATAGCCACATCCGATCATTAAAGGGCAGATGTTAAATGTGATTCTGATGAAAAGTGAGAGGAAGTGCTGACAAGGGCACAGCTGAAGAGATAGGCAGAAACACATGGTGGCAATTGTCAGACACAAGTGTCATCTTGGAGAAAAGCAGAGTACTGGGGAGAGGGAATTCATTCCTCAAAATCCACCATTTTAGCTTTTAGCCCAAGCTAAAAGCAGGGTCAAACAGAACAAAATGACAAATATTTAAACATACTCATCAGTCCCAATAATTAAATAAAAGACCAAAACAAGTGGTTTCCTCCAAAGGAAATCTTACTCCACGATGATAGGTATAAGTTTCTCTGAAAAGATCTTTGCTGAGTGAAGAATAGAGTGAACAAAAAATACTCAATGTCGCCATTCTTTGTTTCTTTTTTCTTTTATTTTTTTTCATTCTTTGTTTATTTTGTTTGTATCCATATATCCACAGGTGGTCTGTTCTCATCTCCTTTGAGCATTTGTGTTTTGTTGTTAAGGAATGTTGATGAGGTTAGCCGGAGTTTCTCATTGGTGGCTGCTGAAGTGGTAATTGTTAATCTGTGAATTGTAGATTCATAGTACTTCAACCAGTTTACCTATTAACACAAAAGATCTCTATTTCAAAGAAGGCAAAACAGGATGTAATAGTGTGCCTGAAAGCATAAAACTGTATTTAACTTTGACCTTCTCCATCACCTCCAATAGAGTGAAATATCTTCCACTGCAGCTAACATCACTACGCAGTCATGTTGCTGTAACTAGTACAAATCATACTTCCGGGCAAAGAACTGTCAGCTGATGCCTGATGTGTAGTTGTAGCCGTAGTGAATGTCTGCCCAAGGCAAGTCATTTTAGAAGCAAAGGTGAAATGACCATCTCAGCTATTCACAAGCTAATAGCCAGAAGCTAAATTACTCTCCATATTGGAGGGAACTGTATTGAGACTACGAATAAAAAAGTTATGAAGGCATGGCTTATAGTAACGTTTAGCATTAAAATAATTGTGCTTACATTGTACAGCTAGGTATATATCACATTTACTTGAATTCAGAAGAGAGGAGATGTGTGAAGCAGAGAAGTAAAAAAAAACTGAACAAATATAAGATGATGAAATACAGAAGGCAAAAAAAGCAGTAAATTAAGAGTAATGCAGCTACAGACATGGGTCTTTGATACACAATATGTTTGCAGATAAAACAAGAAAAGAAACTGAAGCATGGGGAAGGAAGTATAAGACTTAAGCAGCTTTAGAGCCTAGTATTGTTCTCAGTCTGCCTTGTCAATTTCTGTTCCCTATGAATCTCATAAAACCCTCTAATCCAGTCAGATCAATTACCTCACATTAAGATGATCTGTATCTCCACCTAGAACACTGACTGGCATTTTATAAGTTGTCCACAAATATTTGTTGAGTTAAAGGATGAATGGAACCTGGAGACTGGTCTTTCCATCCCCATATTTACTGTGGTGCTCCTAGGACAAAGGACGACCCTGCCTGAAAAAGTTTCAGTGTTACTACACCCCCTACCGGACTCTTAATCGCCCTCCCTACCGATGGTTACAAAATTCCTGAGCCCACCTGGGCGATGCCCACCTGGGCAACAGGACCTGTCCCAAATAAGGAAAGGCATATTCCCTGTCCCATTTCCACCCTATAGAAGGAAGGTATATGTGTCTCCACCAATCAGTAAACAGAATTTTCACCTCGGACCATTCCTTTGTTTTCTGGCTATAAAAACTGATCAATAGCACATGTTTGGGCTCGACTCTCCCAGACTACTAGGAAGTCGGCCCACTGTTCTGGCAGTGACCCTTCCCTCTAATAAATTCTGTCTTCTTTACATTCTGCCTTATGTCTGGAAATTCTTTTCCAACACGCGTTTGGACCATGACATTTACATCTTTGTTTCCACTTTCACCTTTTAAACTGCCCTTTTTGAATCTTATACAAATGATTCAAGATACCTCTTAAACTTCTCATTTCTATTTAGACACTTTTTTGATAATTTTAGCCCCAAAAATTTATCTTAGGAAATTAAAATGTTTATTTTTGGTTCTATTAATGTAACTGATTATACACTGTGGTATGACATTTTATATAGTTATTTTGTGGTGTATATATTTAGTTTTCTGTATGTGTTTATCTGTGTATTTCTAAACAATACCGTGGTAAGTTTCTTGAGGAACAGGGGCCTATTGTATACATTTTTACATCTCTTTAGTTCCCAGAATAATATTATATCATGATATGGATTCAGTAATCATTGAAGGGATCATTCAACAATCAGTGAAGGAATGGAAGAATTACAGGAAAACAGCTGAATGAAGCCAAGTCCTAGACTCTCTTTCACCTACTACTTCTGGAAATGAGGAAAAGTGATCATTGAGTAAGTTTCCCTTCAAATTAGGTTAGAACAGGAAAGGTTAATGATAATTTAACTACAGATTTACCTAGCAAAGCATTTGCCGTGGTGTTTCTCTAAAGTAAGTGCGAACCTTTTGCAAAATTGGTATTATAAGCAATTAGGTAAATTAAACAATAACACAAAACGTCCAAGTATTATTTTCACTCAAAGCATCACAATCTGCAAAGGAATAAAAAAACTATCTTGCAAATTGATCTTTTCTTTATTTTTTGATATGTTCATTTCACCAGGCAAAATACATACATTAAATCTTTACCCACAAAAACGAATGTAAAAGACTGCTTGTTTATAAATGAACAAGGACAAAGAAAAGGGGAAAAAACAACAACAGCAAAGAGTATCTCTTAACACCATTTTGAAAGTCAAAGAACAGTGGATTCAGTAGAACAGCAAGAAATGGAACATAAATACCTACTCAAAGGGATAATTATAAGAAACAAGCTGAGTCACCTCGTGGAGCAGAGGAAACTCACAGGAGTTGGACAACCCACTGAAGAAGAAGATGGGGATAATCTTAGATGACACAGCTTAGTTTAAACTTGTGGGACAGTTTGACTTCTGGTCTCCTTGCTGACACACTGGCAGTTTAGGCTAGGCTATTCTTCAATACCATAGGACAGTTGACCTGTTTTTCCAGAGAAATTTGATCTGGATTTGGGAATACCAGGCTGGTTCAGAGAGACACAGAGAGACACAATGTTATCACCATGGCATTACCACAAACTGAAAAGTATCAGCCATAATGTTCATCATAAAAGATCGATGAACTCCCCAGTACCCATTGTTAGATGACCAAAACCTGGTTCATTGCCTTTTTACATTGCAGGAAATTCTTCAGACCCCAAGCCAAGCCTACAATAATCTGAACATGCAAAAGAAGACTTTACATGCTTTGCCTTGAAATGTGAAAGGCAAAGATGTGATCACTAGACATCTGGGGAGAGAACTAACATTAAAGACAGTGATGAAAAAAATCAAAGGATGAAAAAAGGGAAACTGGTAAAAAAAAATAAAACAAGAAAAGAGAGGAATTAAGAGGGAATTAAAAGACATTTTTTACAGTGTCAGAAATTAGCATAGACATTGAATCTATTGAACAGGAACAGCAAGCTATTATATGTAAAAGAAACATCAGAAAATAAGAAAAATATTATATGTATAACAAGATTGATGTACATCTAATAAGACCTATCTATCTATCTATCTGTCATCTATCTATCTACCTAGCTACCTATCTAGAGAGAAATGTCAAAGAAATTTCTCATAAAGTATAAGACAACTCAAAATATAAATAATAGGAGAGATAAAACATTTTTAAAAATAAAGAATAAAACTGAGGGACATCCAATCATAAAGATATCTAAGAAGAACAGACCAAAAGAAAGAATTCATTGAAGAAACAATATGAGAAAATTTCTCCAAACTAAAGTACAGGAGTCTCTAAACTAAAAAAGGTTGTGGAAGATCCCCCCAAAATGGAATAAATAATAACTCACATAATATGCATATCACAGTGAAATAAATCTGAGAATATATCAGTAATAAAATATCTGAGGAAGAATAGAAATAAAATAATATAAGATAAAAATTAAAATAAATAAACAAGAATGAAGGAAATAAACATAACACAGAGATGAAGAGTATCCCAGGATAACAGCTGTTTAACAAACTTAGAGAGTGACAGGTCTAATTCGGAAGAAGTTGGGATATAAGGTTTCAGCAAAAATGTCTCCTTTATCTTTCTTTTAATTAGTAAAACATTTTTTAATGAACTGTTATTTTAAACTGTATCCATGTATTTAGGAAAATGTTAAACATTGATATCTATAATAAAGAAAAAAATGATCTGAGAGATATGCAGAAAGCAAAGAATGTGAAAAATCAAGAAAATTATAAAAAAATATATGAGAAAAGAAATAAAATGAAAGGCAACGTACTCAGGTCAATAGTGAATAGCATCATAATGAAAACTATATATATTGATTCAAACAAAGTAATTATATAATGAAGGTGGGAAAGAAAAAGTAGGAATATGAAGAATATAAGAAATCTAAAATCATAAAATATAAAAGCAAAATATAAAAAGATCCTATTTAAAATGGTAAATGGTAAATGATATGACAAAATAATATGGTCATATTATTTAGACATGATGGAGTTAGTGGAAGCAAAATATGTTAATATGGTATAAAATTATTTCTCCTGGGGAATAATACACACGTGAGGAAGTGTTAGAACACAAACTGCTTCTTTTCCTTTAAGGCATATAGGTTATTTAAAAAAAATTCTATCTAATAATTTGATAAAATAAACAGATGTAATCATAAGTAAATTTCATGGTAAAATCATTTAAACAACTTTTCTTTAAATTATACTTTGATATTATTTTGGTGTTATTATTGATTCTGTGATTATCTTGAATAATAAAGCATAAGAACAATTTTGTTGATGTCCTTTGTTACCCAGATTTTCAGAATAGGAGAAAGACATTTAAGATGTAAGACTGATGAAATCGAATAACAATCCTGTAGTCCTGAATATGAATAAAGAATGTCAATAGTCGTTTCTTAGCTCTGTACACTGTAACAACCTAGAAATAATGACCAACACAGTGGCATTGGTCCCACATTATGGGACCTTAGAATACCTTAAGTCCCAGATCATGGACACTATATACCAGTGGCTCTCAACTGACCTCATGAGTTAACCCGTTCCTGCACAGTTATAATAACGGTATTTTGCTTATGTTAACAAAGAATCTTTATCTTTTAGACTTCATATCAAAATATTTTAAAAAGAAATATTATGATGTCTGAGATTTGCTTCTACATTTTGTGATGGAGGAAAGGAAAAGCATTGGACTATTGATGCAACAAGACTGATCATGAGTCAATAATTGCTGAAGTCATACATTTGGGGGTTATTATGTTAGCCTATCTAGTATAGATTAGCAATTTTTAATAATTATTTTAATATAAACATAAAAAGCAATTAACTGTACAGAATTCCTTTTGGTGTGGCTGAGTGCCTCTTCCCTTCTCAAATTAAATACAAGATTGAAGGTTTAATATCTGACAGAATAGACTAGCAAGACCCAGAAGCAGGAAGCAGAACACAAGGATGAAGATACCACAGTGAAACAGGAAAATTTCCAAAAGCAAAATATTTAACATTAAAACCCAAAACCTACTTAATGAGCATTCCCCTAAAGTTGAATAAATACACAAGGAAGCAAATTATCAAGAATAATGATTTAAAAACTTTTCCAGACCTTAAAAGTGAGTGGCATAAGTTGCCTCCAAAATCCCCCCAGCATTTACAGACTTAAAATTTTTAGTGGTTTTCTGTGCAAGATTCAGCAACTTGTTTTTCACATTGGAGGAAACATGTGAACTTGGCAACATGTCTTAGACAATCAGACCCCAAGAAACTTCATCAAGGCTGTGGGCCTCTGAGTTTTTGTGGACACATACTTTGAGACTGAGACTATGTAAATAACCCATTCCCCTTTGATATTTCTTCCACTGGATTTAGTATTCATTGATGATTCTTACTTGAATAGATTGTTACTATAACAGTTGAGAATAATATTCGGGTGTCTACATGAGTTTTATATTTGTTAGTTAGCATTGTACTTAAGGCAGAATTCCTTTCTTCTCCGTATTTTATTAAATTATTTATGTAAGTATGGACTATATCGGTAATCTATTATCAGTATTTGTTTTGATGTTCAAATAGCCCCAGACTGGGCAGTGGAAGTTCCTTCAAGATGCCTCCTTTATTGTTTTGAGATTTCATCATTCTTTGAGCACCCTATTAACATAAGATGTTTGAAGTTCATCTTGAACTTTTCCTGCCCCAGCTCCAAAATCAGCCATTCAGAGCTCTGATTCCTTTTAGTGGTAAATAGTATTTAAAAACCAAGATTTAGGTTATTTCTTCTATATTCTCAAAATGGCTAGAGCTAAGATATATATGTAGGCATAGCACACACACAGACAGACTCAAGTATTTCCACATATACATACATACATATCTACCTATTTTTCTATTTATCTATTATCTATTAAAAACCGAGCTCATCAATATCTCCTAATCCAATCTAGCACTATAAGGTGTCTGTCTTCCTATATTTCCACATCCCTTCTCCAACAATGAGAAATCTGCCACTTATTGTTTTCAATATGTTTACTAATTTTCTCAAATCCTCTTATAAATATCTCCTGACAAGGTGGACTGCTTTGCAGGACCTATACTCACATGTCCTGTCCAAACAGGTTGTTTTCCTGACTCTGAGGCTACTGAACAAGCTGGCTGAGTTTTCTGAATTCACCCTAGACGTCTGATGCCACCAATAAGCATAGCTGCACTGATAGAGTACCAGCAAGGCACCCAACTGGAGAAAGGGTATATGAATTCATTTATTGAATCCTATGTTTAATATCAACCAAATGCCATAGTATAAATATCAAAACTGAAATGATTTGATCAACAATTTAGATTATATCCTAGTGTTTTGTATTTTTTTCAAAATGTAAAAGTTTGACAGAAAAAGATTTTGAATGACAGATTAGATTTTAAAGATGTTCTATAATACCTTAGTTCATGAAGAAGAAAAAGAAGAAGAAGAAGAAGAAGAAGAAGAAGAAGAAGAAGAAGAAGAAGAAGAAGAAGAAGAAGAAGAAGAAGAAGAAGAAGAAGAAGAAGAAGAAGGAGAAAGGGAGAAAAGGGAGAGGGAGAGGGTGAAGATGGGGAGGAGAAAATCAATACTTTTCCATGTAACTTTGCTACAAATACTTAATGAATATGTAGTTTGAATTTCAAAAGTTCAGCTAGATATTTACAACAAGGCAGAAGTCAAGAACAGAAATGTAACCTGACTTATTTTGGGGGAATAAAGATGTGTGTCTTCCTTTTTGTTGTTTAAAACTGTTCATCTTTAGACTTTGTTTTCCCTTAGCAATTGTTTCTGTGAGGTAGCACTATCATCCCCTCAAAATGACAGTGACTTCAAGGTAATAGTTCTTATTGCCACTGTCAGTTTTTGTTTTGGTGCACCTAGAATAAGGTTTTTTATCTGACAATTTTGAAGCTTTTTATGGAACAAATCACCCTTGCTCATTTGCACTGTCACCTTCATTCAAGCTTCATTTTACTCATCCCCTCACTGAACTCATAAAATGCCATTTTGTCAATAGACATGCACTTCAATTTCCAAAGAGGTAAATGCAAGGTTTACCTAGTTACCAATTCAGAGTTGACCTTTGAAATTTAAACATAACAAGAAGAATATTCTAATTCTATAGAAAAGAGCAGTTTAAAATATCTTCAACAAATATTCTCAAATATAGACTTTTCACACTGCCAAAATCATCATTCACCTTCCCTACTTCCTCAACAAAATATATGCTTAGCTTGAAAATCACATATAAAGTAAACATTTCTTGGCTTCTAAAAGAAATTAAAAGCAGCAGAGCATGTTATCATAGTCTTAAGGCTTTGTGTAGGCTTAAAAATAGGTATTGTGAAGCAGATTATTTTTTTTATTTTTATTTTTTTTTGCATTACGTGGGCTTCTCACTGCTGTGGCCTCTCCCGTTGCGGAGCACAGGCTCTGGACGCGCAGGCCCAGCAGCCATGGCTGACGGGCCCAGCCGCTCCGCGGTATGTGGGATCTTCCCAGACCGGGGCACGAACCCGTGTCCCCTGCATCGGCAGGCGGACTCTCAACCACTGCGCCACCAGGGAAGCCCGAAGCAGATTATTTTTATGTCTGAGATTTGAACTAAGTTCATAGTACTGGTTTTCTCAGGTTTTATACATTTTCTTAGATCTGAGGTGTCATCTCTTCGTTAGCACAAAATACGAAATTATTCGAGATTAAGCTATCTGATATTTGGTAATGATGACAGAGTAAAGTGGTTGTTCAAACCCTCCCACAAATTATAATTATAAGAAAAGGATTAACTTTGAAAATGAGCTGTTTAAAAGAACTAGAATGTATCTAAAAATGACAGAAGCCAGAGGAGAGTTTATTCTTGAAAAGTTACAAATAGGAGGGAAACTATGAAGGTCAGAATATTACAACAATACATTCAAGAAAGGAGTTGTTAACTGAGAATTCTATATCTGTCAAATTTCAGATAAGCAGAAACTGAGAATATTTGGAGACAGCAGATAGGCTCTATAAGAAATGCTAAAAGTGGAATGTGACACCAGAAAGCAACTTGGATTTCAGAAATCAGTGATGAGCACTGGAAATGGTAAATATGTGGGTAAACACAATATTTTGTTAGTCAGATGTTTACCATTTCTTTTCTTAGTTTCCTTTAAAGAACATTATCCATTGAAAGCAAAATTATAAAGTACTACTGAGAAATTAATAACATATATAAGACCATAGTGATACAAAGAGTACAGAGTAGGGTAGAAAATGGAAATATGCAGCTCTAGAGTTCCTATATTTTACTAGAAGTAAATCAAGTCAGAATTACCTCTAAGTAAATTGGGATAAGTTAAAGATATATACTTTCATCCTTAGATCCTTAAAATATATACTTTAATTCTAATTCTTAAAAATAATGCAAAGAAATCTAGCTAGAATGCAAAAAGTGGAAACAAAATGGAACACTAAAGAAATATCTGATTAACAAAAAGGCAGGAAAAAGGAACAGAGAAATAACAAAAAAGAGAAAGAAAATGGAAAATAGCAAAATGGCATATCAAACAATATTTCTATTAAATATAAATAGACTACACATGTGTTTTGACTCTATTAAATTAATACTGGGTTGGCCAAAAAGTTCATTTGGGGTTTTCCATAACATCTTACAGAAAAACCTCAGCAAACCTTTTGGTCAATCCAATATTTGTTAAGGGAAGAACAGGGTGCCAGATGATGAGCTGAAATTCAACAACAGACCACAAGAGAAATTGAAAGAGAGAAGTTATCACTCTCAGGTCCTGGAGGAAGTATAGTACCTGATGACATACCTCATGGGACCACACAAGGAGGTGAAGGCAAAGTGCAGAAGAGAAAGAGGCAAGACCCGGGCACAGGCCTTTATTAGGGTTTGTGGGTGGAATGCTTTCTGGTTCCCAGGCCAGAACTGGATTGGTCAACTTAATCCAAAAGAGTAAGTGTTTTGGTCAGCCCCCCAAAGATCTTGTCTAAGGGGTTCATAAGCATACAGGAGCTGGGAGACAGGAGAGACTGTTAATCACAAGGGCTATTGAGGAAGTCCTATCAAGAACTCACATTTGCTTTTGATTGCATGGCTACCATCTAAGGTGTGCACTTGCACGGAGGGTTAGTCAGTTTAGGATGCAATACCATGGAGTAGCTTACCTAAACTCCTGACAACACCCAATGAAAATGCAGTGATTTTTAGATTATTTACAAAAGCAAGAGCCATCTGCATGTAGTCTAAAAGAGACATGCTTTAAATATGACCCAAATAGATAGAAACAGCATGAAAAAAAATATGCTATATAAGAAGTAAGCCAAAGAGAATTAGAGGGGTCATTCTCAGTGTTTCCTAAAGAAAACTAGCCAAAATAATAGTAGTAGTAAAGATGTAGAAGATCTAAATGACATTATTAACCATCTTTCAGTCCACTGACATTTACAAAAAATTATACATCCAAAATGCAGAATACACATAAATTAGAAAATGTTTAAAAAGAAAGAGCTGAATTCAATTATTTAAGCTACCTTTATAGGAAGCTAGAAATACAAAGAGAAAACTAAGCATTAAATGAAAGGGTAAATATAAAGATTATAAAAATAAAATAAAAGAGAAATAAAAAATAAAATGCTGGGCTTCCCTGGTGGCGCAGTGGTTGAGAGTCAGCCTGCCGATGCAGGGGACATGGGTTCGTGCCCTGGTCTGAGAGGATCCCACATGCCGCTGAGCGGCTGGGCCCGTGAGCCATGGCCGCTGGGCCTGCGCGTCCGGAGCCTGTGCTCCGCAATGGGAGAGGCCACAACGGTGAGAGGCCCGCGTACCACACACACACAAAAAAATAAATAATAATAATAAAATGCTGCTCTTTAGAAAGGTCAGAAAAGGCCATCACACACACACAAAATGCTCAACATCATTAGTCATAGGAAAAAGACCCTTTCAACCGTAACGAGACTCCACTATACACCCATTAGAATGGCTAAAATGAAAAATACTTATAATGTCAAGTGTTTCAGAGAAAATGGAACAGCTGAAACTCTTGTACACTGAAGGATATTAAAAATATTACACTTTATGAGAGAAGTCAAACACAAGAGTACATGCCATACAATTCCCTTTATATGACATTTTTAAAAATGGAAACTTTTTATAGTGATGGAAAGCCAACCAGTGATTACCTGGAGACTGAAGGTAGAGAGAGGAATTAACTACAATGTGCTAGAGGAAACTTCTGGGAGTGATAAAAATGTTCTGTATTGTGACTGTGGCTGGCGTTTGTGGTTGTGTATGTATAACAAACTCATTGAATTCTACACATTACATGATGCAGTGTATTATACATCACTGATACCTCAATACAGTTTATTTCAAAAATAAAGAGAAAACAAGGTAAATAAAAATATTAAACCATTTGTCATGAGGAGGCTGGTTTATTTATTCTAGAGTCAAGTCACTGCAAGTGAAATGTGTGTTGTTGGGAGGAGGGTATGTAAGGAAAAGAGAAGACAGGAACTGTCAATTAGTGAGTGCATGCTTTGGGATAGGAAATTTACCAGTTTCCACAATGGCAAGCTAACATAGGTGCTCTCCCCACCTAAAAGATGAGAAAACTGTCCAATAACCCTTATTATAAGATCACACAGAATAGTAAATGTCTAGGTCATTCAGAACTTAAAGACTGTGTTCTTTGTTACCTCTCACCTCTCTTTGCTGCTTGCTGCTCACTGTAATAGTTTGTGAAAGTATGAATGAAAATGGCTTTAAAAGACCTTATTTATTTTTATTAGTAAGTAGCCTGGAGTAACACAGATACATGATAGATAACTTAAATTTTAGAAAGCAAAGAGCAAGCACAGTCCTTGATTTATTTATTTTAATTCAATATGAAAATCTGTTGTTGCTAGCACTGTTGTGCTGGTTAATGCTTAAACAACCATTTTGGTAGAAAGGGAAAAATAAAAACCTGAGCTTGGAGCATTTGATGATTTTCATGGTGTGAATATTCCCAGCATGCCACTTTCAAGCGATAATGCAAACACCAAATTGGGAAGACATGTGAACAATGGATTCTACCCTGGCTGGTGCAAACCAGCTCCAATATATCACTGCCTTTAGCCTATGTAATAAACAGGATGGATCAGATTTGTTAAGTTTATTTTCCTTCACAGCTTTTTCATTAATTGCAAATTTCTTTGACAGGTGTTAAAGTAAGTTTAGTTTCATGCACTCATTAATAGAACTGAAGCTCATTAACAGGTTTGTGTTACTTACAAGAGGAAAATTTCCTGATAACAAGGTGATCTATTGCATCAACAATACAGGTGACTGCAGTCTTCAAACACAGCTCTTTCCATGATGGTACATTTATAAAAAGAAGTTAAGGTCTTCCTTGATTCATTATTTTTACAGCTCATTTTCTGTCCTTCAGAAATCCTAACTGGCTTACTATGAACACACACCTCACCCCTTCTCATCACTTTCACTTGACACAAGCTACACCCTGGAGTATTGTAATAGCCTCCTAACCTGTCTCTCTTCTTCTCCTCTAGCCCCTTCCATGGTCTAGTCCAAACCAACATGATATTTCTAACATTCCAGAATGATCTTTTTATTGAAGTATAGTTGATTTACAATATTAAATTAGTTTCAGGTGTACAACGTTGTGACTCAATATTTTTATAGATTATACTCCATTTAAAGTGATTATGGGGCTTCCCTGGTGGTGCAGTGGTTGAGAGTCCACCTGCCAATGCAGGGGACACAGGTTCGTGCCCTGGTCTGGGAGGATCCCACGTGCCGTGGAGCGGTTGGGTCCGTGAGCCATGGCCGCTGAGCCTGCATGTCCGGAGCCTGTGCTCCACAACGGGAGAGGCCAGAGTGGTGGGAGGCCCATGTACCACAAAAAATAATAATAATAATAATAATTAAAAAATTAAAAAATAAAGTGGTTATGAAATAAAGGCTAGAATTCCCTGTGCGGTACAATATACCCTTGCTATTTATCTGTTTTATACATAGTAGTGTGTATCTCTTAATCTCGGTGTTATCTGGATACTGCTTGACTCAATTCTCTTTGATGGCTCTGCATCACATTCACAGTTGAAAGCATTGTCCTCAAGGTTACCTTCAATGGACTACATGACAGGCATACCTGTCTCCCCTTTAACATCATCTCCTGTTGCTCATTCTCTTCACTCACTTCTCCCCTAATGCCCTTAACACTGTTTGCCTTAGGCTGCTTCCTCCATCTGGAACTCTCTTCTCCTAGATTCCCATATAGTTCCCACCTTCATTTCTTCCACGTCTTTGCTCAAATCACCTTCTCAGTGAGGTCTTTCCTTCTGCTCTCTTTTAAATCACACACAATCACTCTTTTCCTAGCCAACCCTGCCCCACTGCACTAACTACCCTTCCTTTCTGTTTTATGTTTCTCCACAATACTTATGGCCTTCTAATAACTATTAAATGCACTCATTTATTTTATTAACTGTGTTTTATTTCCTCACTTCAATGTTAGCTCAGTGAGGTCAGGGACTTTTAGAAGTCTGCGTAGAATACAATATCTTGTAAATTATACTGATAGATGCTCAATACAATTTTTAAATAAAAGAGTGAATTGAAATGTTAGGATTAAATTCACCATGCATTTAGGGAAACATCTGATTAGGGTCCCTGTCTCATTTCATATTAGAGGATTGCTTTTGTGTCTAAGAAAAAGTTTCCTTAAGGAAAACATTTAATAAAAACAATTTGGCCAGGAAGAAAAAGATTTGCCCAAATCTCTACTGTTGGAAATGGAGCAGAAAAGGAATTATAAAAGTCTGAGTTACTACCATGGGATTTTGCCCATGATGCAAATGATTATTAAGATCCTCTTAATATGTTTAGATATTCTGTGATAAATTTAAAGAGATTATTTTACATATTCTGTATGATCCATTTGTTGATGTCTTTGTCTTCTAGTGTAAATACAATTTCATTAACAAATATTTCTTTAAAACCAGTAAGTCAGATGTGGGTTAGAAAGCTGGGATATGACAGAATATAGCACATGATTCATAAGCATGAGAAACATTAGGAAAAGCACATGAAAATTGGAAGAAAATCAATAATGCACAATATCATTTGCTAAGTGCCAAAGTTGGAATATAGAATGGAATATCAAAAGGAAGTTTGGAATATGGAAAGCCTCAGGATCAGAGTAAAAATAATTTTTGTGATGACCTGTGACATATGGGGAAAGCGCCACAGAGCAGGTGGTGGTTACACTGAGCATTTAGCAACTTTCAGTAACTTGTGGCAAAACCAGAGGAAAGTTAGCCTTAATAAAATACTGCACTCTCAGATTTAGTCTTCTCTGAGGATTAATGCCTGATTGATTTACTAATAAAGGATATCTTATATCCATTTATTATGTTACTTGAATCTTTTATTTGTAACATCATTGACATGAGGTGATCAGTTGAGAATGACTATATTCCCCCTTCCAGATGAGGAGTATTTCACTCTATTGTTCATAGGCAATTATATAAAACAAACTTTAAGGAGGACTGTGCAATACAACAGATTTGCACAACTTTGGTGCCTTCATTCATCACATGGTATTCCATGAGAAATGTCACCCCTTGGAGCATGACCTCATATACAATGTGAATTGTGCCCTCAGGGGCCCTGCTATTGGGTGGGGTCCTGATGGAAATGGATTTCTTTAGAAAGAACCCTTTGTACGTAGGGCTAAGAGAATAGTCTTACAATAGTGCATCAGTCAAGGTTCATCCAGAGGACGAATAAGAGATTATATATAAGAGATTTCTTGCAAGGTATTTATACAATTGTGAGGTCTGGTTAGGCAAGCTCAAAATCTGTAGGGCAGGTTAAATGGAAGGGTTGATTGAAGCTGCAGTTTACAGGCAGAATTTCTTCTGGGAAATCTCATTTCTGCTCTTAAAGACTTTCATCTGATTGAATCATGTCCATCCAGATTATTAGGATAAACCTCCTTCACTTAAAGTCAACGAGTTATGAACATTAATCACATCTACAAAATAACCTTCACAGCAACACCTACATTAGGGTTTGATTGACTGGGAACGATAACCAAGTGGAAGCATAAAACTATCACAGGTATAGACTGATCTTTACCTCTTTCTGTCTCTTACTCTCACTCTCTTCCTTCTTGTGTTATCCTTTTTGATGCCCTAGCATTCGATGCCACATTATTGGATTTATATCTTTATTTTACTGGGAAATTTATTGTAACTTTCTTCTGCACTTGTTAAAAACTCATATCATTTATATCAAAACTCATTACAATCATACAACATCCTGCAATAAATTCTGTAAAGACACACAACTGTTCTTATTGATACAGGGTTTCAGTTCTCTGTCCATCACTTTCTAATCTGTTAGTCACCCATGGCTGTACTTCAGAGTCACTCAGAAAACTGCAAAAAAATATATATATATATGTTTCAGGCCCTCACCTTAGACCTGTAAGACAGAAACTTCAGAATTGGTGTCTAGGAATGCACATTTTTAATAAAATACTTCCCCCCGATGATTTATATATACTGGGTTGGCCAAAAAAAATCATTTGGGTTTTCTGTAAGATATGGAAAACCCGAACGAACTTTTGGGCTAACACAATATATAGTCAGTGCTGAGAACTATTATAGTTTCATGGGTGTTCGTCTGTGTTCTCTCCTGAATACAGCTGTATAAAAGTTTCTAACACTCTCCCCCATTTTTCTTGCTTTTTTTTCTTTTGTTCATTTTTGGTAAAGGTGAAGATGGAGTGCTTTTCAGAGCAATCTTTTGCTTGGAATTCAACCTGAAAACAGACATTTTTTTTAAGAGAGTCAACATGAAACTGTATGTGAAACATCAATAAACACACAGCCTGGCCTTCCATAAAAGTCCAGGGAAGTTCAATCCTCAATATTATGTGTACTGTGTTAAAATTACACTCCGTCCAAAGCTGCCAATCAATATTACATTTTCCAAGGAGGGATGATACCCAAAGGAAGAAGGCTTCAACTTAAGTAGTGAAGATTTTCTACCGTCTTTGAACTGCACCACATGGAGGTGAATCTATTTTTCTTAGATTGCCCTGTTAGTCAGGATTCTCCAGAGAAACAGAACCAATAGGATATACATTTATATGTGTGTACATGTGTGTGTGTGTGTGTGTGTGTGTGTGTGTATATATATATATATATATATATATATATATACAAGGAGATTTATTATAAGAATTGGCTCATGTGGCTATGGAGACCAAAAGTCTCATGATCTGCCTTCTGCAAGCTGGAGAACCAGAAGAAAGCCTCTGGTAATGTTCCAATCCAAGACTGAAGACTGGAGAGCCAGGGCAGCCTATGGCATCAGTCTCAGTCCAAGACCAAAGCCTTGAGAACCAAGGGGCTGCTGGGGAAAGTCCCAAAGTCCAAAGGCATGAGAAACAGGAGCTCTGATATCCAAAGGCAAAAAATGTTGGTGGTCTCAGCTCAAGAAGAGAGAGGATATTCATCCTTCAGGGCCTCAATGGACTGGGTGATGCCCACTCGAATTGGTGATGGTGGCTGTCTTTACTCAGCCTATGGAATCAAATGCTGACCTCTTCCAGAAATACCCTCCCAGACACACAGAGAAATAATGTTTTACCAGCTAACTGGGTACCCCTTAACCCAGTCAAGTTGACATAAAGTTAAACCATCACAACTGTCAATCCTTATCTTAACTTTTCAGCAGTGTATAATTGGTCTATATCAGGGACAAGATTTGACCTTTTCATAAAACAGCTATAGATCAGAGTAGGAAAGGTCAGTGTGGTGGCAGCATCATGAGGTTCATTAGCAAAACCACTGGATTACTTCAGGGGTGTTTCTTTTATCTTGATTTTGGAAATCTGTTTACTTCTCTTTATAGCTGTGGTTTAAATGTATAAGGTCTTACTTTAGATTTTCTTAATTCTTATGTAAGGAAATAAAACCTCCACACAATGATGTTTTCAAGTAGTGTTTGTTAAGGCAAGTGATATTTATATGCAAAACAATTCAGGAAAAGAAGTGTGAAACTCTTTGCTGGGGAAATGCGGTGCAGGTAATGACTAGCTAATAATTAGCACCCCCAGGGACCCACCAGGTTACAAGACCTAAATGTTAGTCTTTGTAGGAATAGCTAGTTTCAAGCATTAATTACTATCATAAACTATTTTCTCCAATTCAAAAGGGACGACTGATTACTACAGTAGTAGGAGATAATAACAATTTAGTCAATTGGGTAAGTTCTTTAATAATTTCAGAGAGTTGGACTTTACATGCTACTTCATTAAGGATTTAGTGACTAGTTTTACAAGAATAAACATCAGTGACTAAAGAGATGCTATCCCTACATTTGTTGAGAAAAAAATTATTCAATTTATTACTAAGAAGTGCTACAAAATGCAAACTTCTGTCCATATCTAAAGGAAGATGATGATGATGAAGATGATGGAAAAGTCTTTTTTTTTGCAGGGAAGCAAGGAAACATATCACATGGAACCCATCATTTTGGTGTTAGCCTCACATATTAACATGTAAATTGATTTTGCTGAAGACCAATATAATATTAGACTTTTAATAATTTAAATATTTAGGATGAAAAGACCAGTTACTCCTGTTGATCAATTTCATCATAAAATAGAATTACAGAAGTGTATTCCAAGTGGTCTAAGGTGCAGACTTTGCCAAAAGGGAATTGAGAAGGACTGAAAAAAAAAAAAGTAATCAAAGTAACAGGATGTATTTGTTTTACTCCTCAAAAAGACCAGTTCCGAGTTGAAAATTGTTCTTAATCTGCCCAAATTTGCTTTTTAAATTTACTTATTATAGCACTGATAATGTCAAGTCATTTGTATATATATATAATCCTGTCACTGATAAGTCCAAGAAATCTGTGGTGAGAAACTTTCTTATTTACCTGAAGCCTCTTTGTGTATGTGTGTGATGAGAAAAGTTGAGAGTAAGACAGCGAGAGAGAGAATGCAAGAAGGGGCAGACACCATGAGGAAGGTGTAGATAAACTTAGATAAGGAATAATTGCTAAGAATCTGTGAGGCAAGGGTTCAAAGTAGAGTTTTGCTCAGGAAACTCAGAAGGAAAACATTCTTGAGAGTATTCTTTGTAAAATACCTTCATTGCCAAGTCTGGATTTGAGATTGATGAGCCATGGGATATGAATAGCAAGCCTATTCAATTTACCAAGTTGAATAGTTTCAATGGAACACCTTAGGTATAGTTGGGGGTGTCCACCATGGATAATATATTACCATATGTAACGAGGTTATCTCTATATTACCATATGTAATGAGGTTATCTCTCCTGAAAAACTAGAAACCATCTCACTGATGTCCAAGTGAAAATATTTTAAACACACCTCTATGTTTACACAGATTCTGTCATCATCTCCTTGTCTCTAAAGCCCCAATGAGATATTCCTTAGCTTAAAACTAATAGCAAGTGTTTTTTATATAAGTGAAGATGCACTGTCTTTAAATTTATTTGTCATTTTATGTTCTTACTCCTTCAGATAAAATTAATCTAATTTCATTCAGGCAATCACTTTAGAGTTAAACAAAGCTGGTCGCCCTATAGGAATAAAGTACTTCTTTATGAATAAAGGTGGAATTTAGGAAATTTCAAGTTATAATTTTGCCCAATTATCTTTAGTGAATTCCCCAAATTTTATTTACTTATTTTTTATCAATTGAATTTTCTATAAATATACCCTTGCAAAATTACCTCAAAATATAGACTAAGAAGAATATACCAAGAAAAAAAGACTGGAAATATAGAAATAACTGAAATTTTACAAGGAGTTCAAAATTAGCTTTTAGTTTAAGTAGTAGAAATTGTGTTTTATACCAATTAATTCTTTCAATGAAATTTCAGTAGAAATCATTTGCCATTTAAAATTGATGGTTGAGATAGGTGAGGCTGTTGTTGCTAAAATAAAACAGAAAATGGACTTGGATTTACACAGTGTTTTTTGTCTTACATTGGGTATTAAAGTAACTACTTCAAGTGTTACCCTAATGCATGCACTGTGCCTCACAGCAATTTTCCTGATAAGATACAAATCTGGAGGATAATTCATTATACTCGAGAAATAATGAGATATGACAAAATATCAGTGATGACTGGACATTATAGGGAAAAGCTATGATCCTTGCTGTGATCCTAGATTCAATATGAATCTCAGTGATATATTTTAATGTCTTGAATTAAAGAGTACATGAAAACTGAGTATTGTACTGAGAAGAGGAAGTAAAACCACAAACCAGTCCTCCCATTAAAATATAGATTAATACAAACAAGTGAAGAACACTCAGACGCTTGGAACTTTTAATTTTCATGGGATATTAATTTTCATAACACAATTCAGGACCTTTTAAAAAGTAAATTAGATTTTGTTCAACCTAGACTTATGCATTTAAATAGATTTCTATTGTCAAGGTGGTTCTTCCTCTTGGAAGGATTTGCATTACATTATAAAGAAGCAAAGTTTCAGCTTTAGATCTCAGATGATAATATTTCATTCATTTGAATAGATAGACTTTGAGTTAGACCTCTATTTGAGTCAACAAATTAAGAAGTATACATGGAATGTTACTTCAAGGAGTATAATGTACCTTTGGAAGATACATTTATGTATATATATATATATATATATATATATATATATGTATAAATGTGTATACATATACATGTATATTTTATATTACATACACACATACAGAGAGAGAGAGAGAGAGAGAGAGAGAGAGAGAGAGAAAGCTCTTAAGTACCCAGAGAAGGCAGAAAAGAGAACTGTTCAACTTGTTGACTTAGAGCATCAGAGTTGATTTATCTTGGTGAAGGCAGTGCAGGAAATTTGGGGTTGTGGATATGCAGTATAGAGGAACAATGAATTGAAGGTCTTCCTTTAAGAGATACTTTCATATATGTCATACGTGTGGTTATGGTTCCAATTCTAATGCTACCATCAGACAGAAGATAAGCAACATTAGTGATAGCTCAGTCAGTGCTGTTCTTTGGATAAGGTTGTAATCACGGTCCTTCTCGATCCTTTCTTGTAAAGTGAACTCATTGTTGGTCCTTAGTGGAGCCATTTCTTTTTCACTTCAGGAGTCTTTTGACTAATATGGGATGTTGTTAGAATGGCATCACAGGTACCATGTTACTTAGTCATAACAAAGTGTTTCTAAATTTTAGCAGATGCATTGTTCTGGGACTCTACTAATAATGTATTCATTTACTCATTCAATAAGAACTTAGTGCCTATTTTATGTCAGCAGTTACCTAGACACTGGTGCAGTTTCTCCTTTACCTTGACAAACAAGAATCTTAATGGGAATTAAAACAGAGCAGGGCATGATCATAATACAATGTCACAAATACTAAAACAATGAGGTAATAATGTATTATATATACTTACATAGATTAATATACTTACATAAATATAATAGGATAAATGTGAAATGTCCTATAATAGTGAGATTACATTTGGTCTACAGTTTCTTGAAAATATAACAAATAAAAGTATACAGAGAAAAAAAATTTCTTGACCACCACCACCCTCTAGATGTGCTCCTCCACAGCAAAATTCAACCAAATACTGTCAGTATATCTTGTAACTGTTCTCCTTTGTCCCATTCTTGAATTACTCCAATTTGGGTTTTTTAAAAAATGAACTCCACTGATTCAAATGAAGGTTTATCTTGCCAAATTCAATGGTTGACTTTCTTTCCTTATCTTATTTCTCAGGAAATTTGGAAGGGGCAAGCATCAGTCTCTTTGAAATACTTCATTCTCAAGATTCATCGATATCATGTTCTTACTGTGTCCCTCCTTCCTCATGCACTGCTCTTTTCCAGCCTCCTTTTTATTAACTCTTTGTCTTTTGCTCAAATCCGTAAAGCAGAGAACTCTACATCTTGAAACTTCTCTCAAGTGGTAATCTTTCCTGTTCTAATCCAGTCAAAAGGCTTTAAAGGTCCACTCCATACACAGTATTCCTATACATTCATCTCTGTCCCAAACTCTCCTTGCCTCCACACTGACTTCTTTATCCAACTGACTGTTCAACATCACTCTTTAATGGGTAATATGCATGTCAAAATTAACATATCTAAAGCAAAACTTTTATGTTTTTTCCTTTAATTTTTTCTTCATTTGTTTTCCCTGTTTCAGTAAATAACAATTTTTATCTATTTTCTCAAGTCAGGACATGAGGGAGGATGGATTATTTTTCCTTTTCCATTATAGCTCACATCCAACCTTCCAGAAAGCCAGGTCATTTCTACCTCCAATATAAATCCCAAATCAGAGAGCTTCTAATTTCTCACCATATTCAGTGATAAAACCCGAGGCCACACCACCACCATCTCTTGACTAAACTACTTCACAACCTTCCAACTTGTATCTTTGCTTCATTCCTACCCACCTCTTCCATCATTCATATTCCACTTATCTCCAAATAACATGCAAGTGATATTTTTTATCAAAGCCCAATCAAATAATATCCACTCCCTTGCTTAAAACTTTCTAATGACTTCTAATTACACTTTGAACAAAACCCCAAATCCTTGTAATGGCCTTTTGTGATCTGACCCCTCCTTATCTCTCTGACCTGATCCCATACAATCCATCCACATCTTCCCAGCTCATGACACTCTGGACCTTTCTTTTTTTTTTTCTGTACCTTGAAGATGACAGATGTATACAATCTAGGCGCTTGTGAACTTGCTGGTTCTTCTACATCCAAGAAGCCCTTTCCCTTGGATCTTGGACTGGATGCCTTCTTTTCATCAATTAGATCTCAGTTCAGATTTTGCCCCTTTAGGAAATTTTTTTCTAATCACACGTGTACCAACTAGTCACTCTTTCATTGTTGTGTTTTATTTCTCAGTAGTTGGAACTGGAACTAAATATTTATTTATCTATGCATATTTTCGAACTTTCCCACTAGAATATAAAGTCCATGAAGGCAAACACTTTGTCTTTTTTTATTGCTGTATCTGCTGTGCCTTTAGGAGTGCTTACACACAGTAGATGTTCAGTGATTTTTTTGTTGAATAAAAGACTGGACGAATGTGCTGAATCCACTTATTCAGAGTACCAGGAAATATAAAAAGTGCCCTGCTGGGTCATGACTGCTGACCCAGTCTTCATTGATATGAAAATTTGTCTGCTTTTTAATCATGTTTATCAACTGACATATATAGGTTCATATTCTATTTTACTCTGATTTCTCTTAAACAATATATTATGTATTTATAATGCATTTTGGAGGAATGTCTGACTTTTTTTCTTTTTTTACTTAGAGAATAAACAGTTTATTAACAAAAAAGAGGGAGGGGGCAGTTTCCCACACATGTCCCAATACGATTTTGGAGATTCAAAATACAATATTTTGTATTTCAAATTTTAACCTCTTCTGAACTTGCATTAGCTTTGCCAGGGATGATCTCATGCAATGTGTATTTTGCTACATGATTTCAGCTGAATATTTCAAAAATCTTCAATAAATTCCAAAATTGTTATTTATTCAGCAGGACAAAGAGGGAATACTTGCTTGGGGTCAGTCTCTTACCAAACTGTTTGGATTTTGGTTAGGAAAGCTAGACTTAATCATTGCAGTAAAATCTTCGGGATAGGTGTCCTTTTCTCATTGCATTTTCAGTCATTACTGAATAGCTGAATGTGCATCAGGGTAGCAGCTAACCTAAGGGAGTCTATGGACCTTAAACTCACAATTTTATTTTGCTTCTCTAAACTTTCTATATGTTGTAATGGTCCACAATTTTTCTTCTTTTCACAGTTAACTTAACAAACTACTCACCCTCCAAATAATTGTACTGAAGAAAATGTTTTTTTAAAAGAAGATGTTTAGATTCCTACAACAGATTGCTTATGTTTTCTTCTGCTTTCCTCTTATTGTTCTTCATACATATATAGTACATAGACTGATGTGAATAAATTTTAATGGAAATAATATATGGAATTACCATTCAAAAAGTACAAAGGCAAAATGTAATTTAGGTTAGGAATCATAATTCAAAGAATTAGAGCTTGTGATTAAATATACATATTTCTAAATAAAGACATAGAGAGTGGTGTTGATACATATATTTAATTAAGATTTTATTTACTTTTTTCTTTTTCATTAATTTATTATAACCATTTAAATTAAATTAAATTATTTAAGATTTTTAATTAAAAATAATTTTTCAGTTTTTCCATAATGCTATAAAAATCACATACTTGGTTGAAATAGTCTTGGCTGTAGCAAATACCATGAAATCTTGTTTTACTAGTTCTTTTTAAATAACAATGTAGTTATTCAATATTTCTGTTTTGAAAAATTCTCCCCCCACCTCTTTCTCGATTTCCTTATAAATAAGAAGTGGCCCATGGTCCTTTAAAACAATTTTTAAGTCATCCAAAAGAAAGAAGAAATTATTATTTTTATTAGGAGTGTAAAAACATAACCATATTCGAGAATAGACGTTTTCACGTCTATATATCCACACAACTTCGCAGTTTTTCATGTTCACAATCATTTATTGAAAGTTTATCTATATTTTAAAGAAAATATAAACTAGAAGACATAAATATAAAACACTGCTGGATCTTCATTGTTTGTGTTTTGTTTATAAATGGCATTTAAACAATTGTTCACCATATATTCTTTTACTGGATATATATTTCCTTACTGGACAGATTTAATTTGATTTCATAGTTTCATTTTCTAGAACCAAGATCTTTTACCTGCTGCCTTGCTGGTCTCATCCTAAGATTGGATGAATCTGTTCAGGCTGTGAAAATTTGGCATATTTTAGGCAACATTTTGCTTCTGTTACATGATGATATCGTTGTACTGAAAAAGGTATCTTTGTTTAATAAATTAAAAGTAAGTAGAATAAACAAGTTATGTTGAATAGGGTTGCAGGAATTATAACAAGGGGTGGGAAAATCTTTTGTATATTTTCATTGTAGCCTCAAAAAGAAAAAAAAAAGGTAATTTATGTTAAGTGGAGGAGGGAACCCCGTCATTTAACAGTAAAGAGCTATAAAAATGGTTCTTTTATTTTTCAACCCAACGCAAAAATTTTATACTAGAAACAGATTTGTAGAAAGTCACAATTCTGCCTTAAGGGCTAAAGAAAGTGCAAAATACCTGCGACTCTTTAAGAAAGGCTACATTTTCTTTGATCCTTTGTTAAAGTATCTTTTAATGGGATGGAAGATAGAAAACAGCTCTCAACAAGAATAAGGAAACACTTTGCTTTATTTCTTTTTACTTTATTCCACTTCACAGATATCGTGTTTTGTTTTTTTTTTTTTTACAAATTAAAGATTTGTTCCAACCCTTTTTTGAACAAGTCTATTGGTTACATTTTTCCAACATTACTTGTCTTTGTGTCAAATATTGGTAATTCTCACAATGTTTCAATGTGTTTATTATTATTATATTTGTTATGGTGAACTCTGATCAGAGATCTTTGATGTTATTATTGGAACTGTTTTGGGGTGCCACCAATCACACCCATATAAGATTACAAACTTAATCAATAAATGTGTGGGTTCTGACTACTCTGCTGGCTGGCTGTTCCCCATCCCTCTCCCTCTCCTCTGGCCTTCCTATTCCCTGAGACACAACAATACTGAAATTTGGTCAATTGACAATCCTACAATGGTCTCTAATTGAGAAAGAAAGAATCTCATATCTCTCATTTTAAATTAAAACCTAGAAATGATTAAACTTACTGAGGAATACATGTCAAAAATCAAAATGGGCTGAAAGCTAGGTCTCTTGTGTTCACTAAGTTGTGAATGGAAAGGAAAATTCTTGAAGGATATTAAAAGTGCTACTCTAGTGAACACAGGAATAATAAGAAATCAAGTCTTATTTCTGATGTGGAGAAAGTTTTAGTGGTCTGGATAGAAGATCAAACCAGCTACAACATTCCCTTAAGCCAAAGCCTAATCTGGAGCAAAGCCCTAACTCTCTTCACTTCTGTGAAGAGAGAGCTGAGGAAGCTTCCAAAGAAAAACCTGAAGCTAGCAGATGTTGATTCATGAAGTTTAAGGAAAGAAGTCACTTCCATAATATAAAAGTGCAAGATGAAGCAGCCAGTGATGACATAGATGGTGCAGCAAGTTATCCAGAAGATCTAACTAAGGTAATTAATGAAGGTGGCTACACTAAACAACACATTTTCAATGTAGATGAAACAGCCTAATATTAGAAGATAACATCTAGGACTTTTATAGCTAGAGAGGAGAAGTCAATGCCTGGTTTCAAAGAGTCAAAGGATAGGCTGACTATAGTTAGGGGTTAATGCAGCTGGGGACTTTAAGTTGAAGCAGATGTTTATTTACTATTTTGAAAATCTTAAGGCCCTTAAGAATTCTGCTAAATCTACTTTGCCTGTGCTCTATAAATGAAACAGCAAAGTCTAGCTGATAGCGTACATGTTTATAACATGATTGGCTGAATATTTTAAGCCCACTCTTGAGACCTACTGTTCCATAAAAAAGATTTCTTTCAAAATATTGCTGCTCATTGACAATGCACTTGGTGACACAAGAGCTCTGATAGAGATGTACAAGATTAATGTTGTGTTCATGCCTGTTAACACAACATCCATTCTGCAGCCCATCAATCAATGAGTAATTTTGAATTTCAAGTCTTATTATTTAAGAAATTTATTTAAGGCTATAACTGCCATAGATAGTGGCTCCTTTGATGGATCTGGGCAAAGTAAATTGAAAACATGCTGGAAAGGATTCAACATTCTAGATACCATTAAGACATTTCTGAATCATGGGTAGGTCAAAATGGCAACATTAACAAGAGTTTGGAAGAAACTGATTCCAGCTCTCATGGGTGACTCTGAAGGGGTCAAGATTTCAGTGGAGGAAGTAAATGCAGATGTGGTAGAAATAACAAGAAACTAGAATTAGATGTGTAGCCTGAAGATGTGACTAAATTGCTGCAATCTCATAATAAAATTTTAACATATAAAGTTTTTTCACACCTTCTTATGGATGTGCAAAGAGAGTGGTCTCTTGAGATGGAATCTACTCCTGGTGAAGAGGCTGTGAAGATTGTTGAAATGACAACAAAGGATTTAGAATATCACATAAACTTAGTTGATAAAACAGCAGCAGAATTAAAGAGGATTGACTCCAATTTTGAAAAAAGTTTTTCTGTGGGCAAAATGCTATCAAACACCATTGCATACTACAGGGAAATTGTTCATGAAAAGAAAAGACAATCAATATGACAAGTTAAACTGTTGTCTTCTTTTAAGTAATGGCCACAGCTACTCCAGCCTTTAGCAACCACCACCCTGATCAGTTAGCCACCATCAACCTCAAGGCAAGAGCCTCCACCTGCAAAATGATTACAACTTGCTGAAGGCTCAGATGATGGTTAGCACTTTTAAGCAATTAAGCATTTTTAAATTAAGATACACACATTGCTTTTTAAGATATAATGCTATTGCACACTTAATAGAATACAGTGTAGTGAAACATAACTTTTATATGGACAGGGAAAGCCAGCAATTTGAGTGACTTGTTTTATTGTGATATTTGTTTTGTTGTGGTGGTCTGGAACTGAACCCTCACTATCTTTGAGGTCTACCTGTTTCATAAAGATGGTAAAAATACCTGCCAGATATGAGTCAAATAGAGTAAAAATAGAACAAAATATTTGGCAAGATTTAATACAATGCACTGTATCTTTTAGCCTAAAAATCAAGCCTTGACAATCATTCAGCTGTGTGTTCATGTGTATGTGTGCCTACATGTCCCCGTATGAAATACATGGAGAAATTTGAATTAGAATTAGAAAAAAATTATCCAATTGTAGAGGTACTCAATAGGTACCTGATATTAAACACTTAAATTGATGATATTCTGCTTAATTTTTATATTTTGAGAGCTAAGAAGCTTGCCTAGCTATGAATTTTGGTGAGGGAAAATAGTTTTTTTATTTCGTAGAATCATTCATATACAACTTTATTTCCAGGTAGTAATTTGGCTGTCAAAACTAATTATCTCTCATAATTTTATGATTTTAATATTTTATTAAATTTATAATGCCTTGAATAGTTTTGTATCATATTTTCAATATATTTTTGAGCTAAGTTCCTTTATTCTCCCCCTGAAGTTTGTGACATATATACATATATATACACACATATATTAAATAGAAGATGATTTTATATATATAATAGCTTATATATGTGTGTATTTATATGTATAAATATATATACATGTATACCTATATAGAGAGATGCAACATATATATATATATGCATTAGTAGATGGAATCAGGTTTCTGAATCAGGTTTTATTTCATCAATTAAGACACAACCCAGTAACAGAATCATATGTGAAATCTCTAATGGAAAGAAATTGAAATCCTTTTTTCTCAGATCAGGACCACAGTAGCCTGAAAACTGAATTCTTTTCATAAGATTTAGTAGGTAACTAGTTAAGCAAGAGCCAATAATGTGAGCCATAGCATCTCTTTTTTTTTCCAGGCTATAAAATGGTCTTTTAACATTAACACACTAATAAGTTGGGGTGTTTGCTTCCCTTTGGATATATTAGAAAAAACGGAGAATGTCCTTTCCTCTCCATATGCCTGTTCTAAGACTCCAAGGAGAGAACCGTTGTGAGAAATCAGACAGTCAATTGCCTCATGTGTGGATTTCTTTCCACATTCATTAATATATTACAGAAGGTCTCCCCAGAGGACACCCAGCCACTCAAGCACTTTAAATGAGGCATTCAGCAGCCCTCCTGTTTTTCTGTCTTCGTGAACTAAGATGGATAGCGTTTCAGGGGATGTTAGTGCTGCTCTTAATCACACAGGTAACTTCAATTTCTACAATCCTTCCTGCACTCTCACTCCCTCCCTTGCTGTAGCTTTGGGGACTTTGTCCCAATTGGCAGTATTACGTGGTCATCTTGCTTCACACTTTGATGTTTGAATAGTATTTATACAGATAATAGCTGCTTTGAGGGTACATATCCATTGATGATAGATACTATGCTGATCGATATATATGACCCAGCTCCTTTAGCCTTCAGGCAACTCTACGAGGTATGTGCTTTTATTATCTGCATTTCATAGATGGGAAACTGAAGCTCAGATCGTTATATAACTTACCAGAAGTAGCAGCGCTTGGGCTGGATACAGGGTTTGAACACATTATGTCTGATTCTGGAACTGACTACTCCTCCTTCCCAGTTAGTTAGAAAAAAAAAATTGAGTGTTATAGTTACCTGCATCAGAGTCTAGGAAATGGAAACAGATGAGAATGAAGCATCACATACCCAGCTGAGGAGCGTGGCATATGTAAGAAGTAAAAAAGTTAGGATGATTCACATAAATTAAAGGCATGTCTGGGGTGTGATTCTGTGCTGTTTATGGATTTATATTGTGATTCAAGTCCCGCAGAACCTGGAAAATAAATTACAGTTACCCAACAAGTTTATTTCTCTCTCTTTATCTTTTTGTTTATTTAGTATATCAAAATTCCCAAGTATTCCTGGTCATAGTCTGGAAGAGTTTTCAAAGAGGGCTTGATTTGACAGACTCAGAATAAAATCCCTAAATGAATCTAACATTGCTGGTAGTAAAATAGCTTTTTGTAAATAATAAGTAACTGTGTACTACCTATAGCCAGATCTTTCTAAATATGATTTTCTTATTTTATAAACTTATTTTATAAACACACATATAGGAATGATACTGTTGAAGTATATATTTTTCTTTAAAAAAGAATACCAGGGGTGGATAAAAATTGTGGTTGGAATGTTCACATTCTACTATTTACAGCAATGAAGTCTATAGTATAGTTCATCACATTTTCCTCTTGCTCATGTTGCTACAGAATGATAGCTGAAAAATACCTTAGTGATATATACTTTCTGCATTAGAAAACCAACCAACAGTCTTTGAAAACGTTGTATTTCATGAGAAACCCCCTTCAGTAGCCTAGAAAGTGACATTGCACTTTCTTTCGAATCTGAAAATCTACACACGTGCACTCACAAACAAAACAAAACAAAATCCTCTGCATTTCACTTGCTATACCTATAATGCTACACTTACAGTACTCCACTAGAGGGCAGTGCAGCTATTATCATTCTGACCTGCCAGGTTTTGATCACATTTCCTGGTGCTATTATAGAATATAGAAAGCATACATTAATTTAAAATAAACTGCACGCATTTGTTTTAAAAGCACTTAGCTTGTACCTGATGGTTAATAGATGTGAACTGCTTGAAGCCCTGATGCACATAGAGTAGTGAATGTAATGAATTTAGCAGATTTTTAAAAGAAGAGTGGGGAAGATAGACAAAATATGAACTAAATTTTTTCATTTGCCTTAAAACCTTAAGGGAAAAAAATCAGAAATAATGAAGAGCTATTATGAACAAGCTGGTAGATATAAGTATTAGTTTACATTTAAATAAAAATAGCACACAAGAAGAGAAAGGATGTGTTTCAAATAGTTTCCAGTGTCTCATTTGGAATTCATTTGTGTTTATGTTAACTTCAGCAGATGCCTCTGGTTTGCTTGTTCCTTCTTAAAGATTTGTTTCTATTTACCTTGGCAATGGGTATTTGGAACTTGAGATGGAGGCTATGCAAAGACTTCTTCAATGTGAGGCCTAGAAAGTTTGATACCAACTGGGGGATAAAGGAGCCTGGTGACTTGAACACCCTTCATGAAGGAGAAGGGGGAAGACTGGAACCAAGCAATATGTTAGGACGTTATTCCCTTTCACTGGCAAAACTTAGAAGAATAAATTTATAAACACAAGTCACCAGAAATAAAAACATCCTTTCGTTCTATTTCCTGCAGTGACAAGAGATATATATTCCAGATTGTAGACAGAGCTGCCTTGGAGATAAATAGTCTGATTTCAGCATCTCAGCAGTGGATAATAGATTCCCCTCAGAACCACATAATTAAAAAATGACATTTCTGCTACTTTGTGCCAACTCAATACTGCTGCTGCCCCTGGCTTAAGGGCTTGAGAGCCCTGTAGTGTACAGCCAAACAAATTTTGCATTATTCAGTGGGACAATGTAAGGTCGTGTTAACAAAAAAGTTGCTTCTGGGGGGACCAGATGACTTTATTATATTGTTCTCTACAAATTGCTCTTTCTGCTTTTATTATCTCTCTCTCTCTCTCTTTTTTAATCCTGCCAACAAGAAAAGGATATGAATGATGAGATTAGAGCATCCACGTATTACAAGTTAGCAAGATGAAAGAGAGCATATGTGACTAGCAGAATAAATTAAGAGACTAATTTTAGCACTTTTTTTCTCCCAAAAGGAATTCAGACTCAGCCAAAGATGAAGCCAAATGTTACGAGAAAATATGTAAATCAAAGTGCTTATTAGGTCCATATCCTCAGATGTCTTTTGGATGGGAGGGTTAATCCTTATATGGATTCCCTGACTGCCCCCTCCCCCTCCCCCCACCCCCCACCCCGGAGTCTCCTGAAACGCAATTGACTGCAGTCTGCACAACTGCTTTTTATGGGCCTCTCAGTTCACTGTATATCTCTAAAAAAGTGTGTGTGCCAGACAAGCCTCCAATTAACAGGTACTAAAGTGTAAATGGATTTCCAAATGTCACATAGCTGGTAATTAGTGAAACCAGGACTAGCAATGGATCTCTCGATTCCTGTTTGATGTGTTTAAATAACAGCCAATATTCTGCAGGTGTCTTTATTTCAATTAATAAAAGCCTACGTAAGAATATTTTCTTAAGACAATATAAGATTCCTTAAATACCTGTAATGCAATGAATCTAAATGTTGGTATTTGAACCCCAAATTTTAGAATTTTTGGAAGCCTCAACTGAGAGTTTCAACCCTAAAATCACAACTTATTGTCCTGTGACCCTGAGGATTTCACTACACCTTTCATAGATTCATTGTACTCATGAGCAAAAACAAGTTATGGTTGCCTGGACTGGACAGCCTTTCTCTCAGACTAATAAAGAATATGTAAACTGTTGTGTCTACTATCAAATGTTAAAAAAATGTAAAGAGATATGATTATAGATTTCTTTTGTCGGTACCCGGGCCTCTCACTGTTGTGACCTCTCCCGTTGTGGAGCACAGGATCCGGACTTGCAGGCCCAGTGGCCATGGCTCACGGGCCCAGCTGCTCCATGGCATGTGGGATCTTCCCGGACCGGGGCACGACCCCGCATCCCCTGCATCGGCAGGCGGACTCTCAACCACTGCGCCACCAGGGAAGCCCTGATTATAGATTTTGATCAATGTATAATGTCTAGAAATCACCATGGCAGGCTCGGGGTTGAGAACAGAATTTGTGGAATATGCTGTTCCTAGGACCCTATCTTACTTGGATTTATGAGTTGGGTAATTTGGGGCAGTGGTTGTAATTATGTGCTGTTCTCATAGAGATGTGAGAATTATGGGGGTGGATCAGTATGATTTTGGCGGAGTAGGTGGTATGTAGTAAGTTCTCAGGAAATACACAGGAATGAAAAATGCTTATCCCTATCATTTAAAATCCATCAGAGTTCATGACCTTCACTCAATATATTATGATATATTGTGGTTTCAGAAAACAGACTGTTGGGATTTATTTTATTATTTTTTTTATTTTTATTTTATTTTATTTATTTTATTTTTTTTGCGGTATGTGGGCCTTGTGCTGTTGTGGCCTCTCCCGTTGTGGAGCACAGGCTCTGGACGCGCAGGCTCAACGGCCATGGCTCACGGGCTTAGCCGCTCCGCGGCATGTGGGATCTTCCCGGACCGGGGCACGAACCTGTGTCCACTGCATCGGCAGGCGGGCTCTCAACCACTGCGCCACCAGGGAAGCCCCGACTGTTGGGATTTATATTCAACTCCACTTATTTACTGTGTGACTTTGTCAATGGATTAAACTCTCAGCATCACTGTTTACTTTTTAAAAAAGAAAAAAAAAAGAAAAGCAAAATGGGGATGATAATAATACCTCCTTTGTTAGGTTGTTAAATAAATTAATATATGTAGTAGAATGCATGACATGTTTAAATAGCCAATAGAAATTACCATGAATAGTAGAAGTGAAAGTAATAGTAGTATTAGTATATTTATTTTATATTTATCTTTGGGAATGTAAACTGCCTATCAAAAGCATGCAAATCTATTTACTTCTATCGATATAAGAACTAAGAATATGCTATTCTATTGAAGCATAGGGAATGGAGAAGAAAATGGTGGTATAAAGAAATTTGCATTATATGGAAGTTCCATGTGCCCACAGAGAGATAATCTTGCTCTCTTCCTGAATTAATGATAAGCAAAATGCTAGTGTGATAGAAAATTAGTTCCATGGTCTGAATGTTTGTGTCCTACCACCAAATTCATATGTTGAAATCCTAATGCCCAATGTGATGGTATTAAATCAAATATGTTGGTTTTAAATCATATTCTTAAATTTCTAAAATATTTTGCAATATTATAATATGAAAATACATATGCACAAGGTTATTCATTTCAACAGTGTTAATAATTATAAAATATTGGAGATATACAATGGGGAAAAGACAGCCTTTTCAATTAATGGTGTTGGGCAAATGGGACAGCAACATGTAAAAGAATCAGACTGGACTACTTCCTCATACCATATACAAAAATAAACTCAAAATAAATTAATGACTTAAATGTAGGACCTAAAACCATAAACTTCCTAGAAGAAAACACAGGCAGTACACTCTTTGACACTGATTTCAGCAATATTTTTTTGGATCTGTCTTCTCAGACAAGGGAAAAAAAAAAATGAACAAATAGGACTATACCAAACTGAAATGGGTAAAGGAAATCATTAACAAAATGAAAAGGCAACCTACTGAATGGGAAAAGATATTTGCAAATAATATTTTCAATAAGGAGTTAATATCCAAAATATAGAAAGAAATCATACAACTCAATATCAAAAAAACCCAAAAAACATTTCAATTAAAAAATGGGCAGAGGATGTGAATGACATTTCTCCGAAGAAGACATGCAAATGGCCAACAGACATATGAAAAGATGCTCAACATCATTAATCATTAGGGAAATGCAAATCAAAACTTCAACAAGATACCAAGTCATGCCTGTTAGAATCTTCTATGATTACAAAACAAGAAAAAGCAAATGCTGGAGAGGATGTGGAAAAAAAGGAATCCTCATACCCTGTTGGTGGGAATGTAAGTTGGTGAAGTCACTATGGAAAATAATATGGAGGTTCTTTAAAAATTAAAAATAGAAGTACTATACAATCCAGCAATTCCACTTCTCGGTGTTTACTCAAAGAAAATAAAAACACTGATTTGAAAAGATATATGCACCCCTATGTTCATTGCAGCATTATTTACAATAGCCAAGATATGGAAGGAACCTAAATGTCCATCAGTAGATGAATGGATAAAGAAGAGGTGGTAGATATATACAATGGAATATTCATCAGCCATTAAAAAGAATGAAATCTTGCCATTTGCCAAAACTTGGATGGATCTAGAGAGTATTATGCTAGTGAAATGAATCAGACAGAGAAAGACAAATACTATATGATCTCACTTATATGTGGAATCTAAAAAGCAAAACAAACGAACAAACAAAACAAAATAGAAACAGACTTATAGATACAGAGAGCAGACTGGTGGTTGCCAGAGAAGCAGGGAATAGAGGGACAGGCAAAATAAATGAAGAGGATCAAGAGGTACAAGCTTCCAGGTATAAAATAAATAAGTTGTGTCATGGGGATGTAATATATAGCATAAGGAATATAATCAGTAATACTCTAATAATTTTGTATGATGATAGATGTTTACTAGACTTATACTGGTAATCAATTCACAACGTATTTTATTGTCAAATCACTGTGTTGTACACTTTAAACTAACATAATGATTTTATAATTTAATTACTTATTATAAGACCAGTGAAGTGGGATATATGTCTTACCTCAAATTTATAAGACAGGTAGCATTGTTTACCCCATTTTAAAGAGGTGTTGATTAGAAATTAGAGGGTTAAATTATTTGCCTAAACACAAATTCCAAATTTTGTTCTCTATGTACTAAAAGAAGCTTTTATTTATTGAGTACCTAATAAGATTGTCACTTTACATACATTATGTATAAACCCCATAATACCTCTGTAAATATTACTAATATCCTTATTTAGGCATTTGAAAACTAAACTTGGAGAGACTAGGTAATAATAATAATGGGTAATTTCAATGAGTGTATTTATGGTTCTGCTTCTGTTCTTATAATCATCACTATTTACTTCACCTGAGGACACATGGCTGATTCGAAAATCTGTATTCTTTTCTATACATCACCTTGAATTTATATCTAAAGGGGTTAGTAGAAATTTTAGTTTACCATGTGTTCTCTATTAAAATGAAAGCACAAACAATAGATGTCTGTATAGTCATGGTTAAATGAATAACATGTTTTTAATTCTGTAAAGTAGATAGAAGTAGATAGTATTATTTTCAGTAAGGCTAAACACCACACACACACACACACACACACACACACACACACACACACACACACACTCATATACATACACATACAGATAACTTATCCATGACAACAAAACAAAAGTAGATACCCAAAACTTTTGTTCTTCATTTCTTTACCTAAAAATTACTTTCCATGTGTTATTTGGTGTGTGTTCTAGTGACAAGCAACATGCTGGCCATAACCCAATTGCTATTTTATGCAACAGAACTAAGTCTGAGCCTTGACCTCTTTTCAGGTTGGAGAGTCAAATTTTTAGGTCTTTTCTTGTTCACTTGTGTGCCTGTTGGTCAATAAATTATTTCTGTGAAGACCTGAGGAATGAATTCTCTGAAGAACAAAAAGGAGAAGACAGAGAAGCTTAGATGAGAGTCAATTATTAGTGCAAAAGGGCATTTTGCAGTAATAAAGCATTGGGTTTAGTTTTCCCTAGAAGTTCCCCTGAAGCAAGGGGAATCACACATGGGACAAGGTCTGTGAAGATTAAGAGGAGGAAACAGTGTTAGGAAAACATTAATAAGTTGGTTTTATTCTGAAGTGGGAGATAACAGAAAAGGGAGGGAGTCATCTGTTTACACCTGTCAACCACACAATGTTGTTCTTCTGAGGCTCAGAGCACACATTGAATGTTTATATATTTGTCTCCAGAGTTCCAGGGGAACCTGTGCCTGGGGGAATGTCTTCAGTGCGAGTGCCAGAGACTGCTGGGTAGGATCTTTCATAAGACTGGGCACTGTGGAGGCCTTTCCAAGAAATACTATCTAAGGCTATCAGAGGAAGAGAGGAAGGAAGTGGGTGTCAACATGTGAAAGAGGCAATACAACTTCCCATATATAGGAGACACAATGTCTAGAGACTTTCCAGAAAAAATTGAGTGAAATTGCATAAATGAGTTTCTGTGAGAATCTAAGTTACTTGTAGGGGGAAATCCAATAGAATAAGTTTTATTATACTTAATACATTCATCCTTAGTGGCCTTGGAAAGCAAGAGATACCAAATATTGAGTTGCCCCTCTTTTATTTAGAAAGAAAAAAAAAATATTCCTAACCATATTTTTAAGCAAATAAACATAAACCTAGTCCTTCAATGAGTTCAGGTACACTAAATGACCCCTGACATATCTAGTGGCTTGAATAAAAAATAAGTTCAAAAAGCAGTTCTACAAGGGGCATAGTTTGGCAAAGCAGCTCACCTCCATGTAATCATTCAGGGTCCAAATCTGAATGAACCTCTGTAGTCTTCTATGTGCAGCTTCCAAGGTTGCCCAGGAGGTTGGCTTCTTCTTAATAATCAAAGAGAGAAGAGAGAATGTGGTTGCACATGGAGGACTTCACAGGTCACGCCTATAAGTAGCACATATCTCTTCGGCCTGCCTTCCACACTTCTGGTGTACACTTCCACACTTAACTGCTGGAGAGCTATCCAATGGCATGTGTTAGCCTAAGAAGAAAAGGATATAGGTTTTGGCAAATAGCCAGCAGTCTCTGTCACACTCGATGGACATTCTTTAAATTAGTTTTGTAACATACTCTAATGTTAATATTTCTTAACATGTTCTATTCTGAGGGATGATACTTTAATATACAGCCTGCAAATAATAAGTGTTCAATAAATCCTTGCTTAATCAATAAATGAGTCACATTTTCCAAAATAAACTTAATTTTTAAGTGACTAGTAAGATGTTTAACTGAAAGTTAACCATAACATTTCATTATGTAGAGAAATGATTTAGTTACAACTTACTTCATTTGACAATTCAATAAATTTATTCAGTGTACATTTATGGGAAATCTATTATTTACCATTCACTGTCTTAAGTATAGGGAATATAGCAGTGAAAAAGATCATTCAATTTCTTACTCTAACAGAGGGTACATTCTAGTGGTGAAGGCAGACAAAGAATAAATGAACAGTGACATATCCATTCATTCAATGTATTATAATTTACATTGAAATTAATGTAATTAATTTCACACATTAATAAATTTAATTCATTTTTTGAAATGTTTGAGGCACTTTCCTATGTGCTAGAAATATGGATGGATATAAAATACAAAATTATTTTCCTTCAGAGAGCTTATATTCTAATGGGATAGATGGACTATTATTAAAAAATAAATAAGTAAATACCAACATATTAGAGGGCCATCTATAGTATGGTGGGGAGACTGGAGAAGGAGGAAATTAGCAGGCCCATTTCCCAATCTGGGTTCAAGGACAATAATGGTAGTGCAGTCTCTGAGTGGAGGAGAGCTATGGAAAACAGGAATTGGACGAGGATATGGCTGGGGGACTCATGTGCAGCAGCCGAGTTATGGATCTCCACAACTCAGCCCATAGGCAGATGGGATGAGCCCATGCTGGTACTCATATCTTGGGCATTGTTATATGATTTGACAGTGGAAATGAGTCCAGAGTCCTCAACTGGAGTAACAGCACAAAGGATGCCTGTTTACTAGGTGATCTTAAGAGAGACAAAAGATGAGGGGCTTGTACAGTTTTATTTTTCAGAAGAGAGGGTGCAGAGTCCGATATAACTAACTGGATTGGAGGAGAAATGAGGAGCTGCCACTCTGTCCCTAGATGAGTGTCCACCTATGACAAGAGGCTACCTGAAGACCAAACAAGATATGGGTGGGGAAGTCTGTATTCTTAGGATGGTGACCCAGGTAATGATGTCCATCCCCCTTCTCTCTTAAGTAAGGTGAGAAGGACTTCATAGAAACAGCTGCATTATAGAGAACCCAGCTAATAAGGGATATTAATGGGGGAGAAAGCCGGGAGCCACACAGACTTTGGCCCAAGTACCTGAACCTTTCCAACCCAGGTAGCCATCAGCCTACTAGGGTTGAAGATGAGGAGACAGGTCCAGTCAAATTTACAGCTGACATTTTCGACCTGAGAACAGTGCCACAAAACTACGCTTATTGTCAAAGATTATAGTTGCAGCCAGTAGATCTATGCCCCTTTCCACATGCCTTCATGATGCCAACCACCTCATACCTACCTTATGAAAGTATTGGGTGAGATAGTCCTCTATGGGTTCCTTGAATTCCTGTTTGTCTCTCCAGGTATGTCAAGTATGCCAGGCCTTCAATGCTCTTCAGCTGGGCCACTTCCTAGGGTTGTGTTTATAGAGTGCAATCTTGAAAGATGAGGCAATGTTTGTGTCAGGGACAGAGAGCTGGTTTGCCTACGGCTTACTCCAGCTTATGCAAAGTCAGAGTTCCTTGTTAGCAGTGAAAATTCACTGGATTTGTAGCATCTATCTGGCCATCTCCACATTGCGGGACTTGAGGGTGAGGGAAACAGCACGAGTATGTTTATACTCATACTCTTTGTGGGGTCATAAATAATAAAGTCCTTTGTCTCTGACCAGGAGTTTTGTGTCTTCTGACCACATCCATGAAATAGTACAGGCTAACTTATTACCTTGGGGTAAAATCCAATCACAAACCTCATAAGAAGTCTTCAGATGCAGTTCACGTTTGGGCAAGTTGTGTTTGAGATGTTTGATTAAATATCTATGTTGGGTATCTAGTACATACTGGGATATACAGTTCTGAAGCTCAGAGAAGGGGGTCAGGCTATAGGGAACATTAGGAAGTCATCAGGATATATATGGTATTTAAAGCCTTGGGAATGAATGAGCTCAGCAAGGGAGTGCGTATAGTCAGATAAGAGTAACCAGGACTGGAAACTGAGACACTTCAATGCTGATATAATAACAGGTGTCAATAAGTGCTGTGGAGTGTTAAGTACTATTTTGTTACTGTGCTTAGAGAATGACACTGACTTCTGAGTGAGAGAGAGGTGTAAGAATATGCACTTGGAGCATGACAGACATACCTTTCCATCTCATCTCATGCTGTTCATACTCTAGTAATAGTGGATATATTGCTTCCTTAACACACAATTTTTCCTACCATATATTCTTGCCTTATTCACATTCCTCAGCTTGGAATGTTCATATCACTTCTAACAACTAATTCTTTCTGTCCTTTTCGATCTCTGCTAAAATGTCATCTCTTCAGTGAGGGTTATTGCAACTACCTCACACCCAGTTATGTTTTATCACAATATGTATTCATTTTCTTCATTGAATGTATCACATCATATATTTATTTATATATTTTAAAATTTATATTATCTGACATATGCTTACACATTTACTTATATACTGGTCATGTCCCACCTAATGCTTCTTGAGGGCATGGATATCAATAGTTATATTCTCTGCTATATTCTCAACATCTGGTCCAGAACCTGGAATTTGGAAATAGCTCAGTAAATATTTAAAGAATGAATCCAAGACCTGTTATATAAACTTTGGCCTCTTAATCTATCTGAGCTTCTACTCACTCATCTGTAGAATTATATCAATTTTACAGTTGTTGCGAGAATTGATTAACCTTGTTGATGTATACTAAATGAGAAATTAATCACCCAGTATTGGAGAACTATATGGGGAAAATGCACTGAAAATATCATTTATTGAAAGGTAGAATCCTCTCTTCTCAGGAAGAGAAATAAATAGGTTAGACTCGTCTATGAGTGAATAAAGAGCACATATAGACATAAGAATAATAGACAGCCTGAAACTTCAAAGGTTGGGAGACTGGAAAACATCCAAAATGAAGCTAAAGAAACTATAACCAAAATGAGTAAAGATCTAAGTAAGAAAATGAAAAGAACATTGTACAAGAAGTGTCCATAAATCTAAGGAATGTTTCTGGTTCAGAGGGAACAGGACATCAGCAAGGAAGAAGAGAGGCAGTGAGGAATGACAAAGATTGTTCTTTGATAGAAGAGGCTGAGCTCTCATAAAATCAAAAATAATACTTTCTCTTCAGGATAATAAAAGAGAATAATGGAGAAGAGATGCAGAAAACACAGGTACAGCTTCCAGACGAAGCGTTAGGCACTGATTTTGAAATCTATCAATCTTGGGTCTAAATAATTGATTAAAAATTAAACATTATGTGACTTTGACTGAACTCTCAGGAAACTCCAGAATTTATAAGAAAGAAGTCTCCTACTTTAGGAGAAGCTTCTTAAAAAAATACAGTAATATGGTAAGCTTTTTTTCTTAAATAGAGAGTGCTTAAGGACATACTATATAAATATGTGTTTGTGTATATGCGTAAATATATAAAGTAAGGAATAAAATAAGAAAACAAAACCAGAAGACTATTTCTAAAAGAATGACAAGGTTCATGTATGCATATTAAACAGAAACTATTTAATTATACTTGGTATAATTTTATTGTAATCCTTTACTTATAATTGCTATAAACTATCCTTTGAGTGAATGTTATACATATATGTAAGTATCTGAACCACCTTGAGGACAAGTGTGTCTGACCCAAGATGAAATGTTGGGATCTTGAGGAAGAAAAGGTCCTCAAATGACAGAACACAAAGGAGAAGTTTATTGGAAAAATTGTATCATAGATTGACAGTTAAATGTCCTAGGAGGTTTCAGAATCAAGGGTCTTGATTGAGTGGTGAAACCGAGTGAAAGGAAGCACAGGGGAAATGGTGTGAGAGGAAATAGAATGGAGTCAAGGAGGTAGAGCCTAAAAACATTTCTTCAGTCATCAAATAATTAAAGGGTCAGTATCCTATCTTAGGTTCTGGATGGGGAGGTAGCTGTTAGAGGGATATGGTGGCTGAGGAAGTAACTATGATGATTTGGCAATGACTTCAGTTGCCAAGTTTGCTTTGACCTATGCTATGGGTTTGTGTCCTCAGAAAACTTATATATTAAAACCTTAATACCCAATGTGATGGCATATGGAGATGGTGTTTTGAGGAAGTAATTCAATCATGAGAGTGGGGCCACCATGGCAAGATCAGTTGCATTATGAGAAAAGACAAGAGAAAGCATGCTTCCTCTCTCTTTCTCCTTATCATGTAAAGATACAAGGTGATGACCATCTGCAAATGCGGAGGAGAGCTCTCATCAGGAACCAAATCAACCAGCACCTTGACCTTGGATTTCCCAGTCTCCCAAACTGAGAAATAAATTTCTGTCATTTAAAACATCCTGTCTAATGTATCTTGTCATGGCAACCTGAGCTGATAAAGAGAGCTTGCTACTCTAATAAAAGAAAAAGATCTTTTAAGCAGATATTTCAGATTAGTATAATATAAGGTCTCTAAGATTCCTATGACATCAGCTCCCAGACCACTGACCTTGTAAACATGAAATAATAATTTTCAATATGTGCCTCATTTGAAAAGAAAACTGTTGTACCACACTGACATTCTTTTCCTCTTTTGCAGACAATAATCTTTTAGTAACAACATTGCATGATATGCAATAGAATTCTGAGACAGCTTTGGTGGAGATTTAATAAAATCTTCCTTGTATTGACCTACATTGCTCACATGCTGTTTCTTACAATAATAAGGTACCAGATCAGGGGTTGGCAAACTCTGACCAGTAAACCAAATTTGGCCAACCTGCTATTTTTGAAAATAAAGTTTTATTAGAATGCAGACTCATCCATTATCTTCTATATAGTCTTTGGCTATTTTCATGTTGTGGCTTTATTGTCATCAGATAAATTTTCCACTATGGGAACCCAGTATTCTGTAGCACCGTCTCTGATAGAGTAGTCTGCTCATGGGTCTCTCAGAAAAACTTCTATAAGATTTCCTTTCAAAACTTCATGACGCTTTTCCCTGCATCTCATACATACATACATACATACATACTTTCTAAATTTACCTGGAAAGTTTTACAGGTATTCAAAGAGAAACCAACATACTACTCACAGGCATAAGATTAGTAATTCTGCCTTCTGGAGTTCAAGATTTAGTAGATTTTGATTGTTTAAAGAATCTTCTAGAAACTGTAACTTTGCTTTCACACAGAGACACAGAACATGCTTTGTTTCTTCATCACTATTCTTCATCTAAATTGTGGAATAGATTTTTGTTCCCCTATCACTAGTTGTCCTCCATGCTTGCATTCTATCTTTTCCTTCGACTATTCACATCTTTGAAACATGATGATGACTACTCATTTCCCCCAGGATAAAGCCTAAATTGCTTAATTAGGCGCCAGGGGCTTTGCATTGTGTGACCCGAATTCATCTGTCCTGGTTTGTCTCTCGCCATGTTTGTATACTCACACTTTGCTCTTGCCACACATCATGGAGGCTTTCTTATACCTCCAAGATTTTGCATCTTATGTTTTTTATGCTCCAAGAAACTTGTGCATCTCCACATAGGAAGTATTATTCATCATTCATTTGTTCATTCCCTCCCATTCATCAAATATTTATTGACCACCTGCTCTGTTTCTTGTTCCATGAAAAGTCTGGGGGAAAATGGATGAATAAATATGCATGGTCTCAAGGACCTAATAATCCAGAGGGAAATTCACCATATAAACATTTAATTGCAATACAGCCTCATATCTATATTAAGAGAAACATACATTATGAAAGCAAAAGACACATATGTGTTGATATTATAAGTTTTGTAAGAAATATCCTTGTTCAGAATGTGAGTTCTGGATCTCATCAAAAGTGGCACCAAAATAGTTGACATTACTCACAGTAGTGTGCATCTATCAGTCTGATTCTATTTGAATTCCTACATTATTTCCTGTCCTCATTTATAGCTAACTAATAGAGCTGCACCTGGATATATTAGTTAGCATCCCACAAATTGGTAACTCCATGTCTGAACTCATCATCATACCCACTAGACATGGTCTTTTTTGAGTAAACCCTTTTCATTTTTTCCCCTGAATTCCCTATCTGTAAAGTCATAAGCATCTTCCCAGTCATGTAAACATACACACACATACACATGAATGCACTGACAACTTAAATTTCACTTAACTCTGAGAGACCTAGGCTAGTCTGTTATACTCATTCATAAATTTCTATTCTTTTCACAATATCATTCACTGTAGAATTTGGTACAGCATTAAAAATATAATTTAAATTTAATCTCTATTTCTCCCAACTCCATTAGATTATGGTTCTTTGAGCTACATGAAGAGTAAACCATTGTATTCCTAGTATATAGCTCAGTCTCTGGCACAGAGTAAATATCCAATAAATAATTATTTGATGAATAAAAAGACATTGGTTTTCATGTTTGATGATTTTCCTAGATTTACTGAAATTACTTCAATACAAACCTTGCATTGATACATTTTGCCCTGATTTTTATAAATTAAAATCTAGTCTACTACTTTTAATCTATTTGATACAGAGAAGTCAAATTACATCACAAACTACTGTTCAAATTTATCTTACTAACTCAAAAATGTTCAATATTTCACATTAACAAAAGAGTAATGTCTAATATTTTTAGGCTGGTAATCAAAGCCTTAAATAATTTTTTTTCCTGGAATCTATATGGCATATAGTTTATATAGATCATTTACCAGTACTAAGTTATATGTACACACCTAATCTTAAATTTAGGTGTGTACATATAACTGAGTACTGGTAAATGAAACTTAAACCATGATGATGTGCCTTACTTCCAGGACTGGTCCATGAGAATCTTCAATGCATCATTCTCCATGACCTTCCCCTGTCTATTGGTTGGATGTAAAAAGGCAGGACAATCTTGGAAACTTTATATTAAAGAAGGTGGAACTCCATCCATCTATATAGTTGAATGGGTAGAACAGACAAACTCCCTGCACATCCAACACATCAATTAAATTTTACATGAGTCAGAAGTACATTTCTATTTGGTAAAGTCATTGAGATTCTAAAGTTTACTGATTATGTCATCTAGTATTTCTTAACTCATGTACACTTACTTAGATCAATATTCTTCTTTGGAAATATTTTCCTCTAGTCAAACTGAATTTTTACATTTTTACCTTTATACATATAAAAGGCATACCCTGTACTGTGTATATTGCATATCTAATAGAAAGAAGGCCTTGTAGAACTATACACCATATTATCCCTCACTGAAATCACAGATGTTAGAGAAAATCATGGCCGAAACTGAGTCAATCCTATTCTCTCTCCCAGATTGGGAGAGAGAATAACTGAATTCAAACTGAATGGAGACTGGAGGCACCATTTTGAGACAGTCAGAATGGACCAAATTGTGCTCTGAAAAAAAAAAAAAAGAATGGACCAAGTATAAGAAGATCAGAGAACACTGGTACACATGTGCAGAGGGAAACAATTAAAACATGACACATGGAGAATCAGAGATGAGCACTTGTTTTCCCCTTACATAAATGATTTATTGGGGTTTCAGCCTAGTTCAGTGCAAAGCCCTATTTCTCAGCCTCTACTCTTTCAGTGAAGAAGATAGAGGAAAATATCGACATTGAGGAGCAGTGGGGAGGCGGTGAGGTAAGATGTCTCAGAGGCTGACAAGAGTTCTGGTTTGGGAATGTGGTGATAGGGATGTAGGGGAGGAAAAATAATTTTCCTTCTACTCTTTTGAGTTCTCATATGAGACCCCTGTAATGAAAGGCATATTAACAAGAGATAAAAAAACAGAAGTTTATTAACAAGTATATGTCATGTACACATGGGAAACAGCCAGGGGAAAATGATTAATGCCCTGAGGTGGTTCAAAATTCAGGATTAAATACCATCTGAATTGGGAAAGGAAGGAGGGGATGTAGACTTCTTAGGGCAGAGAAAATGATTTTAGAAAAATGAAGAACTGCTGGCCTTAGATGCCCTTAGAAGAATAGATGGGAGGTATGGTAGTTTGTAATAAAGTTTGGGTGTGGTGTCAAATTCTAGTCTCCTCTCCTGTGATGAGTCAATCTTTCCTGGTTGATGCGACTACCAGGGAGGGATTTATAACAACTGAGTTCATTGGAGGATCTGTCTTTAAGGAGATAAAAGGAGTTCAGAGAAAACCCCTTCTTAAATTTGCTGTTTTTCAAGTTCCTACAACTCAAAATAATCAATATGCCAGAGTGACATATTTTGGGGTGTCGTATTCTGCTCCCCTAGGGGACATGCCCAGATGATAGCAAGGTATGGCCGGCCACACAGAATAACAGTGATTTAGGATAGTGTTTAGTGTGATTTACTTCGGATGCTACCTCCTGGAAGGAATTAAAATGAGAGAAGAATCTGAGCAGAGAAACGCAGGTGCTACACACAACAGGCAGGAGTGTGAAGTAGATTTGGAGGAACACAGTCTGAACTTCGCTATCTCATCACCACACTCTGTCCATGAACTGAAAGCACTTCATGTTATAAACTTGATTAACACATGATAAGTAGGAAAATGTGTTTCTATCTACTATGTTGATTCTTAATGCCACGTGCTGCTTCCTTCTCAAGAAATCACAAAATAATTTGAAAGATGCTCATATTAGTAAGAGGAATCAAGCAAGCTCAGAAATGGTGGACTTCTCTATTCAGAGCAATTTCAACATTACCATCTGGAATCCCACTCTTGGCTTTTGTTTTATTTCTGCTACATTATGTCCAGGCTTTGAGAAGATTAAATTCCCTCAGCAGATTGGAGCCAAACCCAACATCAGTTTAGGACTAGAGCACATTCACATTGGCTCCATGCTCTTTTTTTTTAAAACAATTTCTCCATACCTTTCTGAGGGTACTATTGCTTTTTTTCTTCCTTTTTTTTTTAAAAAAAAAAGAGGGAAGTAAATTCCTGAAACCCGGAGTCTAATTGCTGATTGTAAAGTAATTATGGCTTGCTTCTCCATCCACAGCAAGAGAGAATGTCCAAATGTATCATGTGGAGAGCCAGGAGAGGGCTTGGGTAGCAGGAGGATGGGTTGTACCTGACCCCAAAGATACAGGAACCCAGCCATGGTCATACAGATTCTGGACCAAGCAAATATCAGTACAGAGAGGTTTTTCTGCTGAGATGGCATTCCTGCAAACCAAATGGGCTCGGGTTCCCTGGAAAGGAATGGGGTCATTGAGAAGCCAGAAAAATAAAGGCTTTTAATGGAGTAAGAGTTACAAATGCTGTATGGCATATGGAATAAATTGTGAAGAAGTAATCATGAGACTCAAAGCCATAGATTTAATAAGACTCCATTTGCACCACACATATAAACAGAATTAAGAATAAACCCTATATGAAAGCTTGGGCAAAGTAGCACAAGAACATTGACCATATATATATATATATATATATATATATATATATATATATATATATATATATATATATATATGAAAGCATTATATATATATACAAATATATATGTTTGTTTATTTTTTAAAAAGGAAGAATAAATGTTATTCTATGCACTAATGTTAATACTTGCAAACAAATACGTGTAATAAAATAAGTGTAATACTTGAGAGGTGATTTTTAAGATTTTCTTCTCTTCCCCTTTTAAAGAGTTCACCTATCATATGATAGTATACTTAGAAATTTTGCTTTGTCATCAAGAAAATTCATGCCTTCATAACCCAATATAATTTTTTGTATCTCCATTTCTAGCATTGGAGCTGAGGAGAGCTAGCAACATTTGAGAGCTGAAATTTTTCTCTGTGCATTTAATTTAATTTAATGTTTCACTCAGCATGGTGCATATATAGAGTGATTCATTTAACTTTCACCTCCTCAAACATTTTCTCCATATTCTTGTGTTTGGATTTCTTGAACTATTGGTAAAGGCTTAAGTATAATTCTACTTGAGCTTCTTTTCTATGCAGAAAAGTAGTGGTGGTGGGGTGTCCCATATTAACCCCAAATTACGAACAAAGTATCAGGTTTAAATCTGAACTTACTGATATGTTCAATTTTCCATTTATAGAAAATAAAATGGAATTTAATATAAAACTTTAAAGAACACCTTTTAGGGGCTTCCCTGGTGGCGCAGTGGTTGAGAGTCCGCCTGCCAATGCAGGGGACACAGGTTCGTGCCCCGGTCCAGGAAGTTCCCACATGCCGCGGAGCGGCTGGGCCGTTGAGCCTGCGCGTTCGGAGCCTGTGCTCCGCAACGGGAGAGGCCACAACAGTGAGAGGCCCGCGTACTGCAAAAAAAAAAAAAAAAAAAAAAAAGAATACCTTTTAAAACTCCATAGTTTGTGCTCCAAGCAGTAAAATCTAAGGCAGTTTGAAATTAAATTATTTTACTCTCCATTGGTGGTAATTATATTAATGATTGAAACACATTTTTTGGGTATTGTTAGTGTGCATAGTCTACACATTCTTCTTTTCCAAATCTGAATTACATTATTTCAGGATTTGGGTCATATTTTTAAAAATTATCAAATAATATTTTGCACATGAAATTCATATATATTTTATATTTTTACATTATGGAGCCATTAATGAACTCCTATATATACACTCTCCTTTTAAGCTGCCCATGTGCTTACTCTAATCATGCTACCCTGGGCTCTTTTCCAGGACTAACCACTATCCTGAATATTACGTTTATAATTTCTTTCTGTTTTATAAATTATAATTTTACAACAATTGTATGTAGTCTTAACCAATATATTGATTAATTACTTTAAAAGTTCATAAAAGTGTTGCCATATTGTAGGTGGTGGTCTATAATTGGCTTGATTTTTCTCAACACTGTTTTTTTGATCCGTCCATTTTGCTTCATGTTGTTATAAATTGTTTATTTTCACTGCTCCATATATTGCTTTGGGTGGATATACTATGATTTATTTATCTCTTGGCCTGAAGATTAACATTTGTGTTGTTTTCAGCTTTTGCTTTATCTTGTTACTATATGTTGTACTAATATACATTGTATTTTACATATCTCTTGGTTCATGAAATAGCTTTCAAACTTTTCTAATAGTGACCCACAACTAGAATAATTTTACAATGTGGCCAGGAAAATATTGTGAAGAATTGTGCAGAGTGAGGGATATTATCCTATTTGCAAGCTAATGCACCTGCCTGTTATTATTGCATGGATGCTGGCAGAAGACATGAAATTCTCAAGTCAGAGACAAGAGGCCTCATTACTCATGGTGAAAGCAATATCCAGAGCTTCACATTTGCTGGCATCAGTTTCCCATACCCCCAAGTTCCACAGGTGTGACACAAAAGGTTTGTGATGGACGCCTGAACATGCAGTGAGCTGTGTTCCAGGAGAGAAACACTGAGCTTGGGCAATCTTGTGTTTATATAGTAAGTCTGAAGTTTTCCTGGGAGGGGGACATTACCTCATCCCTGAAGGCTTTTCATTGCAAACACAACTGTGAGTACTGACCAGAGCAAAGAGCTGTCAGAGCTTTAAATTCTTGGCACACCCAGCAGGAATGTTCAGCTCCCACAGGGCACAAGGTGGATTGCCTCTCACAACAAATATATGTATGACTGAAGCCCTTATACTTTACAGGATGGAGGAATACTGATTTTTTTCTTTTCTTTTATATTTCATTTTCAAAAATCTGTGTATTACCCACCAAAACAATTGTACAACTTAATATGTAGCAACTCTCAATTGAAAAACAAAGAAATAAAAAAGATAAAAATCAATATATTAAGTCATATACCTGAGAGTGTAATTGCTGGATTACATTTATACATAAAATACAATGTGAACTGCTTTTTTTTTTTTTTTTTTTTTTTGGTACACGGGCCTCTCACTGTTGCGGCCTCTCCCGTTGTGGAGCGCAGGCTCAGCGGCCATGGCTCACGGACCCAGCTGCTCTGCGGCATGTGGGATCTTCGCGGACCGGGGCACAAACCCGTGTCCCCTGCATTGGCAGGCGGACTCTCAACCACTGCGCCACCAGGGAAGGCCCTGAACAGTTTTATAAAGTAATTGGTCACTTATTTATCATTCTCTTTTTCAGAAGCAGTATCTGAATACTCCCCTGATATGTATCTTCACTACCACTTGGTTTTGTTAGACATTTTATATTTTGATAAACAAGTGATGCATAATTATATCTGATTTGATTGTAATCTGCATTAGAATTACTATTGAGTAACAATAATTATTAATTATTAATAAGCTTTGTCATATATGTATAGGTCATTTGTGTTTCCTTTTCTCCTAAACACCTGCTCATGACTTTAGCACATTTTTATGTTGAGATAGTAGTACCTTTCAAATTGATATATAAAATATTTTCAGTTGTCAGTTATGCTTTTTTGTGTGTGTGTGGTATGCAGGCCTCTCACTGTTGTGGCCTCTTCCGTTGGAGTACAGGCTCAGCGTCCATGGCCCACGGGCCCAGCCGCTCCATGGCATGTGGGATCTTCCTGGACTGGGGCATGAACCCGTGTCCCCTGCATCGGCAGGCGGACTCTCAACCACTGTGCCACCAGGGAAGCCATTCAGTTATGCATTTTGCCAATATTTTCTCACTGTTTGTTGTTCAATTTTTCATTCAGTTTCTGGTGGCTTTTATAAATGGAATTTCTTTTAATGTTTTTATGTTTTCTATTTTTAATTTACAATTTGTGATTTTTGTCATGTATAAGAAATCACTTTAGGGATAGAACCTTCAAGATGACAGAGGAGTAAGATGTGGAGATCACCTTCCTCCCCACAAGTACATCAAAAATACATCTACATGTGGAACAACTCCTACAGAAGACATACTGAACACTGGCAGAATACCTCAGAGTTCCCAAAAGGCAAGAAACTCCCCACATACCTGTGTAGGGCAAAAGAACAAAGGAAAACCAGAGACAAAAGAATAGTGATGGGACCTGCACATCTGGGAGGGAGCTGTGAAGAAGGAAATGTTTCCACACACTAGAGAGCCCCTTCACTGGTGGAAATGAGGGGTGGACAGCAGGGAAGCTTTGTAGCCACGGAGAAGAGCACAGCAACAGGGGTGCAGAGTGCAAAGCTCAGAGGTACCCACACAGAGGAACACTCACCAGTGAAGCACTCACCAGCCCGAGAGGTTTGTCCATTCACCCGTCCGGGTGAAGGCTGGGAGCTGAGGCTCGTGTTTTGGAGTTCAGACCCCAGGGAGAGGACTGGGGTTGGCTGTGTGAACACTACCTGAAGGGGGCTAGTGTGCCACAGCTAACCAGGAGGGAGTCTGGGAAAAAGTCTGTAACTGTCTAAGAGTCAAGAGACCATTGTTTTGGGGTGTGCAAGGAAAGGAGGTTCAGAACACTGCTTAAATGAGCTACAGAGAAAGGTGTGAGCTGTGGCTATCAGTGCAGCTAACAGAGACAGGCATAAAATGCTAACACTGCTGCTACAGCCACCAAGAACCCTGTGTGGAAGCACAGGTCACTATCCACACACCCCTCCTGGGAGCCTGTGCATCCCACCATGACCAGGGTCCTGTGATCCAGGGACAACTTCCCCAGGAGAACAAACAGGGCACCTCAGGCTGTTGCAATGTCACACTGGGCCTCTGCGGCTGCAGGCTCACCCCACATTCCACACCCCTCCCTCCCTTTGGGGTGGGAGGTGAAGAGTGATGTGCAGAGGTGAAGCCAGAACCATAGCTGAACCCCAGGAGCTGTACAAACAAAGAAGAGAAAGGGAAATTTCTCCTTACAACCTCAGGAGCAGCAGATTAAATCTCCACAATCAACTTGATGTACCCTGCATTTGTGGAATACCTGAATAGACAACAAATCATCCTAAAATAGAGGCAGTGGATTTGGGGAGCAACTGTAGACTTGGGGTTTGCTGTATGTGACTAACTTGTTTCTTTTATATTTATCATAGCATAGTTTTTGTGTTTGTTATCATTGGTGGATTTGTTTATTGGTTTATTTGCTCTCTTCTTTCTTTTTTCTTCCTGTTTCTATTTTAATAATTTTTATTTTTATTACTTTAATTATTTTATTTTATTTGTTTGTTTCTATTTTTCCCCCTTTTCTTCTGAGCCATATGGCTAACAGAGTCTTGGTTATCCCACCAGGTGTCAGGCCTGAGCCTCTGAGGTGGGAGAGCTGAGTTCAGGACACTGGAGCACCAGAGACCTCCTGGCCCCACATAATATCAATTGGCGAGACTTCTCCCAGAGACATCCATCTCAATACAAACCCAGCTCCACTCAACGACCAGCAAGCTTCAGTGTTGGACACCACATGACAAACAACTAGCAAGACAGGAACACAATCAAACTCATTAGCAGAGAGGCTGCCTAAAATCTTAATAAGTTCACATACACCCCATTAAACACCACCAGACGTGGTCCTGCTCACCAGAAAGACAAGATCCAGCCAAATCCACCAGAACACAGGCACCAGTCCCCTCCACCAGGAAGCATACACAAGCCACCAACTTTCGAATTATAGGGGTTCCAGAAAGAAGAGAAAAACAAGGGGACTGAGAAAATATTTGAAGAGATTACAGCTGAAAACTTCCCTAATATGGGAAAGGAAAGAGTCAATCAAGTCCAGGAAGCACAGAGAAGCCCATACAGGATAAATCAAAGGAGAAGCAGGCCAAGACACATATTAATCAAACTATCAAAAATTAAATACAAAGAAAAGATATTAAAATCAGCAAAGTAAAAGCAACAAATAACATACAAGGGAATCCCCACAAGGTTAACAGCTGATCTTTCAGCAGAAACACTGCGAGCCAGAAGGGAGTGGCAGGACATATTTAAAATGATGAAAGGGAAAAACCTACAACCAAGATTACTCTACCCAGCAAGGATCTCATTCAGATTCGACGGAGAAATTATAACCTTTACAGACAAGTAAAAGCTAAGAGAATTCAGCACCACCAAACCAGCTTTACAACAAATACTAAAGGAACTTCTCTAGGAAGAAAACACAAGAGAAGGAAAAGACCTACAATAACAAACCCAAAACAATTTAAAAAATGGTAATAGGAACATACATATCGATTATTATCTTAAATGTAAATGGATTAAATGCTCTAATCAAAAGACATAGACTGGAAGAATGGATGCAAAAACAAAACCTGTTTATATACAGTCTACAAGATACCCACTTCAGACTTAGGGACACATACAGACTGAAAGTGGGGGGATGGAAAAAATATTCCATGCAAATGGAAATCAAAAGAAAGCTGGAACAGCAATTCTCATATCAGGCAAAATAGACTTTAAAATAAAGACTGATGCAAGAGACAAAGAAGGACACTACATAAAGATCAAGGGATCAATCCAAAAGAAGATATAACAATTTTAAACAGGAGCTCCAACGTAGGAGCACCTCAACACATAAGGCAAATGCTAACAGCCATAAAAGGGGAAATTGACAGTAACACAAAAATAGCAGGGGACTTTAACACCCTACTTTCACCAATGGACAGATCATCCAAAATGAAGATAAATAAGGGAATACAAGATTTAAATGACACCTTAAACAAGATGAAATTAATTGATATTTATAGGACATTCCACTCAAAAACAACAGAATACATACTCTTCTCAAGTGCTCATGGAACATTCTACAGAATAGACAATATCTTGGGTCACAAGATGAGCCTTGGTAAATTTAAGAAAATTGAAATCATATTAAGTATCTTTTCCAATCACAAAGCTATGAGACTACATATAAATCACAGGAAAAAAAATGTAAAAAATACAAACACAAGGAGGCTAAGCAGTATGCTACTAAATAACCAAGATATCACTGAAGAAATCAAAGAGGAAATCAAAAAATACCTAGAAAAAAATGACACTGAAAACATGACAACCTAAAACCTATGGGATATAGCAAAAGGAGTTCTAAGAGGGAATTTTATAGGAATACAATCCTACCTGAAGAAAAAAATAATCTCACATAAACAACTTAACCTTACATCTAAATCAATTAGAGAAAGAAGAACAACAAAAAAAAAGCTCCAAAAGTTAGTAGAAGGAAAGAAATCATAAATTCAGATCAGAAATAAATGAAAAAAAAAATGAAGGAAATGATAGCAAAGATCAATAAAACTAAAAGCTGGTTCTTTGAGAAGACAAACAAAACTGATAAACCATTAGCCAGACTCATCAAGAAAAAAAGGGAGAAGACTCAAATCAACAGAGTTAGAAATGAAGAAGGAGAAGTAACAACTGACACTGCAGAAATACAAAGGATCATGAGAGATTACTACACACTACTATATGCCAATAAAATGGACAACCTGGAAGAAATGGACAAATTCTTAGAAAAACACAACCTTCTGAGATTGAACCAGGAAGAAATAGAAAATATAAACAGACCAATCACAAGCACTGACATTGAAACTGTGATTAAAAATCTTCCAACAAACAAAAGCCCATGACCAGCTGGCTTCACAGGCAAATTCTATCAAACATTTAGAGAAGAGCTAACACTTATCCCTCTCAAACTTCTCCAAAATATATCAGAGGGAGGAACACTCCCAAACTCATTCTATGAGGCCACCATCACCCAGATACCAAAACCAGACCACGGATGTCACAAAAAAGAACACTATAGGCCAATAAGACTGATGAACATAGATGCAAATATCCTCAACAAAATACTAGCAAACAGAATACAACAGCATATTAAAAGGATCATACACCAAGATCAAGTGGGGTTTATCTCTGGAATGCAAGGATTCTTCAATATACACAAATCAATCAATGTGATAAACCATATAACAAATTGAAGGAGAAAAAACATATGATCATCTCAATAGATCCAGAAAAATCTTTCAAAAAAATTCAACACCAATTTATGATAAAAACGCACCAGAAATTAGGCATAGAGGGAACCTACCTCAACATAATAAAGGCCATATATGACAAACCCACAGCCAATATCATTCTCAATGGTGAAAACTGAAACCATTTCCACTAAGATCAGGAACGAGACAAGGATGTCCACTCTCACCACTATTACTCAACATAGTTTTGGAAGTTTTAGCCACAGCAATCAGAGAAGAAAAAGAAATAAAATGAATCCAAATTGGAAAAGAAGAAGTAAATCTGTCACTGCTTGCAGATGACATGATACTATACATAGAGAATCCTAAAGATGTTACCAGAAAACTACTAGATCTAATCAATGAATTGGTAAAGTAGCAGGATACAAAATTACTGCACAGAAGTCTCTTGCATTCCTATACACTAAAGATGAAAAATCTGAAAGAGAAATTAAAGAAACACTCCCATTTACCATTGCAACAAATGGAATAAAATACCTAGGAATAAACTTACCTAAGGAGACAAAAGGCCTGTATGCAGAAAACTATAAGACACTGATGAAAGAAATTAAAGATGACACAAACAGATGGAGAGACATACCATGCTCTTGGATAGGATGAATCAATATTGAGAAAATGATTATATGCCCCAAAGCAATCTACAGATTCAATGCAATCCCTATCAAAATACCAATGGCATTTTTCAAAGAACTAGAACAAATAAATTCACAATTTGTATGGAAACACAAAAGACCCTGAATAGCCAAAGCAATCTTGAGAAAGAAAAACGGAGCTGGAGGCATCAGGCTCCCTGACTTCAGACTACTACAAAGCTACAGTAATCAAGACAGTATGGTACTGGCCCATAAACAGAAAGATAGATCAATGGAACAGGATAGAAAGCCCAGAGATAAACTCATGCACATATGGTCACCTTATCTTTGATAAAGGAGGCAAGAATATACAATGGAGAAGAGGCAGCCTCTTTAGTAAGTGGTGCTGGGTAAATTGGGCAGCTACATGTAAAAGAATGAAATTAGAACACTCCCTAATGCCATACACAAAAATAAACTCAAAATGGATTAAAGACCTAAATATAAGGCTAGACACTATAAAACTCTTCGACGAAAACATAGGCAGAACATTCTATGACATAAATCACAGCAAGATCCTTTTTGACCCACCTCATAGAGAAATGGAAATAAAAACAAAAATAAACAAATGGGGCCTAATGAAACTTAAAAGCGTTTGCACTGGAAGGGAAACCATAAACAGGATGAAAAGACAACACTCAGAATGGGAAAAAAATATTTGCAAATGAAGCAACTGAGAAAGGATTAATCTCCAAAATATACAAGCAGTTCATGCAGCTAAATATCAATAGAACAAACAACCCAATCCAAAAGTGGGTGGAAGACCTAAATAAACATTTTCCAATGAAGATATACAGATTTCCAACAAGCACATGAAAAGATGCTCAGCATCACTCATCATTAGAGAAATGCAAATCAAAACTACAATGAGGTTTCACCTCACACCAGTCAGAATGGCCATCATCAAAAAATCTACAAACAATAAATGCTCGAGAGGATGTGGAGAAAAGGGAACTCTTTGCACTGTTGGTGGGAATGTAAATTGATACAGCCACTATGGAGAACAATATGGAGATTCCTTATAAAAACTAAAAATAGAACTACCATACAACCCAGCAGTCCCACTCCTGGGCATATACCGTGAGCAAACCATAATTCAAAAAGTGTCATGTACCACAATGTTCATTGCAGCACTATTTACAATAGCCAGGACATGGAAACAACCTAATTATCCATTGACAGATGAATGGATAAAGAAAATGTGGCACATATATACAATGGGATATTACTCAGCCATAAAATGAAATGAAATTGAGTTATTTGTCGTGATATGGATGGATTTAGAGTCTGTCATACAGAGAGAAGTAGGTTAGAAAGAGAAAATCAAATACTGTATGCTAACACATATATACAGGATCTAAAAAAAAAAAAAAAAAAAAAAGGATATGATGAACCTAGAGGCAAGACAGGAATAAAGACACAGACATAGAGAATGCACTTGAGGACACAGGGAGGGGAAAGGGTAAGTTGGGATGAAGTGAGAAAGTAGCATTGACCTATATACACTACTAAATATAAAATAGTAGCTAATGGGAAGTAGCTGCATTGCATGGGGCGATCAGCTTGGTGCTTTGTGACCACCTAGAGTGATGAGATAGGAAGGGTGGGAGGGAGACACATGAGGCAAGGGAAATGGGGATATATGTATACATATAGCTGATTCATTTTGTTATATAGCCGAAACTAACACAACATTGTAAAACAATTATGCTCCAGTAAAGATGTTAAAAAAATAACTTAAATGCTTTTAATATTTAAGTCCTCAATGCATATGAACTGATCAAATCACTCAAATGAATCAAATACCTAAGGAAAAATGTAACAAAACTAGGGATAAACCTATACAGAGTAATTATAAGACATTATTGAGGGAGAATCAATATAGTCTAAATAAAATTAAGTATTCCGGAAATGGAAGACTTAGTATGGAAAGAAGACAATTATCTCCAAATCACCTGTAAATTTACTCAAATCTCAAGAAAAATCCCAACAGAAACTTTTTCTCAAAAATTATAAGCTTTATGAATATGAAGTTTAATATGAACTAAAATTTATATAAGCATTCAAAGCGCCAAACATAGCCAATGCATCTTGTCGAAAGACTAAAATAGGAGGAGTAAGACTTCCAGATATCAACACTTATTTGAAAGCTACTGAAATTAAAATAATGTGTAATTGGTGTACAAAATCACCCAAGAAAACAGAATAAAGTTTAAAACAGGCCCAAACATATATAGATACTGCATTAATGGCAAAGGTGGCACAACAGAAAATCACAGTCATTTCAGCAAATTGCTTTTCATCAATTAGACAGAAGAAAGGAGATTTTGATCCACTCACTGTATAAACAGTAGTTAACTTCAGATGGGCTTTAGATTTTAATGTAAAATGTAAAATAAATACATGTTTCAGAGGATAATACAGAGAATATCTTCATTGCAGTAGAGTATACAAAGATTACATATGTTAAACAGGATACAGAAAAAAATCCCCTAATTATAAAGAAAAAATTGACAAACATCATATGGAAACTAAGAGACTGTTTATCAATATACACTGTACCTTGAAAGGGAGTGAAAAGGCTAGCCATAGAGTAGGAAGTTTGCAATACATAGGACTGACAAAGGAGTAAAGATTTGTTTCCAGAATACATAAAATATTCTTATAAAGTAATAAAGAAAAGAAAGAAACCCCAATAAGAAACTTACCCAAAGACTTGAATAGGAACTTCACAAATGAGTATATTCAAATGGACATAAATACTTGGAAGTGTACTCAACCTCATTAATCATACAGGAAGTCACATTTAAACTACAGTGACATACAAGTAGAGAGGCAATAAATAAGAAGATTGAAAATACTCTATGTTGGTTAGAATGTAAAGCATTTTCTTAAGCATTGTTGATCCATGTCAGAGTAGGTAGCTTTCCTTGGCTATCATACTCTATAGAGTCTTCATATAATATCCAGATCATAACTGGAATGATCTATGATAAATCTATAATCTATGAAAGAATTTAACAAGTACACTTTACAACTCTACCATGTTTAATTATGAAAGCAGTTCTTTGATCTTCAAGACTAATCTCCAGAAGCACTGTTCTCTAATCGGCAATTTTTATGTTTTTTTCTATATTTATCACTTATCTCTTTATACATTCACAATTGAAATATATATTTTTTAAACTTTAGGTGCTAGTTTATCCATCCTACACTTATTAGGACATGGCAGATTTATTTAAGTACACTCAACAAATTTGGCAATTTGAGCAGTCTCAATAAAATCCACAAGTATGGGTATTTTTAGCTCTTGTATTTAAATATTTCTCATATTAGTCTGTACCTAAGCATCTATAAAGGTTGGGAAGACAGAAAATAGAACATGAAATCTATGGTTGTCTGGAAAAGGGAGAGTATATTTCTTTGTGGGATTTTGTTGTGAGAACGAATAACTTAAGAAAACATTATGAAACCAATGATTATATGATCCATGACAGTTTTTCAGAAAAAGATGTGGATGATACATTTTTGAGCTGAAAAAAAGAACTAAAAGTTCAATTGAGTGTGAATGGGAAAAAAGTAAATGATACAGCTGCAAAATTCAAGTCCCTCTTTCCCCCTTATACTGGGTCCAAGTTGTTAATTTGCATAAGCCGCCTTGTGAAGATATGTAAGCATAACACCTCTGTCTTAAACTCTTTTTTCCTAAGGAGTTTTCTTTCTATTAATGATGGGCTGAATTAATTCCTGGAATAGTTCAAATTTATTCTCCTGATGCAATCATCAAATCTGTCTCCCTTGTCCACATTTCTTGTGGATGATTTTTCATCTCTATGTCTAATACAATTTCAGATGCAGACCTGCATCTCGATATCTTTATGAATCCTCCTCAAAATTACATTAGTTCATAAAATCCTGTCATTTTTGTGTACCTTTCTAGCCCCTACAATATATATGTACTGGTGTGACCTGTCACACTCTAATAGATATTTTCTATTATTATATTCCTGTAAATGTTGTCAAATCAGGGTAACTATGATTTTCTTTTTATTCCTCTTACATCACCTATGGACCTTGCAAAAGACTGAAGCTAATAAATATATATTGAACAAAATTTCAAAATGATATCTCGGAAGCTAACTTTTCTCCCATGATGGTTCAATAATCCAGAATGATTAGGTTCCTCAGTAGATTCTGAGCACTTTATCTGAAGCCAAGTGATACCTACCCCATTCAAGTGTTCTTGTGGTTGGATTAAAAGCATTCCTTGATTTGGAGATGCTATTTATTAAAATTTCCTCTTAACACCTTCCATGCTGAGGATTTGATACTAGTGGAGTTGTGGAAGTGAAATTATTAGGGTGTCCTTAAAGTCTTTTTCCATAAATGAATGATTTATTGGGGCAATGAAAGAAAGGAATAAGTTTGTCTGCTCAGTATCACCTGTCATTTTTGATGAATGTGATTCACCTTTCTGCAAGAAGTCCAATTTAGCACTGGTACCATTTCTTGAATTTATATAAAAGGAAATTATAAAATATCTTAGAAACGTGGCCATGGAAGGAACAAAGTGAAATTGAAAGGTTCAAAATCTGAACTACATTGGATGTAACATAAAGTCAGTACTGTCCAGGGACTTCCCTGTTAGTACAGTGGTTAGGATTCCATGTTTTCACTGCAGGGGGCATGGGTTCGATCCCTCGTAGGGGAGCTAAGATCCCGCATGCCACGTAGAGGGGCAAAATAAATAAATAAATAAAAGTCAATATTGTGCAATATCCAAGATATCCACGGGATAAAATTTGGCTTTTTCTTTTTGCAGCAATATTTGCTTGGTGTTGAGTCTCAGGTAGCAGCATTTCAGTTCATTACATCGTTTATGCTCAGATTAAAAGGTGACTTTTGTGGCAGGACCTTCAATAGTGTGCTGGTTTGGCTTGCAACCGTTTCTGAGTGCACTGTGTACTTTTCTTCTTGACTCCTTCTTGAGTGACATTATGTTGACAGCTTGAGATTGGTCACGGGGAGAGCATTTATACCATGAAAATTGGTACACTCCTTATATCAGAGCTTCCCCCTTTCCAGAGACCCAGTAGGCTAAGCATTTATCATCACACCACTATACTATTACCTTCACAAGGGTGAACTGCAGAAGCCTTTCACATTTCCACCAAAGTGTCCATGACAACTTTGTCAAGAGCTTTCACATTCACAGCTTTGCTTGGCTATTACACCTAATGACTAAATGAAATGAAATAAACATCAAAAATAGTAATTGATATACATTTTTCTCAAGTAATATAAAATATATTTAAATATAAATCATCTTTTACCAAGTAAATTTATCATCAACTATAGAAGAAATGAACTATGGAGAAACCCCAGGAGACTTGGAATTAATTTGAATTTCATTTTTTATGCTTATAATGGAAGTGATCTTAAAGAAATTATGTAATCTCTCTAAGCTTCAGATAGTCTATCAGTAAACTTGGAATTGATGATATCTACATTTTAGGATTACTGTGGCTGCATGTTACCCAAAATATAGGAAATACATGCACACAACAACACATATAAAAGAAAATACCTGAATCCACTGAGAACATAATCCCAACCCTTTTGCATCGTTGCAATATTCAGGGTGTTAGTTTCTAAAATCTGGTTTCTGTCCAACCTCTTGGGACCATATTGAACAAATTGCCCCTTTTCTGGAGTCTCACCTATTCCACTAAGTAGTTTAAGTAGTTGTGTGGATCTGGGCATAACACTTAATTGATATAAGCTTTGGTCATCTCATCTGTAAAATAAGTATAGCAAAACTTACATACTTTTAATAAAAATTATATAAAATAATGCTTTTAACATAATCATCCCAGAGATGTTTCCTAGTAATTACTTAACAATGATTATTTACTTTGCTATTATTAAAATTATTATTTTCCTTGTTACTACCACCACTTTTACTACCATCAATTTGTGATGATGTGTCTTTGGTGCATACTTCTCTCAAAAATATGAATAGAAGGTAATGGAATTATGTATCTCCCATTCACAAAATGTATATTTAGCCAAAGGTTGCATGCCATCTATCATGAGAGGCCACTTGACACTGATACTGACCCAAATCTATATCACCATGTGCTTGAGTGATATTGGGACACTTAGTCCTCCTAACTTCACCTTTCACTTCCAAAAAATCCTCAGGAAACACATGCTAAGGTGTCTTCCTTCACTGGGTACAAAGCCATGAGTTCTAGAAAAGTGAAATATGATGTGCCTTGCTTGAGGCTGTGGAAGAAAAGAGTCCTACTGGAGTGAAGATGATGCCTTGCCTATTCCTAAGTACTTCATGTTTATCCTTCATCTCACGATTTTTCTGAGGGGTTGAAGTAACAAGAGAGGTAGTAAAGGCTGACTTATTGTTTGAGGTATTTGATAACAGGGGTATTTTTGTGGGAGGCAAGAGGGCCTTCAAATTCTTCCCCCAGTTATCAACATACTCTGAATCCTGAGCTAATCTCACTGTCACCACAGCTTGCCATATTTTCTTCTTGTGAAGACCAGTACATCTCCTTTACTCCTCACCTCTCTTCTTTTCCACAACACCTAAACACCTGTATAATCCCCATAGTTTCAAAGCTTCTTTCCAAAAATTCCAAAATATTCTCCCAATATCTGCCAAGATCATACTGTATGCATCCCGTATGTTATCTCCTAATACCCCTATATCACAGGAATTATTATCTCCATTTTTTTTAATGAGGGTAGGTTATATGATTCACCTATGACCACCAGCTTTTTAATGGTACAGGAGAGATTTTTATAAAGATTGATTTGTTTAAAAGCATCTGCTTTCCTCTACAGTTCACTAGCCCTAAAGACAAGGTTGGGTAAAATTAGAGGATTCAGGCAACAATTCTAAATAACTCAGTTGCCTCTCTAAAGGGATGTAATTAAAGTTTCTCTATTCTGAAAACTCTTTGTGAAGTAAAGAAAAAAGCTTACTTTGTTCAGCTGGAGCTGATAAAGGATGTCCTAAGAGAGAAAAATTCACACAAATGAAACTCCTGGGAAAGACAGGGTCTGGCAGAAGTAGGATGAAGTATGGGTGAAAAGACTATTGTTCCTAAAGGGAAAGAAAGAAAGCAATGTCATTGTACGGTTTGGAGCATTATTCTCTCTTTGCTGGTTGAAGGAACTTTATTCTCATATGACAAGAGAGAATTATTTATTCTAAGGGAGAAGAAGGGTCTTCTACTCTTCCATTCCCTACTTAAAATTAGTGTGTTGGCTGACTCCCAAATCCAGATGTTAGAGCAAAGGAGTAAAGAAGAAGCCATTATACAATAAATCTGTAAGACTGGCTTAAGACATTTTTTTGAAAGTAGAAATTTCCTTTTTTTAAATTATATTTTATGAACCATAATAGTCTTCACAGGTAATGCTAGCTCCCCTCCCTTGTTGGAGCTGTTTGTGAAGAAAGGGAAGAGCATGCTTCATTGATTTTGAGGTTTCTTTTTGTTTAAAACTGATGATTGTGCCTTATATATTCAGTTCTCTTTATTCTTCCTTTTTACTGAAGCATTCAGTTTAGCTTTACTTGTTAAAGTGACTGAAATACATTTGGAACAAATTTATTAGTTTAAATGTGTATGAAGTTAATTTGCTTCCTGATTTGCCCTGGTTTGCTCTGCAGACCAGAGATACAGGAAGAGAGCCTAAGGAGGCTTCTGCAGGGGGAAATAAGGAGCTCATTTTCTGAATACATTTATGCTCAGCTCTCCCTGTGAATCGTCCATCCTGGTTTCTGACCTGAAGGGATTAGAATTGAATTCCTTATTCTATCTAGGACAAAATGAATTTTATAAAATAAGCGTAGATTTTCATTGGAACCCAAATTAGATCAGCTTCTTGGTTTAGCATTTCTAAAAGGAGAGGAAGTCCATAATAGTGGTTACTCCTATACACTCTGCAGCCAGATCTCATTTTGAATCTTCTTATAAATACAACAGTGGACATGACACATATCCTGTCTAAACCACAGGCTTTTCATCTGGAAAATGGTGATAATATTAGTCTTCACAATAATCCAAAATAATCCTTACAATAGCTCTAAGGGTACATGAATGAAGCTATGAATTTTGAAGTTGATTATGGATAGCTTAGTACATATAATTTACTGCAAAACCTTGCATAAAGTGTTATATAAATATGATTTTCTTGTCATTATTCTTCCTCATGTACCTCTTTCTGTGCATCATTCTCTTCTTCCTCTTCCTACTTTTTTTTTCCTTTAACAAATTCCATGTTCATCACCTCAAGATATTGAATTTTTTTTTAAATGAAGGGTAAGAGAACATGAAGAATCTAATTTAATTTACTTTTTCATTGTTGCTAATACTTTTGAAATATGAGTCTAGGACTCAGACTTTCCTACTTCAGTCTTTGTCTACAGGTACTGAATTACTCTTCCTATCAGTAGCCATTGACAATTGTACTTTTCTAAGTAAATGAAGGAATCTCAGGTAAAGTTCTTTGGCTGTAAAAAAAAAAAAAAATCCCTCAGCTCTTAAAATCCACTCTTTGAACAAAAAGTGGTACAACCTGGGGCAACTGCTTCTTTAATAGTATTAAATATTCTGAGAGATACCAGGATATCAGCAGGGATTGACAGAGTATGGCTGTAATGCCTAAAAGGAAAGGGGGTATATTATACACAAAAGAGTACATGTAGAATATTTATTTTGGTGAGAGGAGAGTGTTGCTTATCTTATATATTATTACTGGGATAGAGACAATAGATATCAGTCCAGGAGCATAGAATGTAACAGAAGGGACAAAAGTCTGACTATATAATATCATGCTTTCTTTGCTCCCTTCAGGAGAAAGTTGGCAAGTAGAATCTTAAATTCTGAAACCTGTGGATTATGCTTAGAAGAACAGAGGTTGGCATATAAAATTTGCTTCTTCCTTGCTTCATTTTTTCTCCCCAATGCATGTTGATGTGTTCTCTAGATAATCTTTTTGCCTGCAATGTGCTATATATTAACAGTCAGTATATTTTGCCAAATGAAATGAGCCTACGATTTTCAGTGGTATACATTTATTACATTAAATGTTTCAATTAGTTACAAGCCTTGTTACTTAGCAAGGAATATTCTTTCTGATTATCTTTTGCTGTTTTTCCAGAATATTTCAGCCCATGCTTTTCATAGACAGAAAGGAGAAATGTACTTTCTATGACTCTTATTCTGTAAGGATTTCCCTTTTCATCTTATTCATGAATGAACACTTACCTAACATATCTGGGAGCACAGAAACCAAAATGCAAATGTCATCTAACACAAATGACTAAACATTGACTATTATAATGACTACTTTTCTCAACCACCAGCAGTGGACTTAAGTCTGGCAGGTGTTTTTATTTTTTATTGTTTTACATCTTTATGGGAGTATACTTGCTTTACAATGTTGTTAGTTTATGCTGTATAACAAAGTGAATCAGCTATATGTATACATATATCCCCATATCCCCTCCCTCTTGTGTCTCCCTCCCACCCTCCCTATCCCACCCCTCTAGGTGGTCACAAAGCTGAGCTGATCTCCCTGTGCTATGCAGCTGGTAGGTGTTTTTAATAAAGAAAAAAACACTTCTTAGCCAGACCTAGTCCTTTAGGCAAAGCCAAAGGAAGATCAATTTACCTGAACATAGCTATTTTATTAAAAAAAAAATAAGGAAACAGAAAAAGAAATCTTGGCACTGTAAGGTGCAGTGTCATGGCTGAAAGAGGGGAGTTCCTTCTTAAGCTCTGTAAACTTCATGCCTCCATTGTCAAGACACTTACAAATCAGAAATCACTGTGCCTGTTATAACTCATGAGAATATATTTGGCAGTAAAAACCAAAAATATCGTTCTTATCTATTTCTAATCAAGCCAGTTTTACATGAAGAGTCTAAGCATTTAAGATAAAGATTGTTAAGCCTTCCTTTTATACACAGTTGATCCAATCTTTAAAGCTCATCTATGGAATTACGGTGTGTATAAGGACAGTAGAAGAGAGATCCTGACATAGCGGAAAGCAATGGAAAGCCAACGAGGCAGTGAAAAATTGCAGGGCAAATGTCTAAGGTACCAGGAAGCTATGACAGGTGAACTTAGCACCGGGTGTTGCTTTCTCCTAGAGGTACTTGGTGATACCTGAGATGTGGCTGGAAGAATGAGTAATTGAACAGAACTTTAGAAAGTTTGAGCAGGTTGGGGTGGGAATGGTTAAAGGAAAAAAAAATGGAGTCCAGGGCTTGCCATGCTGGACAGGTATCCTGGCAAATCTCAGTGGCAAATATATAACCAGAATCTCAATAGCATATATCAGGAGGAAACAAGTGGATTTAAAATGTTCTGTAATCTTGTATTTTTCAGAAAGAGACAAATGTTGTATATTATATTTGATTTAACAAGTCCAGAATTCATCTTGCAATTTCAAGAGTAAGCAATTAAGGAGAGTAAAGTACAGATCTTCCTCAATTTACAATGAGGTTATGTCCCAAAACACCCATCACAAGTTAAACTATCATAGGTCAAAAATGCACTTAAAACACCAAAGCTACTGAACATCATAGCTTAGCCTAGCCTACCTTAAATGTGTTCAGAACAATTACATTAGCTTATAGCTGGGCAAAATTACCTAACACAAAGCCTATTTTATGATAAGGTATTGAACATGTCACATAATTTATTGAATACTGTACTGAAGGTGAAAAGCAGAAAGGTTGTATAGATACTGAATAGTTGTAAGTATGTTGGTTGTTTACCCTTGTGACCTGGCTGTGGTTGACTGGGTGCAGTGGCTCACTGTCACTGCCCAGCATCCTGAGCACATCATACTGCATTACCACTGGCCTGGAAAAGTTCAAAATTCAAAATTTGAAGTATGAATTTTACTGAATGTGTATCACTTTCACACCATCGTAAAATCAAAAAAATCTTAAGTGGGACCATCAGAAGTAAGAATCCATCTGTAAAATCATTGAATTACTACAGGAGAAGAAATAAGTTTTAAGTAAAAAAAAATCAGTTAAAATACATAGAAAAGAACTTTGGAAGAAAAATGAGACAGAAAGCAAATAGGAAGAAGGAAGATTCACATTTATTTGAGTAATTTAATTAATATAAAACAGTAAGTTATGATATTATAAAGAGAATCGGTTGACCTGTGGGGAAAAAAAAAAAAACTAAAACCAAACTAAAAAAACAAAACACGGGCTTCCCTGGTGGTGCACTGGTTGAGAGTCCACCTGCCGATGCAGGGGACACGGGTTTGTGCCCCAGTCCAGGAGGATCCCATGTGCCACGGAGCGGCTGGGCCCATGGGCCATGGCCACTGAGCCTGCGTGTTCGGAGACTGTGCTCTGTAATGGGGGAGGCCACAACAGTGAGAGTCCCGCATACTGCAAAAAAAAAAAAAAAAAAAAGAAGAAAAAAACAAAACACATCCAAAATAGAAGGTTAAAGAGAAATTGAAAGTGAGAGGATTTAAAGACATGTAACATGTAAACACTAAAAAAGAAAAAGTCAACATATTGCTACCGAAATGTTAAAAATGCATTTTTAATGCAAATAGTATTGCTAGAAATAAAAGAGAATTCAAAATGGTTAAATATTTATGTAACCTGGAAGATAAAACTATTCCAAATGTATGCACATATTAATGGAGCTTAAAATATAAAAAAGCAAATATTGACAGAAATAAAAGAGCTGTACACACCTGTAATTACAGTGGGATCACTGTTTTAGTGAACAAAATAAACAACTAAAGATAATTAAAAGTTATACAGAAGAGTTAAAGAACAAAATAAACAAATGTGGCTTAATTATACTTAGGGGATACTATATTTAAAAACTGTAGAATATACATTCTTTTGAATTAATTATAAAATGCTTGTCAAAATTAGCCATATACTAAGCCATAGAACAATCTCTATAACTTTCAAAGAAATGAAATCATCAACAGTCACTTGTATGTCTTTTAACCACAGTGCAATTAATAAACAGTCAATAATATAGAAGATAACTGGAAAATTACTATATGTTTTCAAATTAAGACATATACTTACAAATAATCCATGTTTCAAAAGAGAAATTTGAGGGGGCAGTACTGCAATCTTTCCCAGTTCTTTCTGGTTTTAGCTCTGCCTTTTATGCCAGTCCTAATAAGGGTATCCCCATATATTCATACTTTAGTAGTTAAGTCAGTGATTTGAGCAGAGTTTATATGAATACTCTGAAGCTCCACCTTTGTGCATCTTTCTACCTTCTAGGTTTCCCTTCCAAATTTTCCAGCTGCTCTAGTGCCATACTCTGTCTTCCAGGGTGAACTGTATCTTTCTGCTAAACTGGCCACTTGGGTATAAGATTGCCCTCCACAAAATGTCACAATTTCCCCAAGGCAGTTCTCATCTCCAGATTCTGCATTCTTTACTCCTGATTACTCTCCAATGCCTTTAAATAAGTTACTTTAAAAAATTCTTTCTTGATTTCGTGATTGTTATCCATGGGGCACTAACCTCACCAAGCTACTCAGCAGATACCAGAAGCCAGAGTATGGTTAATTTATTTTTATTTCTGTAATTTAGATTTTAAATTCGTAAGTCCATCAATTTTTATATTATGGAGGTGAAGTTTCATATTTTATTTTTTTTAATTTTTTATTTAATTGAAGTATGATTACTTTACACTGCTGTGTCAGTTTCTGCTGTACAGCAAAGTGAGTCAGTCATAGGTATACATACATCCTCCCCCCCTTTTTTAAATTTCCTTCCAATTTAGGTCACCAGAGAGCACTGAGTTCCCTAGGCTATACAGTAGGTTCTCATTAGTTAACTATTTTATACATAGTAGTGTATATATGTCAATCCCAGTCTCCCAATTCATCCCACTCCCCCCTTTCCCTTATATTTTAATAATAAAGAAACTTTGATTTGTTTCTCTGGTTTTAGCTTTGTGGGGATGATCTTTGGCCCTCCAAGCATTTTGTGATCCATGAATACTTATGCTTTTCTACTTCAAATTTGTCAGAAAGTTTTGCTCTTTCATATGGTCCAAATTAATTTTCTGTTCTATGGCAGAGAGAACCAGTCTTGTTTAATTACCTTTGTGCTCAAATAGACTGCCAGTATTAAGGATTTATTTATTCATATTTTTGATATTTCAAAGGGAAAGTAAAAGGTAAAATATATCTGATTATTTTTGTTGAAAGAATACTATTTGAAACCAAATTGACTCGGTCTTGTTTGCTTTTAAGATTATAAGAAAGAGGACAGAGTAGGTAATGATGGGTTTGTTAGGTCAATATATAATTCTATGTTTTGTCAAGAATTTGTCACAGCCACTGAATTCCTGCTGGCTTACAAGTGTCAAAAATCCAGAAGAAGCAAAATGAAAACCACCAGATCAATAAAAGAATGTTTAGTAAGAGTTTATTGTGCATGTAAGAACAGTTCACAAATAAAGAGCTTTTAATTCAAAACTGTTACAAAGTTTAGGGGCATGATGTTACAGGATGGTTTATAAAGTGGAAATTGAGGAAGGTGTTTAACCTTCACAATGATTGGCTAAAATTATTATGGGACTTTCCAGACTGCACGGGATTGGTTAAGAGTGATTATCTCATACCATTTTAGGAAGATAACTTGTTTCTTTTATGTTATTCACAGACATTTACAAAAAAAAATAAAACAAAAAAAACCCCTAAGTTAAGCTTCCCTTATGTTCATTAAATAAACAGGGTTTAGTTTTGCTTACATTACTTAAGTGGTTTTATCTGCTTGAGGAATTTTTAAGACCAGTCACAATATAGTATTTAATTTTAACACAAGATATTAAAATACAGTATTAAATTATTCTAATCATTGTTTAACCACTGTTGATTATGTTTCAGTTGGATTACAAATAGCATTTATCAGCTAAGATAGTACAGATTTCATAAGATTTTTTGTCAGTAGGTGTGGGAAATGGACCGTAATATCCAATGAGGTTGATATTACTTTATATAACTTAATAATTCAAAAAATCCCCCAAAATTTACCTACTCTTTTAAGTTTAATTTTATGGGAATGATGATGTTGGCATTTTCAACAGAGCTCTTGTAAATGGTGAATGGAGGAACAAAGAAATAATAATGGGATTTTAATATTTTGATTATTAATGAAAATTTTTGTTTCATATATTTATGTTTATTTAGAAAGTTTACCAGCTTAAAAGAGTTTGACTTTATTTGTTTCAGAATAGAATAATTAAATACAAGCTAGTAGACAGAGCTTTAGACCAAGTGTTTGAATCTTCCCACCCCCTGACTCATCTTTTGAAATCCTAATACTCAATGTGATGGTATTTGGAGGTGGGGCCTTTGGGAAGTGATTAGATCATGAGGGTGGAGCCCTCATTAATGAGATTAGTGTTCTTTTTAAAGAGGTCCCAGAGTTTCTTTGTCATCTTCCACCATGTGAGGTCACAATGAGAAGATGACCATTTATGAACCAGGAAGCAGGCTCTCACCAGACACTGAATCTGATGACACCTTGATCTTGGATTTCCCAGCTCTGGAACTGTGAAAAATAAATTTCTGTTGTTTCTAAGTCATCCAGTCTATGGTATTTTGTTATAGCAGCCCAAATGCATAAAGAAAACTTCAAAGAATTCTATAAAAAGATAATTTTTTATAGGTAAATGAGTATATTAACTTAAATTAGAGAATTAGAATATGGAGGGCTATTATTCCATGCTTTAAAAAAAGAAACATTCTTTGTTCTAAAACATAATCAGAATCATGTCAATAATTGTATTCATACTATTTCCAATTAGTCAGTCTTTCTTATTGTTTTGCACTCTGGTGTGAATCAACAAGCTTTTGAAGTGTTTGATCTGGCTGTCATTCTTTATGATAATAAGTATTTTGTCAGTCATTGACATGTTAGTTTTTGTTTTTTGGGTCTGGATGAGTGTTCTCTCTTTGAGACTGGACAGGGATGTAAATGAAGAACTAGGCAGAAAAGGAGAGGTGATTTAAAAAGACAGCTGGGATCCCCAGAAGTGAATTTGAAAAAAATAATCCTACTTGTGTTCTTATTTTCTATTTTCTACCAAGAGATTGATCTATGATAGTTATAGGAATAGATTATTTAGTATGTCTTTTGACAAGGTGTTCCAAACTTCCCTAAGAGAATTACTGTGCAAGGTATTTCCAATGAAATAACTACTACTGATAGAATTATTAAGCATGGATAGAAAGAAACAGTGATAACAAATATATTGGCATATATTTGTTTTGTTTTTTTTAGCTTTTCTAACCTCTACAACTGCTACTTGAAGAATCACAATAAGTAAGTAGCAGAAAAGCTATAAATATGGAATATAACCTAAGCCAACTAGCCAATAATTTTTCTATCCAAATTTTCATGCAGAACTAGCTACATTCTTTATAGACAATCATACAAATGATGTAAAGATGAAAATAGGACCTGCAAAGAGGAACAAAGCTGCATGACAGAGAAGGAGGTCAAAGGAGGACAACTTTTTAGCAAGGAAATTATATTTTTCTTATTCTTTCTGGGATAGTTGGAATAAATGTACTAGCAGCTGAACATCTCAAGAATGCTTTATTTTTGTATATTTGGTGCCAAGTTTAAATACCTGCCTTATAAATGATAATTAACACAAATTTTGTGAATGAGATGATAGTACCTATCTCATATATTTGTTGTGAGGAGTAAAAGTTATGCAGTATTTTCCCATGTGTATTCCTTGGACCACAGACAAATATCAAAAACAAAATCACAAATTTGAATTCAGATTTAGTGAAATAGAATTTTAGATTGGGGGTAGAGTTTGTTCCTGCCAATTAAAATGTTTGATTATTTGTACAAATTATTTTTAGGCACACTAAATGTTAGCTTATCTGTTCAATTGATGTTTTATAATATATATATTAGATGCCTTATATGTTCAAGGAGACTTAATAGATATTACAAAGTTTACAAAAAGTAAGGGAAGTCCTTAGCTCTCTAGGAAGTTACACTATAACTGTAAATATGAGAAATATGAATATAATTTGTAAATTAAATAATATATAAAACTAACATGGTGAATGAAATTGAGTTTGATGACATTATTATAAAGATTAAAATGAAATAAGGCATCTTCCAGGTTGCCTTGGCTAAGGAAGTCCTCTAAAAGTGGGCAAGGTTTGAATGGAGTTTTTTAATTCATTACTTAAAAGAGTGCAATATTAGAGCCAACAAATATTTTTGATAGTAATTTTCATTGCTTGCCTATTAATGCTGCATTTCACCTAAATTTCTTCTAGGTTTCAGTTAATCAAATCAGTTTATGCTTATGGGAATAAAGACTGAATGCACTTTATAATTCTTACCCAACATGTGCTTTAATACCCAGAAATGGTGAATCCTCTGAAAGTTACTAACTCATTTGTCTCAATAGGCAGCTATGACAATTTGGGAAATTTCATTTGCCTAACAGATTTCCCTGGGAGATTGTTCTGGTTTGGTGACACATGAATTTGAAAGTGCGGACATTATTCAACTCTCTAAGTCAACTCAAGGACTATTCTGCTATCTAAGAAGACACTATTAATTTTGGTATATATTTTAATGTAGATTAACTACATAACCATTCACAGTGTCATTATTTCTCATCTTTCCTTAACTTTTTTGAGTGATTGCACTTCTTTTAGCATAAAGTTTGCATTACATTTAATTCTGCAATCTCAGTAAAAGCAAGCAACATATCTTTTCATTATGCGCCTCTCACTGCTTCCCCCAAATTCTCCACAGAGATCAAATCACAGAATCATAACAAAAACTAATCAGCCTCCACTTGTGAGAAAGAATGTCAGAGAAAGTAAATAGAAGCAGTAGATCAGGAGACAATTGAGAAGGAAAACAGAGCACGAAGGTTACTATATAATCCAGAAAGAGGTAAGATCTGCGGTACTCACAGAATTAACTTTTGCCACTTTCTATGATCACATTCTTTACTGTCTTGATGCTTGGAAAATATTCTGCCTTGGAATTACAGTGAGAAGAATACATTTTTCTTATATTTCTCTAAACAGAACTTAATCATTATTCTGCCTCCTCATTTTGTCCTCAGTAATAACTGCATGGGGAGAGGGAAGAGGGAGATTTTGTTTGCCTGCATCTATCAATTTTTTCTTTTCCTTTCCAAATCTACCCTTTAAAAAATGTCTTTTATTAAATTAGTGATGAGGTTTATTATAGCTATTTAGTATATTCACAGGAGTTTTTTAATTATATTGAATCTAATTAAGGCAATTTAAGGCCATTATTTTAAAAACAAAATTTGAGACGGTGAATTATTAATTGTCATTATTGTAGTTATAATCAAATACTTCTTATTTAAAATCGATTGCCATTCTCTTTAACTCATACTAATCTATAGGCTTTCAAAATTATCTGGCTTTTTATTGCATTACAAGGATAAAAAAGAGATAAAATTGTAATTAAGTAATTTAATTGTCAATTTTTCCCTTAAAGGGCTTACTTTTCAACAAAGGAGAAATATTTGTTTTTTATATTATCTAAGATTTTATTATTCTTCACACTTTTCTCTCTTAAATTAAAATAACAAAGACAAGTTATAAATTGACATGGTAGAATAGACTGCAAAATATCTCTTGAAGGACAAAAATCATCAGATCACTTATTGAGTTATTGACTATATGGCATCAAGATCATGGGACAAAAGTTTTTGTGACATTGCTGCCCAGTTAGTTATTCAGACACAGAAATTCTACCCCCTGAATATTCTACCTCCTGATTAAACCATTGGCTAAGAGAAGGATGACAAGCATGAGAGTGGGTGGCTTAGTGTATCATTACCTTCACTAGAGTGGGGTGGGAGAAAAATTTTATAGTGAATCTTTATCTTAGGTTAAGATAACATTGGTTGGAAGAAGAGGAATCAAGATGGTGGAGTAGAAAGATGTGCTCTCACTCCCTCTTCTGAGAACACTAGAATCACAACTAGCTGCTGGAACATCATCAACAGGAAGACACTGGAACTCACCAAAAATGATACCCCACATCCAAAGATAAAGGAGAAACCAAAATGAGACGTTAGGAGGGGCTCAATCACAGTAAAATCAAATACCATAACTACTGGATAGGTGACTCACAGACTGGAGATCACATACCACAGAAGTCCACCCACTGAAGTGAAGGTTCTGAGCCCCATGTCAGGTTTGCCAACCCGGGGGTCCAGCAACGGGAGGAGGAATTACTAGAGAATCAGACTTTGAAGCCTAGTGGGATTTGATTGGAGGACTTTGACAGTACTGGGGGAAACAGACTCCACTTTTGGAGGGCACACACAAAGTAGTGTGTGCATCGGGACACAGGGAGCAGTGACCCCAGGAGAGACTGAACCAGACCTACCTGATGGTGTTGGAGGGTCTCCCGCAGAGGCAGGTGGTGGCTGTGGCTCACTGTGGGGACAAGGACACTGGCAGCAGGAGTTCTGGGAAGTATTCCTTGGTGTGAGCCCTCCAAGACACTGTCATTAGCCCCACCAAAGAGCCCAAGTAGGCTCCAGTGTTGGGTTGCCTCAGGCCAAACCACCAACAGGGAGAGAACCCAGCCCCATCCATCAGCAGTCAAGGAGATTAAAGTTTTACTGAGCTCTGCCCACAACAGCAACAGTCAGCTCTACCCACCACCAGTCCCTCCCACCAGGAAACTTACACAAGCCTCTTAGATAGCCTCATTCAACAGAGGGCAGAAAGCAGAATCAAGAAGAACTACAATCCTGCAGCCTGTGGAATAAAAACCACATTCACAGAAAGACAGACAAGATGAAGAGGCAGAGGACGATGTACCAGATGAAGGAACAAGATAAAACCCCAGAAAAACAACTAAATGAAGTGGAGATAGGCAACCTTCCAAAAATAGAGTTCAGAATAATGATAGTGAAGAAGATCCAGAACCATGGAAAAAGAATGGAGACAAAGATGGAGAAGAAGCAGGAAATGTTTAAAAAAGACCTAGAATTAAAGAACAAACAAACAGAGACGAACAATATAATAACTGACATGAAAACTACACTAGAAGGAATCAATAGCAGAATAACTGAGGCAGAAGAACGGATAAGTGACCTGGAAGACAGAATGGTGGAATTCACTGCTGCAGAACAGAATAAAGAAAAAAGAATGAAAAGAAATGAAGACAACATAAGACACCTCTGGGACAACATTTAACACAACAACATTCGCATTATAAGGGTCCCAGAAAGAGAAGAGAGCGAGAAAGTACCTGAGAAAGTATTTGAAGAGATTATAGTCGAAAACTTCCCTAACATGGGAAAGGAAATAGTTACCCAAGTCCAGGAAGCTCAGCGAGTCTTATACAGGATAAACCCAAGGAGAAACACTCTGAGACACATAGTAATCAAATTGGCAAAAATTAAAGACGAAAAATTATTGAAAGCAGCAAGGGAAAAATGACAAATAACATACAAGGGAACTCCCATAAGGTTAACAGCTGATTTCTCAGCAGAAACTCTACAAGCCAGAAGGGACTGGCATGATATACTTAAAGTGATGAAAGGGAAGAAGCTACAACCAAGATTACTCTACCCGGCAGGGATCTCATTCAAATTTGATGGAGAAATCAAAAGCTTTACAGACAAGCAAAAGCTGAGAGAATTCAATACCACCAAACCAGCTCTACAACAAATGCAAAAGGAACTTCTCTAAGTGGGAAAAACAAGAGAAGAAAAGGACGAACAAAAACAAACCCAAAACAATTAAGAAAATGGTTATAGGAAAATACGTATCAATAATTACCTTAAATGTGAATGGATTAAATGCTCCAACCAAAAGACACAGGCTTGCTGAACAGATACAAAAACAAGACCCATCTATATGGTCTCTACAAGAGACCCACTTCAGACATAGGGACACATACAGGTGGAAAGTGAGGAGATGGAAAAAGATATTCCATGCAACTGGAAATCAAAAGATAGATGGAGTAGCAATACTCATATCAGATAAAATAGAATTTAAAGTAAAAAATGTTACAAGAGAGAAGGAAGGACACTATATAATGATCAAGGGATCAGTCCAAGAAGAAGATATAACAATTATAAATATATATGCACCAAACATAAGAACACCTAAATACATAAGGCAACTGTTAACAGCTCTAAAAGAGGAAATCAACAGTAACACAATAATAGTGGGTGACTTTAACACCTCACTTACACCAATCCAGATCATCCAAAATGAAAATAAATAAGGAAACAGAAGCTTTAAATGACACAATAGACCAGATAGATTTAGTTGATATTTATAGGACATTCCATCCATAAACAAAAGATTACACTACCTTCTCAAGTGTGCATGGAACATTCTCCAAGATAGATCACATCTTGGGTCACAAATCAAGCTTCAGTAAATTTAAGAAAATTGAAATCATATCAAGCATCTTTTCTGACCACAATGCTATGAGATTAGAAATGAATTACAAGGAAAAAAACATAAAAAACACAAACACATACAGGCTAAACAATACATTACTAAATAAGCAAGAGATCACTGAAGAAATAAAAGAGGAAATCAAAAAATACCTAGAGACAAATGACAATGAAAACAGGATGATCTGCAGTGAAAGCAGTTCTAAGAGGGAAGTTTATAGCTAAGCAAGCCTACCTCAAGAAACAAGAAAAATCTCAAATAAACAATCTAATCTTACACCTAATGGAACTAGAGAAAGAAGAACAAATAAAACCCAAAGTTAACAGAAGGAAAGAAATCATAAAGGTCAGGGCAGAAATAAATGAAATAGAAACAAAGAAAACAAGAGCAAAGATGAATAAAACTAAAAGCTGGTTCTTTGAGAAGATAAACAAAATGGATAAACCATTAGCCAGACTCATCAAGAAAAAGAGGGAGAGGACTCAAATCAATAAAATTAGAAATGAAAAGGAGAAGTTACAACAGACACCAGAGAAATACAAAGGATCCTAAGAGACTACTACAAGCAACTCTATGCCAATAAAATGGACAACCTGGAAGAAATGGACAAATTCGTAGAAAGGTATAACCTTCTATGACTGAGTCAGGAAGAAATAGAAAATATGAACAGACCAATCACAAGCACTAAATTGAAACTGTGATTAAAAATCTTCCAACAAACAAAAGTCCAGGACCAGATGGCTTCACAGGTGAATTCTATCAAACATTTAGAGAAGAGCTAACACCCATCCTTCTCAAACTCTTCCAAAAAATTGCAGAGGAAGGAACACTCCCAAACTCATTCTATGAGACCACCATCACCCTGATACCAAAACCAGACAAAGATACTACAAAAAAAGAAAATTACTGACCAATATCACTGATGAATATAGATACAAAAATCCTCAACAAAATAGTAGCAAACAGAATCCAACAACACATTAAAAGGCTCATACAACATGATCAATTTGGACTTATCCCAGGGATGCAAGGATTCTTCAATAAACACAAATCTGTCAATGTGATACACCATATTAACAAATTGAGGAATAAAAACCATATGATCATCTCAATAGATGCAGAAAAAGCTTTTGACAAAATTCAACACCCATTTATGATAAAAACTCTCCAGAAAGTGAGAATAGAGGGAACTTACCTCAACATAATAAAGGCCAAATACAACAAATCCACAGCCAACACCATTCTCAATGGTGAAAAACTGAAAGCATTTTCTCTAAGATCAGGAACAAGACAAGGATATCCACTCTCACCACTATTATTCAACATAGTTTTGGAAGTCCTAGCCATGGCAATTACAGAATAAGAAAAAGAAATAAAAGGAATACAAATTGGAAAAGAAGTAAAACTGTCATTGTTTGTGGATGACATGATACTATACATAGAGAATCCTAAAAATGACACCAGAAAACTACTAGAGCTAACCAATGAAATTGGTAAAGCTGCAGGATACAAAATTAATGCATAGAAATCTCTTGCATTCCCATACATTAATGATGAAAAATCTGAAAGAGAAATTAAGGAAACACTCCAGGTTACCACTGCAACAAAAAGAATAAAATACCTAGGAATAAACCTACCTATGGAGTTAAAAGACCTTTATGCAGAAAACTATAAGACACTGATGAAAGAAATTAAATATGATACCAACAGGTGGAGAGATATACCATGTTCCTGGATTGGAAGAATCAATATTGTGAAAATGACTATACTACCCAAAGCAATTTACAGATTCAATGCAATCCCTATCAAATTACCAATGGCATTTTTTATGGAACTAGAACAAAAAATCTTTTTTTTTTTTTTTTTTTTTTTTTTTTTTTTGTGGTATGCGGGCCTCTCACTGTTGTGGCCTCTCCCGTTGCGGAGCACAGGCTCCGGATGCGCAGGCTCAGCAGCCATGGCTCACGGGCCCAGCCGCTCCGCGGCATATGGGATCCTCCCAGACCGGGGCACGAACCCGTATCCCCTGCATCGGCAGGCAGACTCTCAACCACTGCGCCACCAGGGAGGCCCAGAACAAAAAATCTTAAAATTTGTATGGAGACACAAAAGACCCTGAATAGCAAAAGCAGTCTTCATGTTAAAAAATGGAGCTGGAGGAATCAGGCTCCCTGACTTCAGACTATACTACAAAGCTACAATAATCAAGACAATATGGTATTGGCACAAAAACAGAAATATAGATCAATGGAAGAAGATAGAAAGCCCAGAGATAAACCTGCAGACATATGGTCATCTTATCTTTGATAAAGGAGGCAAGCATATACAATGGAGAAGAGACAGCCTCTTCAATAAGTGGTGCTGGGAAAACTGGACAGCTACATGTAAAAGAATGAAATTAGAACACTCCCTAATACTATACACAAAAATAAACTCAAAATGTATTAGAGACCTAAATGTAAGACTGGACACTATAAAAATCTTAGAGGAAAACATAGGAAGAGCACTCTTTGACATAAATCACAGCAAGATCTTTCTTGATCCACCTCCTAGAGTAATGGAAATAACAAAAATAAACAAATGGGACTTAATGAAACTTCAAAGTTTTTGCACAGCAAAGGAAACCATAAACAAGACGAAAAAACAACCCTCAGAATGGGAGAAAGTATTTGCAAATGAATCAATGGACAAAGGATTAATCTCCAGAATACATAAACAGCTCATGCAGCTCAATGTTAAAGAAACAAACAACACAATCCAAAAATGGGCAGAGGACCTAAATAGACATTTCTCCAAAGAAGACATACAGATGGCCAAGAAGCACATGAAAAGCTGCTCAACATCACTAATTATTAGAGAAATGCAAATCAAAACTACAATTAGGTATCACCTCACACCAGTTAGAATGGGCAACATCAGAAAATCTACAAACAACAAATGCTGGAGAAGGTGTGGAGAAAAGGGATCCCCCTTGCACAGTTAGTGGGAATGTAAATTGATACAGCCACTATGGAGAACAGTATGGAGGTTCCTTCAAAAACTAAAAATAGAATTACCATATGATCCAGCAATCCCACTATTGGGCATATACCCAGAGAAAGCCATAATTCAAAAAGACGCATGCACCCCAATATTCATTGCAGCACTATTTACAATATGTAGGTCATGGAAGCAACCTAAATGCCCATCAACAGACGAATAGATAAAGAAGCCATGGTACATATATACAATGGAATATTACTCAGCCATAAAAAGGAACGGAATTGGGTCATTTGTTGAGACATGGATGGATCTAGAGACTGTCATACAGAGTGAAGTAAGTCAGAGAGAGAAAAACAAATATCATATATTAACGCATGTATGTTGAACCTAGAAAAATGGTACAGATGAAACGGTTTGCAGGGCAGAAGTTGAGACACAGAGGTAGAGAACAAATGTATGGACACCAAGGAGGGAAAGCTGTGGGGGGGTGGGGATGGTGGCATGATGAATTGGGTGATTGGGATTGACATGTATACACTGATGTGAATAAAATTGATGACTAATAAGAACCGGCTGTATAAAAAATAAATAAAATTTAAAAATTAAAGAAAAACAAGTAATACTAAACTTTCTTTGGGTTATTTGTATGGAAATATGCTAATATAAAAGTTTCAGACATATATGAAATTCCTAATAATGTTATATGTTCTGGTATAGTATTATAAGTCATAATTCTAGTTATTATTTTAAAATGTATATCTCAGAAATAACTAAATTTCCTTGTCAATTGCATTATTATGAACCTTCATCAAATCTTTAACCATGGTCATTTTTAAGTCTTTTGTCATTTATAGACAGTTCTGGGTGTACTCTGATGCTTTTGTAAAAATGCTCCTATAAAAGAGTTTCATCTTCAAGCAATTCATGGAAAAGACTCTGACAAGTACAGGTTTCTGGTAACTTACTATACTGCTGAACTGAATTAATAAGCATTTTCAGAACTCAAATGGAAAACTGATGAATTCATAAAAGTGTTAACAAAAGATGAAGATAAAAAAATTAATTACATTGGACTGAGTGAACTGATGAGGATGATTATAATTTTTGTGACTTTCTTTTTGAATAATAAAAAAAGTAATGCCACAATGAATATACATGTACATTAAAAAAAAAGAGAGAACATTGGTTGGACTTTATTGCTGCTAATTTAAACCAACCGAACATTTCATTTATCCATTTTTCTCCCATGTAAAATGGAAATAACGTAAGCCCTGTAACTGATATCCAAAAACAAATGTAGAATATAATCACATACAGTTCTCATTCCATGTAATATAATATTTATATGTAATGGATTTTTACTATTTAAATATGAATTTCAACAATCAATTTTCTTTTAAGAATCAAATTAAGTTATATTTGCCTTCTAGCTGGCAATTTCAAAATCTATACTAATAAATCAAAATTCTATAAAGTTTCAAAACCTGATATATCCACACAAAAGATATGTATACACCAACCACACTTATAAATATTTTGTAAACATTTAAAATTATATAATAGGTAATAGTTACAACAGTATACTAAAATAGAATGTCAAGGAGAAAGTCTTTACCAAAGAGTTTTTATTTTAGAAATAAAATGGTATTTCATTACTAAGATATTTATGAATGCAGTCTAGCCTATTAATAGAACTTAGGAAAAAATATGATTACTCGTAGATTCTGTATAGAAGCAGAAAAGTCATTATACAAAAAACAAAGTGAACATTAATTTATGTTAAGAACTTTCAGTAAAAGAGCAATTGTTAGATATATCATTGACACACTCATACACAAACACAGGCACACACATAAACAAAAACATACACATAAAGTCAAGAACAGAAGTTTGCTTATTCAATGGAAATTCTAGAAGCTTTTCTACTAAAATCATCCAGGAACATATAACAGTTTGTAGGATCTATTAGCTAATACAATTAGACAGTAGGAAATGATTAAAACTGTATGAAGTGGAAAAGCTAAAGTTATCTCTACTTGCAGAGGATATAATTATACATGTAGAAATTCCAAAAGAATCAATTGAAAAACCGCTACAAAAAAACAAATAATTTATTAAAATAGCAGGCAGCATAATGCTGGAGCCAGCTTAGACTGGCTTTTAATGCAGATTGTTAAAAGTTCAGGGATTTTGCAAGCCAGTGTATTAACCATTGAAAGTTTAAAATGGTCAAGTAGGAGAAATTGTTCTACAGAAAATTTGTTCTACAGAAATTAGCAAAATCTACATATCAGAATACACTTTGTAGCAGGCAATAAAATCAATATCCAAAATCAATAGCATTTATATCTATAAATAAGGGGTTAATATCCAGAATATGTAAGGAACTCCTACAACTCCACACCCACAAAAAATGAACAACCCAATTAATAAATGGGCAGACACCTTGAATAAACATTATTCCAAAGAAGATATACAAATGACCAATAAGCGTATGAAAAGATGCAGACATTTAGGTTGCTTCCATGTCCTGGCTACTGTAAACAGAGCTGCAATGAACATTGGGGTGCATGTATCCTTTCAAACAATGTTTTCTCTAGATATATGCCCAGGAGTGGGATTGCTGGATCTGGTTAAATCTTGGGTTATGGAAAAAGGCACCATAGGTTTGAATCTTGGTTCTACCACTGTTAGACTTTGTGAATGTGGTCAAGACAACCTATGCCTCTGGTGCCTTTTCTATTAAGGTAGGGATAATTGTAATATCTTCCTATGGGGATATGGAAAGAATATTTAGAACATTTCCTAGAACATGACAAGAACTCAAAAGTAGTTTATTAGTATTATTTTCCACACTGTAAATTTCATCAGGACAGGGCTCCTATCAGATTTTGATTGCCATTACGTGCACAGGTTCAGTAGGAAACATGGCATAGAATCCACTTCAATTATATATGTTAAATGAATTAATGTATGAGTGATTAATATCTGTATTAAGACTAAGGGTTACCATTTATGGTAATATAGGTCAGATACTATAAACGTAATTTTATATGCCTAATTAGAAGGAAATTACTGGTATTTTTAGATTAGGAAATTGAGATTCACAGATTAAAATTTGCTTTAAGGTCTTTCAAATATAAAGAAACATAGGTGGAACTCAGAGCAGACATATTTGACTTCCAAGTATTTTCTAGTTCCATAATATTATGCTATTCCTCAAACTATCACAGAAAAGTCTCATTAAAAAAATATTATCCTAATTAAATATTAGCTTTGAGACTGAGTGTGTTTTGCCACATTCATCATTGAATCTAAGGTTTCCCTAAGCTTCCTAAATGATTTTTTTTTAAATGTGCATACATTATAGTTTACTGTTTATGCTGTAAAAGGTCAAAGGGCTTTGATACATGTATTATTCATGTGTTTGCAATTACAATATCACAAATAATGGTTTTATCATCCTAAAATAATTCCCTGTGCTTCCTTTCTTCAACCCACCTCACTCTGCCCAAACTTCTGGCAACTACTGAACATTTTATTGTCTCTATAGCTTTACCTTTCCCAGAATGTCATACAATTGGAATCATACAATATGTAGAACTTTCAAACTGACTTCTTTCACTTGGTAACATGTATTTAAAGTTACTCCATGTCTTTTCATGGATTGATAGCTTATTTATTTTAGTTGCAAAATGGCATATCATTGTATGGATGTACCACAGTTTGTTAATCCATTGACTTATTTGAAGGATATTTTGATTGCTTCTTGCTCTTGATGATTATAAAACTACTATAAACATTTAAGTGTGGGTTTTTGTGTGGTCGTATGATTTAAAGTCAGTTGGATAAGTAGAGAGGAGTGTTATATTACATGGCAAATTTATATTTACTTTTTAAAGAAACTGCCAAAATGTCTATAGCATTTTGCATATTCATCAGCAGTGAATGAGAATTCCTGTTGCTCCACATCTTTGTCAGCACTTGGTATTGCCAATTATTTAAGGGGCCAACCACCCTCACTGTTCTAATCGTAGCACAATAATTAATTACCTGAGACATACTGGCCTATTCCTATTTAAAATTTTTTTTTTCACATTAAGATTTTGTCTTCTCCTAAACCAGCTTGTAAAGAATTGTTCTTTTTCCTGGAGATTTTTGTAGTGGATTTACTGGTTCTTTTACTAGCTGTCTATTTTTCTGGGTTGTTCTCAATTTTTATGACCCACTACTTCCTTATCTGCTAATGCTGTTATTCTTTCACTCTTTTAACATTTTCTGTCATCTAAATGAAAACTCTGGAAGAAGGAAAAGATGATGCTTCCGCTCTGTATACATCCAAGAACCAAATACTCATCTTTTTAAATGTTTATTTAATAGGGATATTTTTGTGTAAACATATGCATATTTTTTCAGAAATTTACTAAGATTTTCCTTGTAGCTTAACAATTCTAGAACATTTTCCTATGCTTTTTTATAAGGAAGTTATACCAACTGTACAAATACAGATTTGTAAGTCTTATTAAGGATCATCTAGGTAAGGCATATAGAAAATATAGGTAGTACATAGAAGAAAGTTAAGAGCAATCAATTAATTAGGGACTGCAAAACTCAACTTTATTCTTCAAAGGAGGCTGAGAAAGAGAGAGTAGTAATATAAGAAGAATACCAGGAGTATGTTGTATACTTTCATTATTTAAGCTATATGTAGAAAATATTTCAAGAATTATGTGGTCAACTCTGATAAATTCTGCTGTGAAGTTGAGTCAATCAAGAGCAGAGAACTGGCAAGACGTTCATCTTAGTTAACCTTGAGGGAGCCATTTCTGCTTGGAAGTGGGTTGAATAATTCTGTAAATCACCTATATGGCAGTATCTTATTTTCTATATTTGGCTACATTGGAGGCTAAAGGCGACCCAGTATTTTTGACAGCAGAGGTAGAAAGTGTGTGGTCAAGAAGATCTTAACCATCTTGTCAGCCCATATATGATTTTCTTCCTCTGATACATACAATAAAATTATTCCAACATTATATTTTTTTGGATTAAACACCATGTTTCACCAAATATGAGATGCTATTAATCACAGAATGCACCATTATTCTATGTATCACTAAGAATAAAGGAAAGAAAGAAAAAATAATACAAGCAAAATCTTAATCATAGCCAATGAAATTATAGCAACATCATCAATTGTAAGACATATACCAATTACAGAGATGTTAAGATGTAGGGAAAATTGTGTCTTTGAATTGATGATGTATTGTAAATATCCTCTTAAATAAGTTGAGATATTACTTTTGCATTAAGCAAACTCACAAAGAAACCAATCAGTAAACAAAGAAATAGTTTCAGGCCAATGATGAATTCCTTAACATCCAGGCAATAAATAAAAGAATGTTCCCTAATCATGAATAGAGATCCATTAAAGAGAGTACAGAAAAGAAAAACTATTCTGTGTGTAAGTATGTTTGAATCCTGCACTATGTCTAGCTTGCTTGTTTTAGTGTCTGCTTGTGGTTGAGGCACAGGATATATTTTAAAAATTGATCAATATTGTATTATGTAGATTAATGCAAACATTGGTTAATTATTTTTATTTATTTGTTTGTTTACTTATTTATTTATTTTTTAGTGAATTATTTTTAAATGGTAAGTTTATTTGAAATTTTGATTGCCAGGTCACTGGAGGATAAGTAATTTGAGAAAAATAAAAAGATAAATATTGAAATATTGGTGGTGCTAAGAATGAGCTTTACTTTTATCTTGGTAGCAAAAATTGACACAATTAACATGATGCTTGTATATGATAAAAAGCATTTTTCTCTTTTCTTTAGGTCAAGTCAGTAGGAACTTTAAAGTGGTGGTCAATTCCCTCTCTCTCTCTCTATCTTCCTCTGTTTCTCTGTCAGGTTTCCTTCTAATTGTGCATGTCACCATGATGAGATCTATTTGAAGGGCATAACAAATTCAATTTAAAAAGTATGTTAAATTGGTGGGCCTCAGATAACCATGGGTCTGTGATGTTGGTGGGAATACTTCTTAGAAGTAATGGATTCAGAGATTATAGGCAGAAACAACACTTTATTTCTTCTTTGAAGGATATTTTAAATGCTAACATTATCTTTATTTATTCCTTTGACACTCAGTGTAATTGTCCCTCAGGTTTTAAGTAATTTTGTGACTGGGGCCTCTGGATTTCTAGTTATTACCTTATTAGTCTTTAACTGAATGAACTTTGCCAATGGCAAGTTATTCTAATATAAAATTTTGAGAAAATAGTATGTGAAAAATCTGTATATTAAAGCACGAAAAGCCTTTCAAATTCAGCATTGTGTCTTCAACTTACAGAACCTCTTAAAGCAAGAAAACAATATATTTAAGTGGATTTATACATAGTGGTATTAGGTGATATACCTCATGCAAATAGATAAAGAATTTATTGAAAGCATGACCTATTTACCTAAAAGAATTGTCCTGTTAAATTATATATTCAGAATTCTATAAAGCTTTTGCTAATAGCTATACAATACCAGGCTTATTTCACTTTTTTCTAAAACTAGATAGTACTGAAGAAATCTGAAATATATATGGAAATATTTTAATAACTTTGAAAGAATACATACTCATCATATCCTTCTATCCAACTAGATTTTGGAGTAGAAATAAATTAAACAAAATTTTGGAATAGAAAGAAATTAAACAAAATTAGGTAGTAATAAGAAACAAGAAATATGTTTATGATTTACAGCTTATCTGAAGGACAAGTAAGTAAGCTAATAAGAATGTATTTGGAAAAAGAATCAATAACCTGGAAGAAACGTTTTTAAGAAAAAAATTGGCTTGGTAAGAAAAATATACATAAAATCTGTCCAGTAAAGAAAAAGAGGATTTATTACCAAGAAAAAATCAACAGTAGGTGATATTTCAAAAGAAGGAAACATAATAGGGTTACAAAGAGTGCATAAGGAAATATAATAGGATTACAAAGAGTGCATATGTCCTCAAAGAGTCCTAATTTAAAGAATGTAGATAAAATGAAACAAATAAATTTGAAATGTTTAAAAAATGGTAAATTCTATCTAATGGTAAAAATTTATCATTAAAATTTGACAGAAGAGGAAAATGATAATGAAGATTATACTTTTTGAATAGTGTCTATATGTGTACATGTTTTTGTGAGTGTGTATATGTGTATGTATAGAATATCCTAAATGTTATTATATGATATTATAGCAATTGTAGTAAAATAGAGATTGATTTCAATACAGACTGAAAACTATTGCCAAGAAAGAGTGTGATTAGGAGTTTTCAACGTTTAGCTCTCGTGGATGTGTGACTGATTAAAGGGTGTTCTATAAACTTCAGAAATGACAGTAGGGCTTCCCTGGTGGCACAGTGGTTGAGAATCTGCCTGCCGATGCAGGGGACTCGGGTTCGTGCCCCAGTCCGGGAAGATCCCACATGCCGCAGAGAGGCTGGGCCCGTGAGCCATGGCCGCTGAGCCTGTGCATCCGGAGCCTGTGATCCGCAATGGGAGAGGCCACAACAGTGAGAGGCCCGTGTACTGCCAAAAAAAAAAAAAAAAAAAAAAAAAGACAGTAAAATAAATCATAATAAACATGGAAAAATTGGTTGGTGACATGGAAATAAATACAAATTTGAATGTGAAAATCTATCTATAAATTCACATAAAACAAAAATTGAGAAGCAGATGAATATGAAAGAGGTAAGATCAGAAAATATGTATATCACAGGAGAGGCATTTAAAATTTTGTCCTTGAGAAAAATAAAATTTACGAGTGACTTTAAATATTGATATAAACAAGTTCGTATTTTCAGAAGATCATTATGAGGCCCAGTAGCATGTTCCCCTCTGGTCACCAGCGCTATATGCCCTAGAGCTATTCACCTTGTGGTCTGCACATGCCCTTCTATTGTGGTGGGCCAACTACTGAGGTGCATTGGTAGGCAGGGTAGCCACTGAACTATTGGCTGCAAGGCTTTGCCTCCCTATGATGGCTGTGGGTCCACTGGAAAGTGGGACTGGGCCCTCAGACAGTTTTCTCCAGGGCTGGGGAGGCTGGGGGTTGGTGCAGTCTGCTGGTGAGCAGGGTCAGATCCCTGGCACAAACAGGCTAGAGCTAGGATTCCAAAACAGTGCTTGCCAGTGACAATGTTATCGTGGTAGAACAAACTCCCCAAAAAGGCTGTTGCCAGCCTCTCCATCCACAGGAGGATTTCCAAGACCAGCAAGTGAGTCTGACCCAGGTTCCTTACAAACTACTGCCTTTGTGCTTAGACTCGGAGAGTATGAGACTTTGCACCTTAAGAGCAGAGTCCCTGTTTCCTTTAGCCCTCTGGCTCTCTCCAACATAAAACCCACTGTTTTTCAAACAGTGGCTTGTCTTTCTAGTGCAGGACTCCCAGGTTGGAGACTCTACTATGGGTCTCTGATTCCTTGCTCCTTGGATAGAGCTTCTATGGTGGTGATATTCTACCTGTTTGTGGGTCACCAACCTGGGGGTGTGGGTCCTGAATTTATCACATCTCTGGCCCTCTACCTATCCTGTTGTGATTCCTTCTTTATGTCTTTAGTTGTGGAAAATCTTTTCTACTTATCCTCAGGCCATTATCATAGGTAGCTGCTCTGTATCAGTTGTAATTTTCATGTGCTCATGGCAGGAGGTGAGTTCAGTGCCGTCCTATTCTGCTGTCTAGGTCCACCTCCTCTGGAAATATTTTATATGGTCATAAGAAATGTATTTCTTATTCAACGATTTTTGCATATGAATGCTAAATATTTTAGGGGAAAATGCTGTCTACACAGGCTTTTAAGATGAATTTATAAAAATGCTTCTGTATAATGCAACATTTTTGAACCATTATTATTATTATCATTATTATTATTATTATTTGTGGTATGTGGGCCTCTCGCATTGCGGAGCACAGGCTCCGGACGCACAGGCTCAGCAGCCATGGCTCACGGGCCAAACCACTCCGCAGCACATGGGATCTTCCCAGACCGGGGCACCAACTCGTGTCCCCTGCATCGGCAGGCGGACTCTCAACCACTGCGCCACCAGGGAAGCCCGATACATTATTTTTGTAAAATAAATTATGGGAAAGTGAAACAATCATAACATTTTAACCTATTCTATAATTTTAAAAAAATCTGCTTTTCTCCATATAGATGCTATAGAGAAATTATAGGTCATTTTTGGATGTGTTACATTTTTGGTTTTGAAGTTCATCACCATTTTTTGAAGCTTAAGAGGGGATATTTTCAATTGGCAAAGAGAGTCTAAGTGGTTTGAAAAACATTACAGAGAAAGATAATATACCTAAAATGTCACTTTGTCTAATTGACAGAATTTAATGAGAAATTTTCTATCTTTTTAAAAAATTTTTTATTAGTTTCTGCTTTATAACAAAGTGAATCAGTCATACATATACATCTGTTCCCAGATCCCTTCCCTCATGCATCTCCCTCCCTCCCACCCACCCCATCCCACCCTTCCAGGCGGTCACAAAACACCGAGCTGATCTCCCTGTGCTCTGCAGCTGCTTCCCACTAGATATCTACCTTACGTTTGGTAGTGTATATATGTCCATGCCTCTCTTTCGCTTTGTCACAGCTTACCCTTCCCCCTCCCCATATCCTCAAGTCCATTCTCAAGTAGGTCTGTGTCTTTATTCCCATTTTACCTCTAGGTTCTTCATGATACATATTTTTTTAAATTCCATATACATGTGTTAGCATACGGTATTTATCTTTCTCTTTCTAACTTACTTCACTCTGTATAACAGACTCTAGGTCTATCCACCTCATTACAAATAGATCAGTTTCGTTTCTTTTTATGGCTGAGTAATATTCCATTGTATATATGTGCCACATCTTCTTTATCCATTCATCCAATGATGCACACTTAGGTTGTTTCCATCTCTGGGCTATTGTGAATAGAGCTGCAATGAACATTTTGGTACATGTCTCTTTTTGAATTATGGTTTTCTCAGGGTATATGCCTAGTAGTGGGATTGCTGGGTCATATGGTAGTTCTATTTGTAGTTTTTTAAGGAACCTCCATACTGTTCTCCATAGTGGCTGTACCAATTCACATTCCCACCAGCAGTGCAAGAGTGTTCCCTTTTCTCCACACCCTCTCTAGCATTTATTGTTTCTAGATTTCTTGATGATGACCATTCTGACTGGTGTGAGATGATATCTCATTGTAGTTTTGATTTGCATTTCTCTAATGATTAATGATGTTGAGCATTCTTTCATGTGTTTGTTGGCAGTCTGTATATCTTCTTTGGAGAAATGCCTATTTAAGTCTTCTGCCCATTTTTGGATTGGGTTGTTTGTTTTATTGCTATTGAGCTGCATGAGTTGCTTATAAATTTTGGAGATTAATCCTTTGTCAGTTGCTTCATTTGCAAATATATTCTCCCATTCTGAGGGTTGTCTTTTGGTCTTGTTTATGGTTTCCTTTGCTGTGCAAAAGCTTTGAAGTTTCATTAGGTCCCATTTGTTTATCTTTGTTTTTAAATCCATTTCTCTAGGAGGTGGGTCCAAAAGGATCTTGCTGTGATTTATGTCATAGAGTGTTCTGCCTATGTTTTCCTCTAAGAGTTTGATACTGTCTGGCCTTACATTTAGGTCTTTAATCCATTTTGAGCTTATTTTTGTGTATGGTGTTAGGGAATGATCTAATCTGATACTTTTACATGTTCCTGTCCAGTTTTCCCAGCACCACTTATTGAAGAGGCTGTACTTTTTCAACTGTACATTCCTGCCTCCTTTATCAAAGATAAGTTGACCGTATGTGCGTGGGTTTATCTCTGGGCTTTCTATCCTGTTCCATTGATCTATCTTTCTGTTTTTGTGCCAGTACAACACTGTCTTGATTACTGTAGCTTTGTAGTATAGTCTGAAGTCAGGGAGCCTGATTCCTCCAGCTCCGTTTTTCGTTCTCAAGATTGCTTTGGCTATTCAGGGTCTTTAGTTTTTCCAAACAAATTTTGAAATTTTTTGTTCTAGTTCTGTGAAAAATGCCAGTGGTAGTTTGATAGGGATTGCATTGAATCTGTAGATTGCTTTGGGTAGTAGAGTCATATTCACAATATTGATTCTTCCAATCCAGGAGCATGGTATATCTCTCCATCTATTTGTATCATCTTTAATTTCTTTCATCAGTGTCTTATAATTTTCTGCATACAGGTCTTTTATCTCCTTAGGTAGGTTTATTCCTAGGTATTTTATTCTTTTTGTTGCAATGGTAAATGGGAGTGTTTTCTTGATTTCATTTTCAGATTTTTCATTATTAGTGTACAGGAATGACAGAGATTTCTGTGCATTAATTTTGTATTTTGCTCCTGTTCCAAATGCATTGATTAGCTCTAGTAGTTTTCTGGTAGCATCTTTAGGCTTCTCTATGTATAGTATCATGGAATCAGAAAACAGTGACAGCTTTACTTCTTCTTTTCCAATTTGGATTCCTTTTATTTCCTTTTCTTCTCTGATTGCTTTGGCTAGAACTTCCAAAACTCGGTTGAATAAGAGTGGTGAGAGTGGGCAGCCTTGTCTTGTTCCTGATCTTAGTGGAAATGGTTTCAGTTTTTCACCATTGTGGACGATGCTGGCTGTGGGTTTGTCATATATGGCCTTCATTATGTTGAGGAAAGTTCCCTCTATGCCTACTTTCTGCAGGGTTTTATCATAAATGGTTGTTGAATTTTGTCGAAAGCTTTCTCTGCATCTATTGAGATGATCATATGGTTTTTCTCCTTCAATTTGTTAATATGGTGTATCACGTTGATTGATTTGCATATATTGAAGAATCCTTGCATTCCTGGAATAAACCCCACTTGATCATGGTGTATGATCCTTTTAATGTGCTGTTGGATTCTGTTTGCTAGTATTTTGTTGAGGATTTTTGCATCTATGTTCATCAGTGATATTGGCCTGTAGTTTTCTTTCTTTGTGACATCCTTGCCCGGTTTTGGTATCAAGGTGATGATGGTCTCATTGAATGAGTTTGGGAGTGTTCCTTCCTCTGAAATTGTTTGGAAGAGTTTGAGAAGGATGGGTGTTAGCTATTCTCTAAATGTTTGATAGAATTCGCCTGTGAAGCCATCTGGTCCTGGGCTTTTGTTTCTTCAAAGATTTTTAATCACAGTTTCAATTTCAGTGCTTGTGATTGGTCTATTGGCAGGTTGTGCATTTCTAAGAATTTGTCCATTTGTTCCAGGTTGTCCATTTTATTGGCATAGAGTTTCTTGTAGTAATCTCTCATGATCTTTTGTATTTCTGCAGTGTCAGTTGTTACTGCTCCTTTTTCATTTCTAATTCCATTGATTTTAGTCTTCTCCCTTTTTTTCTTGATAAGTCTGGCTAATGGTTTATCAATTTTTTTTATCTTCTCAAAGAACCAGCTTTTAGTTTTATTGATCTTTGCTATCGTTTCCTTCATTTCTTTTTCATTTATTTCTGATCTTTATGATTTCTTTCCTCCTGCTAATTTTGGGGGTTTTTTGTTCTTCTTTCTCTAATTGCTTTAGGTGCAGTGTCAGGTTGCTTACTCGAGATGTTCCCTGTTTCTTAAGGTGGGATTGTATTGCTATAAACCTCCCCCTTAGAACTGCTTTTGTTGCGTCCCATAGGTTTTGGGTCGTCGTGTCTCCATTGTCATTTGTTTCTAGGTATTTTTTTATTTCCTCTTTGATTTCTTCAGTGATCACTTCGTTATTGAGTAGTGTATTGTTTAGCCTCCATGTGTTTGTATTTTTTACAGATCTTTTAATGTAATTGATGTCTAGTCTCATAGCATTGTGGTCGGAAAAGATACTTGATACAATTTCAATTTTCTTAAATTTACCAAGGCTTGATTTGTGACCCAAGATATAATCTATCCTGGAGAATGTTCCATGAGCACTTGAGAAAAATGTGTATTCTGTTGTTTTTGGATGGAATGTCCTATAAATATCAATTAAGTCCATCTTGTTTAATGTATCATTTAAAGCTTGTGTTTCCTTATTTATTTTCATTTTGGATGATCTGTCTATTGGTGAAAGTGGGGTGTTAAAGTCCCCTACTATGAGTGTGTTACTGTCTATTTCCCCTTTTATGGCTGTTAGTATTTGCCTTATGTATTGAAGTGCTCCTATGTTGGGTTCATAAATATTTACAATTGTTATATCTTCTTCTTGGATCGATCCCTTGATCATTATGTAGTGTCCTTCTTTGTCTCTTCTAATAGTCTTTATTTTAAAGTCAATTTTGTCTGATATAAGAATCGCTACTCCAGCTTTCTTTTGATTTCCATTTGCATGGAATATCTTTTTCCATCCCCTTACTTTCAATCTGTATGTGTCTCTAGGTCTGAAGTGGGTCTCTTGTAGACAGCATATATATGGGTCTTGTTTTTGTATCCATTCAGCCAATCTGTGTCTTTTGGTGGGAGCATTTAGTCCATTTACATTTAAGGTAATTATTGATATGTATGTTCCTATTCCCATTTCCTTAATTGCTTTGGGTTCGTTATTGTAGGTATATTCCTTCTGTTGTGTTTCTTGCCTAGAGAAGTTCCTTTAGCATTTGTTGTAAAGCTGGTTTGGTGGTGCTGAACTCTCTCAGCTTTTGCTTGTCTGTAAACGTTTTAATTTCTCCATCAAATCTGAATGAGATCCTTGCTGGGTAGAGTAATCTTGGTTGTAGGTTTTTCTCCTTCATCCCTTTAATTATGTCCTGCCACTCCCTTCTGGCTTGTAGAGTTTCTGCTGAGAGGTCAGCTGTTAACCTGATGGGGATTCCCTTGTGTGTTATTTGTTTTTTTTTTCCTTTGCTCCTTTTAATATGATTTCTTTGTGCTTAATTTTTGACAGTTTGTTTAATATGTGTCTTGGCGTATTTCTCCTTGGATTTATTCTGTATGGGACTCTCTGTGCCTCCTGGACTTGATTAACTATTTCCTTTCCCATGTCAGGGACGTTTTCAACTATAATCTCTTCAAATATTTTCTCAGTCCCTTTCTTTTTCTCTTCTTCTTCTGGAACCCCTATAATTCAAATGTTGGTGCGTTTAATGTTGTCCCAGAGGTCTCTGAGACTGTTCTCTGTTCTTTTCATTCTTTTTTCTTTATTTTGCTCTGCATCAGTTATTTCCACTATTTTATCTTCCACCTCACTTATCCGTTCTTCTGCCTCAGTTATTCTGCTATTGATCCCATCTAGAGTATTTTTCATTTCATTTATTGTGTTTTTAATCGATGCTTGATTCATCTTTAGTTCTTCTAGGTCCTTGTTAACTGTTTCTTGCATTTTGTCTATTCTATTTCCAAGATTTTGGATCTTGGAAGTAGAATCTTGGATCATCTTTACCATCATTCTTCTGAATTCTTTTTCAGGTAGACTGCCTATTACCTCTCATTTGTTACGTCTGGTAGGTTTTTATCTTGCTCCTTCACCTGCTGTGTGTTTTTCTGTCTTCTCATTTTGCTTATCTTACTGTGTTTGGGGTCTCCTTTTTGCAGGCTGCAGATTCATAGTTCCCGTTGTTTTTGGTGTCTGTCCTCAGTGGCTAAAGTTGTTTCAGTATGTTGTGTAGGCTTCCTGGTGGGGGGGACTAGTGCCTGTGTTCTGGTGGTTGAGGCTCGATCTTGTCTTTCTGGTGGGCAGGTCCACGTCTGGTGGTGTGTTTTGGGGTGCCTGTGGCCTTATTATGTTTTTAGGCAGCCTCTCTGCTAATGGGTGGTGTTGTGTTCCTGCCTTGCTAGTTGCTTGGCATAGGGTGACCCGCACTGTAGCTTGCTGTTCGTTGACTGAACCTGGGTGCTGGTGTTGAGATGGAGATCTCTGGGAGATTTTTGTCACTTGATATTATGTGGAGCTGGGAGGTCTCTTGTGGACCCGTGTCCTGAAGTTGGCTCTCCCAGTTCAGAGGCACAGCACTGACTTCTGGCTGCAGCACCAAGAGCCTTTCATCTACCCGGCTCAGAATAAAAGGGAGAAAAAGTAGAATGAAAGAATTAGTAGTAGAAAGAAAGAGAGAGAGAAAGAAAGGAAAAAGAAAGAAAGGAAGGAAGGAAGAAAGAAAGAAAGGAGGGAGGGAGGGAGGAAGGATGGAAAGAATGAAAGAAAGAGAGGAGGGAGGGAGGAAGGAAAGAAAGAGTGAATGGAAGAAGGGAGGGAGGGAGGAAGGAAAGAAAGAAAGAAAGAAAGAAAGACAAGAGGGAGGGAGGGAGGAAGGAAAGAAAAAGAAAGAGTGAAAGGAAGAATGATGGGAGGGAGCGAGGAAGGAAAGAAAGACAGGAGGGAGGGAGGGATGAAGGAAAGAAAAAGAAAGAGTGAAAGGAAGAAAGGAGAGAGGGAGGGAGGAAAGAAAGAAAGAGAGAAAGATGGAAAGGAGGGGCGGAGTGAAGGAGGGAGGAAGGGAAGGTAGGAAATAAAGAAAGAGCAGGTAAAGTAAAATAGAATAAATTATAAAATATAGTAGCATTATTAAAATTAAAAAGTAATTATTGAATAAAAAACGGACAGATAGAACCCTGGGACATATGCTGGAAGCAAAGCTATACAGAGAAAATCTCACACAGAATCATACATATACACATTCACAAAAAGAGAGCAGGGGGAAAAATCGAAAATCTCACTCTCAAAGTCCACCTTCTCAATTTGGGATAATTCGTTGTAAAAAGAGGAATAGGGGGAAAAGTCTTAAATCTGGTCCTCAAAGTCCACCTCCTTAATTTGGGATAATTCGTTGTAAAAAGTGGAAAAGGGGGAAAAGTCTGAAATCTTGCTCTCAAAGTCCACCTCCTTAACTTGGGATAATTCGTTGTAAAAAGAGGAAATGGGGGAAAAGTCTGAAATCTTGTCCTCAAAGTCCACCTCCTCAATTTGGGATGATTTGCTGTCCATTCATGCACTCCACAGACGCAGGGCACATCAAGTGGACCGTGGAGCTTTAATCCGCTGCCTCTGAGGCTGCAAAGAGAGATTTCCCTTTCTCTTCTCTGCTCTTACAGCTCCTGGGTCTCAGCCTTGGACCTGGCCCCGCCTCTGCGTGTAGGTCGCCGGAGGGCGTCCTTTCTTCGCTCAGACAGGACGGGTTTAAAGGAGCCGCTGATTCAGGGGCTCTGGTTCACTCAGGCATAGGGGAGGGAGGGGCGCGCAGTGTGGGGAGGGCCTGCGGCAGCAGAGGCCGGTGTGACGTTGCAGCAGCCCGAGGCGCTCCGTGCGCTTTCCTGGGAAAGCTGTCCCTGGGTCCCAGGACCCCGGCAGTGGCAGTGTGCACAGGCTCCCCGGAAGGCAGGTTGGACAGTGACCTGCACTCGCACACAGGCCTTGTGGCGGCAGCAGCAGCCCCAGCGTCCCACGCCCGTCTCCAGCGTCCGCGCCTTTAGCCGCGGCTCCCGCCCGTCTCTGGTGCTTCTTTAAGCAGCTCTCTTAATGCCCTCTCCTCGCGCACCAGGAAACAAAAGGGAAGAAAAAGTCTCTTGCCTCTTCGGCAGCTCCAGACTTTTTCCCCGGACTCCCTCCGGGCTAGCCGTGGTGCACTAACCCCTTCAGGGTCTCTTCCTGCCTCCAGCCCCAGTCCTCTCCCTGCGCTCCGACTGAAACCCGTTACCCAAGCCTCAGCTCCCAGCCACGCCCGCCCCGGCGGCCGAGTAGACAAGCCTCTCGGGCTGGTGTGTGCCTGAGGGCACCGATCCTCTGTGCCGGAGTCTCTCCGCTTTGCCCTCCACACCCCTGTTGCTGTGCTCTCCTCCGCTACTCCAAAGCTTTCCCCCTCCGCCACCTGCAGTCTCCGCCCGTGAAGGGGCTTCTAGTGTGTGGAAACCTTTCCTCCTTCACGGCTCCCTCCCACTGGTGCAGGTCCCGTCCCTATCCTTTTGTCTCTGTTTATTCTTTTTTCTTTTGTCCTACCCATGTATGTGGGGAGTTTCTTACCTTTTGGGGAGTCTGAGGTCTTCTGTCAGCGTTCAGTAGGTGTTCTGTAGGAGTTGTTCCACGTGTAGATGAATTTCTGATGTATCTGTGGGGAGGAAGGTGATCTCCGCGTCTTACTCTTCCGCCATCTTCCTCCAGGCTCCCTATTCTTTAGGGAACCAGACGTACGTTGATCCTTAGGCGCTGGGTCAGAAATTTTCTATCTTAAGATTCAGATATGAGTTTTCAATCAGACCATTATCTTTTCTGCAATAATCTGTCTTCTAGACTTAAATTAGGGCAAACATGAAAGGCTGACCACCTGGTGAAACTGAAAATAAAATTCACTCCTTTTTTTCAATATTACCATATGTATTCTGAAATATGTTTGTTCAAAAACTTGCACCTACTTTGTTACAAAATAATAAGTGATATCTATGTAGATTCTCTCTCTCTCCCTCTCTCTCTGTATGTGAGTGTAAGAAATGCAAGAACAATTTTAGTATATCCATTTAATATAGTGTTTCTAGCATAGATTTGATTAAACTCACATGCCTTATTTATATTCTAATAAAATGTTATTTATGTACTTTCTAAAAGTACATACAAGCTTTCATTTTTGGTATAGGACAAACTTGGGCTTCATTCTTAGCTCTGCTATTCAAGCTGATGAATTTGAGAACTTTCCTTAACTTCTCCGATTTTCAGTCTTACAATCTGTAAATTAATGTAATAGTACTACCATATAGTCCTGTTTTTAGTATTAATGTAATGTTATTGGTGACTTATCCTAAGGATTGGTTTCATATAAGCCATTGCTTAAGCTCTCTTTTCTTCTATAGAGCTTGAAAAGTCAAGTCACCCACCTTTCCAGATTCTTTAGCATCTAGATGTGGACATGTTATGAATTCTGGCTAGTAAAATGTAAGCCAAAGCCTCTTGGGAAGGCTTCTGGGAATATTTCATTTATGAAAAAGGTTCAATTGGCATATCACTTGGAATTTTTGCCCTTATTTCTGCCCAGAATGTGGAAACAATGCCTGGAAGTGAAAATCATCTTGCAAAGAGGAGGATGAATGCCATGTGCTAGAGATAGTGGAGCTCAAAGATTAAAAAAAAGAAAAAAAATATCTTCCCTAATTAACATCTTTGAACCTTTGAACTAACCCTGGGTTACTGTCACTAGAATTCTTAAATGGTTGAATAAAGTATTTACTTGTTCAAGACACTGTTAGTTTTTAACTTTTGTTTGCTTGTTTTTGTTTGTGGGAAACACTCCTTGTTTTTATTATGTGTACAGAGTCTAAGAATTCTGTTAACATAATTTTTTTCTGATATATTTTAATCTTCTCCCAACCGCTTTACTGACTCCTATAGTACAGGAGAAAGAAACAAAAAACAAACTATGGAAAATTAGAAAATCTTCACACTGTACAGTTAGGTATTAGCTTGTTGCTTTTGTTTTTTTCTTTTTTTTTTTTTTTTACTTTTTATTGGAGTATAGTTGCTTTACAATGTTGTGTTAGTTTCTACTGTGCAACAAAGTGAATCTAGCTTGTTACTTTGAATAGCAGAATTACAGAGTAGCAGAACTTCTCAGGAACACTGTTGTTGTAATATTCACTCATTTTAAAGCAGAATACCACTGTTCTACACATCACAACAATCAGTCAGATCAAGTACCTATCTCATCAATAAGTCATGGCTATTTTAATAAGGAGATGAGACGCGTATTTTACAATTTATAATTTTTAGTGAAATTTTATCACATTGTTCATAAACAACTCAAAGTTTTTCTCCCGTTTCAGCTCTTTCATCCCTCAGTTTCTTTGGAGACATGGCCCCTCAAAATCATCTTGAATGTCTAAGCCATTCAGCTCTTACTTCCATCCTGTCAAATCTTTTTCTTCACAATTATGTCCATGGTGAGAATGGGAAGATGTACAGGGTGAACCTCAGTTAATTTTGTAAAAACTACAATGAAATGAAAATGAAGTAAACAGGAACTATTTTAAATGTTCATTATTTTATAAAATTAGGCAAAAAGAAAAAAATTACTTATAGTAACTGATTGTGAAACCTAGTAGTACTATTCCTCAAGGGACTGCATTTTGTTACCAAAAAAGTGGTTTAATGTTACTACATCAGATATACTTATTAGTGTGTAATTTAGTGACAAAAGATAAAGAGAGTGAAATAAAACTGCCTAAGCTTGTGCTTCCTTTTAATTATGAGCACTTGTGTATGGGAAATATACAGGTTTAAAACCCAGATGTTTTAAAATTCAAAGATGATGCTACACTATGTTATGTAAATAAGCAAGGTTATTGACAACTATATCATCACTGCCTACTTGGAGGCCAAATTTTAAGGAGATACCTTTATCCTCTATAATTTGAAGTTAAAAAAAATATCTGGATACAGTCAGTTCATTCAAACAAAATGTACATTTCTTTTTTTCACTTTCTTTGTATCTTGGGCCTAAATATTTATTATTTATTTATTTATTTATTTATATTCTACTTTTTCAATCTTTGAGCATAAAATATAATATTATACGTCTGCTCATTGACAAGAGAGTCCTGCATCAAAGTGGCCTGACTTGTTCAATTAGAGAAGGAGTTTGTTCTTTATTCCTCTTCCCAAAACAGAACTCTCTGTCTTGTGGCAGCAACAGCAATTTATACCCATGCTTTTTTCTTTTGGAGATTGGCAGAAGAAGCAGGCTGCAAACAAAGACAGGCTTCTCTGTGCTTTAGTGGCAATTTAACTTCTTGTTCATCTTAACATATAAGCAAATCCTATTGAAAAACAACTCAGAGACTATTCATTGTGGAGAGTTTCTAACTTCTAAAATGTGCTGTATTAACCTATACATGTTAATACAAAAGTAATATACATGTACTTTTGGTTTGGTGCTCATATTTATAAAATATTTTCATCAGGAATATTCATCTTTAGTTTTCTTCCTATGAAACATGGGGTACCAAAATAAGATTTGTTTGTTCTTTATCACTCCAAAAATTGCTAAATGATAGAAATGGCCAAAAAACAGAAAAGAACTATTTTTCAGAAGAATTTGGTGAGGAAAAAGATTTTTTTGAGACCTTAAAACATGTCAGGCACAGGCTTGGTGCACTGCTTACATTATCTCATTTAACCCTAAAAATAATTCTGTAAAGTTAGATGAATTACATCATTTTAGATGATAAAATTGAAGCTGAGTGGAATTAGGTAATGCTCTCCAGGGTCAATGGCTGGCTATCAAACTACAAAGTTGGAATTCAAGCAGATGCTTGTTTATCCTGAAATCTCTTTTATCCAGTATGTATGTTGGGGGAGGGAATGAGGTTTGATGGTTAATTTGCTACCCTGAGCCCCAGAAATTCTAGGGAGAAACAGCAAAATGGTTTCATTCCTATCTGTTTCATACCTTTGGCTCTCATGTAAAATATGATCTAAAGAAAATATTCTTCTGCTAAGATAAATGTGAAAGCTGCCACTATTAACACACAAACAACTATTTTAAGAAAGACTGCATAGCTGTGAAGAAACCGTCTTTTTCTAAAATCTTTGTCACAATTTTCTCATTTTCACTAGTTTCAATTGTTTGTTAGCTTATTATGCCTCTATGTGTGTTTCCCAAATGGGTGTGGATATAACACTGAAAGTTTGCTGATACAAAGAATCCTGGCCCACAAAACTGAGGAGCCAGAACAGGATGAATAAATTTCAGTATTCAGCATAAAGAGATGATGAAATTTGAGAAACAAGCAGAGTAATGTGGAAAGATACAAACTTGTGATGTTAGGTAGGTTCCCAGGGATTACATCCTCTGTAGAGTGAATTAAAGAGAATAATATGGAATTGATTGAGTTCATTTAACTCATAATTGATTGTTTATTATTTCTAACATTACTTAGAATAAAGCTGAAATATATAGATTAAATTTCATTCGTGTAAAAACTAAGTTATATATTATTTGTACCCATAATTTTCAGGAAATGCTATACATATTAGAAAATTATTATCTTACTACATAGTTGTCTTGAGATTCTAGTGTTGTTTTGTCATTGACACATCATTTTTCCTATATTTCCTTGCATGTAGTGAAGATTCAGGAAAGAGTGTTAAAAGAGGCAATGAAATGAACTTTGCTAATTTCTGAAAAACACAAAATGATCACTTCTTTTAAAATAGTCTCATTGTGTTAGGTAGAATAATGTACCATCTCCTCCAAATAAGTCTGTTAGGTTCTAATCCCTGTGACACGTGAATCTGTTCTCTCAGATGGCTAAATGGATTTTGCAGAGGTGATTAAAGATCTTGAGATTGGAAGATTATAGTGTAATATCCTGGTGGGCCTAATGTAATCACTAAGATTTTTTTAAGAGAGAGTCAGGAAGAGGTAGTCAGGGGAGGTGATGTAAGGAGAAAAGCAGAGTTTGGAATGCTACAACCACAAGCCAACTGATGCAGGCAGCCTCTAGAAGCTGGAAAAGACAAGTAATATATTCTCTTTTATAGCTTCCAGTAGGAAAGCAGTTATGCTGACACCTTGACTTTAGCCTTGTAAGACTCATTTCACACTTATGACTTCTAGAGCTAATGAATTTGTGTTGTTTTAAGACACTGGGCTTGTGGTAGTTAGTTATATCAGAAATAGAAAGGTATACACTCATCTACTTCTATAAAAATGACTTCCAGAAGATTGATAATCAGAAAAATCCAAGTCCATGTCTCTGTTAAGGTGTTGTTGTCATAGGATCATTTGCTGGTGATATAGAAGCATATAAGGGAAGCCATCTAATCTAATCTGAGGAAGTATGACTAGGAGTTAACTGCTATGCAGTAGACATAAGAGTTATCCAAGCTAAAGGGAAGTTGTGGAGGAATACGTAAGAAGAGGGAAGTACTTCTGTCAAAGGGAAAATGTATTTGTGAATAATTTATGTTGGTTAAGAGCTTGGAGAAATTCAGAACTGAAAGAACTCATATGGCTGAAATCTTCAAAGTAATGTGGAAAGTAGTATAAGATGAGACAGGTGAGCTGGAAAGAGTGTAGAACTATTGGTCATTTTAAGTTGGGCAATCAAAGATTTCACCTTTATTTTAGGAGCGCTTGGAAGCCATCAATGGATCTTGCTGAACAGGACTAGGGTAGTTTGGACTTGTGCTTTAATTAAACTATCCCATTTTATGGTATTCTACCCACATTATTCATTCACATATTTCAAAGCTGTTCTTCACCCCAACATTAAAAGCATCTGCAACAAGTATATGACAAGGGTCATTATAGTTTTAGGATATCATCCCAATATGCATCTGTAATAATGTAGACACCATAGATGATTGAGGTGTTTTGTACAATGAAATACCATAATTAAATCCTCATATTTCTGGGTACTGGGTAGGCAGTTTAGATAATTAATGAAAGTCAGTTAATTTTTCACATCATCTTAATCAATAAATTTCGATGGCCCCAATATCTCTCCCAGCCCTAATGTAAATGGAGATTAAAAAGAAAAATCACTGTGATTAAAAACAAATCTTCTATAAGTGAACTTTAAAATGAATGTGCCCCATGTGATAGTCATGGTCTGAGTTTTATTCCCAATTAAGTGTAATCTAGAAATGAATTAAAAATGACATTTGTAAATGGATGGAAAAGAAATCATATATAACAGTGATTTGATTTAAAGACCCAAAGATATTAGCTCTTCAAAAAAGTCTGAGGGTAAGAATGAATTGGCCTATGAAACTTCAGGTGTCAGTATTTCCCAGAGACAAATGAGGTATCACTAATTTTTACTTATTTGAATGGAACCGTTCTAAGTTTGATTAAGCTCTTTATTAAGAGGGGTACAGGATGACATATATATATATATACATATATATAATTTTATATAATCTTTATCAGTCATAATAAAAATTTAATGTGGGAAGAGTCCCATTGAAAATTGATTTTAGAAAGGGTAAAGAAAACTTCATGTGATGGCTCTAATTACAGTCAAGCTAAAGCATCTACAACCCTATCACATATTTCCAAATAGATTTAGATGTAATTTTTAAAAATTAAAATGGGTCCAGATCTTTTTGCATATTATCATAAATCTCCTACTGGTGGCTGAGTAACTCAGGTTGAAGCAGTAGGACTCAGTTAAAGTCTGTCTTAGGGTCAGGATATCTCTTCTATGCTGGCAAAATTTATGTTTTTCTCTACTCAAAGTACATGTTCTCATTTTTTAACTAGAATCATTAAATTCACATAAAAATACTTTAAGTACTATGAAATCATACAAACTCAAGGCACCATGTTCAGACTTGGAGATAGAACATCAGATTCTTAGACAAAAATGTAAAGGTTCTTCCAGACTGTCCTCCACGCATTAACTTCAATTTATCCCCCTTTCTCCCATTCAAATAATTATTTTTTCCTTCTTCATGATCCATTTCTAAAATAAAACCTTGTTGCTTATGGCATTATGTTATTCTTAAAATGATTTTAAGTGAGAGATTGAGTATAATGGCTGTGGTCCCTGAAGACATTATGATTTCTGGATTCATTTTCTTACGAATTTCAGATTTAATTCATGGTCTTCTGTGTTAGGAGACATTCGTGTAATTTTTTTTAACTCCAACTCCTTTATATTTAAGGTCTTGAGGTGGTTTGTGATACTTGAAACCAAAAATTTCCCTAGAGAAATACCTATTATTCACATAAGACAAAATTAGGATATAAATTACTTGTACTTATAATGTTAAACATCAAAACTGGTTAAAATACTTCTGAATAAAATAATGTAATTACTAAATTTCTATCAAGAAGTTTAGTACTTTAGACAATTATTTCTATTCTAAATGAAAAAGATCTGTCATGATGACTTTCTTAATTATCTGCAGAAATATTCTTTGGAATCATTAGGGGGTTAAATGACATATATATGTTCCACTTCCTTTTCAAATTTTCCAGTATCCTCCATTAGTAAGTGATAGTAAGGCTAATAGACTCCTTTTGGTTTTCTAAAATATTTTCATGAAAAAATCAGGGACAGCCTGGTTTAATCTAATCCTAAACAATGAAAAATGACATATGTAATGAACAATTTGTTTCTCAGTAGGATATTACCTATGCACTAAAACAACTCTGGTAGTGGATATATGTATACGTATAACTGATTCACTTTGCTGTACAGCAGAAATTAACACAATGTTGTCAATCAACTATACTCTAATAAAAATTAATTTAAAAAAATAATAAAATAAAACAATTCTGGTAAATTTTTTGACCATATACAGAGATTGCAAAACCAAGAAATTATTTTAAAATCCATATGAATTCTATGTGTATTTATATTTTATATATTATATATTAATAGAATTATGTTCATATGATATATTATATAATATCACATATGAATATAATATTACATATTAATATATGTTAGAAATATAATTTTTCAACTTTCATAAGCAGGAAAAATATAATCTGACATGGTTGTTGTTGGCAATTGGAAACTAAACAAATACAGGTTAAAATAATTTAAGATGAGGTTAGTCTGTCCCTTGGGAGGTTCTGTTTTGATCTGGATAACATAGAAATTAGTTTTTGGTTTCAGAAATAAGTATATAGTCACAGAGCGTAGAGATTAGTACTGACCTCTCACATTCCATTCTTCTTTTAGGGACAAATTAGGATTGGAGAAACCAGCTTCATCACTTGTAAGTAGAATGCATGTGTTCTTTTATGCATTTAATATCATGGCACTAGCAATTTGGAAATATGAATTAGGTTATTTATTTATTGGAAGCAAAATTTAAGGAAAACAGGGCTTTATTATCTCCATCTGTAGCTGAGGGATACTAATACTCATTTATGTTTGTGACTAATGTCACACAACTATGTAAAGACCTGGTTTTGCTGCTGATCATCAGGATTAACAGTTGACAAGGAATGCTGGGATTAAAACTAGGATGGGTGAGGACAAACTGGAACCCACCAAATTCTCAGTGGAGATATTTCTCACCACCTCTGAACAAGATGATCTTTCAGGGTGTCATGGCAACTGCTTCATCTTGATTCCCAAATCTCGTACAACTTCATTTTGACCAACTCTAACCTGTAATCACACAGGAAAGGTTATTTTGTGAAATTTAGTTCCTAGTGTAACCAAGTTGACAAAAACACAGTTCAGCCTATTGCTCAACACTGAAACAAATAGTTTGACCATTTTGTCAAATTTTTATTTTTTCTGTTTGAAGCTATTTTTAACTGAGGTATAATTGACATGTAACACTATATTCGTTTCAATTGTATATCATAATGATTTGATATTTATATGTATTGTGAAATGATCACCATAATAAGTCTAGTTAAAAAGAAAGCACGTTCTCTGTATACAGAGAGAGAGAGAGAGAATGAGTAGCACTAAGTAGAATCTATGGTATTAGATTCTTAATGTTCTTAATTCTTAATATTCTTCTATATTCTAATATATTCTAATATTCTTCTATACATTCATTTAACTATGAGCAAATACTTTTCTAAAGGGCATACAGGTACACTGTTTTGAGAATATTAATAATGATGTTAAGGATCAAAGAGGATAGGGATTCTACACTCAGTTGTTTGGGAAATGCAGTGTTAAACTAGGTTTAAGCAAATAATTAACAATGCTGAGAGAATTTAATATTCCAGTATTTATTTTGAGTCAATAAGAAAGGAAAACAGGAACTCATATGAGGAATTTTGTTAAATTATTTGTCTATATAACTCACTTTTCCACCTACCTTGGTAACATCCCTAAGAAGAAAGAAGGAAATGTCTCTATAGACTGAAAAATCTGATACAAATTTTCACCTACAGGTCTTATTCTCTGAATTTAAAGGGTAAATTATCTCTTTAATATGAAGGATGAGGAAGGTTGATGACTTTCCACAATATACAGTCATCTTCTGACAATTTTGGATTGGCCAGAAACTAAAGAATGGATAGTTTAATGCATACAAACCAACCATTAAGGGTCATTTTTAGTTAATCAGCAATTTTAAAAGTTTCATAAAGTATCTGCAGAGTGGAATTCTTTCTTTGTCCTTGATTCATGATACTCCTATGACTTTGCTCAGGGGAAGAGTTGGCAGAATCATGCTGCAGTCAATCATAAAGCTATCATTAAGTGTCCATGTTAATGACCAGCTTCTAATCACATTGTGGATCATTTTAATCAAAGATAGAGACATGCTTTGAGAAAAAAAATTACTCATGAAATTGGTTTTGAGTGAAAAGTTACTCTTTTGTGTATAAAGTTAAATTTTAATTTAATTTCATATTTTTATTTTAACCCTAGAGAACTCACATTTCACAGTCTGAAAAGACATTTAGCACTGACAAGTTTTCCTAATATATTATTTAAATAGCAATTCAGTGTGAAGACTGTAATGTCTTAAAAATGCTTTAGTATATAATAACCCAAATCCAATGTGAATGAGAGCTCAAAAGTGGCACCCTGAAGAGACATATAAGAAAGGTCAACATTTTGAAGCAATATAGGTACTTTCTATTCATATATCAAAATTAGTGTTTATAAAACTGATGTTATGAAAATATTGCAAGAATTCTAGGATTAGAAAAATTAAAACAAACATATGATAAAATTTGTATTGGTAAAATGTTTTCAGTGCTTTTATATTTGCAATAAGATCGATTATTCACTCCAGATCTTCAATGGCTTGGTTTAAATTCTATCAAGTCTTCTCTAATCTGCATAGTTTTATCTCTCCCTTCTTTTGATTAAAGAGTACAATTAAAAATAAGATTATCTTGTTGAATATTAAAATAAATATATACAGTATATATGTATATATATTCTTATAATATTCACATATAATATTATACAATATTGTATAAACAATATTGTATTTGCTAGATGCTATAAATAGCATATTTGAATTAATTTTTATATGACAAAGGGATTTGAAATTAAGATGAAGTGATATTTCCTATACTTGTAGAGGCATGATATAAATTTATTTTCTGATCTTTCTGAAAATATTCTATATATTTTTAGTTAAGCTATATCTTGTAGCAGAGAAAATTAACTTTTTGAAAGTAAGCCAAAAATGCTGGTAGAGAAAGTTCACTGGGTTTCCCTGAAGAATTCTTCCCTGAAGAATTAATACCATTATGATTTAAAAATGTATTTAAATTTGCCAAATTTAATAAGAGAAAACCCATTGGAAAGAAATGCTAATCCGAATTTCCAAAACAAAACTAACAAAACTTGAAAATACAACATAGTTATCAAGGTACATTTGCAGAAAATAGATTGAGTAGACATGATTTCATAGTAAAGATAGATGCTTAATTTTTAAAAGATTTTAAAAGAATTAAAAGGGAGATTGCTTGGGAAATAAAACAAGAGATTCCTTGATGAGTAAAACAAGTCTAATTTTTTACTGAGTTAATTTTGAACAAACTATTCAAATTATTCATTAGAGTATGGGTAAACCCCAAGACAAAAAATTTTACTAGTTTGGGGTATAGTTAATAAAAAAGACCAAAAATTGAGTGGATCAATTCAATTAGATTATTTTTCTCTGACTTAGGAATACAGAAGTAAGTGGGTAGAATGTAGGTTGATCAGCTGATGCAAGTACCAAAAGACCCAGGCTCCTTCTACCTTGAACTTGTCTTCTCTAAGATGTTCTACTGAGCAAGCGATCAATGCCTTCTCACCTACACATTGTCTGTTCTACAGCTACTGAGAAGGGCAACAGAGTTATTTCCTTCAAAGCACTTAAAGTCAGAAACCACTTCCTTTACAAAGATTTGACCTGGAAGCCACACCCTTTTCTTCTGCTCACCTTTCACTGCTTGAAGCTTACTCTCTTGCTGCCCCACATATATTCAATGGGTGCCCAGGTTTGTTTGCTCTAAATTAGGTCACCATATATCCAGCTAAACCAAAGTGGCAGGAGTGTGGAGAGACAGTGAGAGGCTCTGTGGCTGGAGTCTCTGTACAATTTTTCTTTCTTTCTTTATTTTTTGTCTTTGTATTTCTCAGACTAGAAAATCTCAATTGACATATCTTCAAGTTCACTGATTCTTTCTTCTTCCAGTTAAAATTTGCTTTGAACCCTTTAGTTGGTTATTCACATAATTTATTGTAGCTTTCATTTCCAGAATTTCTAGTTGTTTCTTTTTTTATAATTGCTATCTGTTCATGGTTATTCTCTATTTTCTGAAACTTTATTCTCATACTGACTTTTGGTTTTTTAGACATAGCTTTCTTTAGTTCTTTTAACATATTTATAATAGCTGATATAAAGTCTGTCTTAAGTTCAATATCTGAGCTTCTGCCGGGACAGTTTCTATTAACAGTATCTTTTCCCGTGTATGGTCCATAGTTTTCTGCTTCTTTGTGTGTCTCATAATTTTTTAATGAAAACAGACATTTTGAATAATATACTGTGGCATCTCTAAAACTCAGATTTACCCACCTCTTCATAGATTATTTTTATTGATATGCCATTGTTTTTTGTTTGTTTGTTTGGACTATATTTATATAGTCTGCATTATTTGTCAGAGGCAGCCACTGAAATTTTTGCTGAGTTATCTTAGTGGTTAACTTTTGTTAGACAGAAATATCCTTAAATACCTTGAATCTTGCTGAGGACAGACCAGGCAGCTTGCAACTATTCCTTAGCCTTCACATTTTGTTCAGAAACAGCTAAAGGTGATACATTAGGGCCTTCCTATGTATTTTCTGGGCAGGTACACAGTCCTGCATATGTGTGTGGCCTTTAAATTTTCAGAAATATATTAGAGTTTTTCAAAGTCCACCATGGACACATTTTTCCCTAATTTGTCCTTTTAAGATTTTTGGTGAGCCTCTTATTATCCCAAACTGATGTTGCTGCTTCAGATTTCTGTGATATTAAGAATTGTCAATGATTATTTTTGAAAAATGTTTTGAATATTAGTCTTTATGCTGAGAACTTGCACTGAGTCTTGTCTATACAGACAACCTCGAGAAGAGAGATTTTCAGGGACCTTCCTGCTATGTCAAATAATGATTCTCCCTTGCACATGGGACTTCTGAGGAACTCCAACCCTAGTCTGTTTCCTGTAGTGACTGCTGAGCTGCTAGGCTGCTGGGTTTTATAGATACTGTAATTGCAAGCCTGTTAATTTTCAAGGATACTAAAAATACATTGAGGGGAAGTATGGAAAGATTTGTGGCAAGTTAAAATGTCCCAAGCCTTGCTCTTTGCATTGAGATTTAGCCAATTTTCTCAAATAAACTCTTCTTGGATTGTTACAAGATTTTGGTTGATTTCCAGAGTTTTTAAAAGATTGATTTTGAACAATTTTGCCAGTGTTCTCAATATTTTTGTTGAGAAGCAGATTTTTGAATTTCCTTAACTTTTTGTTTGACATCTGGTTTTATAATTTGACACCTCTATTGTTTAAATTGTATATAATAACTAGTTTCCTCAGTAATCTTTACCATCTCTTTAAATATATCAACTTACTCTGGAAAATAGCTATGGTAGGTTGTCTTTCTCTTTACCTTATATATGTATTTTTATCTTTCCCTGCAGGTTGAATACATAACACAACTCTGTGGAAATCAAGCATAGCTATATGACTTGTTTAGATTAATAAGATGTGAGCAGAAGAGTGCTTATCACTTCTTGGCAGAAATTTAAGGGCCGATGTGTACTTTTCCATACCCTCATTATTCTCTCGTGATTCTAGGTATAATCTATATTTAAGCTACATGTTGGAGAAAAATGTGTAGCCTCCACTGATGGACTCATGCAAAAACCACTGAGATTTTGATGTTTATTACTGCAGCATAACATACCTCATTCAAATGTATATATTGACCTAACATAACACATATATATGTTAAACAAATACCTGGCATTTTTTTTTAATGACAAAACCCCAGATCCTTTATGATTCACAAGGGTTATTTTGTGCATTAAAAAGAAAAATAACTATTTTCTTCTATATGGTGAGACAGTGAACTGCACTTGATAGTGTATGCAAGATGCCAAAATATCCTGTATATTTCAAAAGTGATACATGAAGACCCTAGAGGCTATTTGTGCTTATTTTTAGGGAAAGTGAGTTGTTGCTTACATATTTGAAACAGAGTGTATGCACAGAACACTTGATGGGAGATTGAAAATTCTTAACTCTGCATTTTGTTTTTCTCACTAAAAAAAAAAAAAAAAAAAAAAACCCATAATCGTAATGATTCTCCTATGTTCCATTCAGAGATGTTTTAAGAAAGCATTAGTGAAAAAAAATGTTTAATACTCTCTAGGTGTAATACAATGGTGTGGTGACTATCACTATCATTTAGTACTATCTAGGCATGAAGCAATGATGTTGTGACTCAGATATGTGTAAATCTTCAAATACTCATCTTCAAATAACTACCCTGTGCTCTTAGGGAACTTTAGACTAGGCATGATCACAGAATAACAAGATATTCTGTTAAGAATCAATGTGAGATCTCACCTTTCCCATCCCCTTTATTTTACAGACAAAAAGTCTGATGTTCTGGAAATTTAAATGACATTTCAAAAGCAACCCAACTGGCAAATCCCTTATCTAGATGGAACCAAGGTCTTCTGCATCCCTGGCAAGCTCTGATCAACATTTAAGAAAAAAAATTGGTAATGTATAATACTAGATATTATATCTTATGTATATAAACATAATATTATTTTATATACAATTATAAACACACAGAGTAGAGTCCAAAGCCAGATAATGGCAGGGTAACCTTGGAAGAAAGACAAGAATAAGTCTCAGGTCAGGGAAGAAATGACCATGCAAGTAACGATGGTGTTTAATTGTTCAAAATAAGCTGTTATTGTAGTAAAACAGAGATTTGATTTTGAATGAGAACTCATGTTGGAAGTTGTTTCAAGAATGATGTGTTTTCCTTTAAGTTGATTAGAAAATTGTTTTTTTCTTCAGTAGTTCTTTCATCTTTGCAGTTAATAGCTGCTTGTCAAAGGAATATATGTGTCACTGCTGTCAGTTAACAGTAACTTCATTTTACTTAATTAAAATTTTAAGAAAATAACATCTTGTGGTTACACCAAGACTTCCTCTATAAGTTTATCATCATGAGCATTAGGTAATTGGCATTCAAGACCCAGATATTCTTTGGACACGACACACTGAATTTAGCTAGCCACTCCAGAATTTAGTTAGTGTAGTTACTGGGGTGTCTTCTGGAGCTCCCCAATCACGTGATCAAATAGCCTTCATGAAGATGTGGAAAAAAAATATCTGAAGAATGCTGACACATCATCCACCACCCACCTCCAATCCTTATTTTTCCACTATCAGTAAGACACAGTAACTGAGTCTGTCCTGCCCTGTTTTGGAGCACATCGTGTGTGGATCAGACAATTCTGTCACCTTTTTTCCCCTACTTAATGTTGTTTTAATTTAGTATCTTCTGGAAAATTGTTAGTGTTGTGAGAGAGGGGAAGGCCTGTGTGAGTGTTTGTCTCTGGCTCAGCTTTCATCAGGGGATTTCCTGTGGCTAAGTACCCTGGGTGAGTTTTATGATGCAGGTTCTACTCACAAACCTGTCATTTTCCCTGGAAGAATACTGACAAGGCAGACACTCACACTAAAGAGAAAACCCCAGGGATTCTAGTCACTTGTGTCTCCCTTAAGCACAGAACAAGGCTATGGGAGGATCCTTTGAAACAACACACAAGGATTTCACTTCTCTAGTTATGTCCCTGTTTCACCAGAACATTAGGCTGAAATTTGCCTTTGACATTTCCTGGGGTTGCATCTCAACTGCTGGCAGATTCTTTCATTATGCAACATCCTTCAGAGAGCTTGTAAAGTTAGATCAGAAATACCTATGTGGCAACACATTTAAACTGTCTCATTAGAAACAACTTTGCAGGCAGGTTTGCCATAGTTTGCTGCAGAAGCTTGAACAAGAAACCTATTTGCACACACAGCATGCTACAAAGACCAATGTGATCTTTCCAAACTTGAAGTGTTGCCTCATAAACAACCTCAAAACACCTAAGTTTGCAGGCAGGCCCTCAACTGTGACCAACTGTGAATATCTGTTTGGAACTTGGACCACAAATTTGTAATTTTTTTGAAGATATTAATGTGTTAAATGCTTGAAAGTAGACAGTGCACTTTATTTTGTGCAGAATGACTCTCCCTCTTCAGTGAAACCTATGTAAATGGATTTTCTGATGAATTCTTACAAGCAAGCTGCTTTTGTTTCAGTTGTAGGAATTTAATTGGTTGATTTGTTTATAATTGCGGTTACATGCAATGCTCTACCTTCTGAAAAGATAGATGCCATGTGTATTTTTAAAACCTTCTTAAATAAATTATGTTAGTTAACTAAACAGACCTTTTTAAAATGCAAAGTGCTGCTTCAAAGACCAAGCAATAGGTGCACTGGTAATTGAATGGAAAGTGGTCTCCCCGTAATTCCATTCATATTGTATGTTGTGATGGTGTTAAAAAGGCAGTAACCTGCCTTTGGCATCGTAAAGTGCCTGAAGAGGTTATTTTCCAATGTTTTAAGTTAAATTATTACTTTAATTTGTAAATGAACAGGTAAATACCAAGAAATTAACAGCTATGCCAGTTGGAGCTCTAAAACAGGATTCAAAGATTTGTGAAATGCTGGAACTGCAGTATTTATGCAAGGAATGCAGAAATCAATTTTCGAAATGTTTTCCATGTGTTGCCAGGGGAAAAGAAACGGACATTTCAGGTAATTCAATAAGCATTGACAGATCAAATGTCTAGGAATTCTTTCCCTGTTATTATCTAACATGGCATCCTATTATTCCCCTACATAATTCTTTCTTCAACATTCAATTACGTAATATTTGTTGAGTTCTGCTATGTTCTAGGCACTGTTTTATACACCTGGGTTATATCAGTAGGAAAAAAAGCAAAGTAACTTAGAACTATGGAGCTTAAATTTTAGTTTGACAATAAAAATTAACTGTAATAAAGAAATAAATTTTATGGTATAGAAGATGATAATTGATGTAATAAAAAAACCAAAAACACTAGCAATGTGAGGAAAAGGGAATGGGTGAGGGGTGGAGGTATGGGAGGAAAGTTTTCATTATTAGGTAAAGAGATCAGGCTTACTTGAAAAGACTTAAAGGAAATAGTGGGACTGAACAATGTTTCAATCTAAGACAGAGATTTCTAGGTACAGTAAAATGAGTACAGGGTCCTAATGCTCCTAGGAACATGCCTAATGTGTTGGAGCAGGGGCAAGAGTGAGAAGTGTGGCTGAATAGCTGGCTGGGGAGTCGGGGGAGACAGAGGGCAGATTGTAGGAAAATATATTAATCAGAGTTTCATATAAGAAGGGTAGGGAGATCATGTAGAACCGTGTAGGTTATTGCAAAATCTCTGGCTTTCACTTTAAATGAAGTTGAGAGCTGTTGTAGAGTTTTGAGCAGAGACTCGGACTTTCTTGTTTAAAAGATACTTCTGGCTTGCGGGTAGAAAGAGACCAATTTGGAGGCTATTGCAGTAGTCAATTTGAGAAAAGATGGTGACTTAGACCAAAGGTTGGCTTTGGTAGATGTGGTAAGAAATGCTCAGCTTCTAGATAAATCTTGGACATTAATCCAACAAAGTTACTGACAGATTGGATTAGGGTGTGAGCAATTCAGCATGACCAAGAGGTATCTACAAGGATGGATTTGCCATTGCATAAGATGTATAAAACTGGAGATCAAACAAATTTGGCAGAGTGGGAAGTTCAAGAGTTTTCCTTTGGAAATGTTAGGTTGAGATATTTGTTAGACCTTTATTTGGAGATAACCAGTGGCAGTTGCAAGGACCTACAATTCAAGAGCAAGTTGTGAGTTGGAGATATACAGTTAGAAATGTAGATGGAATTTAAAGTCATGAAATTATATGAATATGAATGTAGATAAAATAGAGAAGACAAAGGAATAGAAGAAAAAGAAAGATGAGGGGATCACAGAGAAGGGAAGAGGAGAAAGGAGAGAACAAAGGATTGAGACCTCAGCAGTCAATGTTAAGTGGCCAAGGAGAAGATTAGAATTAAAAAACGAAATTGCGTGCCCAATGAGACAAGAAAACAAAACAAGATGAAACAAATATCCTGGGAACTGACTGAAAAGGCTGATAAAATTTGTCAAATACAAAGACAGTTCAAGCAATATATTGACCCATATTGATCATTGGATTTAGCTACATGGACTTTATTGGTAATTTGACAGAAGCAGTTTCAGTGGTGTGATGGTGGCAAAAGTTTGGAGTGGGCTTAAGTGAGAATTGCTAGATACTTTTTATCTGTACCTACACTTAGCACAACAGAACATGAAAACTCAACAATGTAGGAAAAAGAGGAGGCAAGTTCTCAGGAAAAAATGTCCTTTAACAGATAAGAGGAAGTGGTATCTCTGCTCCACAGAAGATATTGGCGTGCATTAGGATCACACATAGCTGACTGATGTCAAGTCAAACTGTAACGATACGGAGGCTGTTACATAGGAAAGTATGGTCGTGAGACTGTCAACTTGATATTTTGATTGCTTCAGTGAAATCAGAAACAGGATCATTAACTGAAAGTAAGGATGGGAAGGAGATTTGGGGTTTAAGAGAGAGAAGAACATAGGAAATAGTCTTCTAGAACCTCTTTCTAAGGGTATGGTCTAAGAAAATGCAGTATCAGCATTACTGGGAGTTAGAAATGCAGAAATTCATGTTCCTCCTCAAGTTTACTGAATCAAAATCTGGACTTTACTAAGATTCCCAGATGACTTGTTTACACTTTATTCTATTTATCCTTTTTTATTGAAGTATAGTTGATTCACAATTTTGTGTTAGTTTCAAGTGTACAACAAAGTGATTCAGTTATATGTATTTCAGATTCTTTTCCATTATATTTCTTACAAGGTATTGAATACAGTTCCTGTTCTATGCAATAGGTCCTTGTTGTTATATGCACTTTATAGTTTAAGGAAAAAGAAAACTTTTCTAGGAGAGTTAGGAGAGCAAAATAACTATAGGAATATATTTTGAGTGGCTGGTAGCATTAAGGAAGCACTGGAGGTTGAGGTCTGTGGTTATGAATACAGGGGACACAAATTGTGCTTGTGTGTTTTTCTCAACCACGTTCCGTTACATGGATATATACAAGGATTGGGCAAAGAGTTAGATTTAACTAGTTGTGTTTTTGTCAATGGAAAGTAACAAAACATGAGGGGAAAAAAAAGAGACAAGAGTATGTACAAGAAAGAGATTTTAATGTCTGGCAATGGAATTTAAGTTAGATAATGCAAAAGAAGATATTTAACGAGGTGAGGTACAGTGAAAAGAAAATTAGATCAATGGATTGTAGATCATGGTGAGTTAAAGGACTTCTAGGCACAGGATATGAGAGGACTTGAGATGGAAAAGTAAGAAATAGTTTGTTGGGACCTCTCTGGTGGTACAGTGGTTAAGAATCTGTCTGCCATTGCAAGGAACATGGGTTCAAACTCTGGTCTGGGAAGAACCCACATGCCACGGAGCAACTAAGCCTGTGCACCACAACTACTGAGCCTGTGCTCTAGAGCCCACAAGCCACAACTACTGAACCCATGTGCCATAACTACTGGAGCCCATGTGCCTAGATCCTGTGCTCTGCAACAAGAGAAGCCACCGCAATGAGAAGCCCACTCACTGAAACAAAGTGTAGCTGAAACTCGCCGCAACTAGAGAAAGCCCACACAAAGCAAAGAAGGCCCAACGCAGCCAAAAATAAATAAATAAATTTATATTAAAAAAAAAAGAAATAGTTTATCAGAGAGTGGTTTGCAAGAAACAAATTATAGCATCAGAAATTAGGCAAGTTAAAGAATACAAGACAGTATCATTGAAGGTCAAGATTAATGATATTTGTATGGATGTATGTAAGTAGGTATGTTTTGTATCAATTAACATTTACTGTGTAAACTACCTCAAAACTCAGTAGATTAAGAAAAGAAAATTTTGCTTGGTTCGTGATTCTGTGTCTTGGCTGGATGATTCTTCTGGTATGGACTTACTTGGATTAAGCCTGCTGGGTTTTCTCATGTGTTGTGATCAGCTGAAGAATCAGCTGGTAGATGGATGATCTAGAATGGTCTCACGTATAGTTCTAGCCGTTAGCAGGCTGTCAGCCAAGGCATAAGGAGTGACTCACCTGCATGTCTCTCATCCTTTAGCAGACTAGCCTGGACTTTTTCACATGTCAGTTTTAGGGCTTCAAAAACAAAAGTGCACAATGCACACACATTTTACAAGTCTCTTCTTACATTATGGTTGCTAATGATCTATTGGCCAAAACTAGACAACCCATAGTAAAAGGATGTTGAACCAGACTACCTTCAGATAAAGAGGGAAAAATTTATGACCATTTTTGAAATCAACCATAAGTATTTATTTTCTGTCTTATTACACTCTAACTTCCATGAAGGCACAAACTAAGTCTATCATGTTCATTTACTAAACCTCTATTACTTCGTATGGTATTTGAAACATAGTGTGCATTAACAATATGAATGCCTATTTATCAATATCTCAGCATATCCAAAACAGTCATCTGCTTCCCCAATAAACCATCAACATTTCCAAATTTCCATACTTTAATGAAATGAATATCAGTTTCCCAATACTTTAGCTCAAAACTTTGCTGTCACTCCTAGGCAGCCCCATTATCTCTTCTCTCTTGCCTTATCAGATCCAGTCCCTTGTTCATTTTATTTATTCAGTTACTCTCAACTGTACCTCTCTCAGTTTCACATTAGTTTTATTTTCTCAACATTATAGCATTCTAGGTCAGATGATCTCTTGACTAGATAAGTTCTAGTTTGAATTTCTTCTACTAGATCTCCTTCCATTGTTCACCTGCCCTCCCACCAAAGTCCCAGGTTAATCTTTCAAATGCATACTACTGATTATGCCACTTCTCTGTTCAATGATCTTCAATACTTCCCTATTCTTTAACAACATGTCAGCTGCACACTGAAAGTTCAGGCTTCCATGGAGTTAACCAACTTTTACAGCCTTTACTCTCAAGATTTCATGCATGTGATAATCCTGCTACATGGACTACAACTCTTTCCCTCAACATCCATATTGTTTTTCTTTTTCTTTGCTTTTATCCACTAGCAAGTCAAACTTAAAGTTTTTTAAAAAAATTCCTATACTCTGAGCTTCTTACTGGTCAAACTCCAACTCACTGAACACTTCCTTTAAAAAATTTGTCTTAAGCACCACAATTCCCAATAAAGAAAATTCTGATTTTGCTATTGAAACTTCATAACACTTTTTATCTGTTTTATGTTTTGTTTTAAAATTGTCTCTTCACTCTTCTATCTGTCCCTTGAGGGTCTGACCTACTTCACTGCTGAGACTGTATGTTATTAGTGTATCCATAACATAAAAAACAATGTCATATGCATAGCTTGTATACCATAAATACTTGACAAACTAATGTCAAAAGAGGAATTGAAAACCTCATATTGTCTTCACCTTACTAAACAGTAGGAGGCAATGTAGATTAATGAAATGGACTGAAATTACCATCTCATGACACTTGACTTGCCTTCCAACTTCCTCCCTGCTACATCTATTCCCAAAGGCTAAAAAGTAAGTCAGACATCCAACAAATGCAAATTAAATCAATGTTAAGGGAAGTTTTGTTAATGTAAGAGGATACCGTATAACTCCATTTCACTGTTAGAATTTATATATTTTATGGCCAGAATGAGGATGAGGGAATCTTAATGATATATATATATATATATATATATAAAATCACTGAGAACTCAGAACTAAGGAAATTATATTAAAAGGTATGTTTAGCATCAATTAAATACAGTGACATTTGCTCTTATGTAGTTATATAAAAGAAAAATTTTATTAAATAATACTAAATTAAGTAGCATAATTATTATTGTTTATAAGCCATATTTTCAGTGAAACTATTCCATTCCTTCATGACGCTACATTTGCTCACCTCAGCTGAAATAACTTGGAGTCAGTGTTTTACTTTAAATGTACAATATTAATTTTCAGAGTTTTCTTGTACTACCAATAGGCTGATGTTTTATCATTCAGCAGCACTCAAAGTTGCTCTAAGGAATTCTATCCCAAAGCATGTATGCTTTTGGGTGCTTCATTGGAATTAAGAAAGAAATCTGGAAACAAAAATTTCCTTACTCAAATAGGTTAGGAAAAACTGTGTTCAAGTTATTTTACTACCAATTTTACAATGCTCTAGTTTGTTGGTTTATTTAATAAATATCAAAGAAAAGGAAATACTTATAGTAGTTCTCAGAATTCTATGATGATGAAACAATTATATTTTTCTTCTTTGTATGCAGTCATGGATCTCCTGACATACTGAGGAACACGTCTTGGAAAATAAGTATCAATACTACTGACTATGTTATATGTTTCCATGTGCTGTGTTTGCCAGTGTGATTTCTTTTTACTAATTATATTGGACATTTGTTATTCTGTGGCTTCTTTCATTCATTCCTCTGGCTCCTCTGGTAGCAGACCCTCAATATACTTTCAAGGAATTCTCTCATTTAGCACAGAATTTATGGGAATGGTGACTCCATGCTATACCCAAATACTGGATGTAATGACCCAATCTGGGCTATTGGTACTTCCTCTTCTAAAATTTTGAATCTTTAGTGGAGAGACAGAAAAGCAAAGAGCTAACTCATTCCAGTAAATAGCTGACAATACTGTTAAGTGTGGCAGGTAGAATAAACACCCCTCCTGCTCCCCCAAAACAAAAGATATTCATGTCCTAATCTTCAGAACTTGTGAAAGGTTAACCAGGTGGACCCAATGTAATCACAAGTGTCTTTAAAGGTGGCAGAGGAAGGATGAAGAGGGAAGATCTGGGGAGTGAGAGTGTGGAAATAAATCTGATGTTGCTAGCTATGAAGATGGAGGAAGAGGCCTAAGTTAAGGAATATATGTAGCCTCTTAAAGTTGAAAATGTAAGGGAAAGAATTCTCCTCCAAAGCCTTGGAAGGGAATGGAACCCTGCTGACCTATGGATTTTAGCTCAGTGAGACCCATTTCAGAATCCCAAAATCACAGAACTGTAAGATAATACATTAGTGTTTTATTAAGCCAATGCATTTGTAGTAATTTGTTACAGCAGCCAGCCATAGAAAACCAATACAATAAACCTGCCTTGATCCCTGAAATCAACATGGGTCTTATCCATTAAATTGTTCTTCAACTTTCTCTTACATTGTATAATTTCTCCTAAAACATTCTGATAAATTCTATTTTTGTTAAATTTATGCAGTCAATTTCTGAGGCTTTGTAAACAAAGCATAAAACTTAAGACGTTTATCAATATATTTTGGTCATCTTTTGTCCTTATTGGATTATAAAATCTTCATAGAAAATATCTTCATTTATTCCATATATAAATGGAATCTAATGCAGTCTTATGAATACTTTGTCACTAAGTAGATGTATGCTGGTCCTGATTAACTGGATTTATTGAAAAAATTACAAAAAATAATTCACAGGACACATGTATTATGGATATTTTATTAGAAAAAAAGGAATGATGTAAAATTAGTTGTAAAGCACAAAATTTCCTCTAAAGCCTTGTTTAAATTTGTATGTCAACTGTGTGTGTCGTGTGTCTGTTTTCTAGATGCTTCATAGACAATTTATTTGTAATTAGTGTTCTGTGATTTAACTATATTGTGCCTAGGTATGGATTTATTATATTTACCCTTATTGGAATTATAATTAGGAATTCTTTTTTATTGATTTGCTTAGGTGGCTAGGTCTAAGAATTAGTGTTGCTCAACAATTCTGGAAATTTCTTGTCTAATAGATCTTTCAATATTGTTTCTTCATTGTTTTTCTTTTTCAGAACTCTGATTTAATGTACATTTTTAAAATTCTTTTGAACATGCATGTGTCTTCAGCTCCTATCATGTTTTGTATCTTGTTTTCTTTCCATCCTGAAATCTGTTACATTCTTTAAATCTAAAAACCATTTCATTAATCCTTTTACTCTAATTAATACTTTTTCTGTTTCTAATCTGCTGCTTACTTATCATTTGATAATTTCAACAATTACATATACATATATATGTAAATGCACGTGTGGATATATATTTATATTTCCACTTTAAGACTTTATAATCAAATTTCTTTTCTTTTTTATTTTTAAATATGCATATTTATTTCTTATTTAGATATTCACACATTTCTTATTTTTATAAATATATTCAACTTATTGCTTAATAGCCATGCTTGATAATTAAAATATAAGCATTTTAATATCAGATTTTGATATCAAGTTTGTTTTATTAACTGTAAATCATTTGCTTCATTTCCTTAGCTGATTTGTGATTTTTGACTATGAGGTCATATTCTTTAGAGAATTTGTAGAAATATGGTGAGCATATGTTAAAGTAGAGTTACTCTGGAAAGGATTTTTTGCTAGCATTTGACTGTCTGGAGGCACTACAAATCTAGGATCATTTTAAATTAAATTATTTGGTTAAGATTTTTCAAAAGAAACAGGTTGTTTGAATTTAGATTACAGACCTGCATGAGAGCCAGATGGTAAAAAAAGAGAGAAAAGGGATTTAAAAAAACTATCCTTTATTTTTTGGCAAATTTACATATACTTCTAAATATATATGTTTTTACATTCCCTAATAATATTCAAAAGGGAGAATGACATTTTTTGAAAATTTTGATTTTTATCCTAGAAAAGTGAGTTCATTATAATATTACTTATTACAATATAGTATCACTTAATGTATTCCTGCAATAATTTATGGTGATTGTTCAGAACCAACAGGGACCAACTGAATAACAAAAAGAGGGCTAGAGAGATATGGTTAACAAAGAATAGATGTAATAAAATAAAAGGCACAGCTCAGTTATCACCATATTTTCCTTGACCTTCTGATATTATAGGCACAGTATTGTTAGATTTCTAAATTTTATGGAGAAACTAGAATTCTAGATTTTGAAATATTAGGAACACATTAGAAAATAAATAACAGAATTTCATAAGCAAAAATGGTGATATAAGGACCTCTGAAAATTTGACCCTCCTTAAACTATGGTCAATTAATCTATGACAAAGGAGGCAAGATTATACAATGGAGAAAAGACAGTCTCTTCAATAAATGGTGCTGGGAAAACTGGGCAGCTACATGTAAAAAAATGAAACAAGAACATTCTTTAATACCATACACAAAAATAAGCTCAGAATGGATTAAAGACCTAAATCTAAGATGGGATACTATAAAACTCTTAGAGGAAAACATAGGCAGAACACTCTTTAAGATAAATCACAGGGGCTTCCCTGGTGGCGCAGTGGTTGAGAGTCCGCCTGCCGATGCAGGGGACACGGGTTCGTGCACCGGTCTGGGAGGATCCCACATGCCGCGGAGCGGCTGGACCCGTGAGCCATGGCCGCTGAGCCTGTGCTCCGGAGCCTGTGCTCTGCAAGGGGAGAGGCCACAACAGTGAGAGGCCCACCTACCACAAAAAAAAAAAAAAAAGATAAATCACAGCAATATCTTTTTCAATTCTCCCAGATTAATGGAAATAAAAACAAAATAAAGAAATGGGACCTAATTAAACTCAAAAGCTTTTGCACAACAAAGGAAACCACAAACAAAACAAAAAATCAACCCACAGAACTGTAGAAAATATTTGCAAAAGATGCAACTGACAAGGGATTAGTCCCCCAAATTTACAAAGAGCTCATGTCGCTCAAAAACCAAAAACCAAACAATCCAATCAAAAAATGGGTGGAGGATTTATATAAACATTTCTCTAAAGAAGACATACAGATGGCCACGAGGCACATGAAAAGATGCTCAAGCATCGCTAATTATTAGAGGAACGCAAATCAAAACTACGATGCGATATCATCTCACACAAGTCAGAATGGCCATCATCAAAAATGTACAAACAATAAATGATGGAGAGGGTGTGGAGAAAAGAACCCTCCTACACTGATGCTGGGAATGTGAATTGGAACAACCACTATGGAGAACAGTATAGAAGTTCTTTTAAAGAAAAACTAAGAATAGAGCTACCATATGATCGAGCAATACCACTCCTGAGCATATATCCAGAGAAAAACATGGTTCAAAAGGATACATGCACCACAATGTTCATTGCAGCACTGTTTACAATAGCCAAGACATGGAAGCAAACTTAATGTCCATTTACAGATGAATGGATAAAGAAAATGTGGTACATATATACAATGGAATACAAAGCCATTAAAAAGAATAAAATAATGTCATTTGCAGCATCATGGATAGACTTGGATATTTTCATACTAAGTGAAGTAAGTCAGACAGAGAAAGACAAATATCATATGATATTGCTTATATGCAGAACCAAAAAAAAAGATACAAATGAACTTATTTACAAAATAGAAACAGATTCACAGAGAATGAATTTATGGTAACAGGAGGGAAAGGTGGTGGGGAGGGATAGATTGGGAGTTTGGGATTGATATGTACACACTGCTGTATTTAAAATAGATAACAAGGACCTGCTGTAAAAAAATAAAAATAAAATAAAAAAAACAATGAAAAAATCTGTCAAAACCTGTCAGAATTAACTTTTTCAAAACTATGAAAATTAGCCAAATGCTTTCAGCAGCACTTATTTTAAAAACTGCTGAATGTTGATATTAACAGTGAGCTTTGTGGTATTTTAACTTGCTCTAGTTCTGTTCCCTTCTATCCAGGCCAGGAATAGACTTGTAAAATAACAAGTCAACTAAAAAGAAGTACCAAAAGGAAAAGCACAAACTCCAGCTTTTTCAAAACCTCATTCTGAAACAAAAATGAAATTATTATTTGTCCATTCCCTGGAAATACTCCACTTGAAAAGTCTGTCTTTTTAAACATGACTCAAACTCATGCAGTACTAAAGCTTCTTCTGAGTTCATTAAAAAAAAATTATAGGTAAGTATTTTAATGTTGCAGTTTTTGTAAGTGAAGGATAAAATTTGGGCCAAATAATACACTGCTCAAAACAGCTTAAAAGGAGAAGCTGCGGAATAAGTTGCTACCCTAATAAAATAACATAGACTAGGTATCTTAAACAACATAAATTTTTGTTTTTTATCTCACAGTTCTAGAGGTTTGAAGTTTAAGATTCAGGTGCCAGCATGGTTGGTTTCTGTTGAGAGTGCTCTTCCTGGCTTGCAGAAAGCCACTTTCTTACTATGTCCTTATATGGAAAAGAGAGAGAGGCAGAGAGATCTTTATTTCTCTCTCTTATTTTTCTTAGAAGGCCACATTCCTACCAAATTAGGACACCACCCTTATGACCTAATTAACTTTACTTTCCAAAGAGCCCATCTCTGGATATAATCATATAGGGGGGTACGGCTTCAACATGTGAATTTTGGAGGAACACAGTTTAGTCAATATAAGATATCATAGAGCCTTTGAAAAGCTCTGATGTATTGCTGGGGTCTAGAATGCCATACACATTTGTGGACCTGTGTAGATGCCTAGGAAAGATTGGGGAGGCACTAATATCTCACTTACAAATAATCTTGAAACTCTGCATAAGCAGAAATTAAAGACCAAGACAGAGTGATAAAAGCATGCCATGGCATGCACACAGACATCTCAATAAAATGGAGAGATTTATTAATTTCAGAAATTTAAGGAAATCTCTAACCACCAAGATAACCAAGCAGAAACCTCAGTGACCACAAATGACAAGGAATACATAGGTTACAGAATCAGTCCTGAAAAGTTAGGAAAGACAGCAACTACAATAAGCAGTGATGAAAACAAACCTTGGAGATAGACGAGAATAAATAGAAACTCTCTCTGAGGAAGGCATGTTGAAATTGTTAGACAAAGACTTTAATCAGCTATTTAAAATATTGTTAATGGGCTTCCCTGGTGGTACAGTGGTTGGGAGTCCGCCTGCTGATGCAGGGGACACAGGTTTGTGCCCTGGTTGGGAAGATCCCACATGCCACGGAGTGGCTGGGCCTGGGAGTCATGGCTGCTGAGCCTGTGCCTCTGGACCTATGCTCCACAGCAGGAGAGGACACAACAGTGAGAGGCCCGCGTACTGGAAAAAATAAATAAATAAATAAATAAATAAAATATGGTTAATGAGCTAAAGGAAACCATGTCTGAAGAACTAAAAGAAAGTATCAAAAATACTACAATTATAATGAAAAATGCAGTATCGTGATCAACAAGCAATAGACAAGAAGACAGGTCAATGGACAGCAGAGAATATCAATAAAGTCAAATGTTTCTTTGTAAAGATCAACAAAACTGGCCAACTATATCTAGAGTGATCAAGAAAAAAATACAAAATTTTTAAATTACTAAAATAAAAAATATAAGAGGGGGTGTTACTACCCAATGTACAAATTTAAAAAAAAAGAATTTAGGTGAACAATGAACAGTAATATGCCAACAAATTAGATAACCTTATTAAAATGGGCAAATTCCTAGAAAGACACAAACTACCAAAACTGACACAAGAAGAAATAGAAAATCTGAATAGGCTCCTAACAAGTAAAGAGCTTGCATTTACAAAAATTAAAAACTGAAAAAAGAAATTCCCCCCAAAATGTTCAAGTAGAAATGGCTTTGTTTGTGAATTCTATTAAATATTTAAAGAAGAATTTGCATCAATTCTTCACAAACTCTTAAAAAATAGAAGACGAGAGAATTCCTTACTCATCTTATAAGGCCAATGTTACCATGATATCAAAACCTGTCAAAGACATTAGAAGAAAAGAAGCTACAACATAATATCACTTATGCATATAGATGCAAAACTTTTTGACAAAGTACTAGCAGATTGAATCCAACTGCATATTAAAAGGATTATATAGCATACCCAAATGGGATTTATTCCAGAAATATAAGGTTGGTATAATATACAAAAATTAATCAATGTAATAAACTATATAAATTAAATAAAGAACAAAAACAATTGAAGAAACTTAACCATCTCAATAGATGCAGAAAACTCATTCGACAAGACCAACATCCTTTCATCATAAAAACAGTCAGCAAACTAGGAATAGAAGTTTAGTTCTTCTACACAGTCAAATGCACCAATGATAAATCCACAGCTGACATTACACTTAATGATTAAAGAGTAAAAACTTTCTCCCTAAGATCAAGAACAACACAAGGATGTCTGCTCTTGTTATTTCTATTGAACATTGTATTGGTGGTTGGAGCCAAGGCAATTAGGGAAGAAAATGAAATAAAAGGCATCTAGATGGAAAAGGAAGAAATAAATGATCTCTTTTCACAGATGTCATAATCTTATAGAGAAAATGCTAAGAAACACACTCACACACACATACAAACACACACACATACCATGCAGTTAGAGATAATAATTGAAGACAGCCAGATTCCAGGCTATAAGATCAGTATACAAAGATGCACGGTATTTTATACACTCACAATGAACAACTGAAAGTGGAATCAAGAAAACAGCTTGAATAAAAATATTATCAAAAATAAAATACGTAGAAATGAATTTATCTGAAGTGCAAGATGTATGCAATGATATATACAGAAATTTGTGAAAATAAATTAAAGCAAACATAAATAAATAGAATGACATCTGTGTTCATGGATTGGAAGACTTAATGCAGTTAAGATGGAAATACTCTCCAAATTGATGTATAGATTCAACATAATCCCTATCAAAATGCCAATGTGGGATTTCCCTGGTGGCACAGACATTAAGAATCCGCCTGCCAAGGCAGGGGACACGGGTTCGAGCCCTGGTCCGGGAAGATTCCAAACGTTGTGGAGCAACTAAGCCCATGCACCACAACTACTGAGCCTGCTTTCTAGAGCCACAACTACTGAGCCCGCATGTCACAACTACTGAAGCCCAGGTGCCTAGAGCCCATGATCCACAACAAGAGAAGCCACCACACTGCAACAAAGAGTAGCTCCCACTCACCACAACTAGAGAAAAGCCCATGCACAGCAACAAAGACCCAGTGCAGCCAATAAGTAAATAACTTTATTTTAAAAAATGCCAATGACTTCTTTTTAAATAAACATGCTTATTCTAAAATTCATATGGATTAGTAAGTTTGCCAGAATAGCCAAAACAATCTTCAAAAAAAAGAATAGAGAGAACTCAGAATACTTAAAAATTTACCACATAGACTAGATAATTAAGACATGTGGTATTAGCATAAGTATGGGCACACAGAACAATAGAATTGAATTAGGGATGTAGAAATAAATACATACTTATTGACATTTCATTTAAGAAAAGAGTGCTGAGAACATTCAATGCAGGGAAGGAAAGCCTTTTCAACAAACGGTGCTAGAATCATTAGAAATCCACATACAAAAGAATGAATTTGGATCCCTGTTTCATGCAGAATGTACAAATTAAGTTAAAGTAAAATAGTTTTAAAAAAACTATAAAACTCATAGGAGAAAATATAGGTGTAAATCTTCATGACTTTGAAATAGTCAGTGGTTTCTTAGATGTGACAGCAAAAGTACAAGCAAATATAGAAAAAATAGACAAATTGAACTTATCAAAGTCAAAAACTTTTATATATCAAAGGGAAAGTGAAATGACAAACTATAGAATACAAAAATGTATATATAAATCATATATTTGATAAGAAATTAATGCCTGGGATGCGTAAGAATATTTAGAGTTCCACCATAAAAAGATAAAATAATCTAATTTAAAAATTGACAAAGTATTTTAAAAGATATTTCGTCTATATCTATAACTGTATCTATATGTATATCTATATATGGATGGTCAATAGGCACATGAAACAATGCTTGAAGTCATTAACCATTAGGGAAATGCAAATCAAAATCACACTGAGATACCACTTCACATCTACTAAAATAGCTATAATCAATAAACAGAAGATAAGTGTTGGTGAGGATGTGGAGAAATTGAAACACTTATATATTGCTGGTAGGAATGTAAAAAGATGCAAACTTTGTTGAAAACCATTTGGCAGTTCCTCAAATAGTTAAAAATAGAGTTACCACACAGATATCATTCTCTAAGTCACCATAAGTAGAACATCATGGTAGATCTTAATGGGAGCAAAGCAATCAAAAGGCATGAATATTGTCCTTCAGCTAAGTGCAAGACAGTTTGTAGGAGAAACTTTCTAGGTAACAAAGTGATATGATCTGGCTTTAATAATGCTATAATAGAAGCACAACATTCTAGAAGTGTACCTTTCCATGTTACAGTGGATTACAATTAATGGGAGGTCTGTTTACTAACTCACTTGCAATGAAATTGTTCTTGAGCAACTATTTTTTGTTTTCAAATTGGAACAACCATATGAATTGTATAAATACTCTATCTTAATAAGTACATCTATATTGTATTATATATATATATATATATATATATATATATATATATATATATATATTCTATTATTCATTTGGCAGAAGTTTCATTTAAGACACAGAAATGTCAAGAAACAATCTTAATTTGCCAGATCTGATAAACAGTGGAACCATAATTTTAACTCAATTTTTAGAAATCCAAAATGTCTAGAATTCCAAAATTATGGTGCCACACACAATATTGAGATGTGATTCTTGAAATCTGTTGGGTGATAACCATTTTACTTTGTATTTTCTCTTAAAAAATATTGTGTACAGATTCATGGAAACTGGGTCATATCTTCAAATTCTGGGTGCCCCGAATTTTTTTTTTAAAATAGAAAGTAAATAAATGCCTTTCTAGACTCATTTTGAAGATTTAATAAGTAAACTCTTTGTGAAACACAAAGTATATTGGTGTGATTTTTCTTTGTCTTTATCATCAAGGATACCACTGAGACCACAGGCTGTAGTCCTCAGACTAAAGATCAAGCAGTAAATTTTAGGCCCTAAGCATCCTGTAAAAAAAAAAAAAAAAAAAAAAAAAAAAATCCATCTCTGTATGAATCATTATCAAGCAGTCTTTGTCACACACTTGAAGTAGTATCACATTTTAAAAAATGTTATGTCATGTAAAATAGATAGATAATTGGAAGCAGCCGCATAGCACAGGGAGATCAGCTCGGTGCTTTGTGACCACCTAGAGGGGTGGGATAGGGAGGGTGGGAGGGAGGGAGATGCAAGAGGGAAGAGATATGGGAACATATGTGTATGTATAACTGATTCACTTTGTTATAAAGAAGAAACTAACACACCACTGTAAAGCAATTATACTCCAATTAAGATGTTAAAAATAAATAAATAAAATGTTATGCCAACTGGTGATTGAGCATGTGATTGCACAAAGCCAGCTTAGTTGCTGGATATTTTTGCTCCCTGAAATGGCCTTTCTAATCTTTAGAGCAGAACTTTTGCCTCTGTCTGTGTTTAATAATATATTAAGCATTAAATGTACAAGTATAGCATAAACACATTAGTATTTTTTTTCAATACATGGCTTTTCTTTCATCTTTGAAATATTACAAATAAGTCTGAGGCATTATCTGGCAACTTGCTCTTTCTGTAGCTGGAAAACTTAGATTTTATTTATAACCCTGATGAACTGTTCCGTTTTCAGAAATGTAGATACCATTCAAAATTTATCTGATATCTTTGCTTTTAACTCTTGGAGTTTGCTGTGTCAAAGCAGCTAAATTTGATAGAAGTTCAGTGTTGTTTCCTTCAAGAATTAACTCATCTTAAAAAAAAATCAATTCATCTTTTTAGTCATGAGATACTGAACAAGCAGCTCCGGGCTTCATCCAAGTCCAGTAGATGTATTCTTTGCCAAAGAAATTTTGGATTTCATCAAGATACCCATTCTCCTGAAGAACGACATTGATGGTGAAATCGGCATGCACAGACCTCATCTTAGAATAGACCAACACCCTTGGTCATGTTCTGTACATGACTACAGATAGTGCAGATGGAAACGAGTTGCTTTCTATTTCCCCACCCTTTGTAGCCTGGAGCCTCTTTTTCTTTCCAAGGAGATTGAGTTCTACATTGATGTGATTGAAGTCCTTCCACAGGGTGCCTCTGGAACTGTGCATCCTTTCAGAGTGATGTTGACATCATCTGGAATGTGGACAGTCTTAATCCTGAGAACAGTCTTCATTCTTGCAAAAGAAGCAACAAAGAATCACATTCATATTTTTTAACTGCCCTGAATTCCATATTCTTAAGTACCTGTACTCATTTCCTTGTCAAAGAAATATTATTTTGCCATGTGTGTCTTTCTGCACAGAAATTATTTTGTTACCTAATTTTTAATTGGTAGTATCTCAATAGCTACTTTCAAATAATTTCAAACGCTCTTAATTCTAGACTTGTAAGAGTTTCTTAAGCTGTTATAAATAGAAAAATATATACAGCTGGAATTTAAATTTGAAGCTATCATAGCCCTATGGGTAGAGGCATAGTTAAAAGTGAGTGGCATGAAAAGTAACTTAAGTAGCATCATGAACGGTTCAAATTTAATAGGGGACAGGTTCAAGAAGGATTCTTTGTTTCCCCTTAAATCATGCTCAATACATTAGGTGTTATTCACTAAAATATCAATTAAATGCATAGACTGAGTACTGTGGGGCTGCCCAGATCAATTGCATGTAGGTCAATCACTGAGCAACCATCAATAAAGCAATGAAAGTTGAAATATATTCTGCTTACAATTTCTTGTTTCCAGTATGCTAGGAAGTAACTGTAATAGCTATTCCCTTTAGCTCTGCCACTTGGAAGACTGACAGAGGAACAGTGCTTCAGGAGGAAATGTTCTCCTCATTGGATAAATTGATGAGTGGGTATTTGAAAATTAGGGCTGTAAATTGAGGAAACCTGATCAATCCTGTACCAATGATATACACTAATATTCAAAAGTCATGATGTTGGCCTCTCCAAAGAATGTTAAAAAGTTTGCAGCTGGTCACTCAGATTGAAAAGGTTTCATGAAAGGAGGTTACTATCCCCCAAATTCTTCATCTTAATTCAAACCAAGGTATACAATTATTTGGTATCAGTATTTAAAATGGTCATAATGATTGTAGCAAGCAGTGGAATGCCACAAGGATTTCCCACCTTCTGGTACCCAGGAATTTGTGAAATCTTTTCTTGATTACAAGGTGGCACCAGTGAGTTGATTCTAACCAATAGAATATGGCAAAGGCAAAAGAATGTCACACTTTTGATTAGGTTATTTTATACAGCAAAGGTGATGAGAAATCAACCCCATGATTATTTTATGAAGCAAACATACATGTTGTAAACTTCCTATTGAAAGGGTCACATGGCAAGGAATGGAGGGTAGCATAGAGGACCTGGCAGTTAGCAAAAATGTGGAGACCTCAGTCCAATAATTGCAAGAGGTTGGATTTTGCCAGCAGCCTGAGAGAACTACAAAGCCATTCTCAATTTGAACATCTAGATGAGCACATAGCCCAGCTAACACCTTGATTGCACCTTTGTGAGACCCTGAGCAGAGGAGCCAGATAAATTGTGCTTGCACCTCGACCCATGGAAAAGATGAAAAAATAAATGTGTGTTGTTTTAGCCTCTAAGTTTGTTATATACTATTATTATTATTATCATCATTACTATTATTATTATTATATTTTTATTATTTATGACATTGAACACACAATAACAAAGGAATAATTTCCATTTATATTGTTGATGACAAATATTTCTGATAAAATAGTGCTGTAACATCATTAACAAGTATTTATGAATGGTAAATTTGCTCTATGAAATTTCTCCTTAAGATGAGTTATTTATTTAACTGAGAGGGCATGCATTGCATAGTGGTTAAGAACATGAATTCTACATTCCAGGGATCAAATCTCAGTTCTCTACTTTCTAGCTGTGTTATCTTGAACAATTCATGCAAGCTCTCTGAGCTTCAGTTATCTCATCTGAAAAAAAAAGGATAATAATTGCATATATCTCACAGGCTTGCTATGAAGACTGAATGAGTAAAAATCATGCCATTTATATTTGTTAAATTATTGAAATAAAGATTTTGGTTTTATCCAGTATAACTATACTATAAAGTGTGTTATTTCTGTCAAAATAATTAACCTTCAAAAGTGAAATAAATAACTCTACCCATTGTACCTAGAATTAATGTTAAAAATAGTACAGGCTATGAAACAAGCGAACAAAAAAATTGTAGATGCCCAAAATTGAAAGAAAATGAATTCAATGACAGAGGAAAAAGAACATTGAGAAATAGTCACAGATTCATAGCAGATAATCTCAACAGGTTACAGAAGTCAGAGAAAGAGAGAGCATGTAGAACTTGCTTTCAGAGAAAATTTGTTACATCTAGGTGAAACAAAGTTCTAAAAATAAAAGTTTTGGTTAAAAACAGCAGTAAATAATGGAAACTTTATTTAATAGGGATACGTAAACAGTAGCGAAAAGAACTAGTAAAGAAATCATTATGCTAACTGTAAATTTTAAGAGAGGCTAAAGTCTTTAAAACACACTAAGGAAAGAATGACAAAGAGTGGCTCACCCAGGAACATATTTCACAAAGGTAGAACAGAGACCATACTCACTTGTTCCTTGCTGGAAAATTACTATTAACTTCTATATGATGTCACATCAGCAGTGTAAACTAAGTTTACCAATATTTTTTGTTTCTAGTTTTTATATAAATAGCGAATCTGTATATGAGTCCATCCAATATATAATCTGATTCCAGCAAATATTTTATTTTTATTTTTATTTTTTTTAATATAATAGTGTTTATTTTTACTTGTTGACAGTTTGCTTTATTTATTTATTTATTTATTTTTGGCTGTGTTGGGTCTTCGTTTCTGTGCGAGGGCTTTCTCTAGTTGTGGAGAGCGGGGGCCACTCTTCATCGCGGTGCACGGGCCTCTCACTATCGCGGCCTCTCCTGTTGCGGAGCACAGGCTCCAGACGCACAGGCTCAGTAATTTTGGCTCACGGGCCCAGTTGCTCCGCGGCATGTGGGATCTTCCCAGACCGGGGCACGAACCCGTGTCCCCTGCATCGGCAGGCAGACTCTCAACCACTGCGCCACCAGGGAAGCCCCCAGCAAATATGTTTTTTTGGATTCTCAGTTAACTGATGCAATTTATCCTTGAAATCATGTTGTTCAATGGATTAGCCCATGGTTAATTTTCCTCAGACTTCTCTCTCAGGCATAAACATTTTTATTCAAGGTCCTTGTAGCTGAAGTGGGCAATGTATTCAAAACAGGTCATGTGCCTTTGCTTTAAATGGACATTGAGTTTAGTTACTTTTTCAATGATTACTTTTGATTTAATGACCTTTTCAATGATTACATTCAATAGGTAAAATGATTGAAAAATTAGGATCCTTTGAATCAAATTCTCTTTCTTTTTCTTTTGAGTACAGAGATAAATTTAGTTTTCTATTATTAAGATAAAACAGTTACAAAATAATCAACTTTTTATGAATAAAATCTTCTGGTGAAAAATAAAAGTTAACTTAATCCATTTGATATTAATGAGGGGCAAAATTAGATGATGAGCAGGAAGGGGGGTACTTACTGTGATCCTAAAGAAGCTTCAGATTTTGAAAATTTTCAAGTCTATATTGCTGTAATAAATCACAAAAATATAACTAACAAATCTCAGTAAACATGACCTTTTTTAAAGGATTTGTAAATATCACTGTATTTTTCCCTGTCACTCTTCTCTAATTTAGAAAGATAAATAGAATATTAAATATTGTTCTGGTGTTGAATCAAGTAGTCATTAGTATTTAAAGTCCTAAGAATTTTTCCCCTTAAATACCCAAAACTCTCCAATAATTTTAGATATCTATCAATTAAATACTTCCTAATGTAGTAACATTTTTTTAAAATTTGTATAATGAAATATTTATTTTGAATGTTTAATGTGTCTATATATAAAACATGATATATTCTATTGGCTTAATTATCTATGTGAGACATCAGAAACAAATTTATTCTTTTTTTTTTTTTTTTGGTATGTGGGCCTCTCACTGTTGTGGCCTCTCCCATTGCAGAGCACATGCTCCAGACATGCAGGCTCAGTGGCCATGGCGCATAGGTCCAGCTGCTCTGTGGCATGTGGGATCTTCCTGGACCGGGGCATGAACCCATGTACCCTGCAATGGCAGGCAGACTCCCAACCACTGCGCCACCAGAGAAGCCCAGAAACAATTTTGTGAAGTACAGAATGATAAGCAAAATTGTATATATATATATATATATATATATATATATATATATATATATATATATATATGCATATGTAGGTTTAAATGTTTCTGTTCATACTTATCTTTTCTGTTGTTTATATTTACCCTGCCATACAAATGTATCTCAATTGATGCTATTATTCCAATCTGAAATTGGGGCAATTCATTAATATATGCCATTATGACACAATACTAAATAATAGACACAAAAAATAAATTTCCAGATAAGTGTTTCTCATAACATTATAGATACAGATGCATAGACAGATAGATGATAGATTTATAGATAGATTTATAGCTAGATAGATAGTGGTAGACAGATGGATAGCTATCCATTGGTAGTAAACTATTCTAGTGTTCTGTAAGTAGTCACATAATTAAATAAATAAAATAGCTCTAAAAATAATTCCAAAGAGAAGTGATAAAATATTTTGCAAAAAAAAAAAGTGTTATCAGTGAGATAAATGTGTAAACAGAGGAGGAAATAATTAGATTCAACAAACTATTGCTCATTTGTTAAGCATTTATTATATGTCAATATTTCTTTTAGGGAATTGTATTAGGTATTGATGATTTTACTACTGTATATTTAGAAGCATAATTTTCTACTTGTTTTTTAAATTTAGTCCCATTAATTTATAGACATACTGAATAGCAGGTAGATTAAAAATGCTGAACCTAGTTAATTCCTTACTTTATTTATACCAGAAATCCTATCAAGTGATGACATTGTGCTATTCAATGCATGAGAGAAATGTTTCTTATCCCATGGAGCTTGAAATCTAACAGGTAATATTCTTCTGAATTTTAAATCATGTATTCATTTATTTATTCATTTAAAAAATACTTATAAATAATTGAGGGAGAGAAACTTTTAATTCTGATATATTTTAAAGGACATGGAAATATTTTCAACATGGTCACTTATGACCAATCCTCACACTTGAAATAGGAAATGTGGGCAATTGTGGTGATATACACATATAGATGGATGGATAGATATAAGGATGTTAAGGTATTTTTTTTACTATTCTTGGAGGTCTGTATTTTCTGAGATACATTTATGGCATTGTATGCACAATTAAATGATGCTTCAAAAACAGTAAAAGGGGATGTTAATTGAGGAAGACAGTATCAGGTTGTTGCTCATCTATTTAAATGAGGACAAGGTAGAAGGTAATGTTTAATCCTTGTGTGTTGCTCTATTTACTATGAAAAGTTTATTATGACTTCACTGGGAAAAATGAGATAGAAAATAAATGTCAAATTGTGCATATTAAATTTGAGAGGACAAAAGGTGATTTGCTTGAGGTGTGACATTAACATAAATCCCAGGCCATGGGCTGATGGCCCCTGTACCAGATCAAGAATAATGATAGCAAGCAGCAGCATGGCCAGCAGAGCCAGCACCTTGGTGCTCCTCACACTGAAGTAGCATTGCTCTCCCCCTTGCCCAGAAGGTCATGGAGATAAAGAAGACAGGAAAAAGGATAGAAAAGGACCAGCCAGCACAATAGCAGGAGCACAGTTTTCAGCTAACAGAGTGTTGGTGCTCCAGCCGGGTGTCAGGCCTGAGCCTCTGAGTGGAAGAGCTGAGTTCAGGACATTGGACCACCAGCAACCTCCTGGTCCCAGGTAATATCAATTGACAAGAGCTCTCACAGAGATCTCCATTTCAATGTTAAGACCCAGCTCCACTCAATGAACAGCAAGGTCCAGTGCTGAACACCCCATGAAAAAAAAATTGCAAAACAGGAACACAAACACACCCATTAGCAGAGAAGCTACTTAAAATCATAATAAGTTCACAGACACCACAAAACAAACTACCAGATATGGTCCTGCACACCAGAAAGACAAGATCCAGCCTCATCCACAAGAACACAGGCACCAATACCTTCCACCAGGAAGCTTACACAACCCACTGAACCAACCTTACCCACTGGGGGCAGGCACTAAAAACAATGGGGACTATGAACCAGAAGCCTGTGAAAAGGAGACTGCAAACACAGTAAGTTAAGCAAAATGAGAAGACAGAGAAATACACAAAAGATGAAGGAGCAAAGTAAAAACTCATGAGAACAAACAAATGAAGAGGAAATAGGCAGTCTACCTGAAAAAGAATTCAGAGTACTGATAGTAAAGATGATCCAAAAACTTGGAAATAAAATGGAGAAAATACAACAACGTTTAACAAGGACCTAGAAGAAATAAAGAGCAAACAAACAATGATGGACAATGCAATAAATGAAACTAAAGATTCTCTAGAAGGAATCAGCAGCAGAATAACTGAGACAGAAGAATGAATAAGTGACCTGGAAAATAAATAGTGGAAATAACTACCACAGAGCAGAATAAAGAAGAATGAAAAGAATTGAAGGCAGTCTCAGACACCTCTGGGACAATATTAAATGTACGAACATTCAATTTATAGGGGTCCCAGAAGAAGAAGAGGAAAAAAAAAGGGGCTGAGAAAATATTTGAAGAGATTATTGTTGAAAACTTCCCTAATATGGGAAAAGAAATAGACAATCAGGTCCAGGAAGTGCAGAGAGTCCCATACAAGATAAAACTAAGGAGAAACACACCAAGGCACATCATAATCAAATTATCAAAAATTAAAAACAAAGAAAAAAGATTAAAAGCAGTGAGGGAAAAGCAACAAATAACATACAAGGGAATCCTCATAAGGTTAGCAGCTGATCTTTCAGCAGAAACTTTGCAAGCCACAAGGGAATGGCAAGACATATTTAAAGTGATGAAAGGGAAAAACCTTCAACCAAGATTACTCTACCCAGCTAGGATCTCATTCAGTTCGATGGAGAAATTAAAAACTTTACAGACAAGCAAAAGCTCAGAGAATTCAGCACCACAAAACCAGCTTCAAAACAAATACTGAGGGAACTTCTCTAGGCAGGACACACAAGATAAGGAAAAGACCTACAATAACAAACCCAAAACAATTAAGAAAATGGTAATAGGAACATACATACTGATAATTACCTTAAATGTAAATGGCTTACGTGCTCCAACCAAAAGACATAGACTGGTTGAATGGATACAAAACAAGACCTGTATATATGCTGTCTACAAGTGACCCACTTCAGACCTAGGGACACATACAGACTGAAAGTGAGGAAATGGAAAAAGATATTCCATGCAAATGTAAATCAAAAGAAAGCTGGAGTAGCAGTACTCATATTAGACAAAATAGACTTTAAAATAAAGACTATTGCAAGAGACAAAGAAGGACACTACATAATGAGCAAGGGATCATTCCAAGAAGAAGATATAACAATTGTAAATATTTATGCACCCAACATAGGAGCACCTCAATACATAAGGCAAATGCTAAGAGCCATAAAAGGGGAAGTCAACAGTAATACAATAATAGTAGGGGGTGTTTCCCTGGTTGTTCAGTGATTAAGAATCCACCTGCCAATGCAGGAGACATGGGTTTGAGCCCTGGTCCCACATGCCAAAGACCAAGTAAGCCCATGAGCCACAATTACTGAGCCTGCACTCTAGAACCCTCAAGCCACAACTACTGAAACTGTGTGCCACAACTACTAAAGCCCATGTGCCTAGAGCCTCCGCTCCACAACAAGAAAAGTCACAGCAATGAGAAGCCTGTGCAACTCAACGAAGAGTAGCCCCCAATTGCTGCAACTAGAGAAAACCTGTGTGCAACAATGAAGACTCAACACAGCCTAAAATAAATAAATTAAAAAATAATAATAATAGTAAGGTACTTTAACACCCTACTTTCACCAATGGACAGATCATCCAAAATGAAGAAAACAAGGAAACACAGCTTTAAATGACACATTAAACAAGATGGACTTAATTGATATTTATAGAACATTCCATCCAAAAAAAACAGAATGTACTTTCTTCTCAAGTGCTCATGGAACACTCTCCAGGATAGATCATATCTTGGGTAAGAAATCAAGCCTTGGTAAATTTAAGAAAATTGAAATCATATCAAGTATCTTTTCTGAACACAACCCTATGATACTATATATCAATTACAGGAAAATAAAACTGTAAAATATACAAACACATGGAGGCTAAATAATACATTACTAAATAACCAAGAGATCACTGAAAAAATCAAAGAGGAAATAAAAAAAAAATACCTAGAAAAAAATGACAATGAAAACACAACGACCCAATACCTATGGGATGCAACAAAAGCAGTTCTAATAGGGAAGTTAGTAGCAATAAAATTCTACCCCAAGAAACAAGAAAAACCTGAATTAAACAACCTAACCTAAAGGGAACACTCTTGCACTGCTGGTGGGAATGTGAACTGGTACGACCACTATGGAGAACGGTATGGAGGTTCCTTAAAAAACTACAAATAGAACTACCATATGACCCAGCAATCCCACTACTGGGCATATACCCTGAGAAAACCATAATTCAAAAAGAGACATGTACCAAAATATTCATAGCAGCCCTATTTACAATAGCCCGGAGATGGAAACAACCTAGGTGTCCATCATCGGATGAATGGGTAAAGAAGATGTGGCATATATATACAATGGAATATTACTCAGCCATATAAAGAAATGAAATTGAGCTATTTGTAATGAGGTGGATGGACCTAGAGTCTGTCATACAGAGTGAAGTAAGTCAGAAAGAGAAAGACAAATACTGTATGCTGACACATATATATGGAATTTAAGAAAAAAAAATGTCATGAAGAACATAGGGGTAAGACAGAAATAAAGACACAGACCTACTAGAGAATGGACTTGAGGATATGGGGAGGGGGAAGGGTAAGCTGTGACAAAGCGAAAGAGAGGCACGGACATATATACACTACCAAACGTAAGGTAGATAGATAGTGGGAAGCAGCCACAGAGCACAGGGAGATCAGCTGGGTGCTTTGTGACTGCCTGGAGGGGTGGGATGGGGAGGGTGGGAGGGAGGGAGATGCATGAGGGAAGGGATGTGGGAACAGATGTATATGTATGACTGATTCACTTTGTTATTAAAAAAAAAAAAAAGGGAGGGGATATGGGAATATATGTATATGTATAACTGATTACATTTCTTATAAAGCAAAAAAAAAATAAAATAAAAAAACAAAAAAAAAACAAACAAACAAAAACCTAACCTTACACATAAAGCAATTAGAGAAAGAAGAACAACAACAACAAAAAAAAAACACCAAAGCTAACAGAAGGAAAGAAATCATAAAGCTCACATCAGAAATAAATGAAAAAGAAATGAAGGAAACAATAGGAAAGGTCAATAAAACTAAAAGCTGGTTCTTTGAGAAGATAAACAAAATTGATAAACCATTAGCCAGATTCATCAAGAAAAAAAGGGAAAAGACTCAAAACAACAGAATTAGACATAAAAAATGAGAAGTAACAACTGACCCTGAAGAAATACAAAGGATCATGAGAGATTACTGCAAGCAACTATATGCCAATATAGTGGACGACCTGGAAGAAAAGCACAAATTCTTAGAAAAGTACAACCCTCTGAGACTGAACCAGGAAGAAATAGAAAATACCAACAGATCATTCACAAACACTGAAAGCGAAACTGTGATTAAAAATCTTCCAACACACAAAAGCCCAGGACCAGATGCCTTCATAGGTGAATTTTATCAAACATATAGAGAAGACTTAACACCTATCCTTCTCAAACTCTTCCAAAATATAGCAGAGGGAGGAACACTCCCAAACACATTCTACATGGCCACCATCACCCTGATACCAAAACCAGACAAAGATGTCATAAAGAAAGAAAACGACAGGCCAATATCACTGATGAACATAGATGCAAAAATCCTCAACAAAATACTAGCAAACAGAATCCAACAACACATTAAAAGGATCATACACCATGATGAAGTGGGGTTTATCCCAGGAATGCAAGGATTCTTCAATATATGCAAAGCAATCAGTGTGATGCACCATATTAAAAAATTGAAGGAGAAAAAAACATATGAAAATCTCTTTAGCTGCAGAAAAAGATTTCAACAAAATTCAACACCCAAAACCCTCTAGGAAGTAGGCATAGAGGAAACTTACTTTAACATAATAAAGGCCATATAAGACAAACCCACAGCCAACATCATTATCAATGGTGAAAAAATTAAACCATTTCCACTAAGATCAGGAACAAGAGCAGGTTGCCCACTCTCACAACTATTACTCCACATAGTTTTGGAAGTTTTAGCCAAAGCAATCAGGGAAGAAAAATAAATTAAAGGAATCCAAATGGGAAAAGAAGAAGCAAAACCGTCACTGTTTACAGATGACATGATACTATACATAGATAATCCTAAAAATGCTACCAGAAAACTACTAGAGCTAATCAATGAATTTGGTAAAATAGCAGGATGCAAAATTAATGTACAGAATTCTCTTGCATTCTTATACACTAATGATGAAAAATCTGAAAGAGAAATTAAGGAAATATTTCCATTTACCATTGCAATGAAAATAATAAAGTGGGGCTTCCCTGGTGGCACAGTTGTTCAGAATCTGCCTGCTAATTCAGGGGATATGGGTTCAAGCCCTGGTCTGAAAGGATCCCACACGCTGCAGAGCAACTGGGTCTGAGAGTCACAACTACTGAGCCTGTGCGTCTGGAGCCTGTGCTCTGCAACAAGAGAGGCCGCAACAGTGAGAGGCCCATGCACCGTGATGAAGAGTGGCCCCCACTTGCCACAACTAGAGAAAGCCCTTGCAGAAACGAAGACCCAACACAGCAAAAATATATAAATTAATTAATAAACTCCTACCCCCAACATCTTCTTAAAAAATAAATAAAGCACCTAGGAATAAACCTACTTAATGAGACAAAAGATCTGTACGCAGAAAACTATAAGACACTGGTGAAAGAAACTAAAGACGATACAAATAGATGGAGAGATATACCATGCTCCTGGATTGGAAGAATCAACATTGTGAAAGTGACTCTACTACCCAAAGCAATCTACAAATTCAATGCAATCCCTATCAAACGACCACTGGCATTTTTTACAACACTAGAACAAAAAATTTCACAATTGAATGGAAGTACAAAAGACCCCGAATAGCCAAAGCAATCTTGAGAAAGAAAAATGGAGCTGGATGAATCAGGCTCCCTGACTTCAGAATATACTACAAAGCTACAGTAATCAAGACAACATGGTACTGGCACAGAAACAGAAATATAGATCAAAGGAACAGGATAGAAAGCCCAGAGATAAACCCACACACCTATGGTCAACTAATGTATGACAAAAGAAGCAAGGATGCACAATGGAGAAAAGACAGTCTCTTCAATAAGCGGTGCTGGGAAAACTGGACAACTACATGTAAAATAATGAAATTAAAACACTCCATAACACCATACACAATAAACTTCAAATGGATTAAAGACCTAATGTAAGGCCAGGCACTATAAAACTCTTAAAAGAAACCATAGGCGGAACACTCTATGACATAAATCAGAGTAAGATCCTATTTGACCCACCTCCTAGAGAAATGGATATAAAAAGAAAAGTAAACAAATTGGACCTAATGAAACATAAAAACTTTTGCACAGCATAGAAACCATAAACAAGATGAAAACACAACACTTATAATGGGAGAAAATATTTGCAAAAGAAGCAACTGACAAAAGATTCATCTCCAAAATATACAAGAAGCTCATGCAGCTCAATATCAAAAAAACAAACAACCCAATCCAAAAATGGGCAGATTTAAATAGACATTTCTCCAAAGAAGATATACAGATTGCTAACAACACATGAAAGGATGCTCAACATTACTAATCATTAGAAAAATTCAAATCAAAACTACAATGAGGTATCACCTAACACTGGTCAGAATGGCCATCATCAAAAAATCTACAAACATAAATGCTGGAGAGGGTGTGGAGAAAAGGGAATTCTCTTGCCCTGTTGGTGGGAATATAAATTGATATAGCCACTATGGAGAACAATATGGAGATTCCTTAAAAAACTAAAAATAGAACTACCATACAACCCAGCAATCCTACTCGTGGGCATATACCCTGAGAAAACCATAATTCAAAGAGTCATGTGCCACAATGTTCACTGCAACACTATTTACAATAGTCAGGACATGGAAACAAACTAAGTGTCCATCGACAGATGAATGGATAAAGAAGTTGCTGCACATACATAAAATGGAATATTACTCAGCCATAAAAATAAATGAAATTGAGTTATTTGTAGTGAGGTGGTTGGACCCAGAGTCTGTCATATGGAGTGAAGTAAGTCAGAAAGTGAAAAACAAATACTATATGCTAATACATATATATGGAAGCTAAAAAAAAAAAAAGAAAGTGAAGAACCTAGCAGTAAGATAGGAATAAAGATGCAGTCATAGAGAATGGACTTGAGGACATGGGCAGGGGAAAGGGTAAGCTGGCATGAATGAGAGACTGTCATTGATACATATGCACTACCAAATGTAAAATAGATAGCTAGTGGGAAGCAGTTGCATAGCACAGGGAGATCAGCTCGGTGCTTTGTGACCACCTAGAGGGGTGGGATAGGGAAAGAGGGAAGGAGATACAAGAGGGAGGGTATATGGGGATATATGCATACTTATTATAGTTGATTCATTTTGTTATACAGCAGAAACTAACACAACAATGTAAAGCAATTATACTCCAATAAAGATGTTAAAAAAAATAGAAAAAAGAAAAATAGAAAAAGTATAATGACAAATAAGTTAGCTATGTGTAGATGTTAGTAAATAATGTTGAAAATAAAAAAAAACATAATTAATTTAGTTTTCTGAGTTCTAAAGAAAATTAATTTTTCTATAAGTAAACCATTTGTATCTAAGGCAAATCTTTTGTCTACTAATATGTTCATTTATTAAGCAAATTTTTTTTTTTTTTTTTTGCAGTACACAGGGCTCTCACTGTTGTGCCCTCTCCCGTTGTGGAGCACAGGCTCCGGACACGCAGACCCAGCGGCCATGGCTCACGGGCCTAGCCACTCCATGGCATGTGGGATCTTCCTGGACAAGGGCACAAACCCATATCCCCCGCATCAGCAGGCAGACTCTCAACAACTGTGCCACCAGGGAAGCCCCTAAACAAATGTTTTTAAGTAAGGAGAAATTTTGAGTGTATTAACTCTGTATCAATATAACCAGTCAGTTATTTAATTTTTCAGTTTAATAGATATATTTTTAACATTTAAATAATTGATTCTTAGAATACTGATTAAATTCATGTCTAACCATATAAAGAGTTCATTAAAAATGCATTATATATTGAGTTGATACTATTTATTAATTATTTTTTGATAAAATAATAGTAGTAGGAATAGCATTATTGTTGTATATATCAGTAGGTGTCTTTTTCTTGCCAACTCATCTGATTGGTTTAAAAAGTTTTACTTTTGTATACAAGTTCATATATAAGTGTTTATACCATCATTTATTTTTTAATTACATATGTTTATATAGTCAGTTATTAATACCTAGGAATAAACCTACCTAAGGAGGCAAAAGACCTGCACTCAGAAAACTATAAAACACTGATGAAAGAAATCATAGTTGACATAAACAAATGGAGAAATATACCATGTTCTTGGATTGGAAGAATCAACATTGTGAAAATGACTATACTACCCAAAGCAATTTACAGATTCAATGCAAACTCTATCAAACTATCAATGACATTCTTCACAGAATTAGAACAAAAAATTTTACAATTTGTATGGAAACACAAAAGACCCTGAATAGCCAAAGCAATATTGAGAAAGAAAAATGGAGCTGGTGGAATCAGGCTCCCGAACTTCAAACTATACTACAAAGCTATAGTAATCAAATATTGGCATATAAACAGTAATATAAATCAAAGGTACAGGATAGAAAGCTCAGAGATAAACCCACACACATGTGGTGACCTAATTTATGACAAAAGCAGTAAAAGCATACAATGGAGAAAGGACAGCCTCTTCAAAAGCTGGTGCTGGAAAACTGGACAGCTACATATAAAAGAATGAAATTAGAACACTACATAACACTATAAACAAAAATAAACTCCAAATTGGTTACAGACCTAAGTGTAAGGCCAGACACTATTAAACTCTTAGGGGAAAACAAAGGATAAACACTCTTTCACATGAAACACAGCAAGATCTTTTTTGACCTACCTCTCAGAGTAATGAAAATAAAACCAAAAATAAATGAATGGGACCTAATGAAACTTAAAAGCTTTTGCACAGCATAGAAACCATAAATAAGATGAAAAGACAACCCTCAGAATGGGAGAAAATATTTGCAAACAAATCGAAGGACAAAGGATTAATCTCTAAAATATACAAACAGCTCATGCAGCTCAATATCAAAAAAACAAACAACCCAATTAAAAAATGGACAGACGACTAAATAGACATTTGACCAAAGAAGACATACAGATGGCCAAGAGGCACATGAAAAGTTGCTCACCATCACTAATTATTAGAGAAATGTAAATCAAAACTACTATAAGGTATCACCTCACACTGGTCAGAATGGCCATCATCAAAAAATCTACAAACATAAATGCTGGAGAGGGTGTGGAGGAAAGGGAATCCTCTTGCCCTGTTGGTGGGAATGTAAATTGATACAGCCACTATGGAGGACAGTATGGAGGTTCCTTAAAAAACTAAAAATAGAACTATCATAAGGCCCAGCAATCTCACTACTGGGCATATATGCTGAGAAAAACATAATTCAAAAGGACACATGTACCCCAATGTTCATTGCAGATCTATTTACAATAGCCAGAACATGGAAACCTAAATTTCCAACAATAGATGAATGGATAAAGAAGATGTGGTACACATATGCAATGGAATATTACTCAGCCATAAAATGAAACGTAATTAGGTCATTTGTAGAGATGTGGATTGACCTAGAGTCTGTTATACAGAGTGAAGTAAGCCAGAAAGACAGAAACAAAAGTCATATATTAACGCATATATATGGAACCTACAAAAATAGAACAGATGAACCTATTTGTAGGGCAGGAATAGAGACGTAGACATAGAGAATGGATATATGGACATGGGGGGGAGGGCAGAGTTGTTTGCAAGAAACTGAAATTATAGCATTAGAAATTAGTTTTGATATCAATACACTACCATGTGTAAAATAGATAGCTAGTGGGAACCTGCTGTATAGCACAGGGAGCTCAGCTTCATGCTCTGTGATGACCTAGATGGATGGGATGGGGTGTGGGAGGGAAGTCCTAGAGGGAGCGGATATAGTTATACATATAGCTGACTTATTTCATTGTATAGCAGAAACTAACACAACATTGTAAAGCAATTTACTCCAATAAAAAATACATATGTAAATGTAAATATATAAATTAATATGTGTATGCATATACAATTGTTTATTCACATTCTTATATAAGTAGGATATTTGTGTATGTGTGTCATTGCAGAAATGAAACAAATTAGCAACTATAAGACTAATTTTATTTCAATCATGATGGTTTTATTTGTATTGATTACAAGGTGTCTGCAACAATTGCTAACAAGAGCAAATCCATAGAAGTTGTGAGAATATCAATATGCTTCTAAGTCACAAATAATGAAGATGTATAGCCAAGGTACTTCGAGTTTCTGAAAATAATTCCTTAACTCTCAGAGTGAATAGTACTACAGTAAAATCATTTTTGGTTGATTAGATAGAAATGACAATATCAAGTGAAAAGAGAATATAGTAAATTGTCAGATTCATTTTAATGCACATGGTATTTTACAGTGATATAAATACACAGTATCTTGCAATTATGTATGTTGCAAGTCATGGTAATTTTTCCTGCACCGTTTTTTCTTTCCTAAATTGCCATGTAGTTGAATTGTCAATATGATATTCTCAGAGTAAGTAAAATGGAAACTTAAGAAAATACTTAGATAACTCAAGCAATGACAGTATGAAAAGTTCTTATTTCAAGAAGGAGAGGTAGGAAGGTGGATGTGTTCAGAATCACAGACTCCTCAGTTTGATATCTTTATTTCATGACTTAGGAATTAGCAACTACAGGCAATGAAGTTTATGAATAGAAAAAGATTGAGAGAGCTGACATTATATTATTATTATTATTATTATTATTTTACAAATTTAATCAGTTATACATATACATATGTTCCCATATCCCCTCCCTTTTGCGTCTCCCTCCCACCTTCCCTCTCCCACCCCTCCAGGCAGTCACAAAGCACCAAGCTGATCTCCCTGTGCTACGCGGCTGCTTCCCACTAGCTATCTACCTTACGTTTGGTAGTGTATATATGTCCATGCCGCTCTTTCACTTTGTCACAGCTTACCCTTCTCCCTCCCCATATCCTCAAGTCCATTCTCTAGTAGGTCTGTGTCTTTATTCCTGTCTTACCCCTATGTTCTTCATGACATTTTTTTTTCTTAAATTCCATATATATGTGTCAGCATACAGTATTTGTCTTTCTCTTTCTGACTTACTTCACTCTGTATGACAGACTCTAGGTCCATCCACCTCATTACAAATAGCTCAATTTCATTTCTTTTTATGGCTGAGTAATATTCCATTGTATATATGTGCCACATCTTCTTTACCCATTCATCCGATGATGGACACCTAGGTTGTTTCCATCTCCGGGCTATTGTAAATAGGGCTGCTATGAACATTTTGGTACATGTCTCTTTTTGAATTATGGTTTTCTCAGGGTATATGCCCAGTAGTGGGATTGCTGGGTCATATGGTAGTTCTATTTGTAGTTTTTTAAGGAACCTCCATACTGTTCTCCATAGTGGCTGTACCAATTCACATTCCCACCAGCAGTGCAAGAGTGTTCCCTTTTTTCCACACCCTCTCCAGCATTTATTGTTTCTAGATTTTTTGATGATGGCCATTCTGACTGGTGTGAGATGATATCTCATTGTAGTTTTGATTTGCATTTCTCTAATGAGTAAAGATGTTGAGCATCCTTTCATGTGTTTGTTGGCAGTCTGTATATCTTCTGTGGAGAAATGTCTATTTAGGTCTTCTGCCCATTTTTGGATTGGGCTGTTTGTTTTTTTGTTATTGAGCTGCATGAGCTGCTTATAAATTTTGGAGATTAATCCTTTGTCAGTTGCTTCATTTGCAAATATTTTCTCCCATTCTGAGGGTTGTCTTTTGGTCTTGTTTATGGTTTCCTTTGCTGTGCAAAAGCTTTTAAGTTTCATTAGGTCCCATGTGTTTATTTTTGTCTTTATTTCCATTTCTCTAGGAGGTGGGTCAAAAAGGATCTTGCTGTGATTTATGTCATAGAGTGTTCTGCCTAAGTTTTCCTCTAAGAGTTTGATACTATCTGGCCTTACATTTAGGTCTTTAATCCATTTTGAGTTTATTTTTGTGTATGGTGTTAGGGAGTGATCTAATCTCATACTTTTACATGTCCCTATCCAGTTTTCCCAGCACCACTTATTGAAGAGACTGTCCTTTCTCCACTGTACATTCCTGCCTCCTTTATCAAAGATAAGGTGACCATATGTCCGTGGGTTTATCTCTGGGCTTTCTATTCTGTTCCATTGATCTATCTTTCTGTTTTTGTGCCAGTACCATACTGTCTTGATTACTGTAGCTTTGTAGTATAGTCTGAAGTCAGGGAGCCTGATTCCTCCAGCTCCATTTTTCGTTCTCAAGATTGCTTTGGCTATTCGAGGTCTTTTGTGTTTCCATACAAATTGTGAAATTTTTTGCTCTAGTTCTGTGAAAAATGCCAGTGGTAGTTTGATAGGGATTGCATTGAATCTGTAGATTGCTTTGGAAAGTAGAGTCATTTTCACAATGTTGATTCTTCCAATCCAAGAACATGGTACATCTCTCCATCTATTTGTTTCATCTTTGATTTCTTTTATCAGTGTCTTATAATTTTCTGCATACAGGTCTTTTGTCTCCTTAAGTAGGTTTATTCCTAGATATTTTATTCTTTTTGTTGCAATGGCAAATGGGAGTGTTTCCTTGATTTCACTTTCAGATTTTTCATCATTAGTGTATAGGAATGCCACAGATTTCTGTGCATTAATTTTGTATCCTGCAACTTTACCAAATTCATTGCTTAGCTTTAGTAGTTTTCTGGTAGCATCTTTAGGATTCTCTATGATTAGTATCATGTCATCTGCAAACAGTGACAGCTTTACTTCTTCTTTTCCGATTTGGATTCCTTTTATTTCTTTTTCTTCTCTGATTGCTGTGGCTAAAACTTCCAAAACTATGTTGAATAAGAGTGGTGAGAGTGGGCAACCTTGTCTTGTTCCTGATCTTAGTGGAAATGTTTTCAGTTTTTCACCATTGAGGACGATGCTGGCTGTGGGTTTGTCATCTATGGCCTTTATTATGTTGAGGAAAGTTCCCTCTATGCCTACTTTCTGCAGGGTTTTTATCATAAATGGGTGTTGAATTTTGTCGAAAGCTTTCTCTGCATCTATTGAGATGATCATATGGTTTTTCTCCTTCAATTTGTTAATATGGTATATCACGTTGATTGATTTGCGTATATTGAAGAATCCTTTCATTCCTGGGATAAACCCCACTTGATCATGGTGTATGATCCTTTTAATGTGCTGTTGGATTCTGTTTGCTAGTATTTTGTTGAAGATTTTTGCATCTATGTTCATCAGTGATATTGGCCTGTAGTTTTCTTTCTTTGTGACATCCTTGCTTGGTTTTGGTATCAAGGTGATGGTGGCCTCGTAAAATGAGTTTGGGAATGTTCCTCCCTCTGCTATATTTTGGAAGAGTTTGAGAAGGATAGGTGTTAGCTCTTCTCTAAAAGCTTGATAGAATTCGCCTGTGAAGCCATCTGGTCCTGGGCTTTTGTTTGTTGGAAGATTTTTTATCACAGTTTCAATTTCAGTGCTTGTGATTGGTCTGTTCATATTTTCTGTTTCTTCCTGATTCAGTCTTGGCAGTTGTGCATTTCTAAGAATTTGTTCTTTTCTTCCAGGTTGTCCATTTTATTGGCATAGAGTTGCTTATAGTAATCTCTCATGATCTTTTGTATTTCTGCAGTGTCAGTTGTTACTTCTCCTTTTTCATTTCTAGTTCTATTGATTTGAGTCTTCTCCCTTTTTTTCTTGATGAGTCTTGCTAATGGTTTATCAATTTTGTTTATCTTCTCAAAGAACCAGCTTTTAGTTTTATTGATCTTTGCTATCATTTCCTTCATTTGTTTTTCATTTATTTCTGATCTGATTTTTATGATTTCTTTCCTTCTGCTAACTTTGGGATGTTTTTGTTCTTCTTTCTCTAATTGCTTTAGGTGCAAGGTTAGGTTGTTTATTCGAGATGTTTCCTGTTTCTTAAGGTGGGATTGTATTGCTATAAACTTCCCTCTTAGAACTGCTTTTGCTGCATCCCATAGTTTTTGGGTCGTCGTGTCTCCATTGTCATTTGTTTCTAGGTATTTTTTAATTTCCTCTTTGATTTCTTCAGTGATCACTTCGTTATTAAGTAGTGTATTGTTTAGCCTCCATGTGTTTGTATTTTTTACGGCTCTTTTCCTGTAATTGATATCTAGTCTCATAGCATTGTGGTTGGAAAGATACTTGATACAATTTCAATTTTCTTAAATGTACCAAAGCTTGATTTGTGACCCAAGATATGATCTATCCTGGAGGATGTTCCATGAGCACTTGAGAAAAATGTGTATTCTGTTGTTTTGGATGGAATGTCCTATAAATATCAATTAAGTCCATCTTGTTTAATGTATCATTTAAAGCTTGTGTTTCCTTATTTATTTTCATTTTGGATGATCTGTCCATTGGTGAAAGTGGGGTGTTAAAGTCCCCTACTATGATTGTGTTACTGTCGATTTCTCCTTTTATGGCTGTTAGTATTTGCCTTATGTATTGAGGTGCTCCTATGTTTGGTGCATAAATATTTACAATTGTTATATCTTCTTCTTGGATCGATCCCTTGATCATTATGTAGTGTCCTTCTTTGTCTCTTCTAGTAGTGTTTATTTTAAAGTCTATTTTGTCTGATATGAGAATTGCTACTCCAGCTTTCTTTTGGTTTCCATTTGCATGGAATATCTTTTTCCATCCCCTTACTTTCAGTCTGTATGTGTCTCTAGGTCTGAAGTGGGTCTCTTGTAGACAGCATATATATGGGTCTTGTTTTTGTATCCATTCAGCCAATCTGTGTCTTTTGGTGGGAGCATTTAGTCCATTTACATTTAAGGTCATTATCGATATGTATGTTCCTATTCCCATTTTCTTAATTGTTTTGGGTTCATTATTGTAGGTCTTTTCCTTCTGTTGTGTTTCTTGCCTAGAGAAGTTCCTTTAGCATTTGTTGTAAAGCTGGTTTGGTGGTGCTGAACTCTCTCAGCTTTTGCTTGTCTGTAAACGTTTTAATTTCTCCATCAAATCTGAATGAGATCCTTGCTGGGTACAGTAACCTTGGTTGCAGGTTTTTCTCCTTCATCCCTTTAATTATGTCCTGCCACTCCCTTCTGGCTTGTAGAGTTTCTGCTGAGAGATCAGCTGTTATCCTGATGGGGATTCCCTTGTGTGTTACTTGTTGTTTTTGCCTTGCTGCTTTTAATATGATTTCTTTGTGTTTAATTTTTGACAGTTTGATTAATATGTGTCTTGGCGTATTTCTCCTTGGATTTATTCTGTATGGGACTCTCTGTGCCTCCTGGACTTGATTAACTATTTCCTTTCCCATATTAGGGAAGTTTTCAACTATAATCTCTTCAAATAATTTCTCAGTCCCTTTCTTTTTCTCTTCTTCTTCTGGAACCCCTATAATTCGAATGTTGGTGCGTTTAATGTTGTCCCAGAGGTCTCTGAGACTGTCCTCTGTTCTTTTCATTCTTTTTTCTTTATTTTGCTCTGCAGCATTTATTTCCACTATTTTATCTTCCACCTCACTTATCCGTTCTTCTGCCACAGTTATTCTGCTATTGATCCCATCTAGAGTATTTTTTATTTCCTTTATTGTGTTTTTAATCGATGCTTGATTCATCTTTAGTTCTTCTAGGTCATTGTTAACTGTTTCTTGCATTTTGTCTATTCTATTTCCAAGATTTTGGATCTGGGAAATAGAATCTTGGATCATCTTTACCATCATTATTCTGAATTCTTTTTCAGGTAGACTGCCTATTACCTCTTCATTTGTTAGGTCTGGTGGGTTTTTATCTTGCTCCTTCTCCTGCTGTGTGTTTTTCTGTCTTCTCATTTTGCTTATGTTACTGTGTTTGGGGTCTCCTTTTTGCAGGCTGCAGGTTCGTAGTTCCTGTTGTTTTTGGTGTCTGTCCCCAGTGGCTAAGGTTGGTTTAGTGGGTTGTGTAGGCTTCCTGGTGGAGGGGACTAGTGCCTGTGTTCTGGTGGATGAGGCTGGATCTTGTCTTTCTGGTGGGCAGGTCCACGTCTGGTGGTGTGTTTTGGGGTGTCTGCGGACTTTTTATGATTTTAGGCCACCTCTCTGCTAATGGGTGGCGTTGTGTTCCTGTCTTGCTAGTTGTTTGGCATAGGGTGTCCAGCACTGTAGCTTGCTGGTCGTTGAGTGAAGCTGGGTGCTGGTGTTGAGATGGAGATCTCTGGAAGATTTTCGCCGTTTGATATTATGTGGAGCTGGGAGGTCTCTTGTAGACCAGTGTCCTGAGGTTGGCTCTCCCACCTCAGAGGCACAGCACTGACTCCTGGCTCCTCAATTTGGGATGATTTGTTGTCTATTCATGTATTCCACAGATGCAGGGTACATCAAGTTGATTGTGGAGCTTTAAGCCGCTGCTTCTGAGGCTGCTGGGAGAGGTTTCCCTTTCTCTTCTTTGTTCTCACAGCTCCTGGGTCTCAGCTTTGGATTTGGCCCCGCCTCTGTGTGTAGGTCGCCGGAGGGCGTCTGTTCTTCGCTCAGACAGGACAGGGTTAAAGCAGCAGCCTCTTCGGGGACTCTGGCTCACTCAGGCCTGGCGGGAGGGAGGGGCACGGAGTGCGTGGCGAGCCTGCAGCGGCAGAGTTCGGCGTGATGTTGCAGCGGCCCGGGGCGCGCCTTGCGTTCTCCCAGGGAAGCCGCCCCTGGATCCCGGGACCCCGGCAGTGGCGGGCTGCACAGGCTCCCGGAAGGGTGGTGTGGACAGTGACCTGCGCTCGCACACAGGCTTCTTGGCGGCGGCAGCAGCAGCCCCAGCGTCCCACGCCCGTCACTGGGCTCCGCGCTTTCAGTCGTTACTCGCGCCCTTCTGTGGAGCCCCTTTAAGCAGCGCTCTTAATCCCCTCTCCTCGCGCACCAGGAAACCAAGAGGGAAGAAAAAGTCTCTTGCCTCTTCGGCAGCTCCAGAGTTTTCCTGGACCCCCTTCCGGCTAGCTGTGGCACATTAGCCCCCTTCAGGCTGAGTTCTCGCCACCAGCCCCAGTCCTCTCCCTGCACTCTGACCGAAGCCCGAGCCTCAGCTTCCAGTGCCGCCCGCCCCGGCGGGCGAGCAGACAAGCCTCTCGGGCTGGTGAGTGCCGCTCGGCACCGATCCTCTGTGCGGGAATCTCTCCGCTTTGCCCTACCCAGGTATGTGGGGAGTTTCTTGCCTTTTGGGAGGTCTGGGGTCTTCTGCCAGCGTTCAGTAGGTGTTCTGTAGGAGTTGTTCCACGTGTGGCTGTATTTCTGGTGTATCCGTGGGGAGGAAGGTAATCTCCGCGTCTTACTCTTCCGCCATCTTGGCATTATATTATTCCTCCAATTATGACTGTATCTCCGATTTTAAAATATCTTGTTAAAAGGTGTATAACAGGGCTTCCCTGGTGGCGCAGTGGCTGAGAGTCCGCCTGCCGATGCAGGGGACACTGGTTCATGCCCCAGTCTGGGAAGATTCCACATGCCGTGGAGTGGCTGGGCCTGTGAGTCACGGCTGCTGAGCCTGCGTTCCGGAGCCTGTGCTCTGCAACGGGAGAGGCTACAACAGTGAGAGACCAGCGTACCACAAAAAAAAAAAAAAAAAAAAAAAAAAAAAGATGTATAACAGTGACCATTTAAGTAATTAAACCCCTGTTATTTCTTACCTCTGATTTTATTATAATGAATATGTTTAACGTTGATATTTATGCAGTTATAAGAGTTAATACTCTTAAGAAGATTAAATGAACTCTTCTGAGACATACTATTAATTTGAGAACATGTTAAACTATAATATTCAGGCATATATACCATATATTTTTACTCTTCCACCCAATTCTACAAAACTGACATTTGTAATTCAGGACATTCTCAAGGAGTAATTAGATAATGTTTTAATTTTACCAGAACTTGGATTCATCTTCCAGAAACATAATTTTGAAATATCTTGTTGTAGAAATTTATATTAAATTGCCATTAGGAAACCACTTTGGACTATTAGAAACTCTGTTCTCATCTAAATTACCCCTGCCTCTCTTATTTTTTTGTGTAAGGATCCCATTAGTATAAAATCCTTTATAGGAAACTAGACATGAATAAAGAATTTTTGTCTTTATTCTGTATTTGCTCCCTTTTACAGGTGATATAATTTCGTACAAATTAAGTTTTAAATCAGATTATCTTAAGGAAAAGTGCTGAATGTACATAGGTTGTTGTCTCTGTTTAGACATTTACTGAATTCATTACCTAAGGGGATGCAGGAAATGGGCAGTGAAGATTAGGCCTCATTTAACAGTGCAGAGTCAGAAGAGGCCTATTTGAGATGCTATATATAGAGAATATATAAAGAAATTTTATATTTGCAATATTTGGGGGAAAAAAGTGTTCTGTGATCAAACTTTCTGCACTGAATTGAAAGTAAATGGAGAATGAGAAGGAACTAATATTTGTTAGACCCTGCTATGAGCCAGGTAATGGAAAAAATAAAGGAGGTAATGTATAAGCCATATTGAATACCTTTTACTTTGGTGAGCTTTCATTGAAATTTCAGGTTTTTTTGCAAATATTGATTTATTTTTAATTATTTATCCCTAAGTGTGTTACTAAAGAATTATAGTAAGTGCCTTTTCCCCCACAGAAGTTCTGTTATGCCAGGAGCTAAAAATTTAGCTTGATTAGCTAAATTATCTTTCTTTGTTCAACTGGTGATAATTGTGTCTGAAATTTAGAGAGAATTTAATATATTTTATTCATAATATTCTTTGCTATGCAAGCTGTCCAATTTTTGAGACCTACAAACACTTTCTGTGTTCCTTATTTTTATGTACATAATGTACAACCTGTGACTAGGAGTAATCTTAAGAAATAGATCAAATCCTTTGATTGCTTTTCTCAGGATCAGCAGTTCATGACATTATGACTATATACAACTCTATCATGAAGAAAGATTACTTAGTAAATACTTTAACATGCTCAAATGCCCCCTCCTATGTCAGAACATTCAATTATTTGGGAGTGATTATGGCAGTTTAAACTTCCTGGCATGTCCTTCAAGATGCTCTTAGATTAACAACAAGAGGACCTATACCAAGATCCAAAAGGTAAAGAGGATTTCAGTTCCTTGTATGTTTCATGACTGTTTTCAAATTAAGTTTCTTGTTCCATGGTGAATGTCCAAAAATTTAGGTCTCTTCCATGTGACTGAAAACCATCTAACATATTTTATAAGAAAACTATTAACTCTATATGTAAAACTCTGTTGCTAACACGTGAGCTGATTTTCTTTAGGACCAAGAGTAATATCTGATTGAAAACCATTGATAACTGAGTAAGAACATCCTCCCCCTTTTCTCTGGGATCTCAAGCATGAAACTGGCAATTCATCCAACAGTAACAAATATCAACACAGTAAACTCTTGTGCCATGAAGAAGGCTGTCTTAGATACATGAATAGACAAATTTTGGGGTTTTGTTAGCTAGTTATGTTACCCTGTATGTTTCCCAATCCTGCTTTAATTTCCAGGAGATATTTAGTAAACTAAGAGCCACCCTGCTGATAATACTTATTTCTTATGTACCTTGTTGATTGTTTTTATTTCTAATAATTCTGTTTTGCTTTATATTTGTTTGTTAGGCCACCTCAAATCCTTTTGGGTGTAGACTTTTCTGAAGTAAATTATTAACGTACTATCTCTGAAACACTCAAGGTAATAATACACTCAAGGTTGAAAGAAAATAAGCCTGCAGAGAAGAGCTCTTTTCTCCATATCTTTAAAAATTGACTTATTAATCACTGTAAGAATGAATATCATAAGGGAGGAAAGAGTGGTTTAGAAACTGAGATGGAAGATGACAGGAAATCACTAGAAAAATCAATATGTTTAAATGATGAAAGATCAAAGCATCATACTTCTAAGAAATGTACAAATATCAAATAGGGTAGTTTACTTTTCAAAAAGCAGTATTAGTCTACTCTAGGAGAAAACAGGGGATCAGTGTATAGATCATGATAATAGGGGACCTAAAATAAAATTTAAAGTTTTTCAGAGTCTGAAAATGATCCTGAGTTCCAGGAAAGAAGGAATATTGTGATGGATTACAGCATTCCATTTGAGAGTTTTGCTGATAACAGTGCATTATAAAATCTGTATCTGCATGTGTTTAGGCATATGTGGTGTGTGTTTATACATGTGCTCATGTGGGAGAGAGAGTTGAAAAGATTTAATTATTAGGTTCTTGGTCTACACAACCTTGCTGTCTTTTTAAAATAAATTTTTAACATGCATATATTCTAAACCAGCAATTCCAATTCCAGGCATTTCTCCAAGAGGAATTAACAGAGCTTTCCACAGATAGATTTGTACAGTAATCTTCATAATAATGTTACTTACAATAATCTTAAACTAGAAACAACCCAACTATCCACCAATACAAAAATAGATAAGCAAATTGTGGTATTAATTAGAAATTAAAATTCATTAATTTAGTATACTTTACATTTGTGTATTTTACAGTATGTAAGATTTACCTGAAAAAAGAACTTTAAACAAATATTAAATTCTGATTAATAATATGACTCCTGAGAATTTTGAAGTGGGATATGCAGTTGTCTGAAACTTAATAAAGCATATTGATAGGTGGCTAGAGAGAAGGATATGTATACAATACAACAAATTTGACAAAATGTTAATAATTATATAATTTTAGCTATTGGAATATGTCTATTCACTGTACAATTTTATATGTTTAAAATACTAATGATAAAATGTTGGGGATAGATTAAAAGAAACTAATACCACAAAAGGAATGATTGTTTGCTCTTATGTTTACCTCTATATTTATATCTATATCCATATGTATCCAATACATATAACAGCAGGAAGGAATTGTAAAAACATTAAGTGAAAGAAATTAGACCAAAAACCTAAATACTCTATGATACCATTATTATGAAGATCAAGAATGGGCAAAATAATACATGATAATATAAATGAGAAAATTTTTCCCTATGGATTTGGTGATGGCCTGAAAGAAGCAATAGGGACCTTTGGAGGTGCTGGAAATGCTCTATATCTTGATCAAGGTGGTGGTTAAATGAGTGTATACACAAGCCAAACCCATCACTGGTAAAAGTAAGATTTTACCCAAAAGAAAAAAATTGAAATAAAAACATTTTAAGATTTTTAAAAATGCTAAGATGACTCATGTGCAATATAATTTTAATAAAGGAAATACTAAAGAATGTGCTTTATCAGAAGAATAACTGCAGGTAGAAGCATGAAGAAACAGAAAGGAATAAGGAACAACATAAAAGGTAAGTATATAGGCAAATCTAGATATAAAACCATTTTAATTGTTTTATTGTGTTCAAAATGTGTATCAAATAAAATTAAATGATTAAGGTAACAAACAGAGAAGGAATAGATATGCTGAGTTAAGGTTCTCTAAGGTCACTGAGTCATGAGAAAATTGCAGAAGTCCTAACTTATGTAAGTTTTACACATCAAAATTTTAGATTGTAATCTCTATATGAACCTTACAATAATAATAAAAGATATGAAACTAGCAAGTCATAAGAAAAATTGTTTTACAAATAAATAGACAAGAATTAAGATATAAACATAATAAAAAATGATATACAGGCATGTAAGTATTTAGGGTTGAAGTGCATGGTAGTATACAACATTCTTTGATATGCCTACAAAATGAAATAAATTGATGACTAGAATGATAAATGAAAAGATGTATAAATATGTAATAAGCTAAGCTTTGCAACATGAGAGAAAGTTAGATGCTACACTTAAGCCCAAATATGTCAATAATTACAAAAACTTGTTTTAAATAATTAATTAAAAGGCAAATATTGTCAAACTGAGTCTGAAAGGGAATAAAACAAAAAACAATTCTGCTTACAACTTGCTTTAAATATGAAGATACAGAAGAAAAATAAAAAAACAAAGGAACTGAACAATGTTAACCAAAAGAAAACTCATGTAGGGGCTTCCCTGGTGGCACAGTGGTTGAGAGTCCACCTGCCAATGCAGGGGACATGGGTTCGTGCCCTGGTCCGGGAAGATCCCACCTGCCACAGAGTGGCTGGTCCCGTGAGCCATGGCCGCTGAGCCTGCACGTCCGGAGCTTGTGCTCTGCAACGGGAGACACCACAACAGTGAGAGGCCTGTGTATTGCAGAAAGAAAAAAAAAACAAAAAACAAAAAACCTCATGTGGTTATACTATTATCAGACAAATAGAATTTAAGGTAACACTACTAAGATGAAGAGATATATCTCAAAATGATATAAGGGTTATTAACCAACATATGTAAAATTTAAAATTTGTATGTACCTAATAACATAATGTCAAAACATATAAACCAAATGGGCAGAAACCAAAAGGGGAACTATTCAAATTCACAATGATATTGGAAGATTTTAACTTATTTTTCTTAGTCACAGGCAGAATAAGCAAGCAACAAGTCTGTAAGGATAAAGAAAATTTCATTATGAATGACAATTATCATCAGATTTTTATATCTGAAACATAGTACCAACAACTGAAGCATACTAATTCATTTTAAGGGCACATGAGATATTAACAAAAATAAAAATATGCTAGGAAATGAAGTGAGTATATTATCTTACTAATATGAATTTAAGATAGACAGCAATTAAAAAATATAATTAGAAAGTACCAAATATCTGGATATCAAGTAGAATATTTCTACATTGCCAAGGACTTAAACACATACAAAATGAATATTATAGAATGTTTTGAACTCAGCAAAATTTGAAAATATGGATTTATAAACTTCTGAAGCAAGAATGTTTATATTCAACCTGGAAAGGGTCAGCACTCTTCAGTTGTGGTGTCTTTAATTCCGCTCTCCAGCCCCTGATCTGTTGTATTGGCCAAAACCTTGTCAAGAAATGACTAATCTGGAACTCTGGTTATCTATTTTGTCTCTTTTCTCTCCCATTCCACCCTCCCCTCTAAGAAGTATCTTTCCCTATGCTTAGAACAATGTGCACCACATCATTTCATAGCTAATAATCCATAGATACTCATTCTCATAGAAACTCATTATATCCATTTTCTTACTGTGAAATTTGGATAAATATTGGCTAAAATATACACACAAGAAGTTAGATGATCCAGAATATATATGTGAGCTCCATCATCATCATCATCATCATCACAGCAAACACTTTCATAGTTCTGTCCATAAACTCAGCCTTAAAACAAGTCTGTTAAATGGGTACTATTTTATACCCCACTTATACATGAGGACAGTCAGGCAAGAAATGTTAAGTAAGTTTTTCTGGCAATAGAGCTAAAAAATGCTGACTTAATTTGAACGAAGGTAGCCTAGTTCAAAAGTATGCTCTTAGCTATTATGCTATGTTGCTTCTTATAAACATAGCCCATGCAAATATACCCAAATATAGACTTTTTTTTCATTAACTGCCACCTAACTTTTTGTAATTAGGTTCTCTAAGTTAATCTAATGTATCCTAATTTTAGAGTTTACTAATCAAGAAAACTTTGACTTTATTGCACTAGTTTTTTTTTTCTTTTTAATAGAGAACAATAACCTAAAAATTGATTAAATCTTTGCTGAGTAGCTATATGCTTTTTACCCTTTAAATATATGGTAGTATGCAACTACTTCAGGTCAGGAGACATTATGGTTAGCTGCCTTGCCAGAGCATGGCCTTTCAATGAAAATGCCTGCATTCAAATATCAGTTTATTATTTGAACCAATTCAGTGAATTCCTAGTTGTACAAGGTCAGGCAAGTTACATAAACTTCCATAATGCCAGTTTCCCCATGTGTAGAGCTAAGATGATAATCCCTGTTCCATGGGAAAGTATTAAATAAAATAGTGCAGTTAAAACACATAAAAGACTTTGTATACTAGTTGAAATAGAGACAGAGAAAGAGAAAAACACAGAGACAGAAAAAGAGAGTTGTTAAAAGTTAAACTGAAGCATATTAAAATTTTAAGAGTTTATTTGAGTAAAAATCAATTTGAATGGGGCAGCATCCAATCTAGCAGACAGAAGGAGACCTGAGGAGTTGTACACAATGAAAGACTTTTATTTATTTATTTTTCTTTCTCATTCTGGAACAATCAATCATTTTACTTTCCTTACCTACTTTGTATACACAGCTTTTTTCTTTTCACTCTTATTATGGCTAAGTAGTTTAATTACATATATTGATTGGAATTTTATCCCTTAGAATCCTTACTTTCTAGTAAAAACTAAGAAGTGAGCAATTTGGACAGTATTCTATGGATTGTCAAATTTATAAATACATTTTGTAATTTCTAGAAGTATATTCTTCTTCACAATAAAATTTCCAATGTGGCACAAAACGTTTTTATTAATAAACCCAAATATCTTTAGTTTTTCTGTAAAAGGAAACTGAAGGTGGATAAATCTGTGTTCAGTAATTAATGTTTTAGTATTTTATCTGTTGGAAATGATCTAGGTGTTCAATGTATATCCATTAGTTAATTTATCTCAGTGTAACTAAAGTTTCGAGATACCAAAATTATTTTGGAAACCATTTTTAAGTAGACACACCATAAAGCATAATTATTACTGAAAAGATTATTTATAATCTTTTATCTTACATCTATTTAATTTACTTGTTTTTTACAATGATATTTAGGTTAGTCATGAAAATTTCATGAGACATTAAACACCTAACCATCATCCTAAGTTATCTTTCTTACCAACAAATTCTGTCTGTAACAGAGAGAACATGAGCTTATTAGGCTTTCCATAACCCTAGGTAGAAAATAATAGTATACTTAAGGTTGATAACTCTAAAGACATGCTTGTTTTAAGTAAACAAACAAACTGAGACTAGCTTTTATTTACCAAAGATTATCCTAGCTCACGTGACCGTGAAAAACTTTTGAGTTAGTTTTTGTATTTCTGAAAGTATACTTGATTTATATAAATCAAGTTTGACTTTAAACCAATTAAATAGAGCTCTTTACAAATTAATTTTGAAAATGCCATCCAGAGAAGAAAAATCACACATCTATAAAATACATACATATACATAATATAAACATACAGACAGTCACAAACAGATCTTAGAGCTTTTATTTTAAAATTTTAGCCATGAGACAGGTGAAATAATGCAAAAATCACTATTTTATAGAAGAACAGTTCGATCCAAATTGTGTTTCTGGCATATGGAATAAGTGAAATTTATCTGCTCAGACAGTTAAACCTTTTTACTAATATTTGTGAAAAAGACTTTTAAGATTTTTCATAGACCTAGTTTTCAAAATAGCCTTTTTTTTTTCTCTCCTTCTGATAAGAATTGCCTTGGTTCCCAGAGAAGTTCAGGGGAATACTTCTATCTCAAAAGGCATAGAGAAAGTAAACAAGTTCCACCAAGAAGGAATTTTTTTCTCCTAACTCCAGGTCTTTTACAATATCTGTATGTCTTCTGAGATAAATAAGGGAGGTTTGGGGATTTGTAAAAAAGGTAGATGGAATTTGAATTGTTTCTATGGCCACATTTCTGTGCTTGTTAAGACTTAAATTGTAAGACAGGTACAGTTGTTTTAATTCTTCAAATAATTGGGCTACAACCTGAATGATGGGGAGGCTGACACACCTTCCAATTACACTTTCTTCAATTTGCTTCTGTATATATCAGGGAGAAGATCTTCAGCTAAGATGGAAATCAAAATATTCCTCCATTGTACATTTAGAACTGTGTGCCTTTGGAATGTTTTAGTAGAGTCCTCCACAAAAACTTCAGAATATTTTTCTTTCCCTTTGGGCATATAGTTTCATTTTAGTTGTGTGGAGAAGGCCTAAAAAAGTTTCTATCAGGCCCTGAATATCTGCTTACAATCTGGTCAACTTTTGACCATAGAGATACTTAAAAAATATATTTTGAATATATTGTCAAGTTTCAGTAAATATTCCTGGACAACCAGTAGTGAACAACCCTATGACCTCAAGAGGCATCCCCAAAGAGGGTGCAAAAAATACTACCTTTCCAAGATTCAGACCACTTCCAAAGATAACCAACATAAACTAATATATATATACAGAAGGCAGCAAATAAAAAAAGAGTTTATTTGGGGTCTAAAGAATTGCAATTTGGGAGACACAGATTTGGGTAAAACCAAAAGAAATATTCTGGGGAAGAGAAAGTGTCAAGGACTTATTAAGACAAAAGTGACAAGTTTGTTAGAAGTTGCCTGGAAAGAATTGTGATTGGCTCTGACACAAGTCAGGAAATATTTGGCCTTAAGGACTAATGAGTTATTTTAGGGTAAGTGTTCAATAAATATCTTGATTTTTTGGCAGATGTTCTGTACGCCTTTGTTAGGACAATAGCTTGTCAAAAGATCAGACTCCATCCAGGCTGAGATGTGCATAAGTCACATTTCCTCAGTAGACTTCCGGCTCCATTTGAGAGAGCTCTGTTAGTAATACCGACTCTGTTTAGATTTTCCTTTCACATCAAAAGAAAAAATGACTTAAAAAATTCCCCCTGAAAGCTGGCAACAGTTTGTAGGAAACTTAGCTGTAAATAGAGTGCAACCTACATTTCTGTCTAGCCATATTTTTGGGGTCCCCAACTTGGTGGCTGCCAAGCCAAGTTCTCAGGACAAAAATACACAAACAAGAAGGTAATAGGTGTCCTTGGGGGAGAAAGGAAATTCCCAAGTCACAATTTAAAGATTTAATTCTTATAATTTTTTTCTGACTGTTAATCTGAATTTGGAAAGGAAGGGATAATGTCAAAATTTACTTCTCCCTTGACAAAGCACTGAAGATAGAGATCTGGGAGCACTGACTTCGGTGGTGTCCCGATGGGTCTCATCTTGGTCACCAGAAACGGTGGAGAAAGAAAAAGAATTTTCCTTCTATCATTGCAGTGAGTGCTTGGCTTATACTCCCTTTTCCCTAGGGCATCTTATAAATGGATAAGCTTATCTAGATTAAAAGTTCTCTATTGTGGCCACTGTAATACAAGAATTGTCTTTGTTAAGGTTATCCTGCTTGTTCAGCCTTAAAACAAAATTTTATTCACCCAAAGCCTCACACTGGACCAGTCCAGTTTAAGATGGATTTAGTCCAGTTTCCAAGTCAGACTCCATTAGATCTAAACCCAGCCCAGTTTTTAAATTAGGCTGACTCTTGCTGGTCTCTGAATGCTGTCTCGAAAAGAAATGCTCAAATAAAGTCTGAAAGCTCACAATGCAAAAACTTCAGAGGTAGGATCTGAGGAGGGACTTACCCACGACCTCCAGAGGCAGAGAGAAAGCATCAAGATCAAGGGCTTAATGGGTACCTATGTCTGGTTGCTCATTGGTCATGGGGACCATCAGTGGTATCCTTCAGCTCTTTTTTCTGATGCCAAAACTGTTAAAAGATAAACTGAGGGGTATTAGAAATTTTAAGAATTTATTTGAGCAAAACCCAATTTAAATAGGGCAGCATCCAATCTACCAGATAGAAAGGAGCTCTGAAGAGCTATACAAAATGAAAGCCTTTTTCATTTATAGGCATAAGGGAGTGGCAACAAGTTATTCTAGGCAAAAAAGCAGGTTGGTTATTGCAAACTTACTTTCCTTTAGGGGATGTCAGGGGTCTACCAGGCAGATTACCTAACTAGTGCTAATCAGGAAATTTTTGATTGGTTTAAGATTCCATTTCTAGGAGAGCCAAAAATATGATTAAGTTAAACCTTTGTTTGGTGACTCCATTTTGGGTTTAGCATGAGGGACTCTGTTTTAGCCCTGTTGTCTTTTTTTTTTCTTTTTAAACAGAATAAACAATCAAAAATAAATAAATGAGAAGAATTTTATTATTACACTGTTGGACACTGTGCTAAGTCCTGTGAAAAATACAGAAGGAAGTATGGCCTGACTTCCAATAAACTTCCATTCTAGTTGAGCCATGAGGCTTAAGTGATTCAAAATAACAAGTATACAAATCACAATTAATAATTAAGTTAATTAGACATAGGTAAAATGTCCTTAGATTTGAATATCTATGGCTTGTAAGGCTCTTTATAATTTGACTTCTATCTACTCCAGCATCTTCATTCCATAGACTTTAAGGCCACAGTTCTTTCATCTAGGAATCCTTTACTAGTCCTCATTTGGTCTTCTTGGAAAATTCCTAACTGTTCTTTGTTCTAACTTAACTGTCAACTTTTCTAGTAACGTTTTTTACACTTGTGTACAATTTTGATATACACTACACTACATTAATAGACCTTTATTTATTTACTATCACACTAAATTGGCAGATGACACTTTACAGATGAAATTCTTCTTTTTGAAAAATTTCTCTAAAAATTATTGACAAATGACCATGGTCAAGTTAGCTAAACTCTTTATGCCTTGGTTAACGCATCTATAAAATGAAATCTAAAGTTCTACCTAAATCTTAATGTCAGTATGAGATTATATTGACTAGGACTAGGGTAGTAAACAATAACAGTAAACTTTGTTGAGTGTTTATTATATCTCAGACGTCATTTTAAACTCTTACATATATTAACACAAATCCAATATCATTTGTGCTATTATTTTCCATATATCAAAATCAAGAAATCTTATGGACAGAGGATTTTTAAAGTTATGTGGCAGGATATGATTTTAAGCAAGATAGGGTTGCTACAGAGTCTACACCTTACAAAAATTCTGATTTTGTAAATATGATATAAAATACACTGGGAGATATATAAAATAAAGTACAAATGGTAGCAAATATTGAACTTTTTGTAATCCATGTTCAGAGAGTTAACTTAAAGGTAACATATTGTTGTTTCCTTCTTTTGGTTTTCATGAATGAGAAAATGCTGCCTTCCATTTAAAGAAGCAACATTTATTTCTAATTCTATTCTGAACCCATGAAATTTCATGATGTTTCACCAGTTAGAAAGTAAACCCACTTTTATGCTTGAACATGATCAGGCTTGAAAAGTCAAATCTTGTGATTTCTTAATAGGCATCACTGGATGGTTTATAAATTCAATCTATTGTAATGAATTCACTGAGGAAAATTATGTTGTTTAATATTATCTAATCTGAACTAAGACGTTCATCAATAGAGCTGTTTTGCAAATCAATTATGCTATGTTTTACATAATCATGTAAATTGCTGTTGTATCTCTCCATTTTATTCAGTGAATGATATTTAAAGTAATTCTGCACTTGTCAAGATTTAAATTACAAGGGCATTTAGCAGTTGTCTTATGGTAGATGTCAAATAAACAAAAGTTATCAGGCACATTTAGAAACCACTTATATACCAAACTATTTAGTCTCATCTTAAGGTAAAGTTAATTTTATAAGGCATGATAAAGAATAAATACTTACCCTTGAGCACAGGAATTGATGTGGGAACACACTGATTACTTTCTCAGAAAATTTGATTAGATAATTTTACGATGCTTAGGATGTCAAACAAATAAGTACTATTGAACTCTGTGCCACTTTATGGAAACATATAAACCAGACTGGAGCTTAACACCACTCCAGTGAGGTCAAATATATATGTGTACATAATACTGGGAGGTTATATATTTATATATAGAATATTTATATTACATGGTTCTCTATGCTCCTGAGAAGCTTATGATATAGACCATCACCTGACTTTAATATCATTCTAATTTTTAAACTCCTTATAACAGAGACATATTTTTATTTGTATAATTTATTACCCAATGTTTAATTATGGAAACAATTGTACAAATGCCTAAAACACAGATTGGCTACCAAGTCAAGCACAGTTTTTTTCCATCCATATAATTTCCCAAATAAGCCCACCTACTATAATATAACAAAGCCATATATAATTGAGCTAACTTTTGAAGAGCTGGGGTAAGAGAATTGCACATAGAGAAAAAAAAATGTATGAAGTTTATGAATGGGAAAAGACTTGAAGCAATAAAATAAAAAGAAAAGAATCTCATGCATGTAGGTTTTGGGGAGTATGAGTGAACCAGAAGGTGTGGGATAGAGATGAGGTCAGAAAATCATTGTGTAGAGTTGAGATTGATCCTGTTGGCCATAGTAAGGAATTGGATTTTATTGTAAAAAGAGAAGTTATTTGAAGATTTTTAAAAGTGAGAGTAGTGTGCAATGATTTAGGATTTAAAAATCTAACTCTGGCTTCTGTGGGATTACATTTTTGAATATGGATAGAGCATTGAATAGCTATTTCAGCAGAAAAAGCAAAAGATTATAGTTACTTGGATTAGGCTAGCTGCAGAGAATAGCTAGAAAAGAAGAAATATTTCAAAGATATTTTGGAAGAATAAACAACAGAACTTCTTATGGATTAGATGTTAAAGATGAGAAAAAAAGAGAACTTAATAAAAATGGGTCTTAGTCTGTGTCATCTGGATGGGTAATTGGCCCAATTACTAGAATGAGAAAGTCTTCAGAAAAAATGGATTTTGGTCAGAGCTAGGGATTAAGATGTAGGTTTTGGATAAATGTGTGAGATGCTTCTTAAACACAGATATGGAAAGAACTCTCCCTCTTGACAGATTTTATGAGAAAAGACCATCTTCACTACCATGATCTTTGGATAGAGCTGTAACTAGTTTTCCCTCCCACTTTGGCAGTTTTCAAACTGCTTTAGAAATTCACATTCATCAACCTTAACTTCCTGGTCTGCAACAATTTCTAATCCAAGGTACTTGCCAAGTATTCATAAAGAGATGAACATTTTTTTTCATTTTTGCAAAACTTCTTGTATATTTTTAGTACAGCATTTCTAATATAAATATAACATTTTAAAATACTTTAAGGGTGCCTTCAAGATGGCAGAGGAGTAAGAAGTGGTGATCACCTTCCTCCCCACAAATACATCAAAAATACTTCTACATGTGGAACAACTCCTACAGAACACCTACTGAATGCTGTCAGAAGACCTTAGACTTCCCAAAAGGCAAGAAACTCCTCACGTACCTGGATAGGTGAAAAAAAAAGGAAAAACAGAGACAAACAAATAGGGACAGGACCTGTACCTTGAGGAGGGAGCTGTGAAGGAGGAGAAGTTAACATACACTAGGAAGCCCCTTCACTGGCGGAGACAGGGGCTGGGTGTGGGTGGGGAAGCTTCAGAGCCATGGAGGAGAGCACAGCAACAGGTGTGCAGAGAGCAAATTGGAGAAATTCCTGCACAGAGGATCACTGCCAGCCAGCACTCACCAGCCTGAGAGGCTTGTCTGCTCACCCACTGGGTCGGGTGGAGGCTGAGAGCTGAGGCTCTGGCTTTGGAAGTCAGACCCCAGGGAGAGGACTGGTGTTGGCTGAGTGAACATAGCCTGAAGGGGGCTAGTGCACCACAGCTAGCCAGGAGTGAGTCTGCATAAAACTCTGGACCTGCCTAAGAGGCAAGAGACCATTGTTTCAGGGTGTGCGAGGAGATGGGATTCAGAGCACCACCTAAACAAGCTCCAGAGATGGGTGCAAGCCACAATTATCAGTGTGGGCCCCAGAGACGGGCATGAAACGTTAAGGCTGCTGCTGCAGCCACCAAGAAACCTGTGTGCAAGCACAGGTCACTATCCAAACATCCCCTCCCAGGAGCCTGTGCAGCCTGCCACTACCAGGGTCTTGTGATCCAGGGACATCTTCCCCAGGAGAACACACGGCTCACCTCAGACTGTTGCAATGTCATGCCGGCTGCTGCCCCATAGGCCAGACCTACATTCCGTGCCCCTCCCTCCCCCTTGAGTGAGCCAGACCCCCTAATCAGCCACTCTTTAACCCTGCCTTGTCTGTATGGGGAATAGAGGCCCTCTGGCAACCTACAGGCAGAGGTGGGGCCAAATCAAGAGCTAAATCCCAGGAACTGTGCAAACAAAGAAGAGAAAAGGAAATTTCTCCCAGCAGCCTCTGAAGCAGCAGATTAAGTCTCCACAATCAACTTGATGTACCCTGCATCTGTGGAGTACCTGAAAAGACAGCAAATCATTCCAAAATTGAGGCAGTGGATTTTAGGAGCAACTGTAGACTTGGGGGCTGCTTTCTAGGTCTAATTCTTTTCTGGTTTTATGTTTATCTTGTTTAGTATTTAGAGTTTATTATCATTGGTACATTTGTTTATTGATTTGATTGCTCTCTTCCTGTTTTATTATATATATATATATTTTTTTTTCATTTTTCTCTCTTTGTGAATGTGTATGTGTATGCTTCCTTGTGTGATATTGTCTGCATAGCTTGGCTTCTGCAATTTGTCCCAGGTTTCTGACTGTCTGTGTTTTTTTTTTTTTTTTTTTTTTTATTATACTTTTTAGCACTTGTTATCATTGATAGATTTCTTTTTTGGTTTGGTTGCTGTCTTCTTTCTTTCTCTCCTTTTTTTATTACATTATAATTTTTTAAAATATTTTTTTCTATTTTAATAACATTATTTTATTTTATTATAATTTTTCTTGCTTGCTTGCTTTGTTTTTCTCCCTTTTCTTCAGAGCTATGTGGCTGACAAGGTCTTGGTGCTCTGGCCCAGTGTCAGGCCTGAGTCTCTGAGGTGGGACAGCTAAGTTTAGGACATTGGTCAACTAGAGACCTCCCGAACCATGTAATATTAAATGGCAAAAGCTCTCCCAGAGATCTCCATCTCAACACTAAGACCCACCTCCACTCAACGACCACCAAGCTACAGTGCTGGACAAACCATGCCAAACAACTAGCAAGACAGGAACAACAACCTACCTATTAGCAGAGAGGCTGCATAAAATCATAATAAGTTCACAGACACCCTACTCAACACCACTGGATGTGGTCCTGCACACCAGAAAGACAAGATCCAGCCACATCCAGCAGAACACAGACACCAGTCCCTCCCTACCAGGAAGACTACACAACCCACTGAACCAAACTTACCCACTGGGAGCAGACACCAAAAACAATGGAACTACAAACCTGCAGCCTGTGAAATGGAGACCCTAAAAACAGTAAGATAGGCAAAATCAGAGACAGAAAAATGCACAGCAGATGAAGGAGCAAGGTAAAAATGCACTAGACCAAAAAAATGAAGAAACACGCCAAGGCACATATTAATCAAACAACCAAAAATTAAATACAAAGAAAAAAGATTAAAAGCAGCAAGGGAAAGCAACAAATAACATACAAGGGAATCCCCGTGATGCTAAGAGCTGATATCTCAGCAGAAAATCTGCAAGCTTAAAGTGATGAAAGGCAAAAACCTACAACCAAGATTACTCTACCAAGTAAGGATCTCATTCAGACTTGACAGAGAAATTAAAACCTTTAAAGAGAAGCAAAAGTTAAGAGAATTCAGCACCACCAAACCAGCTCTACAACAAATGCTAAAGGAACTTCTCTAGGCAGGAAACACAAGAGAAAGAAAACACTTAGAATAACAAACACAAAACCATTAAGAAAATGGTAATAGGAACATACATATCAATAATTATCTTAAATGTAAATGGATTAAATGCTCCAAGCAAAGGACAGAGGCTGGCTGAATGGATACAAAAGCAAGACCCATACATATGCTGTCTAAAAGAGACCAACTTCAGACCTAGGGACACATACAGACTGAAAGTGAGGGGGTGGAAAAGGATAGTCCATGCAAATGGAAATCAAAAGAAAGTTGGAGTAGCAATTCTCATATCAGACAAAATAGACTTTAAAATAAAAACTATTACAAGAGACAAAGAAAGACACTACATAATGATCAAGGGATCAATCCAAGAAGAAGATATAACTATTGTAAATATTTATGAACCCAATATAGGAGCACCTCAATACATAGGGTAAATGCTAACAGCCATAAAAGGGGAAATCGACAGTAACACAATCAAAGTAGGGGACATTAACATCCCACTTTCACCAAGGGACAGATCGTCCAAAATGAAAATAAATAAAGAAATGCAAGCTTTAAATGATATGTTAAACAAAATGGACTTAACTGATATTTATAGGATATTCCATCCAAAAACAACAGATTCCACTCTCTTCTCAGGTGCTCATGGAATGTTCTCCAGGATAGATCATATCTTGGGTCACAAATCAAGCCTTTGTAAATTTAAGAAACTTAAAATTGTATCAAGTATCTTTTCTGACCACAGCACTATACGATTACATATCAATTACAGGAAAAAATCTGTAAAAAATACAAGCACATGGAGGCTAAACAATACACTACTAAGTAAACAAGAGATCACTGAAGAAATTAAAGAGGAAAAAAATACCTACAAAAAAATGACAATGACAACACAACCACCCAAAACCTATGGGATGAAGCAAAAGCTGTTCTAAGGGGGAAGTTTATAGCAACACAATACTACCTCAAGAAACAAGAAACATCTCAAATAAACAACCTAACCTTACACCTAAAGCAATTAGAGAAAGATGAAGAAAAACACCCTAAAGTTAGCAGAAGGAAAGAAATCATAAAGATCAGAGCAGAAATAAATGAAAATCAAATGAAGAAAACGATAGCAAAGATCAATAAAACTAAAAACTGGTTCTTTGAGAAGATAAAGAAAATTGATAAACCATTAGTCAAACTCATCAAGAAAAAAGGGAGAAGTCTTAAATCAGTAGAATTAGAAATGAAAAAGGAGAAGTAACAACTGACCCTGAAGAAATACAAAGGATAATGAGAGATTACTACAAGCAACTATATGCCAATATAATGGAACCCTGGAAGAAATACACAAATTCTTAGAAAAGTGCAACCTTCTGAGACTGAACCAGGAATAAATAGAAAATATAAACAGACCAATAACAAGCACTGAAACTGAAGCTGTGATTAAAAACCCTCCAACAAACAAAAACTCAGGACGAGTTGGCTTTACAGGCAAATGCTGTCAAACACTTAGAGAAGAGCTAACACCTATCCTTCTTAAGCTCTTCCAAAATATAGCAGAGGGAGAAACACTCTCAAAGTCATTCTATGAGGCCACCATCACCCTGATATCAAAATCAGACAAAGATGCTACAAAAAAGAACATTACAGGACAATATCACTGATGAACATAGATGCAAAAATCCTCAACAAAATCCTAGCAAACAGAATCCAACAGCACATTAAAAGGATCATACACCATGATCAAGTGGGGTTTATGCCAGGAATTCAAGGAATCTTCAACATACACAAATCAATCAATGTGATAAACCTTATTAACAAATTGAAGGAGAAAAAACATATGATAATCTCAATAGATGCAGAGAAAGCTTTCAACAAAATTCAACACCAATTTTTGATAAAAACCCTCTAGAAAATAGGCATAGAAGGAACTTACCTTAACATAATAAAGTCCATAAATGAAAAACCCACAGCAAACATCGTTCTCAATGGTGGAAAATCAGAAACCATTTTCTCTAAGATCAGGAACAAAACAAGTTTGTCCACTCTCACCACTATTATTCAAGATAGTTTTGGAAGTTTTAGCCACAGCAATCAGAGAAGAAAAAGAAATAAAAGTAATCAAACCAGGAAAGAAGAAGTAAACTGTCACTGTTTTGCAAATGACATGATACTATACATAGAGAATCCTAAAGATGCTACCTGAAAACTACTAGAGCTAATCAATGAATTTGGTCAAGTAGCAGGATACAAAATTAATGCATAGAAATCTCTTGCATTCCTACACACTAATGATGAAAAATATGAAAGAGAAATCAAGGAAACACTCCCATTTACCACTTTAACAAAAAGAATAAAATACCAAGGAATAAACCTATCTAAGGAGACAAAAGACCTGTATGCACAAAACTATAAGACACTGATGAAAGAAAGTAAAGGTGATACAAACAGATGGAGAGAATTACCATGTTCTTGGATTGGGAGAATCAACATTGTGAAAATAAGTATACCACCCAAAGCAATCTACAGATTCAATGTAATCCCTATCAAACTACCAATGACATTTTCCACAGAATGAGAACAAAAAATTTCAGAATTTGTATGGAAACACAAAAGTCCCCGAACAGACAAAGCAATCTTGAGAAAGAAAAATGGAGCTGGAGGATTCAGGCTCCCTGATGTCAGACTATACTACAAAGATACAGTAATCAAGACAGTATGGTATTGGCACAAAGATATAAATATAGATCATGGAACAGGATAAAAAGCCCAGAGATAAACCCACACACATATGGTCACCTTACCATTGATAAAAAAAGACAGGAATATACAGTGGAGAAAAGACAGCCTCTTCAATAAATGGTGCTGGGAAAACTGGACAGCTACATGTAAAAGAATGAAATTAGAACATTCCTAACACCATACACAAAAATAAACTCAAAATGGATTAAAGACCTACATGTAAGGCCAGACACTATAAAACTCTTAGAGGAAAACCTAGCAGAACACTCTATGACATAAATCACAGCAAGATCCTTTTTGACCCACTTCCTTGAGAAATGGAAATAAAGACAAAAATAAACGAATGGGACCTAATGAAACTTAAAAGCTTTTGCACAGCAAAGGAAACCATAAACAAGATGAAAAGACAACCTTCAAAATGGTAGAAAGTAATTGCAAAGGAATCAACAGACAAAGGATTAATCTCCAAAATATACAAACAGCTCATGCAGTTCAATATCAAAAAACAAACGACCCAATCCCAAAATGGATAGAAGACCTAAATAGACATTTCTCCCAAGAAGATATACAGATTTCCAACAAACACAAGAAAGGATGTTCAACATCACAATTATTAGAGAAATGCAAATCAAAACTGCAATGAGGTATCACCTCACAACAATCAGAATGTCCATCAACAAAAAATCTACAAACAGTAAATGCTGGAGAGGGTGTGGAGAAAAGGGAACCCTCTTGCACTGTTTGTGGGAATGTAAATTGATACAGCCACTATGGAGAACACTATGTAGGTTCCTCAAAAAACTAAAAATAGAGCTGCCATATGACCCAGCAATCCCACTCCTGGGCATATACACTGAGAAGACCATAATTCAAAAAGAGTGATATACCATAATGTTTATTGCAACTCTATTTACAATAGCCAGGATATGGAAGCAACCTAAGTGTCCATTGACAGATAAATGGATAAAGAAGATGTGGAACATATATACAATGGAATATTACTCAGCCATAAAAAGAAATGAAATTGAGTTATTTGTAGTGAGGTGAATGGACCTAGAGACTGTCATACAGAGTGAAGTAAGTCAGAAGGAGGAACACAAAGACTGTATGTTAACACATATATATAGAATCTAAAAAAAAAAAATTGTCCTGAAAAACCTAGGGGCAGGACAGGAGTAAAGACGCAGACATAGAGATAGGACTTGAGGGCATGGGGAGGGGGAAGGGTAAGCTGGGACGAAATAGAGAGTGGCATGGGCATATATACACTACCAAATGTAAAATAGATAGCTAGTGGGAAGCAGCCACATAGCACAGGGAGATCAGCTCCATGCTTTGTGACCATCTAGAGGGGTGGGATAGAAGAGTGGGAGGGAGACGCAAGAGGGAGGAGATATGGGATGTATGTATATGTATAGCTGAATCACTTTGTTATACAGCAGAAACTAACACACCATTGTAAGCAATTATATACCAATAAAGATTTTAAAAACAAATAAATAAATAAAATAGTTATTACACTGTTTTAAAGCTCAATTTCTTTCCAACCTTTCCATACAACTTCTTAACCTGCCAACAAACTCTGAGTTATTCTATTCTGATAACACACAGTATTGGTCTTACCTGTGTAAACATGAGTTATTTTTAATAAATTTTTTAAAAATGACTTATGTACATGTCAATTGTTGCATGTGAATCAGTGTTGTATCCATATTTATTTTCAATTCAGTAATTACAGGAATAGAGTTGTATACTCTTTATAGCCTCTATAAAATTGAGCCTCTGTTTGGTAAATAATAGTTACTCTCTATTTGCTGAATTAAGTTGAACTTCCACTCTACAAAGACAGACTAATATCTAATGGGGAGAGACATCCTTTGAAGTAAATATTTGGACAAAATTTTGCACAGTACATATACATTTACGTAATGAATTTCTTCATTATTTTAATTCTATATTATATTGTTCTAGTCAACTTGTTTTGTTGTTAAAGTTGTCAGGAGAGTTTTATCTTTAGAATATAGTTGCACAGCTTAAAGGTCTACTTGATTTTAATTTTCATAAATTCTTTTATGAATAACTTTAGAAATTTTAGCCAAATAAATAAAATATGCTACTATTACTTTTCTGTTTCTTAAATGAAAATAATGGGGAAATAGGAAACACATAGCACAGAACCAGTTTTATTAGAGGCTTCTTGCATATTTGTGAATGGTTATATATTTTGGTTAATGAATCTTATTTCCTTAGAAAGCAGTTTTCTAGAAAGCAGGATTTGGGTAGTAAGTCACTGAATGCTAAGAGAACTAAAAAGTCAACACCAATATAGATTTTTCAAACTATTAATTTAAAATGAGTCCTGCACTGGCAAGTGGGAAAATTACATACCATGAAATCTCAGTAATTTTTACTTAAAGCCTAAAATTTTATGTTAACATAGTAAAAAATAAATAAAATGACCAATAATATATGTAATTAGTTTATTTTTTGAGATAGACGTCAATTTATACGTATTGAGTTTTCACATATCTGTTTTGTGCTGTTGATTAACAGGTGAAAGAATAGCACAATACATGTTTTAACTTTTCCTGCAGAACAGCTATTTGTAATCTGTGAAATCCTGCCTTATTTTGTCCATACCTGTAAATTGATCAAAGCATGATGGTGACTTTTCAAATGACTTACAATTTAATAGAAGTTACTAAAGTTTGTATTTATCATAACTGATACATAATTCTAATGACAGTATAATTTGATACAATACAGTTGACTTCAAACTTGAACTAACTTGCTTTTATCTTTCTTCAGCACTTCCCCCAAATTAGAGATAGGTCAAGGCCTTTTCTTGGCTGTACCTTATACAAGGATCTAATAGACAATGCTCAAGAGGATCCTCTTTACATCTATTTCCAAGGAAAATCACACGAAGACCATAGAGAATTTGAAAGACAAGAAGCAGAGTTCTTGTACAACATGAGAGATTTAAGAAGTCCCAGTTGTTGTAAAGACCATTTAGTAGTTGAGTGTGATGTTTGGGAGAAGGCATAGAAATAGAATCATGGTGATCTTAAAGACCCTATTATTAACTTTCAGTGTGACAAAATCAATTAGCATTATTGAATTTTAATTTCTTCATTATTTAAATCAGTTCTGTCTAACCATGCTACTTATGCATTGGGTTATTCTTAGGAGCAACTTACTTTAATTTACCTAATGTTGTTTTTTAAAGTATAGTGCCATTGCATATATGCTTTTTGCAGATATTTTTATTAGTTATGTATTAAAAAGTAAAGACTATGAGCTGTGATAGGGAAGGAAAGTGACAAAACAAGAGGGTTAAATAAAGAATAAAGCCACAAACAAGTATGACATGTTCATGGGTGGTCATGAAGGAGACATAATAGGAAGAATGGGAGAGAAGACTTTGAAGTATAGAATATCAGTTCAGAGTGGACTTTGAATGTTAGGCACAGTCGCTCACATTTCAAAACATGTGTAATAAGAAGCTCCATATCTATTTATGAAATCACACTAGAAAGTCAATATTTTATGAGCACCCTAGTTTAAAAAAATAAAACTTTAAATTTATTTCTATGTTTTTAAAAATGTAAGTTTTGTGTATTATTTTAATGGTATTATTGACTTGCCATTCAGAAGACTTTACCTAGTTGTGATGATGAACTTTGTTTAAATGCTTCCGCATCTTGCAATTTCTTATGATTATTTTCATTCATTTGTGATCAGGGTAGCTAGAGTTTGGAGTGAAATCTGTTTCCATGGAGCAAAGCAAAGCTGATTGACGTTTAATGCAATTAAACCTGTGAGTTTGCCTCATTAGTCACATATTTAAACTAAATGAGCTGTTATATTTACCTAACATAATTACCTTGTAGTCCACATTTTAGAGTAAACAAGGTATAGCCAACTTTATAAGATTATTTCATGCAATAAATTCCTATCTCAAAATAATTTATTGTAAAGATTATTACACATTTTGGTTTTATATGATTTTCTCATCCAAAACATTTAGAAAATCTGCACTACATGGAATGCAGTTTGAAAGATCTAAATATCTTTTGGAAAAGGACCATCTTATTTTAGTAAACATAAGAATTATAATAGTAAATATCAGTAAAGTAAACATCCAAGCAGCTTACATTTTCTCTTTCAAAGTCAATATAGTCAACTGCAGATGAGCTGAGAATTTGGTAAATACTTCTATAAGTGCACTAATACTTCTGACATGTGCATTGGGTAAATGATGGGTCATGTAATTAAATGCATAACCTCATGAGTAAGAGCTATTATGTAGTAAAATTTTGAAATAAGTAGAATATAGTAAAGGTAACATAAAAGCCATGCTGAAACCAAACATTAATATGTATTAATATTTATTAACTGACTGAAAGGGTAATAAAATAATGGCCATTTATTGATTAGCAACTACGTCTCTGACAATGTCCTAGGGTCTTCACCTGCAAATAACACAAATAATTTAGGAGGGGGTCATTGCCACATTTTATAGATAAGCAGTCTCAGGAAGGTGATGTATACTCATAGCCTCAGTTAGCCAGTGAATGACAGAGTCAAAATTCATATGCAGACATGGTGAATCCAAGTTCAAAATTCTTACCACTTTGATATGTTTTTTCAGAGTCAAAGGTGTAGCATTCACATTATTAAAATGAGTAAATGCAAAAGTGCTTGCATTTATTATATATACTTAGTAATATATAAATAAACTGTAACATGTGGCTATTGGTATATATATATATATATATATATATATATATATATATGCAATAATAATACATTTTATCAGGAAAAATGGCATTCAAATTGCAGATGATTTTGGCTTGGGGAAGCAAACCAGAAGCCACATGTACCTGGGGCCAGCTCTTCTCACCTGATTACGAGCAGATTATTTCTGCTTTTTATGTTTCATATATTTTGTCACGTAATATTTTAGTTGTAAAGAGAGTATATATACTGACTCTATCACTAGCTACCTATATTGTCTTAGGTGAGTTTCATTAATATTTCTTCATCTGAAAATTGGGCATATTCGAAGAATTAATCTGAAGGCTGTTGTGAGGATTAAACAGTATAACCCAGCAGAGTGCTTAAAAAGTACCAGCCACAAAGTAAGTGCTCCAAAAAGCAACTAATTTTTATTATTATTATAATTTATATCATTTACTATTACATTACACTCTGATAAAATAACCACTATATCTATATAAATATACTTATGTAATATATTTATACTTTTATTCTAAAATTGAGTGAATATTAATCTCCATGTTTCAACTAATTTTCAATCTGATTAATTGATATACAAAATTCCTATTTTCACCCATTTCTTTAATGCTTAGTTTTATAAAAATATTCTAAGAAAATACCTAGTGTACAGATTATTAAGTATAGTGTAAAATGTTTCCAAAATGTGCAAACTAAAAAGTCATTATTATAATCTAAGTGAAAAAAATATATATATAAAATCTTGATTGTTTTTAGAGTCACTGCATAATAGCATCGTCTGACAAGAATTGTTTCTTTTATTATATGTAGTTACTTTCAGCAATAGAAGAATAAGAAAAAACAGTATAGTATTTTGACTCAGCCATTACTATGGAAAAGTTTAACTTTGTTTAAGTTCAGGGGGAACAAAATTCACTCATAATTCCATGAACTATGCAACAGAGGATAATTATTTCTCTTATCAAAATCCAATAAGTGTATTTTTATGTTTAAGGCACATCAAGAATATATATATATATATATATATATATATATATATATATATATATATATATATATAATCTTTTAATTCCTAGGAATTCAGAACCCAAACCGTCTTTCATTCAGTAAGTTTCCTGGGACTACTGCTTAAGACAGGTTGAACACTGCAGTGGGCGCTCACAGCCTGGGGCAGCTGGAGTATTCATGCTGTCAAGTAAGTCGACACAAACAGAGAATTACAAACTTTTATAACCCTGAAGTGTTACAAGCAGCAGGTGTTAAACAGAAATAGTACAGCTATGGAAAAGTGTAATAGAAGGGACTGATCGGATCATGGTTTAATAAGTACAGGCCAACATGAAAACATACCGGCCATTCTTTGTGGGTAAAATGAAGAATTGCTCTGATTATCAATTGGGGATGTTTGGCTAACTGGCCATCTGAGTCCATTCAGGCTGCTGTAACAAAATACCACAGACTGGGTGGCTCATAAACAATGAAACTTATTTCTCACACATTCTGGAGGCTGGGATGTTCGAGATCAAGCTGCTAGCAGATGCAGTGTGGTGGTTTATAAGGTCTCCCTTGTTCATAGATAGGGGCTTCTTGCTTTGTCCTCACATAGTAGAAGACAAAGGGATCTCTGTGGGGTCTCTATAGACACCAGTCCCCACCTCCTAATACCATCATGTGTGGGGTTAGGATTTTAACACATGAACTTTTTTTTGCAAGGGGCAGTGTGGGCACAGACATTCAGACCACAGTATTGGTTTCAGATAACTTTTTTAATCAAAGTTTCTCCACCTTGGAACTACTGAACTTTGGGGTCCGATGGTCCTTGGTTGTGAGGGCTGTGTGGGATGTTTACCAGCATTGTTGGACTCTACCCCCCAGATGCCAGTACTTCTTAGTTATAACAACAACAAATGCCTCCAGATATTACCAAATGTCCTTTGGGGGCAAAATCCTCTCCCTCTCCCAACACACACGCACCAAATGAGATTTGTTCCTCTGAAATACAGAATATAACATAATAATTGAAATCAATTTGCTCACCTACGAAAAGGCTGCTGCTCCCATTGGTTCAGAAGTTTGTCTCTGCCAGGCTTGGGGGCTCTAAGATTGTCTTGCATTTTCTCTCATTCTTATAGGGTGACTACTTTAGCATCAAGCATTGTGTCCACATCTGAGGGGGAAAAAAAGTGAAGCAAGATGCAGTTATGCCTGGCTCTTTTTATCAGGAAAGGCAATGTTTTCCCTTCTCTTGCATACCAGCAGACTTGAGTTCAACTCTCATGGGTAAGAACTGGGTCCCACAGTCATTCCTAGTTGCCAGAGAAACTGAATAAGTGTCTTTCCCACATCTCTATGGTGGATGGAGGATGAGAAGAAAGGCTTTAGCAGTGCTGCCCATGGTCTCTGAACACTTAGAGATAAAAGAAACTAAAAATATTTTATAAGCTATAAAGTATGGGACAGGGCTTCCCTGGTGGCACAGTGCTTAAGAATCTGCCTTCCAATGCAGGGGACAGGGGCTCAAGCCCTAGTCTGGGAAGATCCCACATGCTGCGGAGCAACTAAGCCCATGCACCACAACTGCTGAGCCTGCACTCGAACCTGCGAGCCACAACTACTGAACCCGAGTGCCACAACTGCTGAGGTCCAAGTGCCTACAGCCCATGCTCTGCAACAGGAGAGGCCACCGCAGGAAGAGGCCCACACACTGCAGCAAAGAGTGGCCCATTCTCGCGGCAAGTAGAGAAAGCCCACATGCAGCAACGAAGACCCAAAGCAGCAAAAAATAAATAAATGAAAAAATAAAAATTTAAAAAATAAAATAAAGTATGCTAGGGACATAATGTGTTATTTAGAGTGTTCTTAAGTATTATTGCTACTATTTTGCTATAAATGATTTAATTTTGAACTTGTTTCCAGATTTCTACCAATTTTATCAACTTGATTTTTATCAATTTCTCTTACAAAAATTCATTATATCCTCAAGCAGTTGGTATCCTTTAACCACATCCACCCAGATGAAATGTCATCTTCTGAAATCTGAATCTTCACCATCATCCCTTCTCATTTTTATCACCTATTTCACACTTATCATTTTGACTTTACAGGGATATACATTTTTATTTCCCTCATTGCCAAGGTTTTAAGCACTTAAATAGCAAAAATGTCTTCTCACATATTGTAGTTTATGATCTATCACATAGTAACTGATCAACATTACCTATGGGATAGATACATAAATGGAAAAGTCTAGGAAAAAAGTATGCTTCATTGATAGTCTTAGTAGGAATCTTCTTTTTTTAAAGGTATATATTCTATTTTTTAAGAAGAACATGGCACCGCTATGTTGATTCCTAATGGTACTACTTTATGAAATCTAAGGCTCTTCATACAACATCAGATCATAAAACAAGACCAAGTGCAGAAAAAAGAAACAAGCAAACAAAGTTACAAGTAGACAGAGAATGTTCTGTGCTCCATTAGTGCTTTCCTCATTAAAGACAAAAAGGAGATCTGGAAATATGCAAACAGTCTCCTCCCCAGAAGGAAATATTTTGTCAGATAAAGCAACAACTTATAATGTATATAAAAGATTAATGCTTCCCCCAGCCTTCACCACTCAGCATTCTCTCTCACCCTTTATGGAGCAATGGAAAAAAAAGTGAGCAATAAACCAGTCAAAGGAACTCTGTGAGATGTAATAAAAAATATTCCTGAATTCCTGATTCCTTTTTTTTTTTTTTTTGAGAAAAGACAAAGGTTTCCTTTCAGGTGTGTAGCCCTTGTGTCCCACTATTAGGTTTGTCTTACAAACTCTGGTGCTAATTTGAGGAGCAGGAACAGTCTTTGCTGGAATTAAGGTGTTGACAGGGAAATATTTTGTAGAAATGAGTCTTTGCCTGGTAGGTTTTCTACCGTTGCCTCTCTTCTCCCAAGGGGAAATGCCATGAGGCCATGAACATGGAAATAAAAGAAGAAGAGGAAAAAATTATTTCTTCAGTAATTTTTATTTTTGGTCCTGTTGGATGTTCTTGCAATATACTACAAACACACATCCCCCACTTCCCTGCTGAACCTCTGGCCAGCAGATGTCTGAACAAAAAGCATCTGAGCACAAGGGAAGCTTCCCAGGGTTCTCAGAAGTTCTCTCCTCTAAGGTAGCTTCTTAGAGAAAAAAAAGATTACAGTCCACTTATATATTTTGGTATATTCTGGTGTAGAACCTTGTCAAAATGCAGGTCTGTAACAGCATATCTGACATTAATAAGTTTAACATAAAAGGAGAACTAACCCTGGGCATTGATTTTCAATCCATTTGTTCTGCTCTGAACACACAAGACTGACAAAACTTACACGAAGTATACTGGCTGAAGCCAGATCAATATCCAGTGAGAGAGAAATATAACTAGAAATAATCTTGATTCATCTTTATTTAAGAAAAGATACATAATTTAGAATTTTTGATGTTTTAGTAACAAATCATGTGTAATTTACCACACCGTTACATGGCACATCAGTGGGTTGTGAGACCTGGGTAAGAATTGCTAATATAGAGCATGGTATCTTGGAGCAACTCTGTAAAATATGCTGTAGAAAATGTTTCCTGAAACCACAGTTGACCTGGGAAATTCCTAATGCCAACCCCTGCATCATGCATTCATTTTAAAGAAGGTCAAAGACAGGAATTTTGCTTTTGACCATCAGGCTATACCCCTTCTTCTGGACCTGTAGAAAAGTATACTTTGCTAACCCTGAATTCTGTAATGGGTGTGTTCTCTACTCTCTTCCTTCCGTGACCCTGCCCAATGACCACTTTCTACCTACAGATAGGTACTCTATATATTTTTGTATTTTCTAATTTTCTCAAATATGCAATAAGTGTGTGTGTGTGTGTGTGAGTGTGTGTGTGTGTGTTTCTTTTCTTTTTCTCCTTGGTGTGGAGTGCTTTTCTAGAAGAGAGAAGAAAATAACTACTTTGTATTGGAATTTTCCACCTGGAAAATCCTACTCTAAAACTTATTTTGTTTGTTATGAAAGGGGAACACCAATATGTTAAATAATTCATTAATTCCACAGGTATTTGCAATAGAACCTTTATCATATCAAGGTGCACATCTGTATGAATCTGTTTCCAACTCTAATCTGGACACCATTACTCCATTGGTCTCCAGTGCCAGAACTGCACTGCCTTAATTACAACGTTCATTAGTTTAAGTCTTGATACCTACAAACCCCCAAACAGTTGCTTATTCTTTCTCAACATTATCTTGACTACTTTTGGCACTTTGCACTTTAATATGAATTTGAGGAATGTCTTATTGAGTTCCGAGAAAAATAATGTGTTCTTTTTATTGCAATTGTTTTGAATTTATAGATTAATTCCTGTAGAAAAGGCACGTTTACAGCTAATTATTATGTTATATCTCTTCATTTATTCACATCTCTTTTTTATCCTTTAATAATATTTTATAATATTTTGCCAAGAACTTACAGTATTGTTATTTGTATTTCTAGTAACATTTTGCTTTTGTTCTATTGGGAGTAGGATTTTTAAAAAATTACATTTTCTAGTTGGTAATTACTGGTATATGGGAATCCAATATTTTTATGGGAATCATGAGCTAAGACTGCTTATAAAAATTTTATTTAAATTATTGTAATTTTACATGAGACTAGGATTTTATATAGATGGCCATAATAAACAAAGCTGTTATTAGATAACTAATACAGTTATCTATATAAAGTTGTTATCCTCTTCTATCCACATGTTGTTTTTTCTTCCTTTTAATACCTTTCTTCAATGTTAAGTCTTCAATAAAAGAAAGGAATTAGCCATTAATTAATCATATTAATTTGGATGTACAGAAGTCACAGAAAAATGCAAAAGATTTTCCACACTATGAGTATGCTGCAAGCAAAATTTAACTTCACTTAGTATTTATTTTTAAAATCATCATCTCTTTCTCTGTCTCCAAGTCAACTCTATTAATTCTATTTCAGGCAATCAAGTTGCTAGTGGAATAATTTATTATTGCTAATCTTTGTTCTCTCTGAACATTTAGGCTTTGTTCAAATCTGACCTACTCTTTGTCACCCAACTTAAATCTACCTACTCTCAGAAATTTCTCTAATGTCCTCATACCAAGGTTCTTGCTCTCTTTTGAATTTCTACAGCAATCATTTTCTGGACATTTTTTTAATATTAATTATGCACACCATTAGAACAATTATTTCATTGTTATATTAATGTTACATTTAACTTATAATTAAAATTTTTTCACTTTGCTATATCTTCTCTCAAACTGTATTTTAAATGCCTTGAAGTGAGGAACTGTTCTTAGTATGTTTCCCACTAGGCAAAGACTATGATTTGCTGAAATAAATACCTATCAAGAGTGTGGATGTTTCTTCTACACCTCCATCTAGATTTCAAAAATGGAGCTGCCCAGAACCATGGGGTGCTGAACTCAGGTGGGGTGACTGCAGGGAGTGTCCACTAGGATAATGCTCAGTGGAACAATTAGGGTGAGTGTGCCCCCAAGACCTCATGCCAGCAGAGCCACTGGTGTGAGATTCCAACCCAAGAGAGTCACAGGCATTGAACTCCAACACATGAAAGCCATGGACTGTGCTGTACCCAACAAAGCCATGGAGTCTATGAGTCAACCCAATGTATTTTGAAAGGGGGATCCCTACTCTGTGTGTCCAGAATGCAGGATTGCCTGGGCCTTAAGATTTTGGACATTCTTGGGACCTATTATTTATTTATCATTTAGATTTCTCCATTTTGGAATGAGATGTCTATGCTATGCCTGTCCCAGCATTGTATTTCAGAAGCACATGACATATTAGATTTCACAGGTTCACAGCTGGAGTCTCATCTGTATCTGATTTAGATGATATTTAGATGAAACTTTGAGTTGCTTATATGTGAGAAGGATATGAATTTTGTATGACTGTGGTGGAATGTTATGGTCTGAATGTTTGTGTTTCTCCTAAAATTCATATGTTGAAATCCTAATGCTCAATGCAATGGTTATAGGAGGTAAGGGCTTTGGCAGGTGATTAATTTATGAGGGTGAAGCCCTCATGAATGGGATTAGTGTCTTTATAAAAGAATCCTACAAACCCACCCACCCCCCCTGGCCTCTTCTACCTTATGAATACACAGTGAGAAGTCAGCAGTCTGTAGCTGGAAGAAGACCTTTACCACAGCCTAATCATGCTGGCACCTTGATCTTGGACCTCCAGCCTCCAGAACTGTGAGCAATAAATTCTTGCGGTTTATAAGTCACAAATTCTTTAGTATTTTTGTTGTAGCAGCTTGAATGCACTAATACAATTTCCCACTAGGCAAAGACTATGATTTGCTGAAATAGACACCCATCACAAATATAGTAGATCTTCCTTCTGTATCCCTCACAAAACTTTTCCAGAAGTTTTTATTTTTCTCAAATATTGGACTGTTGAATAAATACTTTTCTAAAGAGATAGAATTTTTCACTATTTTCATAGGCTAAAGCCAGGGGTAGTTTTTAAATATATGAAACTTTGACTTTTTAAAAAATTTTGAGCATGAGATTTATTTATCTAACACAAAAGGAGGAGATACTTTTGTAAATAAAGTAGGAGGCTTTTCAAAGAAAAATATTTACTTCATGTACTCATACTTTCTCAAATCCTCTCCTCTGTCAAGGGAATTTTGTTGATTATATATATATATATATATATATATATATATATATATATCCACAAAATAAGATTATAGATATATGATTGCCCAACAAATATCTCTTGAGCAAATACCCTATGTATTTTAATTTCTATGACCCAGTAAAATAAGAAGAAAAACATGTTTTAAAAAAAGAGAGAGAGAGAAAGATAAGAGAATAAAAATATCCCTTTATAAAGAATTTTTTTGGAGTGTCTTTGTCACTACATTTTGATACTTTTGAGCTGGAATGTGTAGCCTAGGCAAAGTAAACAAGAAACCACTCTTCAGAACAAAAATGTTAGGAATGTAAGGGAAAAAGGTAATGGTACCTGGGAAGTGAAGAAGAAAGGAAGATGAGTGTAGAAATAGTGAAGGAAAGTAAGTCAGGAATACAAAAATAGAGAAACTTGTGGCAAAGGGGTCAAAACTGCCACATGTGAAACATTTCAAAACTGACTTCTTGTTATTAAATGTGAGATAGTTTGGGTGTGGTTTTTGTGTGTATTGAATTCTGTTCCCTCTGTGGCAGACCATTGGAATTCCTTCCATTTTAAGTGAATTGTGGTGTGTTTCACTGTGATCATAAACTATATTCACTATTTTGAGTTTCTGGCAAGGTTTCGTGACTACCCTAAGTTCTAAAAATTTCAAATCCCCCTTAAGCCCTATAGCTTGTTGGTCTTGAATTTTATATACACACATATATATATACACACACACACACACACACACACACACACACACACATAATATGTGGAGGTAAATGCCTTTCTGATATGATAAAGACAAAGTGATTTGGAAGATATTTCTAAAAATATGTCAATTCCATTAATTTTGATTTGGGGATTTTTAACAGGAGATTGTGCTCAACCACATTAAGTAGATTCTGGAGAAATACATATTTTTTCATCCTGATTGAAACAGGATTTTTTAGTTATATTTTAAAGAATATAGTTTAAAAATGTTCAGAGGGTTAAACATGACCCCTCAGATAAAGAGAAATCATAATTAAGTGATGAATCTAATGAAAGATAGACCAGAACTTTTCTCATTCATTCAAACTCTAGCTGTTAAACTGAACCCTGTTTTTTTATTTGTGCTCCAACTTCACTTCTTTCCTTACTTAAGTGAAACCTTCTGACACAAATGCATCTGCAATCCAAAGCCCCAAGGAGAAAGAAAAGTGTTCCGTCACATTCCTGACAGCACTGATTTAAGGGTCTACGTGCTGGTGCTACTATTTTTCTTCTTTTATTTTAATTTCCTGGCTAGAAACTGGCATTTTCCATTTACTTCACTCTCCAGTTCTGGTACTGGCACATTTAATACGTAAAACAGTAGCCACAATTTTCAGACATGAATCTTCATTTAATATTAATCTTTAAGAGTAGAGATAATAAGTTCCAAATTTGCTGATAAAGAAATGACACATATGACACAAATTATATTTTAATTCCAAAAGCGAAAAATGTTTTAGAGTAATTTCACAAATTTCATAAACATATCCTTTACTTTGAAAAATATGAAAACTCTCAAGGTCAAACTCAATTTCCCTTTTTCCTTCTTCCCTTTCTTCCTTAGTAGAGTTCTAACAGCACTATAAAAGAAACTCCCTCTCACATCTTAGTCTTTTAAGTTTAAGATGCAAAATGTGAGGACTAATGTAAACAATGTAGTTTAGAAACTTGTATTTTCCTAATTTCCTAAGGAAATGTAATTTAAATTTATATTTATTTCAGTGCTAGTGTTCAAGAGTGTGGATGCCTTTATAGAGGAGACAGTATTACTTGTCCCATATTCTAAAAGTTAAAGTGTCAGTTGACAAATTGATTCTTACTGTTTTCATATCATAAACAATCAGCCTGAGTTCTTTATAGATTCTATATGTTTTCATTGGATAGATATTGTGAACTTTTAAAAATATATGTGTTTAGTAATATTTCCAAATTGCCTCTTTTTTACCAAACCAGACTTTTATTTATGTACTTTTCAATAAGTTTAAATCCTTGAAGGGTACAGCATCATGCAGATTCTGTGTCCAATGGCCTTAGCAGAAAGGTTCCTTCAGAATTTTGCACGAACCATGCCACTGTTTCCATGAGTGTGAGTTACCTTTCCCCAGATTACTCTGGTTTTGTTAGGTTTTCCACCAGGAGTTACTGTGTTATTCTTTGTACACATAAGCGTATCTCTTGCCTAGATAGAAGTCAGTTTCATCTCTAGTATAAATACCTTCAGTTTTAAGAAGAGCTGTGTGTTCTCTCTGGTTCCAGAAACCCTGCTTATAGCCGGCAAAAATGGCCTTGGACCACAGCCTTTCAGACAAATTTGTCGTTTTAGAAGTCTTGTTCCCAGCAGACCTCCACAGGCTCCAAATAGCTCCATATTGCCTTTTAAAATTTCTCAAAAAGTTTAGCTTTGCTACAGTTTCCAACTTCTCCCCTGAGTGTCCAGAGGTCTTCTCTGCCAGTTGGGTTATCATGAGGTCTCTCCACTTCATTGATCACAAGACCATTCATGGAAGGGTTCGTAGATAATACCCATGCATTATAAAAATTATCTAATTTTGAGATATAAATAGACTAGTTGATGTTCCCTAACTCCTGGGTGACAGTTTCACCCATCTTAATTCCTGCAGTACAGTTTTTACAAAGGACAATATCTGTCAAATTTTTAAAGATTTTTTTAGAGTAGTTTTAGGTTCATAGCAAAATTAAGACAAAGTTACAGAGATTTCCCATATTGCCCCTGTCCCTACAATGCATTGCCTCTCTAATTATCAACACCCCCTACCAGAGAGGTACCTTTGTTGCAATAGATGAACCTACACTGACACATCCTAATCACCCAAAGTCCATAGTTTACATAAGAGTTCACTCTCAGTTTCATACATTCTATGGGTTTGGACAAATGTGTAATGACATCCGTCCATCATTCTAGTTTTATACAGAGAGTATTTTTATTGCCTTAACAATCTTCTATGCTCTGCCATATTCACCCTTCCCCCTACTCCAACCTTGGCAACCACTGATTGTTTCTTTACTGCCTCCTTAATTTTGCCCTTTCCAGAAGTTCTTATAGTCAGACACACACAGTATGTGCCTTTCCAGATTGGCTTTTTTCACTTAGTAATACTTACGCATTTAAAGTCCGTCCACATCTTTACATGAATTGATAGCTCACTTCTATTTAGTGCTGAGTATTCCATTGTCGGATGTGCCACGGTTTATTTATCCATTCACCTACTGAAGGACATCTTGATTGCTTGTAAATGTTGGCAATTATGAATAAAGCTGCCATAAATATCACTGTGTAGGTTTTTGTATAGACATAAGTTTTTGACTCCTTTGGGTAAATACCAAGGAGTGCAAATGTTGGATCATGTGTTAAGAGTACGTTTAGTTTTTTTAAGAAGCCACCAAACTGTTATCCAAATATATCTATCATTTTTAAATGAGAAGTTTGTTTTTTGTTTGTTTTTATGTTTTTATTAACCTGCAACATTGGCGACACGTACAATGTTTCCTTATGTTGAATGACCGTTTGAATTTTCCTTTTCTGTGTGAGAAAGCTTTTATTTTTGAGTAGATTCTTTATATTAATAATATACATACCTTTTCATGCTGTGGCGAATATCTTCCATTTATTTAAGGCTTACTCTGATGGCTGATCTTATATGTCAACTGGGCCATGGTTAAGCAACTGTGTGGTCAAACACCAGTCTCGATGTTGCTTATGAAAGTAATCTTGAGATGTGCTTCAAAGAAGAGCTAATTAAAATACATACTCTGCATAATTCACAGGATTTTTTGTTTGTTTTTTCAGCCATGCACTATATTAAGGTTTACAAAGCACATTTGTACATTCATTAATTCTACTGAACTTCAAGTGTATTTGATAAAGTAGACTTGGTGGATAGCTTCTCCCTTTTTACAGCTATGGAAACACATCTCAGAGAGGAGAAATGAAGGTAGGATCACGCAGCTAATAGATACTAGAGATGGTATTTTCCATAATTTACTTAGTGTGAAAAATGTTATTAAATGTTGCTTAACTCATGTAATCCTTACTTCCTGTAGATTACTTATATTTTATAATGTAATCACACCATAGCTCATTTTCCTCCCCCACCAAAAAATAGAAAGAACATTATTGGGGGAAGAGCAGAGTAGGAGAAAAAATTGTCAGTCCAATTGAAATAGCAGAATAAAGACTAGCTTGAATTGAAGATAACATTCATGCTTCCACTAAAATTTCTTCATCACCTTGAGAGTGAATAATGAGAGCAGCATTAACAAGTGACATATAAATAATTTGCTGTAATAACTTAGCTTGAAAATATTAATTTTCATGAGTTTTTATTGCATTGAATGGTTTCTTACATATATAATAAATCTTAGAATTCAAGTCTCATTATTTATTTTCCCTTTCCCATGGTTAAACATCATTGCTACTTAACTGACATAATTCCTAGTGACACCTATTAAATTTGTTCATTGTAGTGTTGAATAAAACAAGTGATATTTTTCATCTTTCTGCACACATGTAGCACCTAAACACTGCTATTTTTTAAGGCTTAGTTTTGAGATGTAATATATAAAATTTCACATTTTTGACCACAAATTACTTACTTAATGTTTTCTGATGCTTATTTAGAAATGTCTTTATTTTGTTAGCATGAAAAAAGAATGTTCAATATGGTCCAGTTTATTTGCAGAGACACTGAATCATGTTTTCTTTGAACACATTTATCTATGCTCCAATTAAACAGGCAATGGTTGGTACATTTAGCACTTGATCAATTTTAAAGTATCAATTGGGGATGTGCATATTCTATTCCTATGTCTTCATTTTGTTTCTTTTATAAATTCACAAAATAATTGCTTTGAATTCTAAACCTCATAAGGATCCATAAGTTTAGTGAAATAACTTCACAGCTTATGGCTGAACTTAATTATATCAGTGAAAAGGAAATACTTAATATTTGGGAGATAGAATTTCCCAGTCACTTAGTAAATGATCTCTTTCAGTGAAATCACCGTCCACATATTCATCAAATATTTATGTGTTGACCATTAAGTGTTTGCCACTATGTATAAGTCACAATGAAAAAGATAAAGATAAAAAAGATAAAGATAAAGATATAGATAAAGAATCAAAGGAACAATTAGACCTGGCACAATTGTGAGATTTGCAGAAGTGAAGGTAGGAAGAACAGATGGATCAGAGAAGGAGACACTAAGAAGTCAGTCAGAGAAGACAGCTTCTCTCAGGTACCAAAGTGGAAAAGGGAAACTCATGGGAAGTTCTATAGGAAGCCACTGACTTTCTGTAGCTACCACTTCTGCAGTTTACAGTACAGCTCCTGGGGGTGGTCCTAGGTTTGCTGCGGTCAACTGGGCTGGCAGTTAGAAATAAGAGCTAGAAGAGGAGCAGAGGAGATTGCTGTCAGGCAGCAACTTGCCAGATATCTTTAAATTTGTTCATCATCATATTTGACTATTGTGATGTTGAGAGTAATCGTGGCTGTTTCACTCTGCCTTTTAAATCTGCCTTAGGTTCCACTGTTGACAAATTCTGATCCAGAAACCTTTTGTGAACCACCTCCACTAAAAATTGTTTTACATAGTTTGTTGTTGTTGTTGTTGTTGTTGTAACTTATGCCTTATTTTAGATTAGTTTCCTCAGAAGCAATTTCTAAAAGCAAGATTTAGGAGTGATTTGTTAAGAAGAGTTCACAGGAAAACCTGGGAAGAAAGTAGGAAAATAAAACCAAGAAGGTCAGCAAAGTATGTGATATCCCACAAAGACCCATGGTGGGTAAATTTCGCTCAACCCTGGAGGGGAACTCTGGAGAAAGTGTAGATCGTATGTCCACGTGATCCTGTTAAGGGCAATAGAGCTGGGTATTTATATCCCCAGCTTAATCAGATACTTGTTAAGAAATGTTTGTGGAAGGGATGTAATATAAAAGCTTTTCCATATTTACATACATTCAGGAAATATGTACTCTGAAAGTTTGAGGTCAGTCTTCTAACAAAGAGATACACAGTTGTTACCATTGGTACTAAAAGTACATAGGGACCCAGTGTGCATGAAAATGGCAACAGGATCCATGGGGAAATGGACAGACAACTTCAACACGAATAACTGTAATTCTAAATAATACATCCACTGGTATCTTAAGTAATATAAAGTGTACCTAAATAGAGACAAAGATGAGATAGAAACAAAAAGGAGGGAAAGTGTTTATTATTTTTTTTCTAATTTCCATAATATTCTTAAATATGTCTATAGAAAATAAAAAGAAAAAAGTAAAGAATGGTGGTATGGATGAGATAGTAAAAAGTTTTCTGCAGATGTATTGAACAGACTTCAGGAGTCCAAGTGAGGAAATATATACCCTACTTTACCAGTTATACAATGACCCAGTCAGTCTCCATAGACTCTTAGAGCTTCAGTTATGATTACAGAGCAGTGACTATTTATGGGTCTCTAAGCACCTGAACATAAACACATCTTCACATAGTTCAATCTGGTACACCAATTATTTGATCAGTTTTATAGGGAAAAGGAAAAAGAAGTCTCATGGGGATCCTTGACAGTCCCATTTGCCATTCATTAACAGCATAGCAATTTTGTCGACTGACCATGATTATTACAAAAGAGAACATTCTGCTAATATAGGACACTGCATTCAAAATCAGACAAAAAAAAACCTAAACATACTAATTAGATTAAATGTGACAGTGGAATTGGATACTTTTATGAAGCATATTTTAGCTTTTTAAGGACTGATTTTATAATTGCTATTTTCATATAAATAACTTGTTATGACAAATCTCTAAAACAATGTAAAATTTCTTTATTCAATCTAAAATGATTTTTACAGTGTGATGGACCAAGGTTTTATTTTTTATTTTATTTTTTTTTGGTGGTATGCGGGCCTCTCACTGTTGTGGCCTCTCCCATTGCAGAGCACAGGCTCCGGACGTGCAGGCTCAGTGGCTGTGGCTCACGGGCCCAGCCGCTCCGCGGCATGTGGGATCTTCCCGGACCGGGGCACGAACCCGTGTCCCCTGCATTGACAGGCGAACTCTCAACCAGTGCGCCACCAGGGAAGCCCTGGACCAAGATTTTAATAACAATATACATAATCTACTTTATAGAGAGAAATTGCAACATTCTAAGTACATTTTGTCTTAAGCAGGGCTGCCCTAGAAGAGGAAATATATAAATAGATATTAATTTTGATATCTACCTTTCTATAAGTATAACTATACTTATGTATGTATATATAAACTATAAGAAGAATTACCTCATATTTTAAAATATTTCATTGATAAATATTTTTTTTAAAGTATATATGAGAAAGTATTTATAAAAGATGTTTTTACTCATCGGCAAATGAGATCTATGATCAATATCTAAGTACAGTTCTTACTGATGTAAGTTTTGTTTACAGAAAATGTAGTTGTATGACCTGTGTAGAAGCAAACATATATGTGTATGTGAAGGTAAATAGTTAAAATTCATTTATGTATCTTGGAGAGATATATATCTCAGTCTATTTGTGTTGATATAACAGAATACCAAAGACTGATTAGCTTATTAATAACAGAAACTTATTTTTCACAGAGGCTGAGAAGTCCAAAATCAAGGTGCTGGCACATTCAGTGTCTGCTGCGGGCTGGCTCACTGGTTCATAGACTGCCATCTTCTTTCTGTGTGCTCCTATGGTGAAGGGGGAGTTCTTTGAGATCTCTTTTGCAAGGGTGCTAATCCCATTTTTGAGGGCTCCACCCTCATGACTTAATCACCTTCCAAAGGTTCCACCTTCAAATGTCATGACATTGGGTATTAAGTTCCAACATGAATTTTGAGGTGACACAAATATTTAGTCTATAACAATATATAAATATGTTGTAAGTATTAAATGCTATATTGTTTTTCCTTTAATGACACATATTTTAAGAAACTTCAGGTATGTTACATTAATGTAATCCACCTTGAAACAGTTCATTTCCTTATTGGAATTTTAAAAATGAGCTTTAAATTTGTAGATCAAATCATATTTCCAAATTTCTAAAGATTTACAACATGTTAGGAAATCTGATGGCAAAACTATGAATATATATCAAAAGTATTTGTATGAATATACCATATTTTTTATCCATTCATCAGTTGATGGACATTTGGGATGTTTCTAATTTTTGTCTATTATAAATATGTTGCTGTGGACATTCATGTTCAAGTTTTTGTGTGGATACATGTTTTTATTTCTCTTGGGTATATACCTAGGAGTGGAATTGCTGAGTCATATAGTTACTCTATGTTTAAACTTTTGAGGAAGCACTAGACTGTTTTCCAAAGCAGCTGCACCATTTTACATTCTCATACAATAAAATATTATTTGGCAATAAAAAGAAATGAAATATTGACACTTGCTACAACATGGATAAACTTTAAAAACATTATGCTAAGTGAAAGAAGCTAGTCACAAAAGACCATATATGGTATGGTTCCATTTGCTTGAAATGTCCTAGTAGGCAGATCTATAGTGATAGAGAGTAGATTAGTGGCTTGCAGAAGGTGGTTAGAGAGGAGACAGGGAGTGATTGCTAATGAGTATGTCTTTTTTGTGGGGAGGGCGGGTAATGAGAATGTTCTAAAATTGATGTGGTGATGGTTGAACAACTCTGTGAATACACTAAAAACCATGGAGTTGTATACTTTAAATAGGAGAATTGTGAGGTTATGTGAATTTTATCTGAATAAAACAGTTCTTTAAAAAAAAGTATTTGTGTTACAGATGGCAAACATTTGGACATTGTGAAACATTCAGAAAACCATCACAAATATAGTTATTTTATTGTTATTTAGGGGGAGAGGAATTTTACATTTTTTCAGAATGCCTAACTAGAATATGGCTTGCCATCCATTCTTTACATATACTATTTCATTTAATGTTCATTAGAACATTGTACTTTACTCATTATAGATAAAAAAAAAATATGACACAACATTTCAAGTTACAGTTTCTTCATATTGGAGGCTGAGTTTGAAATTATTTTAATACTATTCCAAATTTGGGATGTTTTCCAGTAAAAAAAATTCATTGGTATTTCATTAATCCATTCCTCCCTCCCTCCCTCCCTCCCTCCCTTCCTCCCTCCCTTTGTTCCTTCCTTCAACAAATGTCCACTGAGTGTCTATGATGTGTCAGGCATTGTTCTAGACAATGGTAAAAAATAATAATAACAACAAAACAAAAATAGTGTACCTACTTTCACAAAAAGTTCAGCTTAATAGAGGAAACAGATGAAGGTTTAAAAAATCAAAAAACTATTATTACTAAGTGCAATGTGTACCTGCCTATATCAAATTAGCACTTAACAAAGAGACAGGTCCTATCCTTTGAAGACATGAAAAGCATCTCTATGGAAACATGATGAACTAGGGAAATGGTGTGTGTGTGGGCATGGTGACAATCCAGGCAGATGAACTAGAAAGTGCAGAACTTTTGAGTCAGCCATAATAAGGTACACTTGAAAAACTGTCAGTGTGGATATCACAAAAGAATGGGTGATGGGTGATGAGGCGGGGGAAGAGCATCAAGAATCAGCTGACGGAGGCATTATATGGCATACTATGAATTTCTGCCTTTATCCTGTGAAAAATGGAGTATTTTAAGTGGAACAAGCTAAAGGAGAGAGTATGATTTTGAAATTGCTGCATTTTACATGCCTTTGAGATATCAAAATACAGGTATATATTTGTCAGTTAGATATATTGTTTTGGAGACTAGAAAAAATGTATGGAATGAAACAGAGTTAATATAAGTGTATGTGACCAGAAACATATTTAATATACAAACTATTTTGGTAAGTATACTTGCTGTATGCTAAGAGACAAAATTAGGAGAGTTTCAGAGAAAAAAAAACCCACATTCCTCAAAGTGATATATGATATATGATATCCTATCATATCACAGATGAATCAACAGTTTTACATAGTCCTCAATGTTTGATGTTTTTGAGTCAAGATCACAGAATTTAATGGGTTTTTATATATGATAATATATTTCTAATATTAGTTTTATACCTTATAAAATGCGTTGTTTGTTGTTGAAAAGTAACGTTTGAAATCTCGTTCACAGCACAGTAGTCTACACAGGAATAGTTTAAAATCCATATCTTATTTTACTATAATAACATTTTTAGTTAATATATAAATGTATGTCAGAGATCTATCTATTGATCTAGTATCTATATCTAGAATCTTATACATGGACATACCTATTCTACCAAATATCTGTTTTGGAAAATATGGTTTTTAAAAGAAAATCTAGTTCCATATACAGAAAGCTAGGTCGGAGTATTCAAAATTTCCTAAAAGTGTGATTTCACTTGATAAGTACTACCGGCAATGTTAAAATAATTATAACTGACTTAGCCTAAGCATATTAAGTAACATTGTCAATTTAATAAAATATATTTCAGAGACTTCCATTTCTAGAATGTAATAGATCATAGTAGGCTAATGCTTCTGCTGCATCCACTAGAAAAAATCTGGATAAATTTAATATATATTTATATCTAAAGGTGTTAGAGATCTCTGGATAAGCTACCTTTCAGAAAGGGTAGAACCATTACAAAGTGAGCTAAAGATTGTTGACAATTTTCCATTTATGAAGCATTTGGGATTTTAGGTCCAAGTAGGGAGCTTCTTACTGCTATTGTTACTTCCCTGATACCTTCATGCTTTTGATTTGCCCTTTGAGTTACCTAGTTAACAGCTTTATATCTAGTTTGCAAATTATTTATATTAATTTCTTCTCTTAAAATAACTGATGTGATTTATATCTCATAACTGGACTCTCACTGGGACAAGTGGGAAGTTAATACATTGTATTTAAAATTAGGAATAGGGGCTTCCCTGGTGGCGCAGTGGTTGAGAGTCTGCCTGCCAATGCAGGGGACACGGGTTCGATACCTGGTCTGGGAGGATCCCACATGTCGCGGAGCAGCTGGCCCCGTGAGCCACAGTTGCTGAGCCTGCGCGTCTGGAGCCTGTGCTCCGCAACAGGAAAGGCCGCGATAGTCAGAGGCCTGCGCACCGCGATGAGGAGTGGCCCCCGCTTGCCGCAACTAGAGAAAGCCCTCGCACAGAAGCGAAGAGTCAACACAGCCATAAATAAATAAATTAATTAATTAAATTTAAAATTAGGAATAGCATTTAGTGAGGAGAGACTGAAGACAGACTCCTGGTAGATTTTGGCATATTTGCATATCCCCTACTGAGAACATTAAGCTTCTGTAAAATTAACCATACCAAATAACTAGAGTATATTTTCTCATGAATTTTCTTCTGTAAATATTAAGCTGAATGTTAAGGTTAGGGTTATTACTCGTTTCAAAGACTGTCTTATAAATTAGACATTTTCAGGTGTGTCTGAAAGAACTGTGCAGTGATCATGTAAGTAGTGGGCCCATTTTGTGATATCTTGGGTCTGAGGGAAAGAGACAAGGAAGGAAAACTCTAAAAAAGAAAAGTAAGAAAAAGCAATTCTAAAATTTAGATGAATGTATTAAATTAATAGAAGCACCTTTTGAAACATATTCAAAGAAATATTAATCATTTTAATGATTATAAAGTTTAACAATACTTATTGGTCAATAACATGATTCACAATGAATACATTAAAAATAATATTCTGATATAGCAATTGTCAGGAATGTGAGTTTAAGAATTTTATTAAGTTTGTAGACTATGGATACAGAAAAGAGGAAAATATGAAGAATTTTCATTGTATTCTATTTGCCTTTCCTTAGAAGTACTTTATATAGATTTTCCAAAAGCATATTTTAATAATATATTATTGACTTAATTTTTTCTGTATGCCTAATCTTTTCAACTAAGAACAATTCCTAAATTTCTTCTCTATAGCTAAAGTAGTCAAAGTTATCTGTCAGCTCTCCATTTTCTCCGAAAAGTAATAAAAATTGTATTAAAGCAACAGAAATCTCTGAACTAGAAATAAAATATGCTTAGCTGTGAAGACAAAGCAGAGTAGCCAATTTCAGCATTCAAGTCACTGAGCTTTTCAACATATGTTCCAACATCTCATAACTTGTTACTTACAGAACAATTCACTTCACTCTCCCCATCATAAAAATGAAAATATATAAATCATTCACCTTTCCAGATTTTCAGACATAAACCTGGAAACATCTGTGGCTTTTTGGTTCACTTTGCAATATTCAGACTAGTCATTCAGTGTTTGACTTTTTTTTTTCCATCCTGGAATCTGTTTTCATAAGAACTACTACCTGTTACAAACCTGAATGTTTTGACAGAGTTTTTGGTTACTATTTTAGTTTTCCCCTGATATGTTTTACTTTTTCCCCAGGATTTCTTTGTTAATGACAGGTATGACCTAACTGCTGTGAAAAGCACCAGAATGATATTTGAGGTTGATACATCTGGCAGAAAAAAGGCGAAAAGAAAATATGAGATATTTCATCACTAAGGAAAATGCAAGATTGGGTATTATAAACCGTGTTAATGGTATAAGGTGATCTTAGTTTTGGTTTAGTTTTGTTGTTAATTTGTTAGTGATGACACTTCACTATTACTGTCCCAAAATCAATGAGTAAATTTAGTCACAGAAATTTTTGGCAACATAGGAATAAAATAGAGAAACTTATGACGGATAATTGATGGATTATTGGATGCAGGCAGAAAACACTATTAAAAAAGGGTAAACATCCTATTGGCAGCATTTTCTTTTTAAAAAGATAGCCTTAAAGTTGGGATCTTAATGTGATGAAGATAATATGTTACTGTATGGTCTCCATTGGTTTTAAGGGTCCTTTTTTTAAATCATCTCTTTATTTTGAAATAGCAAGTCTGTATTAAAAAGAAAATGCTTTCAGATTATCTCCATTATTTCTTCTCTCAAAATCTTGGTGATAAATTTGTTGTCTCTCTTAATGAGGCACCCTGCAGCTTCAAAATTTAGTAAAGATTGTGTAGCAAAAAAAAAAAAAAAAAAAAAAAGAGGTAATCATAGGCAAGTATTTTTGTTTTTGTTTGTCTTTTGTCACCTGAGTCTCAAGTGGAAACAACTTTTCCTCCAAAAATGCAAACCAGGAAGAGCACGCTTTGGGAAAGGCATGATGCATATTTTATTCATTCATGTATACATTCAATCCTTCCACAAACAAAACAGTTTCCAAAAGCCCATGATAAAAGCTTAATTTAAAAGATAAAATCTCCCTTCCCTAAAGGAACTTACATCACTTAAAAGGGAAGTGATATGCATATATCCAATAAATTATTATATGCATTAAAAGAGGTAATTACAAGGTAATGAAAGAAAATAAAGAACATACTGATGAAGAAGATCCCCCATAAAATGTATGGTAACAAGCTTTCATTTCAGAGGTAATTCCTTAAATGGATCTTTGATGATTTTCTAAAAGATGTTTGTTTGGTTCACCAGCCAAACAAAAATTTAAAAAATATATATATTTTATTTATTATAATTATTTATTTATTTTAGAGGATTAGATATGTGAATAAAACCAGAAGTATGAAGTAGAATAGCATGTTAAAGGAATTGAATATTCTTTTACACTTTTGTTAGAGCAGGGGTCAGACGACTACACTGCATTGGCCAAATCCAGCCCACCATCAGTTTTTATTGGAATGCGCCTCACCCATTTTTTCAGTATTGTCTATGGCTGCTTTCTTATTATAAAAGCAGAGGTAAGTAGTTGAGATGGACTACTCATATGGTCCTCAAGGCATCAAATACAATGTGGCCCTGTGCAGAAAATAAAAATTGCTGAGCCTAAGTTAAAGTTATACGCTAAAAGAAGGCAAAGAAACACTGACATGGCCTTGATGTTCCATGGAAGGCATTAAAGACATTGAGTAATATGGATAGAAATGAATTTCCAAGAGATCAGTTGCAGCCTCTGGAGACTTTTTGGGAAAGGAGTGAGACCAGTGGCTTGAAAGGCATTGAAGCAACTATTGCCACCCTCTCAGGTAAAGATAATTTAGGCTGATGAGTTAGGGTACGAGTTAAGGTTCAGTCAGAAAAATAGGAATTGTACTATGTATTTCAACAGAGAGAATCTAAGATAAGACATTCATTAAAACATCTTGGTGACATGAAAAAAAACAAAACAAAACACACACAAAAAAAGGAAAATTGGGATAATTCAGATAGTACATGCAGGAAGCAACACATCTCTCCACTCCTGCCTCCCTCACTAGAGTGGTGATGGGATGAAAGAGAATAAGGTGAAGATATGAAAATCTAGAAGCATCAAGGAGGGATTTCTCAGAACTGAGACAAACATCTAAAGAGGGGAGCTGCCTAACTGGTACCTCGGGAGCTCAGAGAAGGGACCCTGCAGAGTTAGGACTCTGGAGACAGGCACTTCACAGATGGTGAAGTATCTCTGAGGAGACACAATGAGTTTAGTTCTAAGACTGTATAAGCAAAACATGGTTTCTCTCTTTCTAGTGCTTAATATATGTATTTTGCACCTATTACATGTCAGGCACTATTAGCTGCTAGCTCACTGACAGTGTGCTATTTCATTCATTAATTTCCTTCTTTCCTTCCTTCCTTTCATTCTTTCTCTTTCTCTCATTCTCTGTCTCTCTCCCTTCTCCCTCCCTCCCCTTCTTTCCTTTCTTTTCTTTCTTTTTCCCTTTTCAGTCTTTACCTTATTTTACCACATCTTCGGTTGCAAAAAATCTATGTTAAGCAATTGAAAGAGAGAAACACGTTCAGGAACTAATAATTAATTTTACACGAAGAATTCCAGAAACTTTTCTATATTTTACAACATTTGATCCTCACGATAATCTGTGAGTCAAGTATTGTTGCCTATGTTTCATTAGTTGGTAAGTTGAAATATGGGGAGTTTAAGTATTTTTTTTTCTAAGTTCAGATAACTGATAAATAGTTAAATACAGATCTTTATAGTCTCTGGGCATCGGCATGTCTATATTAATAAAGCTTTCTTTCATATCAAGTAGTATTTTAGAGCAAGCCAATTCTCTTGAATACTGATCTAGCATCTCTGGTCCTGTTATAACATTGACCCTTAATTTAAGCTAAATATAAGAGCTGCCTTTGCTGTTTTGTTGAAAAGCAAAGCCTGAAAAAGTGATTCGGTGGAGTTACAAAAAAGAGGGAGAAGGAAAGACAACTGAAAGTTGTGTTTTCTGAGTTGACTGCTGGCAATGTTGAACTTTGAATCCAGTACTCCTGGTAAATAACAATGGTCAAGAAGTCTCCTCCAAATTTTTGTGTTTTTGGAAAGGGCTTACTACAAATTACAATTCTTCCCCATATGACTTACATAAGACTTCTGGATGATTCCCTTGTTTACCTATGAAAAGTCCAGGTATAGACCCTTCAAATTCCCATTCTTTGTCTCAAAAAAAATTAGCTGGACTGTTTGTCCCCACTCACCAATTTGGATAAAATGCCCACTAACTTGATTAAACTATAGCTGGGCTTCTCGTCTCCCCTCAGGCCCCTGAACTTTGGTTCACTCTTGAGCATTGGAAACAACCTCTTCTTAACGGTCCCTCCTGAGAACAAACTGACGTCAAGGAAAAATACTCTCTGATAAACTCTGATCATCCCATTGGCTCAGCCTACTCCCCTACATCCGGTTCTTTCCAGCCAGTTCTCAGGAATATTTTTATTTGACACCACATGCATGAGATACTAATGTACAATCCAGTGAGATAAAGAAAGGGGAGCATTTACTGAGCAGCTTCATCTCCCCTTGGTTAAGTGTGGTCTCACTGGTGTTAACTCCCCCAAATTTCCCAGTTGCACATTGAAGAAATGTTGTAAATTCACCTTACCACACACAGTTTTGGGGTTTGAATGGGAGTCTGATGGGGGTCTATACCTCTATATCTTATAAAACTTAGATGGTGGTGTTAATCTTATAAGTCCTCTGGGAGACAGTTTGGTTTCTGGTTTATTTTCTTGTCAAGGGGCTGGGTGAACCTGTTTTAGGCTCCTTCATGTGACGCTTTCTGCCAAAAATGTCTTACTCCACAGTTCAGGGACTCAGTGAAATACTTCTTCAAACTACTATGCATAACTATATCAATTGTATACTTAGGTACTAGAAAATAGCCACAGCGTTAGTCCATGACTATAGTAAACCCACTGTATAATGGACTTGAGTCAGACTCCATTTACCACTTATAGACCTTAAACCCACTTTCCATCTAGAAAATCAAGGGTACTTTCAGTCCCTTGGTATCAATGTCAACTCAGATACCATGTCCAACAGTGTTCAAAGAGTTTGGATATCTCACTTTCATTCAATACACTGCAAAGACTTTCCTCCAACAGCTCAGCTTCCCCATAGGTCAATGGGCTATGAGGCAGAGGAAATTACTTTTAAAAACTGGTCCAGGTGTTGCTCTTTTTCACCATGATCATTGGTGTCCACTTTCTGCTCACTATCTCTCATTTCTTTTTTCTTAGTTATTCAAGTTAAGTAATATCTATTTAGCTTTCTATCTTTCTCATTCTTCAAAACACTGGGATCTATTAATCATCTTTACAAATCACTGCAAGTTATAGAAATCTAATTAACATTTGGCCTCTGTGATCCATTATGGTCATTAATCCACCTTGTTCCTGCCCAAGGAGTGCTGCCACCTGGCCTCTGCCATTCCAGAGTCTATCATCTTCCATTCAAAATAGGGAGTCCAGTCAATATGTATATCTCCTGCATTTAACCTTGGCATGAAAAAAAGTGCTTCCACCAAGAATTTTAAATGTGCCAGTACACCCTTACCCATACATTTCTAACTGCTTTAACAAAGAGACTATTCTCTGTTTCCTCCTAAGGGAGTAAATTTTATTTCCTTGAGCTTTCTGGCTCCTCCCTCAATACATTTTTAAGCTATCTCAGCTTTAGTTACTGTAGATTAGTGTTTCTTAAACTGAAATATGATACAAATTATTTGGGGTCTTGATAAATACAGATTCTGATTCAGTACAACCAACAGGACTTAAAAGTTTTATTTCTAATATCCTCCTGGGTGAAACATATTACCAGTCTGTAGATGACCCTTTGAGTAACATTAGTAGACAGTTGTTACGCACAAATTGCAGAAAGCCATCCCATCAAAGACAGTTTCCAAGTGCTTCTAGGTCAATAAATCGCTCTTATACTTGGACCCATTGGGCCAATACTTACAAGACCCATCCACATTTTTCCTTGTTTCTTTTTGGTACCTATTTTTTGTCTTATAATTTCTTCAGTATGTGAACAATTTCCTGCCAGAGCAGAGACCACATTTTCCTGCTGGACTGTGCTATGCCCTAGTCCCTTGAAACAGGAGTGAAGGACAAAAAGAGTCAAACAGAGGGGCTTCCCTGGTGGCACAGTGGTTGAGAGTCCGCCTGCCGATACAGGAGACATGGGTTCGTGCCCCAGTCCGGGAAGATACCACAGGCCGTGGAGCGGCTGGGCCCATGAGCCATGGCCACTGAGCCTGCGCATCCGGAGGCTGTGCTCCACAACTGTAGAGGCCAAAACAGTGAGAGGCCTGCATACCGCAAAAAAAAAAAAAAAAAAGAGTCAAACAGAGAAAGAAGAAAAGCCAACCAGTTCTCCATACATTGTGATCTTTGGAACAGCTTTATGAAATGCTTCTCAGATCTTTGCACTCAAAGAAATAGAAGATTTTTTCTGAAATGTGTGAATGATAGACGCATTAGTTTGAACTTCCCTGAACTTTTGAGGTACACATGTATAAAGGCTGAGGGGGTTTCAGTGGGAGTCCCATGATATGGCTGCAGAGAAGCCCTGGGATAGGAAATAAGGAGCTGTCACACTGCACAAATCTTGCACAAAACTGGTAACTGCAATATTGGATAATGCAAGAGAAGGGACCAAAATATTTGAAATGGCACAAAAGAGTTGTCCATTATATCTTCCATCTATCTTTTTGAACCCACCTCCCTGTTTATGTTCTTCCCTCCTCTTTTTTTCTTCTATTTGTTGCCCAGTGCCATCTGCCAGCAATAGTCATGTGGTTACCAGATATAGCTTTTTTTTTTTTTTTTTTGCGGTACTCGGGCCTCTCACCGCTGCGGCCCCTCCCGCCATGGAGCACAGTCTCCGGACGCGCAGGCCCAGCAGCCATGGCCCACGGGCCCAGCCGATCCGCAGCACGTGGGATCTTCCTGCACCGGGGCATGAACCCGTGTCCCCTGCATCGGCAGGTGGACTCCCAACCACTGCGCCACCAGGGAAGCCCTAGATATAGTTTTTTAAGGTTTTTTTTTTCCTAACAACAAGCCAGTCTCTTCCAGTCTTTGCACTCTGAAAACAAGTGCTTAAGCTGATACTGAGCATGGCCCTGTGGGGCTCCTGGGCACAAAGACTTTCTGTGTCCCCCACTTCTTTGATTACAGGAAACAGCCTTCATTCAGCCTCCATGACCTTCCCTGAGTTCCAATGGGCAGATTCAAGCAGTTGTTAATTAGGGAAGGGAGGGGATGCAAGACCAGGGGAAACAAACAGTCAAGAGCAACCTTGGGGCAAGGTTCTCTTTCCCCATCAATGGATACACAGAGCAATATCTTTGAGCTATTGCTATCCTGAGATACTGAAAACCCATCCAGGTGGGAGAAGTTAATGATTAATGATGGTATGCTGCCCACAAGCATGTAAACCCCAGACCAACTGGACCTGAAAGTTGATGATGATGACTCCTACTTACCTCACCACCAACCCATCAGAAAAAGGTCCACAAGCTGATCACGCTCTCTTTGAACAATTACTATAAAATTTCCCACTATCTTCTCCAAGCTGGGACACACGGTTTTGAGGGCATTAGCCTTCTGTATCCCCCTTTTGCCTGGCAAAGTAATAAAGCTATCCTTTCCTACTTCACCCAAAGCTCTGTCTCCAAGATATAATTGGGCACCAGTGTACAGAGAAGCTGAGCTTTCAGCATCAATTTTGGCGACCAAAGTGACTGGTGCCGAATCATATCTCAGTTTTGGGTGAAGTAGCAAAGGATAGCTTTATTACTTTGCCAGGCAAAGGGGGACACAGTAGGCCCCTGCCTCGAAAAACTAAGTGTTCCCACCCAGGAGGATTTGATGAGGAGTGTTATGACAATACTTCCCAATGGTGGGATTGCTGACAAGATGAGGGTGTGTGCAGGGTCTCAGATGGTCTGGGTCTCCTAATCTTCATGAACTTCTCTGATCCCTTTAATCTGGCCTCATGTGGTTTCTTGGCTGCTCCTCCCTTGATTAGCAGCTGTTCGAATCTGCCTTTTGGAACTCAGGGAAGGTCATGGAGGCTGGAGTCTTGCCTATAAGAAATGGGGGACAAAAAGCCCTCCATGCCTCGGAGCTCCATAGGGCCCCCCTCAGTTTCAAAGTTAGTCCTGCTGATATTGGAAATGCAAACTTGCATTTAAGTCTAGTACTACCTTTCACTCTCTAGGCTTGAATATTTTATTTTGTTTCCTCATCTGGAAAGTAAGGGTAATGCTAGTAATTTTTAATGTGCAAAAATTCTTCTGTGATAATATATGCAAAAATGTTCTGGAAACAAGAGGGCTCTAAACAAAATATTATCTGTTGTTTTATGTAATAATTAATTCTTAATACATGAGAATAAAGACCTATGAAGTGCTTAAAAAGTGTTTTCCCTCCAGAATTACACATTTAAAAGGAGAAAGGTGTAGCTGAAATGAATAAATGCTTAAAGTTAGAATTTCTAACATTTCAATGGGATAGATATTTTCATGATGCTGGGAGGTATTTCTCAAAATCTCCTTTTCTAGGCTACTTGTCTTTTTTTTTTTTTTTTTTTTTTTTGCAGTACATGGGCCTCTCACTGTTGTGGCCTCTCCCGTTGTGGAGCACAGGCTCTGGACACGCAGGCCCAATGGCCATGGCTCACGGGCCCAGCCGCTCCATGGCATGTGGGATCCTCCTGGACTGGGGCATGAACTCATGTCCCCTGCATTGGCAGGTGGACTCTCAACCACTGCACCACCAGGGAAGCCCTCTCATCTTCTTTTGACACTTGTTCTATTTTTTAACAACTTCTGAGTATCAGTACATACAAGTAACTGCCCTTTTCTGAGCACTCAGTTGGTGCCAGTAGCCCTGCTAACTTCTTTAAACACCTACTGTATTTACTCCTCACAATAAACCTGAGAGATAGGTATCATTATGGTTCCATTTTACAAATGACACTAGTCTTTAAAGTCTTAAAATATGTCCTAGTTAAAGCAGAGTTAGGGGCTTCCCTGGTGGCACAGTGGTTGAGAGTCTTCCTGCGATGCAGGGGACACGGGTTCGTGTCCCGGTCTGGGAGGATCCCACATGCCATGGAGCAGCTGGACCCGTGAGCCATGGCTGCTGAGCCTGCGTGTCCGGAGCCTGTGCTCCACAACAGGAGAGGCCACAATAGTGAGAGGCCTGTGTACCGCAAATAATAATAATAATAATAAAACAGAGTTAGTATGTGGTACAGCCAGCTCTTGAATCCAGGTTTGTATGAAAAGGCTTCTAAGCTCTGTATTCCACAGTTGTTATATTCTTGATCAGTAGCATTACCACACCTCTTGAACTGCCTTGGACAATCCCAATTTATGTCTGTTGTCCTGATAAAATTAGTAGTTTGTTTCAAATTATCCCAGTTTTAATGGTAAATTATTTGGTCACTTTATTGTTCAGACATTTTGTCTTGTTTTTAAATAGCGTTTACTGCATATTTTTGAATTGTGTCTGTGTATTTTAAAATAATAATACAGTTTAATTCTCTATATCTTACACGATAGTTGATATGAGCAGCTACTTGGCTGGCACATGTATCATGCCACAAAAATTCTTCACACAAAGAATTGGTATAGGACTTCCCTGGTGGTGCAGTGATTAAGAATCATCTGGCCAATGCAGGGAACACAGGTTCGAGCCCTGGTCTGGGAAGATCCCACATGCCACAGAACAACTAAGCCTGTGTGCCACAACTACTGCGCCTACGCTCTAGAGCCCATGAGCCACAACTACTGAGCCTGTGTACCATAACTACTGAAGCCTGCACACCTAGAGCCCGTGCTCTGCAACAAGAGAAGCCACTGCAATGAGAAGCCCACGTGCCACAATGAAGAGTTACCCCTGCTCACCGCAACTAGAAAAAACCTGCATGCAGCAACGAAGACCCAATAGAGCCAAACAAATAAATAAATACATTAAAAAAAAAAAGAAAGAAAGAATTGGTATAATGAATATCCTAAAATAGCCAACCTTGGTTTGGTGCTAAGAAGACAAAAAACCCAAACAAAAACAAAGCACAGTAATAAGTATCTCTTATATTTCTAGCGCTAATACATATTTCTTATATTTCTCTAACATTTCATCATAAACTTGTTTGTGCAAGCATTCAGAGATTATAGTTCAAAGGTTTTTTTCAAGGCTAAAAATTTCTGATATAGTCCTATTAAGAAAAATCTTTTAACTCTCTATCAAAGAGTTCAGTAAGATACTATGGATAATCCCATATTTGAACTCATATTTTGCTATTGTCTTGAAAAGAATTCAAGGTTTTGTACAATGTGTTCAAAAACAGACTATTTACTAATGGCTGATTTGTGTAGTCAAGATGGTTACAGCAGGATCATTTTGAGATTTCTGAATCATTTTGATGATTTTCCTGCTAGGAGAAAAAATATGAAGAGACCATTCTCTCCCCCCCTGTCATTTATAAATGGATTATATGTCTAGTAAATACTAGTTTGCTGCTATTGATTCCAAAGACATGTCATATCACAAGTTACAGTTGGATAACTCAGGACCTCAATCAAGAGCTCTTGGTTTCTGTATTAATTGGTCATTGTGACCTGAATTAAAGTGAAGAAGAGACCTTACTAGGAAATTACTATAATATATTTAATGGATATTTCAATTCCTATAGTACAAAAGTTGCCAACATTTTTCCTTTGATGATGAAATTAAGAGTGTAGATTTCTTACATGTTCAGTGATAAGTATATTTCCAACATTTAGTTATAAAAGCCCTATGAAGTAGGCTGATTATATACATATTCAACTCTACTGCTTACTTAATATATATCTGTGTCATTTTAACCTGGTATAATATATATTTTTATTGGAAGACATGTCTTCTATATTTACTCACTGATAGTGTGACTGTTTATAACCATCCAGAGAGTGTAAAATGGAGGCTAGCAGAGAGTAATTTTATTTTATGAAAATAGATAGAAATATATAGAATTATCTCCATTCAAAGTATTTTTATTAGTTTTAGCTTTCCTTTTTTTTTTTACACAATTTCTTATTTAAAAAAAATGTTCCTATTGATGTGATGGTATTTTTTGTCATATGTCTTTAATGATAAATAAATTTTAATTGAAATAAATAATCAAAACCACTTTTTTTTCAATAGATGTTGTGATGAAGAGGAGTGGTCATGGATTAGAGTTCAGAAAAGCTGATTATTGGCTTTTCTCTCCCATTGTTACTTATTGAATGTGTGACTATAAGCAGTCTGACTCTTTTACATCACTTTTGTAAAAGTACATTATGTTATTCTATATTCTTGGTACTGATCTTTCTAGTGCTAAAATTTAAACTCTTTCCTCCATATCTTTACCTTAGAAAATGGGGCAAATCTGACTGTAGCTGATGTTCCATTCCTGACAAATTTCTTTTAGGAATGTACTAAAAGATCCAAGACTTCTGAAATGAATGTTCCCACTCTCTTCAAGATTTAAGGATGATTTAACATCTAATCTATACTCTAAAAGCCACTTAGAATCAATCTTAATTTTATAATCTTTGCTCATAATTGATGTTGAAAGGATAAATTACATGCAGTAAACTTATAAACCTCAAGTTACTTCTTGTGAATAGTGAATATCATGATTCAGTTAATTAAAATGCAAACCCAATTTGAATTGTCATGGGTGTAGACAGAATAATGGTTTTCCAAAGATGTCCACAACTAATCCCAGTATCTGTTAGTGTGTTAGGTTCCATGGCAAAGGAGAAATAAGTTTGCAGATGGAATTAAATTTGCTAATCAGATGACATCAAAGTAAGGAGATTATCATGGGGTATCTGGGTGGTCACAATGTGATCACAAGGATTTTAATATGGAAGTGGGAGGCAGAAGTCAGTGTAAGAATGACAGAATGTGAGAAAGATTTGAAAGCAATTGCTGGCTTTGAAGATGGAAGGGAACCATGAGACAAGGAAGAGGGGCAGCCTCAAGAAGCTGAAAAAGTCAAGTAGAGGGATAATCCCCTTGAGCCTCCAGATTGGAACATAGTCTGGACAACAAGTTGATTTTAGCCTAGTGAGATCCATATAGATTTCTGACCTACAAAACTATAAGATTAAAATTTGCACTGTTTTAAGCCAATAAATGTGTCTTAAATTGTTATGGCAGCCATAAGAAACTAATATAGTTATTAGCAGAAAACTAGTACAGTCATTAATGAACAGCTAGTTTGATACAAAACTGATTGTACATTTAATTATTAAATTGATTTCTAAGCAATTTTCCAATCTTTCAAAAAACTCATGTCTCATTATACAATACTGTGTGTGCAGTAGAATGAAAATCATGAAGACTTTAGAAACCTGGGAAATATAAACATAAGCAGAAAAAGCATGAAAATAGCATGTGTTATTATTGCAACTCTATAAAATACAAACATATGTAGAGAAGATCTGGAAAATAACAAAAAACACAAAAGTTATAGTGAGGTTGAAATATCAGTTTTTAAATTTTATGTATTTTTATTATTCAGTCACATTGCTGTTGTTATTAATTGTGAAACTGGAGTAAAAATAAACAGGTGGTTTCAGCAGGGAACTGAGCCCCCACAGCCACCCAACATCAATGAGCAAGATTAGGAGGTGCCATCTGGGCTAGTTGACACTCTCTGCTGTCCCTTTGCCTAGTGTTAGCTTGGTCCAGTGGAGAGCTGATCTGTCACCCAACCCAGTATCAACGAGGTGGAAAGGTGGAATGAGGTGGTCCCAGGTGAACATAGTGGTGACTCCACATCTCCCTTCCATTCTACTCTGTCTCACTCCACCTCTGGTGTCAATGGGACCCAGTAAAATGTTGAACTTCCACTTCAATCCTGCGACAATGAAACAATGAGAATTTGCTCTTCACTTACTCTGTCTGTGGTGTTAGAGGCCCAGTGTAAATCTGAGCTTACACCTCAACTTGAATGTAAGTAGGAGTTGTAAATTGTTGCCCCACCTTCTCTGGGAAGGTGTTAGCAGAGCTGAAGGGGAAGGGAACTTTCACAGACTCTACATCTGTATGCAATGAGGCAGTGTGAGTCTTTTGTTGGGCTTGGTGGGCTTGGTGAGTGGGGCACAGTGGGAAGCTAAACATGCACTCCTGGCCTTTACACTAGCTGTCTACAGGGAAACATCCTGCTTCACCAAAAAAAAAAAAAAAAAATGTTGGTGGGTGCGTAGGGATACATTAGGAGGTTGAGATTAACATATACACACTACTATATATAAAATAGATAACCACCAAGAACCTACTATATAGCACAGGGAACTATACTCAATATTTTCAATATTTTGTAATAACCTATAAGGGAAAGAATGTGAAGAAAATATATATGTATAACTGAATCACTGTGCTGTACACCTGAAACTAACATTGTAAATCAATTATACTTCAATAAAAAAATACATAGACTCTGGAGTCTTATACTATCATATTTAAAATGTTCAGAGTATAATTGAGAAAACATTTATTATATCCAGAACTAGGAAAATCACAACATGAGCAAGAGAAGATATTAACAGGTACCAATAGCAAGACAAATTAGATGTTAGAATTATCTGACAAGTATTTTAAAACAGCCATCATAAAATGCTTCAACAAGCAACTTAAATTCTCTTAAACAAAAAATAGAAAATTTCAGCAAAGAAGTAAAAAATTATAAAATAAGAATCAAATAAAACATATATAACTGAAAAACAATCACAAAAACAAATAAATAAATAAAATTCACTGATGGGTTTCAGTTATGATAAGAGGATGAAATTAATTAGTTTGAGGACAGATCAACAGAATTTGTTCAATCTGAATATTTGAGAGAAGTAGCCTGAAAAAAATCAACAGATGCTCATGAACAAGTAGAACAATAACGAAGGAGATCACATTTGTATTTTTGGCCAAAAGGAGAGGGTGGAGAGAGTAGAACTGAAAAAGTATTCAATGAAATAATGGCTAAAACCTTCCCAAATTTGCCAAAACACAAACCTGCAGATTCAAAAAGCTCAGTGAATGCAAATAGGGTAAAGCCAAGGTAACCCAAGCCAAGCTGCATCCTAATTAAACTTCTGGAACTAAAGACAAAGGAAAAGTCTTGAAAGCAGCCAGAGATAAGCAGCACAATAGGCAAAGAAACACCAGTTCAAAGGACAGCAGATTTAATATCTGAAACCTTGAGGCCAGAAGGAAATGCCTCCAGGTTTTTGAAGTACAGAAAAAGAGTTGTCAGCTGTAATTTCTATATCCAGAAGTAATGTCCTTTAAGAACGACAGGGAAATAAAGACATCTTCAGATAAAATATTATGTTGGTATTATCGCCTGCCACAAAAAAAAAAAAAAGAATATACAACATTTTACCATTTAGTTTTAACTTTTTAAGGAGCAATTCAGGCAAAATGAAGACAATGGTCTTGAATTATTGCTGTTAGTGTTTGTTAAAACGTTTTTGATAAACATACTTTTTATATATAAAATACAACTTTTATTTTTGGGGCCATTAAACCAGCTCCTCCCATCTTCTCCCCACCTCATTAAATGGTAATTCCATTCTTTGGTTTGCTCATGCCCCAAATCTTTGGGATTATTATGATTTCTCTCTTTCTCTCATTTCCAACATACAACCAAATCCAGTAGATTTACCTTTAAAACGACCTCTTCTCACCACTTCTCCTGCCATTTGAGTCTAAGCCATCATCGTTTCATACCAGTTTTCCCAACATTGTTACCTAATATGTGTCTAGGTTACCAAGATAACAACTTCTCTGAAGTGCAGTGAGGTCTGAAGGAATTAGACAAACTAGGAACAGTTTCTGGCATTGAACAGTCTCTTGTTTTCCTAGTGTACCACACAGACATTCTTAATTTCTATGTGGGCTTCCTGGAGCGGAAAAGATTGGGGAGAATTGGGTCTAGACAATTGCAATAACCTGTACCAGTTTTCCTGTTGTACCCTCTGCCTTCCTTAGTATATTTTACACAGAGAAAAGAAGTGACTTTTTAAAAATGTAAGTCTGATAATGTTTACACCTACTCAGATAGCCCAAAGCCTTACCATCTGTTATGGCTTCTCAATATTTGGTTCAGATGTAAATGCTCATGGTGCCACACACAGCAAGAGGGTCTGAAAAAGTTTATTACTCACATAAGGTGGTTTTCTGGGAAGAGCAGTACTACTCCCAGGGGAGTCTGAAATGTCTTGAAAGAGCAGAAAAAAGACTGGCTTGGGGATTTTATTATGGTTAGGCAGTAGAGCCTGGGTGAGAATGTCTGCGTGCAGGTAAGAGCTTCTGTAGTTTGAGTCTCCTGCTGGAACCAAAGGAAGGAACAATGGTTTTATTTTTATCAGCTTGCCCAGATGCCAGGCAGAAGGGGAAGAACAAGGTAAGGCTTAAAAGCTCTCAGCAGTCAAACAACAAAAACATGGATTTAGACTCTTCATTATAGCAAAGAACTGAAAGCATGTCCCAATCACTTTACCATACAGAACTCCCTATAGAGTCTGGCTCCCTGCTACATCCCATAACTACCTTCACTACCCACTGCTATCACCCATTCTGCTTTACTCAGAGTGGCCTCGTATTTCTCCAGAATCCAAGCAAACTCCTAGAACTTAGAATAATCTTTGGTAAATATTTGTCGAGTAAAGGGACACAATTTTTCCAACAAAGTTTAAAGTTATTCCGTCTACCTGTCCTTCCCTACAACAGAATAAGATTCATATGTAGCTTATTTATGAAAATTTTGTGTATCATTTTTCTTGTTAATGGCCCCTAGAAACTTTATCTCAACCTTTTTATTAAGTAAAAATTAGTTATGATTCTAGTTTCTAGCTTACATTTGATATTTAATTAAAAGAAGATACATATTTTACCAGTTTCTAAACACTCATTTATTTTTTGCTCTTCATTTCGTTTTCTTAAGATTCAGTTAGTCCTTGCTTAAGTAGCCTTTATTAGCTTTTCAGCAATGTTTGTCCAAATAGGAAAAAAAAACCCTCTTAATATGTATGTACAATTTAAAAATTACCTACACTTTTGTAGTATGCACTCTGTAACAGTAATTTTTTTATAAACACTTTGAAAGGATGCTCTTTAACTTCTGCCAGTATTGTTTCTGGTGAGAAGAGGGCTTGTTCAATTTTTTTTTTTTTTTTGGTCACACTGTGCAGCGTGTGGGATCTTAATTCCCTGACCAGTGATCAAACCTGTGGCCCCTGCAGTGGAAGCATGCAGTCCTAACCACTGGACAGCCAGAGAATTCTGGGCTTGTTTAATTATTGCTCATTTGTAAGCAATACTTCTCTTCCCTTTTTCTAATGTTTCATTAAGAAGAGAATGTTGTAAATTTATTTGTTTATTTGCTTTTAATCCATATCTGCTTTGAGTCAGTTGTTGGTTGTTTGCTTGTTGTAAAGGTTAATTTTGTTTACCTCAGTATATTACCATACTACTCTGTCTCAGATTTTCAGTTACTCCCAGCTGAAGTTCTGAATTCAGATCCAGGTCTTATATTGGTAGGTTAGGGCTTCTGTACAGTGGTGTTATTTGAAATTTGTCATATTCAGTCTATGAGATAGTAAATACTCTAATGCAGGACCTGGTTGTCAGGCTCTCTCTTTCTCTTCTTACCTTTCTGGGTATGAAATTTTAAGTGGGCTGTGGATCCAGAAACAAGCAATCACTTTTTTAACCTTTCCTATTCCTAAGTTTTATGCAATGAGCATGGCTCTAGGCAGTGTCTTTATTTTTACAGAGTACTTTTCATTTCTTACTCCATCACTGTCTAATTTATGTCCTATTCTCTGGGAGTCCACATTTAGACTCTAACAGGCCTGCAGACTCAACCCTGCCCACTGTTTTTTGTTACTTTTCCAAGTAGTTATCTTTTGGAACACAGTGCAATAATACCTTTTTAAGTAAACTTTTTTTTAAAGCATGACAGACATATTAGGGTACCCATAACCAATTTACACATTGATAAATCATCTCAAAGAGAATACACCCATATGACTACTAACCTAATGATGAAAGAGTATTAATAGTATTCTCAAAGTTCCCTTCATTTTCCTGCCTCATTACTAAACATAGCTTCTTCCCCAAACTTTCCTGACTTCTACCGATTTAGGTGGTAAAGAGGACTATGACTTTTCAATTCTATCTTTTTACATCTTATGTATCAATGCTATGAGTTTGCAGCAGAGTCAAGAGGGGACTTAAAGTGAGAACAATAATGATACCTCTCCAGGAAGGAAATCCAGAACTTTTCTTCAACAATGTTTGCTCTTAGGGCCCTCTACTGTAGGTTCCTGCCCAAGTCCCAACACTTATGCTGTGTACTTTCACTTATCTAAAAGGCATGTTACCCTGTCTTTGATAACAGCAGCCAGTAAGCATGACATTAACTGTTTTTGTATGGACTGAAAATATCAGTTTTAAGAGCATTTACACCAGTGAATAATAATGACATCACTACTGGGTGCTCACACATGCTATCAACTTCTACTGTTAAACTTCCTTTGGCCTTATTTTCAGAGATAACCTAGGGCTAGGGAGATTGATTTGAATCTTCTGTGTGTTTCTCAGGTTTGTACTGTCAGTCTAAACTGATGCTACTTCTGTCTTCCAGATTACTATTAAAATAAGTGACTTGGGACCTTGCACATGTGCCTGTGTGTTTTTTTAAATGAAATCTAAAACTGGTAAAAATTATTTGATTTGACTTTTTTTTTCTATGTAAACCCTAAATGGGGCTCCCGTGAAGTGTCAGGTGAACTTCGTCCAAGTTTTCAGGAGAACTCACTCCTTCCTGAAGGATATAAAGAAAAGATTTATGACTTCAGTTGAAAAGCATAAGAAAGCTGGTGACTGTAGATGACTTTAACTTTGGGTTTCTGGTTCATTGGGAGTCTAACATGAAACTTGGTGATTGCAGGGGACATACCTCTATAAATGAGAAGGAAGCCTTTGCACAATCTGTGCAAAATGGACCTCAGTCTATTCACATACATTATGTCTCCAAAGACCATAGAGTTAACTTGTAGAAAGTAGACTATATTTTCATCTTGAGCTTTAGCGTTGTCAGTGATGTTTTATGAGTAGTTTGGAATTCCCAGTTTCCTCAGGTAAAGCAAATCTTGATAACATTTTGCTTTACTCACAAGTGCAACTGAAACACTACCCTGAAATGAACTTGGTTCACATTGCAATATGCTCTCCAGTATTTGGAACAAGAAATCAATTTATGTCTGTCTGTATATCTCACATCATGTACATAATTCATTAAGGAATTAGAGCTCTGAGTTTTTGGAGTGTTTTTTTCCCTGCTATGGAATTTTTAATATGGAAGCCTGAATCAGAGTGTCTGTTTGTGATTTAAAAGCCCCCAAATTGAAGACTTTTGCAGGTGAATGTTGGCTTATGGGTGGGATCTAGACCATGGACGAACTTGCATTTCAGCACCAAAGTAGAAAATGGACATGGAATGAATCCTCTCTTGCCCCATTAGCAACTGGTTTCATAAGTAACATCTGGAGTTTGCATAGGTATTTTATGACTAAGATAGCAGAAGTCACACCACAGTTGGCTGTAGTACTCCTAGGCTAAGAACCACAACATAGTCATTGAAAGAACAGTCTTCTCATTGAGTAAAATGGCTCAAGTATGTTTCTCTTCTAATTTATGAGGAATTATGCAAAATTACCTTTTATAGACCTTGGCTACACCTTCTACTTGGCTCCTATAGCCAAAGTCTCCACCTTCTACTTCTAATTTAGTGCATTATAGAACTTGATTGCCTCTTATTAACACAGGGAAAGAGAAATGAGCAATATTTACAAAGAACATCTTCCTTTAGTTGTTCCCTGATTCTGCTGGTCTTGCTGTAGAGGTATCATAGCACATGGGCAAATCAGCAAAATTGAATGATGGATAAGATATGGGTTTCCTGCTCTGTCACAGTGAAGGCAGTGGACGTATTATGAAATTAAGTTTAATATAGTATTTAGCCCTGTGTAATTTCCTACATCAGTTTTCTTGAAAGAACAAGAGTCCCTTTTTCTCTATTATTCAGATCCATTGAGTTGGGTGAGATAAAGCACCTGAAGAATATGGAGAAATACCTGACATCTTCAGAACAAAATTAAACAGAAAGAGCCTCCTGCATGCTTGGATAACTCAATCTTGCTGAAGGGAGAGGTTCTTTTATTTTAAGGGAGAAATTAGAAATTGTCTTCTCAGCCTCCTGATAGCATGTCGAGCATAAATACTACTCAGGGAACCATCATTACCACGATGTTAGGGTTAATATACATGGAATGCTTCAAGGAGCAGATTCCTTCTTCCACAGAGATCCAGTGACTCTGAACATGAGAAAAGAGCTCTGGGGATTCTGACTCTAGGGCAATCACGTTCCAATGAATAAATAAGGGTAATTGTTTTCTTACTTAGAAAGGCAAAACCTTCATTTCTTTGAAGATTCTTAATATTTCAGTTACAATATTAAGTTCCAGATACATAAAAATGAGCATGATCTATGGTGTCATTAGCCTCTTTTTCAGATTCTTTTCCATTACACGTTATTACCGCTATTATCTGTTCAATGAGTTAAAATCCATGGTGCTCTGAGAGGGTAAAAAACAGAGGTGAGAATGGTCAGGAGAGGCCTCGCTGAAGAGGTAATAAGTAAAATGATATTTGATTGGTGATACTTGGTGATAATGGAAGAATGAGACTTCAGTTTATCAGAAACCAGAGATAAGAAATCTCAAACCAGGTTAGTGTGTGTTAAGGCCCTGGGGCAGGAAAAGATGGAGTTGGTTCAAGGCACAGAAAATTATTGGAGCTAGAACCTAGTGAGAAAAAGAGAAAGGAGCAGGAGACGAGACTGTACAGGTAGGCGGGGGTTGGTGTTCTTTTCTTTCTCTCTAGTAGTTGGAATTTATAACATAAAGGATACAAGACATAAAGGGTCCAATAAATTTAGCATGCATCAAGGGACTCTAAAGACTTTGAAGTCTGAATAATCTTCACCTGCATAGACAGTGAGAGGGTAACTGTTTCCTTATGATGTACATAGGGAAAAAGATTATTCTAGTATTACTATATAATACTTTATGATTGTATAGAGTTTTTTTTAATTTAATTTATTTATTTATGGCTGTGTTTGGTCTTCGTTTCTGTGAGAGGGCTTTCTCTAGTTGCGGCAAGTGGGGGCCACTCCTCATCTCGGTGCACCGGCCTCTCACTATCGCAGGCTCTCTTGTTGCAGAGCACAGGCTCCAGACACGCAGGCTCAGTAATTGTGGCTCACGGGGCTAGCTGCTCCGCGGCATGTGGGATCTTCCCAGACCAGGGCTCGAACCCGTGTCCCTTGCATTGGCAGGCAGATTCTCAGCCACTGTGCCACCAGGGAAGCCCTGTATAGAGGTTTTGAATTAGCTGTTTTTCACAAAGTTCTTTCTCCTTTATTACAAAATAGTTCTAAGTGGATAGAATTCAGATTTATGGTCAGTTATCAAAGGAGAGATTATTAATTCTTGAATATACAGAAAGATAATGACAATTAATAGAGACTGCATATTAGACAACTTTTATTTAAAAAGTTCCCATGATAGGTATATACCTGATTTTGAAATACTACAAAATTTAGATGGGGGTTAAAAAATCATTTTCCCTTGGTATTGTCTAAATCAATATATAAAATGGAATTCAATTTTTTATGAAGTTCAGAAACTGGCAAAACTGATAGTGGATGCCTCTGGCAAAGAGGGATTGATTGGAAAGGGAAATAAAGGAAAGTTCTGGGGCAATAGAAATTTTTTGTATCCAGAAAAAATAAATAAAAACATTGTGGTTGAGTCCCCAGAAGATTTTAATGTGCAATGAGATTTGAAAATTACAGTTATGAATAGGATACCTTGATCAAGCAGGTGACTTGGCATTATAGAAGCAAAGAAAACAAAACAAACAACACAATCACTAACTGTGGGGCTACTTAATCAAGTTCACTTATTTAGGCAGAAAGTGCCAAAACCTGCAATACACCCATTTTAGAGTTTATAACATTATCTGGGAAAATGTTTAAAAGGAATAATCCTAGTCTTCATTCCCTGTGATCCTAACTTAGCATGACAATTGCTAAAGATGCCACCTTACTCCCAGCCTGCCAGTGATTGTAATGTTGAAAATATATCGGTTTAACCTTTACTATAGTTGAAATTATGCCCCAAATGAAACTGTAAGCCTTAAAAAATACTTAATGCTCTATTGATATTGAATACATGAAAAATACCAGGAATTTAGAAATTAAGATTCATATTTTAGTGATTAAAATGTGTTTGATTTGTCTGTGTATTGATTTATTTATATTTATCACCTACTATTTTGAGAGTTGTGAGAAGTACAAGATGTTCTGGACAAAATGAGCTCACAGAGTGTTTGGAGAATTTAGCTGTGTCTTAACATGACACTTGGAATAGTTGCCAGAAATAAAGAATAATACATCTCAATTATCCACTAGAAAACTGTTAATATTGGGGATACTATTTAAGTTATTTAAAACTTTCCATAATAGAATGGGAAAGTGCTACTTATCTTTATTCATTTGATCAATACATTTCCAATTTATCCCTAAATCTTTTTTAAAACTGTCTAATTTAAAAAATCATTTCTACTATTTACAAGTGATATGTCCCATAGATATCCCACTATTTAACAATGATAATGTGTTTACTCTTTAGACCAAAACCATAAATCAGGAGAAAACAGTAATCTTAAATCCATTTTTGGATCAGAAGTTTTTCAGACTGCATTTCTTTGTGCATGTGTGCCTCTAGGTTCATTTGTCTGTGTTCTATCTCACTGACTTTCATTCAGAAAATTTCCAAACACTGATGCTTCATTAATTACTCATTTCAGAGCTGCAAGAAGTACGGATGTTCAATTCTGAACAACTAATAGAAACAGGAAAGAAAGGAGTCATACAAGACATTTTTAAAATGCTTTTAAATGTAGGTCACAAAACAAAATTTTTCCTTTAGTGTAAACCTGATAGTGCTTCATCTGTAGGCTTTTGTGGTCTCTGCTCTTCTAAAATAGCAGGAAATGTTTTAACAATTAGAGTGAGCAAATTGTAAAGGGAAATATGGTAGTGAGTTACCAGCCTAGTCCTTAAAACATTCCTTTCCTAATGTAGTCCTGATGCTGCTCCGTCTTCTATTAGTTGGGACCACTGCACATTGCCATAGGCAAGAATCAAATACACAGTAGTCTGATAATGGTAATACATGCAACAATAGAACAAAAACACAGTTATGATATAAGCAAAGAAGACATCAACTGCATTTACCTTAAAGCATGTTTTTTGTTCCCCTTGAACATATTAAAACCCAGACTAATTTCAGTGATGTGTGTTTGTCTCATCTGCATTCTTTAAAAGTTCTAACTTTTCCAAAATCAGATACTATTTTTATTTATTGTACCCAGCCTGGAAAAAGAAATGTTGATGCATGAGTTATATCCACTTATTTTTAATTGTAAAGGAAGATAAGGATATGTATTTGAAAATAAAAATGCTTGAGTAGAGAGAAAGGAGGTTCATGGGAATATATCTATTAAAATTTCTAGTAAGATAATAGACATTTTAAAATTCGTTTTCATATATTGATTTCAAGATGTATTAACTTTTCAATGTTTCATCCCATCCTGGAACTTAAGAATTTGTTTTCAAGAGTTATATCCCTAAATCTACCATATATATATATATATATATATATATATATATATATATGTATATATATAGTATTTATAAATAATTTTTTAAGTCTCTAGTTATATATGGTGTTGGATGAACAAGCAAATGAACGTAGTCTAAAAGTTCAGTTGAGGTAACTTCACCAAAATATTAGAAACATTTTCTGAAAGAAAATACATGATCTTCTTTGGAAAGTTATTCTAAATATGTGATTCTCTTGGATATTAGATTTCACTGAGTACTATTAATCCTAGGCTAAATTCAATGTGTGATTTTGGCTAATAATTAAGATCACAAACAACACAGAATTAGGTTTCTGTGGAATCAAGTGCAGTAACAAATAAGAGGAGACAAAAAGCAATTCCTTAAAAATATATGTTTAAATTTAAGATGTAATGTTTGATATATATATGTGTGTGTGTGTGTGTGTGCGTGTGTGTGTGTGTGTGTATGTATACAGGAAGATTCAAAGTTAGTAGTAAACTTGAATTCAAATATGCCTTATACTTATATCTCATTATGGAGTGTTTGTTAAAACCTGGGTCCCGGGGTCAAATTTCATTGGTTCAAAGATGTTCTCCATTGCTTTATTAGCTCGACTTTCTGCAAGTGTTTATATTACTAAGGTTAAATTTTATAACTGAAAAAACTGGGAGAATAATATGACCTCTATTATTGGTTTGTATGAAGTTGGTATGAGATAATTCATCTAAGGCATTCCACAAAATATTTACGTTCATGTCACAGTCAATTAATGTTCAATTACTTAAGAGAAAATAGTTGTACTTTTCTGTTATCTAGTTTACCTCACTGTATCCCTGCCTTCATTTTTAATTATTGTTCTAATTTGGGCATGAAGAATTTTGAAAGAAAAGAAAGGAAACGCATTTACAACCAAGTAGTTTCCCTACTTAGTACCAGATTTAGTAAGGCATTAAGTAACGTGTAATCAGTTAAACCTCTTTGAATAATGGAAAGTTTGGTGATTTCTTATTCCTTTGAGTTTCTTCTATTATATCCATATTGTCCATTGTTTCATATATTCTGGCAAAGGGTATAAATCTATGGATTGTTCTTCAACATTTCATTCAGCCTTATTTGCTAAACCTGCAGACACCCAAAGGTATTCTTCCTCGATATAGCACCTTGAACCCATTTTTAATTATTTAAATTCAATTTTGATAAAATTTACACTTCAATTCTTCCTCTCTCAAGGATATTTTCCTTACTAGGCTGCTTTTCTCCATCACACTGTTACCTTTATTAATCAGTAGCATAAATTGGTCTTAGATGTACAATTTACTGTTGATTATAAATATTTCTTCTATATTTTAATTTCCACATTTTACCACCTTGAATCCATGCTACTTAGCACCATTCTAGGCATATATTTGGCACTAAATAAATGTTTGTTACTAATAATAGATATGTGATTATAATAATATTTGTGTGATGATAACTAAATTTTTAGACTGAGCATTAAGTTTATACAATGTCCCAATTACAACACTCAAAATGCTAATAAATTTTAAAGTTTTTAGTTATGGGAACTTTCTAGACATATATTATGCGGATGATTTGATTTGGAGGAGGACAAATGAAACTGTTTGTTGTATCTCAAAAGACAGATACATTGTCTTTGGACCATTTACTTGACACAAATAGCTGTATTCATTAGCAAATAGTCAATTTATCCAGAATTAAGGGTACATTTAAAATAACGTTAGAAAAGAGAAACAGATAAAGAGTGCATTAGAAGTTTAACAAATCTGACTCAGAGATCTGAACTCATTCTACATGTGGAATCCATCAAGCCAACTCTAGTGGCACTTGCGAACTTCCCTTTTCTGTAACTGTTCCTCATTAAACTCAGAGGGATGGAGGATAACTTTTTTCAGTAATTTATGACATTTGTGTCTATTTGCAACAGTTGTAAAAATACAGTATAACCAGGAAACATCATAAAACACTCATAAACTCTTCTAAAGGCAGCCAAAGAGCTAGACTTTCCACAGCAGTTAATGATACAAATGTGAGTGAATTATCCCTCGGCAGAGGCTGTGTGAAATCTGTGAACTATATGATGCATTTTAGCAAATATTTAAGGCATAAAAATAAATTCAAAATCTGTTTTATAGAAAACTTATATAAAAGAAAATTCTTCAATAATTCTGTCAGCCTCAAGTATGAATTATTATGGGGGAAAGATGCATGTCACTGAAAAATATCTAATCTTATCACAATATTTTAAAATATAATGTTCTCTGAGAGGTTATAATTTACTTACTGCTTAAAAGCAATGAGTTCAGTTTATTATAGGTGGAAAGTGAATTGTTTTCCATATGGAAAATGCAAATAAATATTCTACGAGTGGACAATTTCATAAGAAATTGCAAACACCAGGATACATACAGTTATAAATTACTGATACATGTGTTTATGCATATATTACCTTAGTTTAATTTTATTGGGAATGGTATGCATTTTACAACTTTTAAAATAATACCTGAAGGATTTTGGTACTTTGAGAGTTCACATTTTATTGTCCCTTGCACTACTCCACGTGAAAATAATTCCATATTAATGTTGGCAAAGAATTTTTGCTACCCAATTGATAGTACTTGTTGAGTTCAATTTATTTCCTATTTTCTAAGTTCCTGATATGTCTTTGTATTTATTGGCATATGTGAGAACTTTCCTCTCCAAACCATACAAGGAATGCCTTAGAGTTGGATTGCCATAAACAGACTGATCTTTTCCCCAGAAACTAAGCTATTGAGAAGATTAAGAAGAGATGAAGTTCTAATAGTTATGCTACTAGTTTGATTCATTCCTAGACTGAAAATAATAAAAATTAGGTCACATTCTAGGTTAACTTGGCTTTAGCAACACAATTCCCACTGCGATTATTAACTGGATCTCTTGGGGATGCCGTTTTCTGGAATTCAAAGATTGCTGAAGTGCAGAGATGAAACTCTTTTGGCACAAAGAGGTTGTCTTGTTCCAATTTGAAAAAAAAAATGGTGGTAATAACTTGGAAGAGTCACTAGCCAGACTACATGTATTCTAGAAGATTTCTTTCCCAAGAGAATCTGAAAAGTGAAATATTAGAGGGAAACATAAGCACATTGTCATCACTATCTGGTCTGGCAGTCTGCTAAACTGTTAAACATAGTAAAAGTAGTATGATCAATCCCTTAGTGATGGGACACAGCAAGATAAAGTAGGCACACTAAGGACAATGGCCCTTATGTAGAGTTATGGACAATAGATATATTTAGTTCATCCATATCCTCTCCACAACTTCCCAATTCAACAAACGCTTATTCTCTGTGCACACACACCACCTATCATTGAAGATTTTAAGATTCAAGTTGTAGAGTCAAAAGGAACAAAGAAATTTTTAATTAATGAAAAAAAGAAAAAAAGAGAAAACAGAGGGCTTCCCTGGTGGCACAGTGGTTGAGAGGCCACCTGCCAATGCAGGGAACACGCGTTCGTGCCCTGGTCCAGGAAGATCCCACGTACCGTGGAGTGGCTGGGCCCGTGAGCCATGGCTTCTGAGCCTGTGCGTCAGGAGCCTGTGCTCCACAACGGGAGAGGCCACAACAGGGAGAGGCCCGTGTACCACAAAAAAAAAATAAATAAATAAAATAAGAGAAAGCAGAGTAGTGGAGATTGAAATTTCTCAGAAATAATTAAGTAAACAAAAAGAAAAAGAAAAGAAATGAGACAAAGAAGATAATGCCAATTACCCTCATTTCCCTAAATTGCAAATACTGCATGTAGAGGTCACATCCTTTTTCATGATTACTTCTTCACAAATATCCATATTAACAGATATATTAAAAATATAACACACACACCTACATACATGTATGTGTGTTTAAAGTAAAACTACTTAAGTGTATTGAATTTTAAAATATGATTTTATTGAAAAAAATGACAAATAGTAAAAACTAATTGAAAATTACTATGGACACAGTCCAAATGTACTCTGTAAATTTTGTTTCTTTGTTCAGGCACCAGTTATATAGAATATTGACATTACAGAATGTAAACACATGCAAGACACTTACATCATTACATCACATGCTGTTAATTACCTAGCATGCTGTGAAATCTCCTAACCTGCTATAAAATACACACTTTAAAAAAATTGGAAATGTTTCAACTTATTGCCTTTCTTTCTAAAAATGACCTGAAATTGATGTTTTCAAGACATGGCTAAACATGCATGACACTAGTCACAGAGGAACACCATAATAGTGTATAAGCTCACTAACATTCATTTAATAACTTTTGCTTAGGTATATGGTGTACCTATAAATTGGTTGTAAACTGAGAGCTCTACTATAAAGGATTGAGGGAGTTCTCTACCCTGATTAATCAAAAATGTGTTAAACAACATTTCAAAGACAAAGAAACAATGAAAAGTTCATCACTAGTGAGATTTGTGTCTTAGATTTCACTAGTAATAGCTTGCATGTCACTCTCCACCCCTTCACTGAAATTATAAATACCAGGTGAAAATGTAAGAGTAATGGCCAAGATATTTTATTAACTATTTATCAAGTCAGTTCTCTACTTGTAGTTTCGATTCTCTATTCTTTGAGATATGAGTGTTCAAGGAAATAGTTTTGATGGATTTTGTGTTTGCAATAGCCCAATATTCAAAGCAGGCTTGATGGGACCAGGATACTATCTTCATTCATGTTATCTTTCTAGCTATCCAGAGCTACCACAGAAATTGTATAAGAGTAATTTCTGATGAGATCCTGCTCAATGAACGAGTTCTCACCCAAGTCCTCAATCTCATCCTCATCTCCACTCCCTCTGTCTCTTTACTTCATGAAAAACCTCTATGCTTACTTTTATGCCAGTTCAAACAGCATATCTTCTTTGAAGTCTTCCCTTTCTTAGGCAGAGTAATCTCTCTCTTTGATTTTCCCATAGCAATTTGCACATAATTATTACAGCATTTATCACATTGTATTGTAATGGTGGGTCTTTTTCTATAACTAATGCATGGGTACCCAGTGGAATGGATAGTCTTATTCATCTTTTTTTAATGTTTTTGAATCTGTGGAATCTTGCATAAGGAAGCAATAAATAAATGCTTGTTAGTCCTCTTTTTCGCGTATCACAGTCATTTATCCTAACTACTATTTGCTTAAATAGTCTGCAATAAAAATGTGACAATATAAAAAAATTGATTTTATGTACCATTTTGTGTGTAGTAGAGAAGTGCAAATGAAGCATTCAAAGATTGGGGCACAACCTTCATATTTTTCAAAAGGCTAGTACATGTGATTTCAGGTAATGTTGTAAATGATAGGTGAGTCAGTGTCCTATTTAGTATTTTTCTGAATTTTTCTTCTATAATTACAGCTAGCTGGTGGGGGGGAAGTGATAATGTAAAGGACTAGGAGATCACATAACTATATTTTGGCAGAAAAAGAAGAATTTCCCTTTTGGAAGTAGAGATTTGTGTTGCTTTTTTGCTGGAAGCCTAACTTCCATACACTGACCCAGGTTGAATGAGATACTCCCTTACTTGGATACAAGGCATTCATCTTATGACAATGTGTAGGTAAAACAAACAAACAAGGGGAAAAAAAACCCAATTTCAACTTATATTTGAAACTTCAACTCAATTGAAAGGGAAACTTTGTAATATGTACTTGAAAGATAATTTACGTAGCACCTAGAGGCCTCCAAACTATTTTAAGTAAATTAAAGATATGTTTATTTGTCAAAAATTACTAGTCTCAATAAACTGGTCCTTATAAAAGAAAATGGGTAAATTTATCAAGCAGAATGAGCAGCTTTAAAAAAATTAATATAAAAAGTAATATCATGTGGCTTCTATTAAATAACCTATATTTTGCTTAAATCATACCTCTCAAACATGACTGCAAAACAGTGAGACAGGTATTCTTATGTCCCTCTTGTAACTTGGACATGGAGGTGTAAGTAGTATAAATTTGCAGAAATATAAGATATTAAGGATTATTGTAACTGTTAGCTCTTTTAATAATTTTAATGTTATTTTAAGCAAAATCTAGGGTCAATAGTGAATTGATTATAAAAATGTTCTTTATTTTTAAAGTCTAACCTACTCTGAGTATATAAATTGGAAAGCATTCTTTGGGATCTGATATTAATCTTTTCAATACATTAAGTGGGGTTCATGTTTTTTTCAAGAATTTAGTTAAATATATCAATGGAGAACCAAGTGACAATAATGGTGATGAGTAGAAAATTAACTCAGTGAGAAATCAGTATTTAGAGAATATCATTTTATAGAATAAAAAGATGATTGAAGAAGTAATAAGGATATTAAAATGGGCTATATTTTATACTGTTTCTTCATTAACAAATGAGAGAAAGACAAAACAACAAATGTTAAACTAAAATAAATCATATTTAGACAGGATTAATATAATAAAGGTCCCTGGGCTACAAATACATATTGAATGCCCTTTTGCTCTCTGTGAGAATAAAAGTCTTTCTAAGGTTACTCTCTACTGCGTGGATAGATGGAACAATTTTCTGGAATCCGTGCTGCCTGAGGTAGATAAATTTAAAATCATGAGGTAGTGGATGGCAGGCAGGGCCGAGTCAGAAAGATATGGTTGCCATATGACACTTGCTACTCACTACCTGAATAAATTCTTAAAAGAAAAATATGAATGTGTGTCACTAGTTTTAAATGTAAAATGGGAACAGTCATTCTTAAAAGGGGCTTCATTAAAGATAATAGGTAAAAATAACTTAAATGAGATATGCAGAATGACCCATTTTAGATTTCATAAACCATTAATCCTCTTCCTATCCTCCTCAGGTGTCTCCTGAGACATAAAAATATAACAGTTTAAGTTAATTTAGGAACTTTTGTTTCTACCTATGATAAAATTGTAAGATGAAAACTCCCATTAGGAAAAACTAGAAAAGCTAGGTAATATGTCAGAAAAAACTTTTGAAAGCATCTGAGGACTACTGAAGCAGCTAGGGCTTCAGAGGCCAAAACAACCGAGACAAGAAAACCATGAAGAAGTGAATCCATCTTCTTTTAACATTTTTCTCATTGGGGTATCTTTGATTCTTGGTTTTGTTTTGGTCCAACATTTGAGAATCTAGGAAGAGTGTAAGAATCAAGCAGAATTTTCCTCTATGTTGTCAGCTTGGCTTACACAACATGGAAATTTTGAAATGCCCAGGTGAACATTACATGAATGGCCATGATTCTGGAGAAAAGAGAACTACAATGAATTATGTAAAGTATTGAACTCTTTTCCTTCCAGGCATTTAATGAATTCTTAAACTTCACAAGGCAAGAAGCTAAGAAGTCAAACAAAAAGACACTGAAAGCCCAGTCAAGTTTTCTAATGTCTCATGGTGTAGACTAGACCAATTTAGAATTCAGGACCTCCCCAGAAGTAAGGGGTCTTAGTATACTTCCCAGTCCCTCAACTGAGAAATCTTTTGGGCTACACCTCAGCAGTGACACATAAGTAAAGTAAGCATTACAAAGAATGTACCCAGACTCAAATAAATTCATCACTTATTTGAATTAAGGCAATTTTTTCTCTTCCTATTTTGGAAAAACAAACTTCCAAAGGAAGATAGAATTAGCATGATTCAAAGATTCTTAACTTTTCTATACATAGAATATGGCATTCCATCAAGAATAACTAGGCATATTAAAGAGAGAGAGAGAGAGAGCAAGAGGAGAAAAAATAAATAAAATGCAATCCATTTATTATACAGATTTACCATTATAAATCACATATTTTTAAAAATTAAAGTGATTAATGCAATCAACATACAGATGGCAAGATGAAGAATTCCAAGCAAATCAGTCTGAAAAGAGCTTTCATGCAATCCATTTATCTTTGTTCCTAAATTTGACTATAGCAGGCTGAACTAAATTCCAACAAATGCATTTATTTAAAATATACAGAGGTTAGGAAATTATAAAGAAACCAGAAAATAAAAATTTGAGAATTGTGAAATTGTATTTACTAATAAAATTAAGAACTAGGTATATAGATTTAACAACATATTAATGTATTAATAAATGAATTAACATAGCAGAAGAGTGGAGTATTGCATTGTAGTGTAGGAAAGTAGACAATATCATGGCTGAATCAAAAATACTATTTTTTTTAGAAAAACTACTCACACACATCCACACACACATACAAACATACAAGCACAAGAGACATATGAAACATAGTGAAAATGTGTGAGATGTGTATATTTAGAGTTCTAGAAAAGCTGAAGAGAAAAAATAAAATGAAAGTAATATTTGAATGATGATAGCCCTTTATTTATTTTAAACGGAGAAAATACCTTAACCTAAAGATTTAAGGTATATTACATACCGCAAGCAAGACAAATACAAAGTAAACCACCTCTTGGTATACCATATTCAAGCTACTGTAAAACCAAAAAGAGATCATCTTTAAAGTGATCATAGATTTAAAAGGTATATTATTTTTAAAGATGCAATAAGAAAATTCATAGTTCAGCTCTTAACAGAAACAATGACAGCTAGAAGTTACTGGAAAATAAAGATTTTAAATGTATTATTTAAATGGTGGATGCTAGTTTTATCTATTTATTAGTACACTCAAATTCTATCTTGAGATGAAACCTGCAATAAATTAAAATGTTAAAAAAAACCTTCAAAATCGTTTTACATACTAGCAGATGACAAACCTCTGTATCTATAACTTTGAAAACAAACATATTCCTTATTTTTCTTAGGAAAACAAAATTACATTTAGACAGCTGCCTTTAAATGGTGTAATGCTTTTCTCTTGGTCAACTGTCATGGCTTATTCCCATAACTGGTTGGTCTTTCAAAACTTCTGAGTTCAAAACAATATGCAGAATTCTTCTTAATATTACCATTGTTTTTTTCTTCTTTATATATTTTATGTTCAACTTTGTGTTTTTCAATCCTAGAAAAGAAAGGTAAGTTATCAATTACTGTGTAGAAGTATGTTTAAAAATGACAGAATAATTTTGAAAGTAGTGGTGGATGGTATATATTAAGACTTGAATATAATTAGAAATTCGGTGTTTTAAAATATGGAATGAAGCCAATATTTCCCTATTCATTTGTAGTTCTTTCCTTAGAATTAGCTTAATTTGACACTTAGCATTAATGTTTCAGGTTATAAAATATAAATATATAAACATAAACATAAACATAGTACAAGATTTAGTATAAAATAACATATTCCAAAAATACATCGCTGTAAAAAATGACAATGCTGGAGGGAGACATAATGCATGAGATATACATTTCATTTTGTGGAATTTCTCCCAGGTGGATCCTGGTAAGATATTTACTTCATCTTTGCTTTCCAAATACTTCCTTTGCCCCAAGAAATGTAAAACTTTCAATGTCTTTAGTCCTTGTAAAGGCTACTCCCTCTTGTATTCTCTCTCTTGCCTCCTTTCAGTAGCCATTAATTTAGCTTATAAATTGGTAGGCAACATAAATGTGAATTTAGAGACTAACTCTGTGAATGCAACCACATTAGTGCTAAAGCACAACAAAGCAGTTAGGCTATGTGATTTCTTTTCCCCCATGTTAGTTTTGCTTATGGACTGATACATCAATGAAACTTCAACCACTTCTTTAGATTCTACTGACTCTGATCTAATGCTTGAAAGACTAAACATTCCACAATCTTTTCTAGACTTAGGGCAGCATTATTTAAGATAACTTTATCTTAGAACTAATTGAATATTTGCTGAAACCCCACTCATTCCATAGGAAACCTTACTTGTATGAAAAGATAGAATGTATTAAGGGCTTAAGGGTTTAATACTACTGCATTTGAAAATTGAACTTTTATTGAACCTTTAATATGAAAGAACTAAGAACATTTAATTTGGTAAATAGAAAACTAATCAATATCTTACATCTGGAAAACAAACCTAGTGAGATGTTGATTAAAAAATGAAAATGAATCTCACAAAAGATGATATACTAGTCAGGGTTTTCCAGAGAAACAGAACCAGAAGGACAGAGATATAGATACAGATATAGATATAGATATGCTAAAATAGATTTATTATGAAGGATTGGCTCATGTGAATATGGAGGCTGAAAAGTTCTATGATCTGCTGTTTGTATCTGGAGGCCCTGGAAAGCCAGTGGTGTAGTTCAGGTATAAACTCGAAGACCTGAGAAGCAGGGGAGCCAGTGGTGTAGATCCTAGTCTGAATCTGAAGGCCTGAGAACACGGAGCACTGATGCCTGAGGGCAGGGGTAGATGGATGACCCAGATCAAACAAAGAGCAAATCCTTCCTTCCTCTGTCTTTTTGTTCTATTCAGACTCTCAATGAATTGGATGATGCCCAGCAGCATTTGTGAAGGTGATCTTTACTTAGTCTACCAATTCAAGTGCTATTCTCTTACAGAAACACCTTCACAAACACTCTCAGAAATAATATTTTACCATCTATCTGGGTATCCCTTAGCCCAGTCAAGTTGAGACATAAACTTAATCACCACTGTCAAGAAGTTTGAAATTTGCTTCACAATACATTTTGTAGATACAAACAAAACAAAACAATATTTAATATGCAAGATAAAGACATCCTGTATGATAATCATAGCTTTTGAGACAGAAAAACATAACATCTGTGAAACAGTGAATAAAAATACTGCTGAAGTTTTAGTTGGGAGAAGTAGTTTTGGAAAACAACACATCCAATTGGAAAAATAATTACTTAATACTCGACCTTGTTGGTATAATGGAGACATTTGAATAGAAGGTAAGGGCATGTGACTGTATTTTACTGCAGCAGGAAAGCAGTGTTTTCTTAACTTTTCCAAACTGAGTACAAGCAAATATCTCTAACCTTTTTTTTGTTATTGATAGTATGTTCTTCAAGTTTTTCTGGCTGGATACAGGGATGAGTTCTTGGCATTGTTTGAAGGAAAAATAAATTAAGAAATAAAAAATGATAAATAGGGCTTCCCTGGTGGCACAGTGGTTAAGAATCTGCCTGCCAATGCAGTGGACACAGGTTCAAGCCCTGGTTGGGGAAGATCCCACATGCTGAGGAACAACTAAGCCCGTGAGCCACAACTACTGAGCCTGCGTGCCACAACTACTGAAGCCTGCGTGCCTAGAGCCCTTGCTCCACAACAAGAGAAACCACTGCAATGAGAGGCCTGTGAACCGCAACGAAGAGTAGCCCCCACTCGCCGCAACTAGAGAAAGCCCACGTGCAGCAACGAAGACCCAATGAGGCCAAAAATGAATAATAAAATAAAATAAATAAATTTATTTTTTTAAAAAAGATAAATAGTTAAGGAGCCATATTAAACAAAATGCACCGAGTGTAAGAGGATAAATTCTTGTTTGAAGGAAAAACAAAATAAAACCACCCGCTAATCCTCACTTTGTTAACTTGTCCTCAAAGATTTTACCTTTAAAAAAACAGTGTGCCTTTAGACAGTCTTCTTAAGATTGATCTGTTTTAATGTCATACATAGATACTGGAATAATAGACATTGCAAAAGGTATGTCCACTGTTATTATGACCAAGAGTTATTTATTTCATCCAGTTTAAAAATGATATTTTGTAAAGTTTACAAAAGTATGAGTACTTACATTTATATAGAATATAACTGATCGAGTCCTACTAAATTAAATCTAAGAGTTATCATTGTATATTCCAAGAAATAATTGCTTAATGAAATTTAGAATGTTCCTGTTATCTTTTATTGTTTTACTCTGTTAAATATTGGTAAATATATTATATCCAAATGATCATCATTTTTTTGAGCCTTTACCTACCTCTTAGGGGAGAGTGCTTGTTAAATATACACTTGGCTTTATAAACTTATATGTTAGATATTTTACCAATACTTCTGTGGTGAATAAATGTTCTACTGATCAAATGTAAAAATTCACAGCTGGTCCTCTACAGACCCCAGCTTTCTCATATTTTTCCTGTCATTGCTAAGTCTAATTGTTTGCACATTAGCTTTTAGTATAAAAATAGCCAGGTACAGCGAAGTAAGATTTAAGAGTAATGGTTAGATTTATAAGTCCTTTCAAGAGCCAGGGAGCTCTATGGAACTCACATTCCCCAAATTGCCTAGATGTGAATCCTGGGAATTATTGAAGGACATATGGCAAGTTGATGGCAAGACTGGACAACAATGGCATTTTATATATCTATAGCATTTTACAATTCTCAGAACATTTTCTCCAAATTATCTCATTATATTCTTATGATAACTCTAGGAAATAAATAGTACATGCATTATTTCTTTACCTTCTCTCTTTTTCTGTGGAAAAGTAATTTTGGGGATAGAGAATCTGTGAGATTTAACCAAAGTCACAAGGTTAACAAGAGGACTAACCAGTAGAAAACTGTAATTTCCTTGGGAATAACCGGTATTTCCTTCAAATATTTTCTGAGTACCACTATGGGCCAAACATTATGTTAAGGATACTGCAGTGACCCAAACAGACTGTCTGCTCTTTTACAGCTTTATATTTTATCGAGGAAGTTATATAGTAAACACATTCAGAATTGAATATATATTAAATTTTCATATAACAATAAATGTTATAAAAAATAAAATACAGTAATGGGGTGGATGGTGACAATAACAAAGATGATAGTATGATTAGGAACAAACTCTCTAATAAGGTAATAAGGACAGAAAAAAATAAATGATGAGAATGAACAAGTGATAGGAAAATCTGTGGGAAGAGCTTTCTAGACAGAGTGAACAGCACTCATACAGGGGGAAAGAATATTTGACATATTTTGGACAATGTGGCCTCAGACTACTGAGATAGTGAGAGACTAGAAAAGATGAGGGCAGATAGTCAGCTGACAGATGATTCAGGTGACGTGCTTGGATTTTACTATCATATGTGTTTAGAAGTCACTGAAGAATTTTAGCAGGTAAGGGTACATTTTAAAGAGATTGTTTACACTACTGTGTCTCTTTTTTCTATAAAACATAATTTTTATATCATTTTATTTTAGCTAGTGGGAAGCAGCCACATAGCACAGGGAGATCAGCTCGGTGCTTTGTGACCACCTAGAGGGGTAGAATAGGGAGGGTGGGAGGGAGACACAAGAGGCAGGAGATATGGGGATATATGTATACATATAGCTGATTCACTTTGTTATAAAGCAGAAACTAAACACCATTGTAAAACAATTATACTCTAATGAAGATGTTAAAAAATGTATTTTTAAAATTTATTTTTTTATTTAATTTTTGGCTGTATTGGGTCTTCATTGCTGCACACGGGCTTTATCTAGTAGTGGTAACTGGGGGCTACTCTTCATTGCAGTGCACAGATTTCTCATTGTGGTGACTTCTCTTGTTGTGGAACATGGGCTTTAGGCATGTGGGCTTCAGTAGTTGTGGCGCACAGATTTAGTTGCTCTGTGGCATGTGGAATCTTCCTGGACCAGGGCTTGAACCTGTGTCCCCTGCATTGGCAGGCAGACCCTCGACAACTCCACCGCTAGGGAAGTCCCCTATATCATATTAAAAAATAAAACATAATTTAAAATATATTTTATTAAGGAACAGCATGGTCTTTAGAATAAGGTCTATTCAATACATTCAAATCTTGGCTGAACTTTTGTATGCTGTGCAATGTTCTGGATTCCACTTTCTTTATCAGGAACATGGACAAATAATGACACATGAATTTATAACACATGTAACAGTTATCAGTATTTTTTCTAATGAAGTACCATTATCAGTTTAGAGAAGTCTGTTAAAATTAGGTTTTATTGGTTAAATATATGCTTTACCAAATATATATTAATATATATATAATTTTTCACTATCCTGAATGTTTATTTTTAAGTAATTATTTTCAAATGTAGTTGGACAAAGTATAAGCTACATAAGTTTATCCTTTATATATATATATATTTTTAATTTTAAATGAAATGGGAAGTATTGTGCTGCAGAAAACACAAAATTATACCAGATCACAATAGCATACAGGTGCATCTCAGAAAAGTAGAAAGATATAACAGATATTAATAATGCAAATTCTCCAAGAGACAATACTGCATGGTTTCATTTAGATTGTCAGTAGATTTGGTTATGAGCTTATATACATCTGGATTTTTTTTTAAAGATTTTTAATAAAGAGGTAGTGAGAGATGACATCAGTGGGAGCTGACATTTGTAAAAGGTTTTAGAATATAATGGTAAAAGTTCTAAACATAAAATTAGGTTTTTCACCATTTTCAAATGTCAATGAGTATTACGACATGTACTCACAGTGCTCGATAAAGATTTTGTTTCATTTTCTAAAGTTTTCCTCTCTTATGAAAAATAATCTTTTTAAAAAAGAAAAGATTATTCTACAAAATCAATAGCAGTAAAGGGAAATATCTTAAAAGACACATACGATTCTCATTGTGCTAAATGTTTTACAGACAAATGCAGATTTATACTGGCAGGTAAAGAGAAACAATTTTTATGAGTGTAAGTATTTATGAGCCCAGATGAGCTAAAGTCCATAGTGAGAATCATTATTCAAAGAAAAAAATTCTGTGCTGTATACAAAATAAGATAACTTTGTTGTATATAACATATTTCAAGTAAACTGCATTGCAAGAATGTTTCACACAGTTAAATTATATAAGACCTTGGATAATACATGTGTATTATGTGATTTAAATTATAATAGTGTGTAAATATATTGCTTTGTGACTGAATTAAACATTTAATCACAAAGCCAAGAGGTGAGGAAGAAGGAAAACATTATAGGCAAAAGGAGGAAATATAAGGTGGGTACTTTATATTGTATCTATAGTTAGTTAAAGAATGTCCTGGTGTAAAGATAGAAGAAAAGTAATGTCCAAAGATAGCACACTAGAGAACTGAAAAAGAATCATAATTAAAACACAAATAATAATAAGAGGCTTTGATAGTCAACTGTACTTGGCAATTCTTGGAAGTCGGCTCAAACTTCAGAACGGCCATTCAGCATCAAACTCATTGCAATGACAGAGACAGAAAGAGAAAATCTCAGCAATTAGATCCACAGCTTTGTGAATTAGAAATTCAAACTAGGATGCTGGAATAAAGCTGAGGGTCTATTAGACAATGAAGAAGGTGGCTGGGAGTTCAGTAAAGAAAATGTGGGTAGTAGAGAATTAATGAATCTGGGGTAAAGAAAGTGTGGGTAGTAGAAAATTAATGAATCTTCAAAAAGATGATAAATCTACTAGAGACACAAAACTTGAAAGTCAGGGATTTGGATGGGCATCCTAAGCATGTGAACTGAGGTTGAAAAAAAAAAAAAGGCTGCTATTTGGGTTTTAGTTTTCAGTCAACTGGGAGCATAGAAAAAAGGGAACAAATACACAGCCTGACAAAAATTTGATCCAAATATTCCACTAGTTATATAACTGGACCTGTGATACTCTCAATATCAATTTTTGAATAGGAAACATTGGTCATATGAGGCATTTACACTTAATAAGGGGGAAAGAGTAGTAGATTAACTACTAGCAGTGAAAAAGTTTAAGGTAGAAAATTCAGGAGACATTCTCTGATCAACAATATCTCATGACAAAAAATAGAAAACAAAAACAAACAGAAAGGAAAAAATACCTAACAAATGCGACATCAAGCAGAATTATGAAATTGTTTACATTCTTTTAACCTAAGGATTAAAGAAAGTCAAAAGCATAATGAGAATTTGAAGACATAATGAAGACAAATTTTAAGTTTTAATCAAAACTTCATGGGTCAATTTTAGCTAATATTATATCTTATTCTAATTCTATGACCCAAACTTTTATTAATAAAACTATAATAAGAAAAAAAAGCCAGTAAGTCAAATAAGCAGTAATTTGCATTTAATCTGGCTGGTTTTACCCTAAGGGAAACTCTAAGGGGAATAAAAAAGGGATTTGTGTTTCAGAGCAAGAAGAAAAAAAAATATGTAACAAAATGCTAATTTGAACTTATGTGTTAGACATACAGAATTATTTCATATTGCTGCTCTATTTGTTTTCCTACTAACTGATTGGAATCAGTGGTAGATGCTGAGTCATGTGATCTCTAGTCTACACTAGTGTCACTGCTTGGAAGAAAACCACAGCAATCCAATGACATGGATTGCTCTCCTGCATTTACCATTTCCCCCAGAGGGTTGGAGTTATTTAGAGTGAAGAGGATTTGAACAGGGATCCAAAGTTGCTGTAGAGCAGTGGTCCCCAAGCTTTTTGGTACCAGGGACCAGTTTTGTGGAAGACAATTTTTCCACGGATGCGGAGGGAGGATGTTTCAGGAGGTAACGCCTGAGCGATGGGGGGTCATGGTTCAGGTGGTAATGTGAGCAATTGTTGAGGCGGTAATGTGAGTGATAGGGAGTGATGGGGAGCAGCAAATGAAGCTTCATTCACTTGTCCACTGCTCACCTCCTGCCCTGTGGCCCGGTTCCTAACATGTCGTGGATAGGTACACAGCCCGGGGGTTGGGGACCACTGCTCTACAGTGGATAAATTTCAAATGCCCCTATATGACCTATTTCTGGACTGGGAGAACAGTTATCCAGCCTGAGACAACTGCGAAACTTAGACAAAGAAGTGAAAGAAAAACAAACAAACAAAATACAAACAAGCCAAAAATATCCCACTCAAACTAAGTTTGAAACTAAAATTCCAAAGTTTATAAGCATATATAACAACAAAAGCAGCATACAGAACCAATGATTAGAGCATACATTTACTCTAATTAAAAAACAAACAAACTACATAGAACTTAAAAATAAAATCACTGCAATAAATTCATAATACAGAGACTCATAGTTAGTGGAATAAACTCTAGCTTGAACACTGGTGGGAGAATTTCAAGATGGTACTTGATATACCCTTCCCCCCCAAAAAAAATCCAAAGTGATAAAGATATTTTTAGACAATGAAGAATAAACTTTGATATTCCAATTACAATTAAAAAGAAAATCACAAGCAATATTTGTACAGAAAATATAATTTGTATAGCAAATAAAATCGAGCAATATTTGTATAGAAAGAATATATGGAGAATTTAAGAAAGACAGCAATTCATACATGAAACAGTCTGAGAAACAAGAAGGGTAAAGATAAATTTACAACCACATATTTCATAGTAAATTTGCATATCATCACTACTAAGGAGACATTATTAAAATGATCAGAAGAAGAGATTGTATGCAAAAGAATTAAGTAAGGCCAACCATAGATTTCCCACTAGACAGATGGTAAAAGATAAATATTCTGGAAAAGATAAGAGAACATAACTTCACAATTCTATACCATCCAAATTACCACCCAACACTGACAGCAAAATTTTAAGAGACATAAAGATAAGAGTGTTATTTAAGGTTTTATGAAGAGCTAATATGATCATATTTGTTTTCACAGATTAGAGGGGGTTTGGAATGGCTATGTGGCAGCCTGTTAGGAAGGTGTTGCAATAGTTCCTATTATAATGTCTTGGACTTGGATGGAGGTGGTGAAGATAGAAAGCTGTCAATATATTCAGATACATAGAGTGAAGTAGAGGGAGATATCAAGAATAAGAGTTGAGGTACCTTGTGGTCATATAAAATAATGCATGGATCTGGAACTGAGAAAAGAGATCTGTGCTGGGATAATGTATATGTAGGTCAACTGGGTGTAGGCACTAATTGAGGGACATGGCATAAAAGAGGTAAAGGGAATTATTGGGTTATTAATGATACTGGGTTATTTTTTAGGTAGGGGAATGAAAAGACAAAGACTAGAGTGTTACTAAAATTAGAGATTGTGATATCTTAGCCGATTATGGGCTATAATAAGCTCACATTTTGTAGTCATTTATTGAAATTTAGCAAACATTCTGAAAATTTCTAGTGGCTTTTAGAAGACTTAGGGGTACAACAAGAGAGACTATGCATAGAATGTTAGTGTAATTGAATCTAATGCCCGTTCTGAATCCAAAAAATAGTCTCTCTCTGTCTCTCTTTTGCATGTGCACATTCTTCAGCAACTTTTAAAAATATTATTAAATGAACAAGAGTCAAATATTTCTAAAGTCTCTAGGACAGTATGTTGTGTGTACTGCACTCATGTTTCCATCTCATAATTCTTATTTTTGCTTTTTCCTATATTCTGGGTTAATTTTATAAACTTTCAAATTTATTATTTTTCTGTTGTTATTTTGAGTCCATATTTGTTTGTGAATTGTAAAGATAATTTTTGAAACATAATTGAATATAAATAAATTAAAATATAAAATCTGTAAAAAATATAAAAGATAAGAGTGTCAGCAACACTCTCTGACCCAAACCAAAAGAATCAATGAATATACTGAAAACAGAAGGAGAGAAGAGAAACAAAAAACATGGCAGAGCACCGAAAGTGTACAATAGCTAACTTCATTAAGATTGACTGCAAATAATAATAATAATTTTATATTCAAAATAATATAAAATAAAGCACATAAAAAGATCAATGAGAAAGAAGACTAAGTAGGTGGTAAGTATTCAAGAAAAGTTCATGAGGTTCCTTTAGTTTTGTTAAGTAATATTTACAGTTAACTATGTTTGTGAAAATGTAAGTCACACCACTAAATTTATAGAAACACACTCTGCAGCCTTCAGACCAGATGAGGAAAGAGAAGGGATGTCAAGCAATTTATCAATCCAATCAAAATTAAAACAAAACAAAACAATAACAAGAGGGAGGTGGTCAGAGAATACAAATAAAATGGAAAACATATACAAAATAAGATGGGGTACAACATATATAACATTTTATATTTATAACACATGTTTTTGTGACTGTATATGTAAATGTATAGTCACAACAAATATAAAAAGTAAATTTTCTTATTGAAAATGTTATCAGATTGGATTAAAAACAACTTCAGCAATACAAAATCAGCTATATTCTACATATAAGGCACACATAAACAAACATAATATATAAAGGTGATAATAGAGATCTGAAAGCAGATAGGCCACGTAAGCATTGGCAACTAAAAAAAACAAGTAAAGCAGTGTTAATATCAGATAAAATGTACTTTATGGTAAAATTATTAATATTACACTTGGCACTACATAATATTAAAAGAAAAAACCCACAAATCTCTTCAAGGAGATATACAAATCATGAATTTATAATCATGTAACATAACAGCCTTCAAATATACAAAGCATGAGTAAAAAATTTTTCAAGAAGCAATTAAATCAGTAATCATGAGGAAGTCCATTTTAGCACATCTCCATTAGAGACCGATAATTCAGCCAAGAAAAGTAGTCAGTAGGTACACAGAAAATGTTAACAAAAAACTATAGTATGTTTGAAATTAATAACAATTTACATAGGATCTAACCCTCCAAAATAGAGAATATTTTACTAAAAAACTTTGTATTAGTTTATTTTCACTTATAAAATGTGTCAAAATAATTCATATAATTATATCCCAATGCAGTGACATTAAAAATAAGTAACAACAGCAAAAATTTGCTTAAGAACATAAATGCATACTAAATATTATACAGTATTATATAGGTGATAAGGGAAACTATATTGACAATTTCAAAATACATATAAAGTAGAACAAAAATAAACTTAATACACCAAAATGTGCAAAAAAACCCAGCTAATATAGTAATTAGTGGTCAATTTATAAATTTAAATGCATTTATATTTTTTAAATTTCTAAAAAAAAGAGCTAAGAGAAGCTACGAAACAAAAGACTATAGTATAAATCTGGGAATAATAATAGCAAGAGTAGAGATTAATGAAATAGAAACACATTAGGAGAGAAAAGATCAACACATTAGGAGAGAAAAGATCAATCTATTTGTTACTTTAACAATTCTGATTAAGGGAGAAACGCCACTAAAAGATTTAGAACAAAAGAGGGATACAAATTTAGATACAGTAGCATTTCTAAAAATAAAAAGATCTTATTTTGAATAAGTTTCTGTCAATTTCCTTAACAATGTAAATAAAATTAATTTATAGAATCTTTAGAAAAATATAGAAATTATAAAAATGTACTGAAAATAACAGAAAACCTGAATATCTGAAAAAGAATGTGAACAAAAATTGTATCTTCGATCTTAAGACTTTTTACTTAAAAAAGATACAGTCAACCCAGATGACTTTACCTTCAAGGAACAGATGTTCCTGATTTTATGTAATTTCAGACAATAAACTTAGAAAAAGGAAAGCTATTCAGTTTAAGTATATTAGGCTAGTATAAGCTCAATAACAAAACCAGACAAGAACAATAAAAAGAAAAAATAATAATAATTGATACCAGTTTCCCTGAAGAATTCATATGAAACAGCAATCTAAAATAAAATATTAACAAATCAAGTTCAATATATTTTTTAATAAATTTATTTATTTTATTTTTGGCTGTGTTGGGTCTTCATTGCTGCGTGGGGGCTGCAGCGAGTGGGAGCTATTATTCATTGTGGTGTGCAGGCTTCTCACTGTGGTCGCTTCTCTTATTACAGAGCATGGGCTCTAGGTGTGCAGGCTTCAGTAGTTGTGGCACACAGGCCTAGTTCCTCTGCAGCATGTGGGATCTTCCCGGACAAGGGCTTGAACCCATATGTCCCCAGCATTGGCAGGTGGATTCTTAACCACTGCACCACCAGGGAAGTCCTTAAAGTTTAATATTATAAACATATATGTGCACAGGTACAGGCATACACATATGCACCTATGCAAACTATATTCTAACAAATTAGTGCTTATTCCCAGGAATGCAAATAAATGTCAGTTTCAGATAAAACTATCATTAAGTCATGCTGCATAAGGTATAAAGTAGAAAAAAAACTATGAGCTTAAAAGAAGCAGATGAAGAATTTATTACAATTCAGTACTTAGCTCATGATATTGATAGAAACTCAAGTGATTTCAACTGCAGAGGAAGTTCCTTAACTGTCTGAAGGGTATCTGTCAAAAACCTACACTGAACAACATAGATTTTATTCATTCTTGTAATGGGAAGTCCTAGACATTGCATTATTAAAAGATAGAAATGGTGCAAAAAATAGAAATTTTCTCTCTTCATACTCTTATATGTTAGTTAATACCCAGGAGAATCAACAAATTCAGCTATCAAAATTATTTTTAAAAATTATCAACTTCTCTAGAATCAAGATCCACAAAAACATTAATGACATTCCTAGTACTAACAAATAGAAAGTATATGAAAAGACTGTATTTATAAAAACAACAAAACTATAAGGTGCCCAGGGATAAAGCTTAAAGACAAAATACATAAAACAATGAAAATTACCAATAATTATTGAAAAACGTAAAAGAAGTTTTACACAAAGAAATAGCTGTCTATACTATATCCATGGATGGAAAGAGCCAACATTCAGATATCAATTTTCCCAATTAATCTATTAATCTAGAAATGTTTTAAATAGTATTTTAATAAATCTGGTATGTTGATACTAACGTGCAAATGAAAAAAGTAGCTGAAGTAAATAATAAATTTTGAGGGAGATATCAGAAGAAGATTTTTTTATATCATTCTAAAGACTATGAAAATTCATAGTTTTATCATAGTATTGGCAGAATTAGGGACAAGTAGACCAATAATATTGATTAGGACTCCATATAAGAGGTAGCATTACCAGTTAGTGAGGAAAAGTTGCTGTGTTCAAATAAAAATGCTGGCACATTCACTATGGAAAATCTAAATCTCTACTTCGTACCATAAAATAATTACAGATATCACATTGAGATACAAATTTTTAGAAAAGTAAAAACTTTAAATAAAAATGTCAAAAAGTATTTTATAACTTTAAGGTTGGAAAAAAATTTCAAACAATACTCAAGAAGTATAGACCATAAGGTAAATACATTTAGTTATATTAAATTAGAAACAACTGTACCCTCATAGATAGCATAAGCACTGTCTAAACATATAGTAAAACATTAGAATACATTTGCCATATTTTAAACAATAAAGGATTTGTAGTATTCAGATCTTATATTTAACTTTTAAAAAGCAAAGTGATGGACACATTTGAAAATGAACAAAATTATACAATTTTCCTATTAATTACATAGAAAATTCATAATAATTAGACAAAAGCACATTAAATAATATTTTATATACATTGGACTAAAACCTAGGTACCTCCAAATGTTTTCAAAGATGTGAACAAAAGGTAGATTTCTACTCTGTTCACAATCTGGAGCACATTCTGGAAATATCTAACACATTTTAAAATGAAAATATTTTTCACAACAAAATTATACTCTCAGAAATGTCATATAAAAATGCAGAAGGAGAAAAAAATATGTTCCTACAACCTTTTGTAACAGTTAAAAGTTGGAAAATCTTCAAAATACTCACGAACTAGAGAATAAATATAAGAATAATCATAGTATATTCATACAAATAATCAATATAAAGCAATTAAATTAATGAAATAGTTATATGTGACATTATAAATAACTCAAATTAAACATAATATTTTACTTAAAAAGCAAGCTATATTATGGTTTGTACAATATAATAACATTCAGACAAAGATAGAAAATATTCATATAATATAGTCACATTCATAAAAAACATTATGTTTTTGATACATATGTATATATATGATGTGATGTGCTGATATATGAACGTGCATAGGCTTGGTAAACTTCAAACTTACACAGGTGTAACCTAGAGGTAGTAGAAAGTAGTATTCACCTAGCACCTATAATATTCTATGTCATTAAAATATGAACAAATTTTAGCAAAATATGAAAATCTACTATAGTTGTATATAGGTATATTGATGGTCTCTCTCTGTATATATTTTTTTTGGCTGCATTGGGTTTTTATTGCTGCACGTGAACTTTCTCTAGTTGCAGCACACGGGCTCAGTAGTTGCAGTGCACAGGCTCTAGGGCATGCAGGCTTCAGTTGTTGTGATGTGCAGGCTCTAGAGCACAGGTTCAGTAGTTGTGGTTCATGAGCTTAGTTGCTCCATGGCATGTGAGATCTTCCCAGACCAGGGATCAAACCTGTGTCCTCTGAAATAGCAGGTGGATTCTTAACCACTCTGTCACCAGGGAAGTCCGTGATCTCTATATTTTTAGATTGTTTATTTTAGAAAATATTTAAGATTTACAGAAAAAATTACAAAGATAATACATAGAATTCATAAATATCTCGTATTACTAATTTACAATAAATAGTATGGTAAATTTGTCAGAATTAATTAGCCAATACTGATACATTATAATTAACTAAAATCAATTTTATTCAAATTTCCTAAGTTTTTGTGTAATGTACTTTTCCAGAATTCCATCTAGGATACAACATTACAATTAATTGTCATGTCTCCTGAGGCTCTTCTTGGTTGTAACAATTTCTCAGACTTTCCTTGTATGTGTAGACCTTCACAGTTTTGAGGGAGTACTGATAAGGGAATTATAGTACAGTGAACCTTTATGGGAATTTGCCTGATGTTTTCTCATGATTAGAATAGGTTACAGGTTTGGGGGAGAAAGATGATGGAGATAAAGCACCATTCTCATCATATCATAGCAAGGCTACACATTGTTAAAATGGCTTATTCCTATTGATATTAATTCATTACTTAGCTGAACTAGTGTTTGTCAGGTTTTAACACCATACATTTATTCTTCTTCATCCATTCACATCCTGTACTCTTTGGAAGTTATTATGTGCAGCCCACACCTAAGAAGTATGGAGATATGCTACATCCCCTTAAGGACAGGGTATCTACATGAAGTATTTGGAATTCTTCTGTATAACAGACTTGTTTATTTATTCAATCCTTTATATTAGTACGTACTCATGAACATTTACTTTGTACTTTGGGTTAGAGTCCGATATTATTTTACTTATATTTTTCAAATGGGTCCAGCTCTTGTCATTGGGTGCATTTTCACTTGGCTTTTATGTCCTTTCAATATACCTCCATCATCAACCTGTGGGTGTGACATTACACTTCCTTACTAGAGTACTACATAGTAGTCCAGGCTCATCATGTCTTCTTCAAATTAAGACAGATTTATTGTACTCTCTCACTACTCTCATTCAACATCATTGAATTAATTAATGAAATCCTTGTTAGTGCAATAAAACAAGAAAAATAAATAAAAATATATTCAGATTGGAAGAAAGAAAGAAAAACATCCATTTTATTTGCTGATGACTTATCTATGTAAAGCAAACAAAGAAACAAAACGTCCCCTCTCCCCCAAAAATCTACAGAATGAATCCTGGAAGTAATGAGCAATTACATCAATATATATGATTAATATACAAAATTCCTATAAATAAACAATAGACATTTTATTCAAAATACAATTTTTATTGAGGCAACATTGATTTATAAAATTATATAAATTTCATGTGTACAACATTATATCTCAACTTCTGTATACACTACAGCATTCTCACCACCAAAATTTAGTTTCCATCTGTCATTATACTGTTGACCCCTTTATCCATTTAGTCCTCCCTCTCTTCCAAATATCACTCTCAATAGCAACAAAGAAACAAAGAAAGAACCATGTAGATATATCTAATAAAATATATTCCAGACCTGTCTGCAGAAAACTATAAAACCCTGAAAAATGAAATCAAAAAAATATTTAAATAAAGGGAAAGATATTCTATGTTTATGGATTGGAAAACTTAGTATAGACTCACATGCAAAAGAATGACATATTTGTGGAACTGAAAGAAAACTATCCTTCAAAATTACCCACTGAGCTCACTTAGCATTCAGTTTCCAATTAGCTAGACTACTTAAGATGCCTCCAAATAAATATGGTCTTCAGCTCTCATACCTGGCCTTCTGGAGAAACCTTTTTCAATTATTATTTTGAGTTACTTTTTTGGTAAATTATTAGGATTCTTCAGGTGGGCAGTACTTGTACAAGATATTCTAAGGTATAAGTTCTAGAAAGCAAAGATTTAAGACTAATGATAATGGATATACTTCCAAAAGAATTTACTTAGGCATGTATAAAATATTCCTGGAAAAAATATTTACACTTTATCCATCTGCCAAACAACTTGTGTTTCAAAGTATGTTTAAAAATTCATGTACTTCAATAATAAAATGAAAAACAAAATTAAAAAGGAGGAGAGCAATTGAATAGTCACTTCAGAAAGCATGTGACTAGACAATAAACTCATCAAAATATCTTAGCATTATTATTTGTCAAGGAAAAACATGCTAATGTGTTCCTACTGCACACTGACTAGAAAGAGTAAAATTAAAAGATTGGATATGCCAAATGTTTGTGAGGATATAAAGCAATTCCAATTCTCATACTTTCATGGTACAATTGAAAAATTGCATGATCACTTTGAAAAAAATGTTTGGCAGTATCTTACACAGTTAAACATCAACTACTCTATAATCCATATCACTTAAACTGCTTTTATTGTATGTAAATTATTCCACAGTAAACAAAAATATGTAGTGGGAAAAAAAGGAAAATATCTCCAAAATACCCAGTCAAATATTTCCTAATTTCATCCCGTAAATCGCATTCTTTTAGAACATAAATAGAATAATGTGTATTTAAAAATGCATGTTTAGTAATGACTAAACAGGTAATAAATGTTAATCTTGATCATTTTGAAAATTTGCATCAAAAAAAATTTTTTCATGAACGTTTTAAATTCATGAAACATAAGCCTGGTGTAATAGGAATGTTAATAAACATATAAAGTGTCAATAAATTTGAGTCTCCATTTACTTAAAATTCATTTAAAAGTTACAATAATGAATTCCTTTTACATGTGATTTCTAAGCAAATTGTATACACCAGTTCTCTAAGATGTGAAAAAAAAATTTTAGAAGCCATAATTTTTTAAACACTCCATAGTCTTCAGAGTTAATACCATAAGCATTACTATCAAATTTGACAAGTGGTAGAAACTTTTACTTTATCATTGTGATAAAATTATTTCCATCCATTCATATGTGATTAAACCAGATACTAGTTTTAACTTTTTCTCCTACATATTGTTATATATTTTTCCAGTAGCCTGTACTATAAAATTGAAGGTTAACATCCTATAGGGGAAAAATGTCCTAAGTTGTGGCTCATGGCTCAGGTATTCATTCAATAGACAATAATTGACCACCTAGTGCTATTAAAACAAAACAAAACAAAAAACCTGCAAACAAAACAAAGCCTAAACTGTGTACAGACAATATAAAGCAGGCCTCTAAAATGTGGAGCCTTTAAAAGATGTTACATTAATTTAAAAAAATCATGTAAAAAGAGAAGAGTACAGCAATATATAATCAATAACAAGTATGGACAGGATAGCAAGGTTGGATTGGTAAATTTTAAGGGAAGAGAGTTGGTGAAAACGCTCTGTATAGAAAGGAAGAACAGAGAATTTATGTCAAACAAGGAAATGTCATTCATGAACCCCCTCTACTTGCTGGGGGATATAAACAGTCCCTGAAATCAATGTATTTGCAAGCTTATAGGATAGATGATTGCTACAGGGGCTCTATTCTTCATCTGTGTCTCAACAAGTAGCGCAGAGCTGGGAACATGGCAACAATTTGATGCTGTTTGTTGAATGAATAGAGCTAATCCTTTGCTTCGGGTTCTTGGGTATTTTCATAGGATAATGAGGTTTAAACTGACATATCAGCAAAGCTGTCTCTAAGAACAAAACCGAATGAAAAGTTTCTCTGTATTATTGTAGTGGAGATTAGTGCCTGAATTTACTCCTGGATCTCCACCCATTTTAAGGTGAGTCCAAACTGATTTCAGAGTGGTGATCTCTCGATAGAGCTGGGACTGGCACCACTATGATGGACAGTTTAGGTGCTAGGAGTGTAGCCATGATGAATTTCAGAGACTCAAGTTGTTTGTAATAGAAAGATTTAATGATGAAAACATTCCCTATTTCATAAATGTTACAGCAAAATTCAAATATTGCATTATTCATGTAGGTTTTCTTTCATTTTTCCAAAATAATACCTACAGGCAGATTTTGGTCTATCAAAGATTTTTGACTACTACTTTTCTACCCCTTTATGCCTTCCCTCACTGAGAGCAGCTTAGAAATTCAAGGAGAATGTGGCAATAAACTTCTGAAATGAAAAGACAGTTGTTGTTCTACTTACACAAGTGTAATATCACATAGCTCTTTTGATTTTAGAATATTTCGATTCTTTTCACATTTAGAAATTAAGTTTGTAATCAATGTTCCATCATGACAAGTGGCAGTTTTCTATAGAAATCTCAAGGTGTCTGGCTCTAGGTCTGAAAGTTACTTGTAGCCCACTGACTTGATATTGAAATCTAGATCTCAGAAGAATCAGTTAAATTTTATATGTTTATGTCATACATGAAGCATGGCATATTATCCAGTGTTTAAGGACGAATGTTATATGTTTGTAAATAAGCATTTTTTTCCAAGGAGTGTTTTTGAGTTTTCTCTTAACTAGGAGATAAATACTGTATTCAATTTCAAATCTCACTTTACACACGTAGAATAAGCTTTCCTGTTTGGCCAGTCAACACAGTGGTAGTATTTAATATAAACTTCTACACAGGTTTGTGAAATCAGGGTCATTGCACATGGGATTTGTACAGCTGCAAATCTGTGTCAGCTGAAGAAATGCAGATAAAGGTGATGGTGAAATTTAGAGAAAAAAGGAGAAAATCATTCTGTCCCTGGAATAATTCAAAGTTGACATCACCAGTTTTCCTCTTTCTTGGTCCCACAACTTGTGACATGAGCTTATTTCTGGAATATAAGAAGACTCAAAGGTCCTAGATAGATGATAAACTGAAATTTTAATACTCACCATAAATGCTTTAATCCAAGGATCCTAAAAAAACAATTGTTAAGATATTAGGAGTGCCTTCTTTTTGAGTTTTAATTATGCATATTTATGATTGTGCTTTCTCAGAGGATTTATTTCTTCCATGTTAACTATTTTCTAACCATCCCAAGGAATTTAAAACATTTTTATTCATAAATTTTTTCACAGCAATAGATCTAGAGGAGAGTATGTATTTAAACCAACTTTTCAATTGCTGAAAAAAATTTCTTTGTTTCATCCATTCCAGATTTGTCATTCTTAAATTGCCTTTATAATATATGTATATATTATATATATACATATATAATATATATTAATTTAAAGTGCTTTCTCAGAATTTTGGAATGATTTGGTAAATTTATCTAACTTTAGTTCCTTTCTGAATGTGTATATATTGGTCCAAAGAGGGCATAAAATTTCAATGTTAGAATCGATTTGTTAAAAAAATTGTGGTTAGTTTCCCTTGACTTTTTATACAAAAAAAAGGATACATTGTTTTCCTGCAGAAAAAAAAGTTATAATAAGAACTCAAATAATTTAGTTTTTTTTCAATGAAATACCATGTGCCACATACCTAAATGAAATTGACACTTCATTGAGTATCTACTACATGCAGTGTTCTGTGTTAATCAGTCTCCTTTAATCCCACAATAACTTTTTGAGGTGGGTATTATTATACTTATTTTATACTTGCGGAAATTGAAACTCAGACTATTCCAGGGATTTGCTACACATCACAGGATAAATGGCAGCACAGAAATTCAAATCTGAAACTGTTTATTCCAATACTGATTCCTCTATTCCAAATCTTCTTTCTTATATTGACTCAAAAAAATATGTTGGCAGATATGGCAAAGAAAACTAGCATTTCAAAAAACTCTCCTTTGGGTCTCATTTACTACCATGTTTACATGAACCCTCCCCAGAATTACTTCTTTAAGTATTCAGCTACCAAATGGTCTAAACTTATTTATATTAATTCTTCAACCTACTTCAAATTACCTTCAATATCTATCACTCTATTGAAACTACTCTTGAATGTCTTTTTGTGTTCAAATAACATGGATAATTCTCAGTGCTCATTTATGTCTTCTTACATCTTGAAATATTTGCTGGTGTCCATTACATGACTTTGCATTTTACCTTACTTACCTTTCTTAGCAGCTCCTTTTTATTCTCATAAAAATTAATGATTCTGCTTTCTCCACCAAATTTTTAGATATTGGATGACACAGGCCTTGGACTTTTTATACTTATCTCTCTGGGTGAACATATCCAGTTCTAGAGTTTTAAATACTCTTTATAAAGTGATCACTAAAAATTTACATGTCTAGCCACAAGTCATTGTTGGGATATAGACTAGAGTACCCAACTGATTGCTTGATATTGCTACTTAAATATAATAGAATTTTATATATTTATAATATATAAAATATTATCTTAAAATATACACGCCCCCAAAGCAATGCAAAATCCATCATTGCCCAGTGGTTTCTATAAAAATAAAATACATTACCTTTAATCCAGTTGTTCCAACCCCAAAGTTGAGAGGCTTACATGATTCCTCTCTTTTCCTCATTCCACATATTCAGTTCAACAAATCCTTTTAATTATTATTTCCAGAATATATCCCAACCATTTTCACATCATCTTCAGTGTTACTGCTGTGTTTCTTGTTCAAACAACATAATATTTGGCCATGATTACTATAATTGACAGTAACTGATATTCCTGCTTGTTTTTTGCTTTGTTTTCTATTGCTGCTGTGACAAATAACCATAAACTTATGATCTAAAACAACACCCATTTATTAGCTCACAGTTCTGTAGGTCAGATGTACAGGTAGGGCTAACTGTTTTTTCTACTTAGAGTCACAAAAGTTGAAACTTAGGTGTTGACCAAACTGGGTTCTTACCTGAAGGCTCTAGGGAAGAATACACTTCCACCAAACTGGGTTCTTACCTGAAGGCTCTAGGGAAGAATACACTTCCAAGCTCAGTTAGGTGGTTGGAAACTTCAGTTTCTTGTGGTCATAGGAATGAAGTCCAGATTTTCTTGCTGGCTGTTAGCCATAGGCTACTCTCAACATCTGGAAACCCATCTGTGTTACTTTTCACATGACCCCCCTTTATCTTTAATCCAGCAAAGAGAAGTCAAATCTTTCTCATACTTTGCATACTTATGACTTGCCCTTTTGTGGTAAACCAGAGAAAACTCTCTGTTTTTAAAGGGCTCATGTGAACAGATTAGTCTCGCCCAGATAATGTCCCTATTTGAAGAAGCATTTACTAGTAACTCCAATTACAAATGGAAAATCTCCTTTTCCAGGTACCAAGATAATCATAGCAATAATGGCCAGGGGACAATGTTTATAGGGCCATCTAGAATTCTGCTTACTTACTGCTTCTCCTACTTTTGCCTCTCGCCTACACAATTTACTATTTACATAGCAGCCAAAATTATAATTTTAAAGAGTACAAATGAACTTATTTACAAAACAGAAATAGAGTCACAGATGTAGAAAACACACTTATGGTTTCCCAGGTGTAATGGGGAGGAGGGATAAATTGGAGGATTGGGAATGACATATACACACTACTATATATAAAGTAGATAACTAATAAGGACCTACTGTATAGCACAGGGTATTCTACTCAATACGGTACTGTGTAATGGCCTATATGGGAAAAGAATCTAAAAAAGAGTGTATATATGTATATGCATAACAGACTCACTTTGCTGTACACCTGAAAGTAACACAACACTGTAAATCAACTATACTCCAAGAAAAATTTTTTAAAAAGTATAAAGCATATACACCATTTTCCTACTTTAAGCCCTTTGTGTCCTTTTTCACTTTATTGTTTCTGAGCTACAAAATCATCCTTTTTTTTAAAAATTTTCCTCAAATTACTAAAATCCTAATCAAATAAACGTATAGTGGTATACTTTGTGTACTTTGGCAGATGACAATCTCTCTGAGTTTAGGTTTGATCATCTATTACAATTTTGCTATATGGTTATTTGGAGACATTAACAAATGACTTACTCTACTTCTTATAGTCTTTAAATAAGTCACCCCAATCATCCTATCCCATTTCCATCTTTGCTTATATACCTGGGACCAGTCTGACAATGATGACTCTCTGCTCTCTATCTTTTGTCTAAATGGCTATCTAGAATGAACTGTCTAAATGGTATATATGATATTGGGAAAAGGCAGGTATTCATTTCTGTAAACCTAGAGTGATTACTATCTGCAGCACTGTTCTAAGCCCTGTGAAAAGCACAAAGATAACACAAATGTTAAACTGTGTCCTTCAAGAGTTTAGATTCTGGTGGTAGTGAATGGAGTTAGAAACATCATGAAATAGAATTGGCATCTCTGTTATAAACAGAACCATGGTCTAGTTACAGGCAAGGGGTATGTCTGTCTCCAAAAGGCATCTTCTCAGATCTGGGCATTTATTTAATTTTGATTTTTGGTGGGATAGATTATCTGAAGTGAGATTTATTAGAGATGTAATAGAATAAGCTAGGTAGTATTACTATGCCCTAATGTTTTCCCAAAAGAAAAATGTTACATGAGCTTAAACCACCATTGTAGATAGTCGTTGGAAAAACGATGATTCTAATTCATTAAATATGTTTCTCATAATTGTTATTTAGTTAACGACTGCAGTTAAGTAAGACCATCATAAGACACACTATATTAGATACTCGTAATTTAAAACATATGTTTTAAGACTAAGCAATTATAAAACAAGCTATTCACCTCTTAAACTTAAATAAATAGATCCATAATAACTCACTTGTACATAATTAACAAACAGTAATTGCTTTAGTAAGCCTATAAGGTCAAGCTAATAAAAATAAAGAACAAAAATTGCTGTGTTAAACTTCCAAGCTCTTATTTATATTTTCAGATTTTTTGCATTGAATTTGACATAAAATAGGACAAACTCACTTGTGATTGCCACATTTGAATTGAATATAAGAACTAAACTTATTCACACAGTAGCTCTTAAAAAAGATGCTAAATAGAAACATGTGATACAGAGATTTAGTCTTTGGATATTTACTTCTCTTGGTTCCTTTTGTTCATCATTACACTTTTGTAAAAATGTTAACAAAGTTGGTTCTTAAACATAATTATTTGGAAGGCAAAATTTGATGACGATTTCACTTTGGTTTGTATGGTTTGTATTCATCCAATAAGTGACAAACAGACTTGTTACTCTCCAGTCCCTCTTGTGACCCTGATCTTTACCATGAAGTTATGTGCTACTTTTTAAAGGACATGGTATTACTACAGTGGTTAAATTCTTTGGAGCTTCCAGAAGGCGATTACAATGCATAACAAATTGCTTTTGTAATAATGTGCACATAATTGAAAGAGAATCATCATTCTCTATCTACTCAGGATATTATGAATCCCTCTTTGTGCTTCCCTAGTATCTTGGTGTAGCCCTATATCAGAAATGATCATTATATTATGAACATGTCATTAATTGTTTATAATATCTACTAAAGTGTAAGTATGAGAACCATGTCTATTCACATATATAATTTTAGTGCCTTAAAATGCATTGTTAGAGTTTTAGCAGGTACAAAGAGTGTTTATTGAATGAATCTTTGAATGAAGCATGTGGTCTTCTCATTTGGAAAAAAAGGTTGCAAATAATTTAAGCTATTGTAGTTTGCCTCAGTTTTAGCATCTACTGAATGAGGTAGTTAAATCAGTAAACTTTAGCTTAATGTATCTAGAATAATATTGCTTAATCAAGTCACATAATTTTGTGAATTTTCCAGCTTTAAATTCGACATTCATTTACTCGTATTTCTAAAGCCCTTGCATTCTGGGTTTTCTTATATTATTTCACATATTCAAAAGATGGCTTTTGGATATTCATGATTGGAAGAGCTTGACCTTGGGTAGAATCTATGGATTAGAAAAATTAAAATTATCCAGGTTATTTTCATGAAGAAAGTATTACACAGATTAAGAATTTCTATTGTTTTAATAGAAAGTTTTATAAGAATTTTCAGGGTTTTTTCTATGTTGTTCATCAGGGTAGAAAGATTAAAAAAAGATACAATAACTTAGGGAATAAGTCTTCTTCGAAATAAAAATCACATATAGCTGGAGTAGTCTTTGTCTTGCTTTCTTAGGAACCTGAATATAATATGGGGAGAAAATTAATCTCATATTTTAATTACTATTATTATAATTGTTGATAGGAAGATACAGAATAGCCACATAATACCTTAGTCTATATCACTATACTCAGACCTAAATAGCTTCCTCATTTGTCTGCCTCCAAAATACTCTCCAATCAAACTGGTACTCAGTACTCCAATTTTAGAAGTTACTTTCTTGAGAAATCTCAGTTGCTGCCACCACCTAAATGATTCAAAAGTCCTCCTATTTTTGCCAACTTTTGTACCTAATGCTTTTCAATAAAATCAAGTTAATTTCCCATTACATGCTATTACACACCATTTACTTACATTTGAGTGAGTCTTATTACAGTTACCTTGCTTGATTCTGCACTCAAGCCTCCACTTATGCTATTTATTTCCTTATTCTAAATATTCTCTATTCTCCCTTCTACATACTGAACTCTCACCTTGCTAATGATAGCCTATACGACTTCCACTCTTCATTTAAATAATTTCTCCATTAATATCAGTTGAATTCTTTCTTCTGAGCACGTATATTCAGATCCAGATGATTGACACAGAATACTTCTCAATGTGTTAGGAAAAATTCTTGAAGATATCGACCTTGCCTTACCATTTATGTGTCTCTCCCATTTCTTCTAGATATTTAGGAAATACCTTCTAATGATTGACAATTAGAAGAATTCATAATAACCCCATTAAAATCAATTGCTATTAGTATTGGTAATTGGCTGGAAATGGAAAAATATTCTTCTTTAGGACTAGTGTTTATTAAAAACATTATATATCTATATATTATATATAATATATATTAATATATATAAAGCTAAAATCTCTATTTATGAGTCACGGAAGAAATATGTTTAGTTGTCCCATCACTACTTCAGTCATATTAATAGTGAATGCTTAAAGGAGATTTTTGTTCAAAAATAAATTTTTATCATTCCAAATTCTCCAGAGCCTTGTGATTTTTATCAAAGAATTTTAAAATGTTTTTTTTCATGTAGGCTTGCTTTTAATAGACTCAGCTAATGATACCTTTATGAATGTACACATAGGCACACAAATACACACATATGTACACACATACACATTAAAAGAAAAGAAACCTAAAAGATGTTTTAGGTTTTTTTGTTTTCCCTTTGACGTAAATGGAAAAATAAAAAAGTTAAGCAACGATATGATTGTATCATCAGTATCTTCATTACCATATCATAATATTATCAGAGCAAGTAACATTTATTGTGAGCTTACTATATGCCAGAATCCTCATTACTGTACACATATACCATCTTATTTAATTTTCTTATTTGTCTATGAGGGAAACAATATTACTATATTTATTTCATAGAAAAAAAAATAAAAGAGTGAGAGAAGTTCGGCTTTGTGTTCAGGATCACACAGCCAGCAACTGATATATATGGATCCAAACTAAAAAGTAGTTATAAATGATAGCTATTTTGATTTTTGTTGTTATCAGAATAATTTTTAAAGTTCCCAGAGGCAACACTTTGAGGCGAGACTTATGCTGTTTACATGTCTCATGAACACATCTGCCACATGTGTTGACATGATGCAAAGAATGAGACCAAATACCTTGAAAATTTATACTATTAATAATTATTGTCTGGGGACTTCCCTGGCGTGCAGTGGTAAAAAATCCACCGTCCAATGCAGGGGACACGGGCTCAATCCATGGTTGGGGAACTAAGATCTCACATACCGTGGGGCAATTAAGCCTGTGCACCTCAATGAGAGAGCCTGTGTGCCACAAACTACAGAGTCCACATGCCCTGGAGGCTGTGCGCCACAACTAGAAAGAGAAAACCCGCATGCCACAACTAGACAGAAGCCCAAGCACCACAACTAAGATCCTGCACACTGCAAGAAATGATCCCGTGTGCCTCAAAGAAGATTCTGTGCACTACCACTAAGACCAAATGCAGCCAAAAAAATAAAGAAAAATTAAAAAAAAAAATTGTCATCTGGGTTGTGAAATTATTGTTTTAGTAGAATTGGTCTCTTTAAGAGAAAACTATACGTAATTATTGATTTGACTGATTTTACAAATCTTTCTTTTCAGTTGACCTTAAGTTTAAATCATATTTCAAATGTGTTTTTCGATGGACTGTTAATCTTTTAACATTTCATGAACACCTATCACTCTTTGCTCTATAGCTATCATCAGTAACCAATAATACTTCCTTCAGAGAGTAACCACCCCTTTACTGTCAACCATAACTTACCCATAGGAGCTGTGTTGTCTTTGCTTGACTCCTCTTCCTCTGATTTAAATTTTATGGGCATCTGATCATAGATAAGCCAATCAATCACCACTTCCCTGGAACATTGAAACTAAACAGGTAAATCCAGATGGGTGTCAAAGCAATGTTTTATTCCTTTCAAAAGAGGTTGGCCTGCAGAAAGAAAAAACAAAAACAAAACAAAACAAAAAAACATCTAGCATAGGGAAACAAAGAAGAGAAAGAAAATTCTGAAGTCATTCAAACCCCTGAGCACTCTATTCTTTTAGGTTGAAGTGACCTCTTGGCCTTCATGGGTCTTCACTATTGAACTCTACCTCATATTCTGTGATATCTCTCAGTATCCTAATTCTATAAAGTTCTTTTTTTCCCTCATTTTTAGCTTTATTTTTGTCTTAGTCTAACTAAAATGATTTTTTGCCTGAAATAGTTCTGATTATTTTTTTTAAATGCTCAAATGAAGGACTATATTTTATGCTAGTCAAGCCCAGGTATCAAATGCTTAATAAAAGTTTATTAAATTGAATTTTATCAAATTGTTTGAATTTAAGGCTATGAGACTAATTAGGGGTGAAGAGACTGAGGGAGAAGAAGACCTAATAGTTTTCCTTGATTTATAACTTTATTCTATTTCCAAAATAACATTAACAGGAAAGGAAATTACAAGTTTGTACAGAAAGACACTTGACTATTTTTAGTGGGTTGCATTGCTATAGCTCAGCATTAAAAAGGAGGCTTTCAATCTATTAGGAAAAATTATATATATAGGAAAAGAACTGTTTGAACCTGAGCAGTCACACAAAACAGAAATTACACAAAGCAGAAACACAAAACAGCAGTTACACAAAGCAGTTACACAAAACAATCCACTCGAATCTTGATGCTTTTATTGGAAATGGTTTCTTTTTCAGTAAGTGCTTTTTACAGTTGCTGAGCTTGGACCTGCAACTACAGACCCTTGGTTGAGAAAATGGTCATGAAGAGACACTGACAGGGAATTTTTCATAGGAGTGAATCTGGGGAGGAAAGCATGGGTAACAAGCAGTGGAATTGTTTATAGAAAAAGTTACATGCACTGCTCTATGGTGTTAGTGTCTGAAAGCTTTTCTTCATAAGAAAGTCCATCCATTCTGAGCCCAGTATCTTTCTTTTTCACAATCTTAAAGTTAGAAAAAAGAAAGAAACAAACAAACAAACTCAGAATCTTGGCTCATTTTCAGACATATTCTGGTGAGCTACTCAGTGAACTAGTTTGAATGGTAACCCACCCCTGTACCACAAATGGCAATGCAGGAACTGATCGCTTTGAATTATTCATGAAACAGTCAACTTTCACATTCTGAGCATTATGTTTGAGAACAGGAGAACTGAACAAGAGACCTGCAATGGTCATAATTAAGGAGCAATAGCTGCTATTCAGATGATTACTAGCACCCAGAAGGAGTAAGCAGGTCTAAAATAGAGCTGCTTTACATTTGAAAGTGTTCCATACAAATGTCTTTGCAAAATATACCTATTTCAGGTAGTATTTATTTTCCATCTTTTTTCCATTTATTGGGTATTTTACAGTAGATTTTCTTATCATATTACATTCTAGGCAGACCTTTTGGGTGTAGTCACACATGTATTTTAGGAGCTATATATTGAATGAGGGACATGTAAATCAATTAATTCCTAACTGTTCTACATGGAGATTTGTGAATTGTCTTTTTCTCTCCATATACTTTATTCATAAGGTTTCAAATAAAAGAGAGAAATGAGAGAGGGGATGTTACATGAAGGAGAACAGTATTGTTAGCAAGAAATCTCTAAACTGCTGAGTTAGACATATCAGCAAATTACTAAAGACATCTGGTCGCAACTGCATACACGTCTCTGTAACATTGGATTCTGTGGTATATAATCTTAATGATTGTGGCTTGAATTAAGCACACACACAGTTTCTTACTCACAAATCTCAAAGTCCCCCAGTAATTTACTCAAACAACTCAGTGTAAGGTGACTTTTGTTTAGATGCCAGGTTGTATCAAGTAAGATACTCCAAGGGCCAAAGGGTTAAGTTTGCTACGTAAAAAGTTTCAGAGATTATGGTCAAATTTAGGTACTCAACCAAATCTCCTACATTTCCACTGGTTTCTGAAAAGCTAAAAGCTTAATTCCTTGAGACAGTTCTGTTGTCTGTTTAATGCAGCCTTAAAATGTGTTAAAAAAAAAAGGCATAAAAATCTATACTTTTGGATTTAATGGTTTTATACTAGAATGCGAAGGAGGCTTTATCAAAAATGGTATACAGGAACATTGTGAGAGATACACTGTTACCTTAATGCTCATATTTGTCATGACCTATGATAACAAAGATTAACTGAATGCTCATATCAGCCTTGACCTCCATAAGTGCCCACATCCAGTGCAGGTCTCCCACTCCAAATGGGGACTTAGAAAAATTTCAAGAGGCTGCCATCACTTAGGAGACATGTATAATTTTCTACCAATAAAACTAATTTATCTTTAGTTTATATTTGGGGGTTTTATTAAGATACATATACTAAGATTGGAAGCACTCTAAGCTGCTTTTTTTACTTTTTTTTTACTTTTTACTTTTTTTACATTTTAAAGTGAATCCCAGATCTTTCACTAAAAATAAATGTGGAAAACCAAGGAGAGGTCTTAATGAGAGAAGAACAGGAAAATTTAATGAGAGAAAAAAAGGTCAAGGAAAAGATATGAGAGGACTAGGAAAATGTACTAATTCATAATTGTTTCTTCTTGGAAACAACACAAAAGTGCTTATAAATCTATCAGGTTTGCTTTTCTTTCTATTTAATTTGAAACAGTAGGTATATAATGGTAAAAACAAATGAGAAAGAATACCATATTTAAAAAGAGAATAATAATAATATGTTACTCTCCTAAATATGGGAGCTGGAAACATAATCTTTTATTATTGGACTCACCTGATGTGAAAGATCCCTAGAAGTCCCCTTTCTTCACAGAGTTTATCTCCCACCACTTTTCCTCATCTATTTTCCAGTTATGCTTTCTCTTTCTGTCCTTCAAATGCTCTAGAATTATTCTCATTTATGAGCCTTGACTGTCTGCTTAGAAAAGTATAACTTATTAATCCCATCATTTTCAGTATTTATATATCAAGTCTAATGTCATCTCCTGGGACACCTCTTTTTTTGACTACTCTAGTTAAAAACCAACCCCGACTTCCTATCTCCAATTGACTAGTTTTATATTTTTAGAAATTGTATCATTGCTTTGAAATTACTTATTTGTTTATATAAGAATGTAAGCACAATGAGAGCATTGTTAAAAGATAAACTGAGGCATATTAAATTTGTAAGTGTTTATTTGCATCAATTTCAATTTGAATAGGGCAGTGCCAAGCTCAAACTGGAATTGGTTAGTAGTACTCCACCCACGGAAACTAGGGGAAGACGTTTGTAAAGAGGAGGTGGAAGTAAAGCAATGACATTATTTGACTAGCTATAGCTTAAGTGGTTGTCTTATTTTGGAAAACCCAGTTGGCTGTCTGTGATTGGTTGTCCTTACGTTTTGATGTCTTACCCTGGAAACTTTTCAGACTTAAGTTGTGGTTTGCTTATAAAGTCTAGTGACCTCCCTGTCTAATTAATTTAAAACATGAAATTTGCCTTGCCCGTTAGTGCATTTCTAGTATCTGGAAGCAGGCCAGACTCATATCAGGGATTCAATAAATGTTTGATAATGGATAAATGATTATATTCAGATCCATGACTCTATGATTGGATATTGGTAACACTTTCTGTTTATGTTTAGCATTAATTGTCTTGTATATTTATTGAATAATCATTCATTCTAAAACTGTTTACCTAGAACTAACTTAGTGCCATAAGCAGGACTATATTCTCTATGCATTGGAGAGCCACAGAAACATTTAAAGTAAAAAATGAAAGTTTTGAATTTGTATATATGTATACATATGTGTATGTGTTCATGTGTATACACATATGTGTGTGTGTTTCTTAGTACATAATCTTAATATCTGAAAGATGATGGATTTGAAAGAGTAAAGTTCAACTGTTCTGGTAGTTTCAGTGTTAGATGATGGCCAGTCGAATGCAAAGAAGTGACATGTCCCAGATATACTTTAGGGGTAAAGCTAACAGGATGTGTTAATTGAATGAGGGAGTGAAGGAGGCTTTATAGATAGCCCTCAGTTTTTGAATGAGTGTATGGTTGGTGATGCTTAAATTGATTAAATGGATTCAGGTGGTGGATAGGGAAAAGGTATTTAATAGTTTAGTGTTTGAGAAGTTGAGTTGAGGTCCTATGGAGTATCCATGTAGAGATGTTGGATACAGTGGTTTGAAGTTCAAGAAGATTGTCTTATCAGAGGATATATATTTGAAAGAAATTAGTTGAAATCATGAGAGTATAAGGAACAAAGATGAATTCTCAAAGGAAACAGAGAAGGAAAGTCAAGAGATATAATAGGAAAATTATGTGAGTATAGTTTCAAGAAAGATAACTTGATCAACAGTATCAAGTATAGTAAAAGTCAAGTGTGATGAAGAATGAAAAATTATGAGAAGATGTAATGTTATTTTTGGCTGCTATAGAATCAATAATATATTATGGAATGTACTAATGTGAGACATTTTACAAGCATATCATTTTCCCAGATTCCTGGAAAAATGTTTCTATGCCTTTTTACTTCCTATAACAGGAATGCTAACTTAAGATGAGTATTCTACATTTATTCTGAGGCAGAATCTATCTCAGACATGAAAATTTTTTGTCTACGAAATTATGAAGACTACATTAAGTCTGTGAATATCAAGATCTTCCAAATAGCTCAACCCAATAACTACCCCACATGATGCTGATTCCTTCTACTGAGATGTGCACTATTGCATTACACACATAGATTTAATTTGGCCATTTCTATAAGAGAAAGGTGTTCAGTATACCCAAAGGTAAAATGATTCTATATACCACAATTTACAGCTAGCTTCCAACTTCAATAGCTCTACTGTCTTTCATATTGCATTGTCTACTCCAAGCATACAATATATAAACCTCATCTCTTATAAATCTAATCTCAGCATTAAAAAGTTGAGTCAGGGCTTCCCTGATGGCACAGTGATGGAGAGTCTGCCTGCCGATGCAGGGGACATGGGTTCGTGCCCTGGTCCGGGAAGATCCCACATGCCGTGGAGCGACTAGGCCCATGAGACATGGCTGCTAAGCCTGCATATCCAGAGCCTGTGTGCTGCAATGGGAGAGGCCACAACAGTGAGAGGCCCACTTACTACAAAAAAAAAAATGTAGAGTCAGGCTCTTAGATAGCCTCATACACCAGAGGGCAGACAGCAGAAGCAAGAAGAACTAAAATCCTGCAGCCTGTGGAACAAAAGCCACATTCACAGAAAGATAGACAAGATGAAAAGGCAGAGGGCTATGTACCAGATGAAGGAACAAGGTAAAACCCCAGAAAAACAACTAAATGAAGTGGAGATAGGCAACCTTCCAGAAAAAGAATTCAGAATAATGATAGTGAAGATGATCCAAGACATTGGAAAAAGAATGAAGACAAGGATGGAGAAGATGCAAGAAATGTTTAACAAAGGCCTAGAAGAATTAAAGAACAAACAAACAGAGATGAACAATACAATAACTGAAATGAAAACTACACTAGAAGGAATAAATAGCAGAATAACTGAGGCAGAAGAACAGAGAAGTGACCCAGAAGACAGAATGGTGGAATTCACTGCTGTGGAAGAGAATAAAGAAAAAGAATGAAAAGAAATGAAGACAGCCTAAGAGACTTCTGGGACAACATTAAAAACAATAACTTTCACGTTATATAGGTCCGAGAAGAAGAGAGAAAAAAAGGAAATTCTCCAACCAAAAGACACAGACTTGCTGAATGGATACAAAAACAAGACCCATGTATATGCTGTCTACAAGAGACCGACTTCAGACCTAGGGACACATACAGACTGAAAGTGAGGGGATGGAAAAATGTATTCCATGCAAATGGAAATCAAAAGAAAGCTGGAGTAGCTATACACATACCAGATAAAATAGACTTAAAAATAAAGAATGTTACAAGAGACAAGGAAGGACACTACATAATGATCAAGGGATCAAGACAAGAAGAAGATATAACAATTATAAATATATATGCACCCAACATAGGAGCACCTCAATACATAAGGCAACTGCTAACAGCTATAAAAAAGAATATCGACAGTAACACAATAATAGTGGGGGACTTTAACACCTCACTTACACCAGTGGACAGATCATCCAAAATGAAAATAAATAAGGAAAGAGAAGCTTTAAATGACACAATAGACCAGAAAGATTTAATTGATATTTATAGGACATTCCATCCAAAAACAGCAGATTACACTTTCTTCTCAAGTGTGCACGGAATATTCTGCAGGATAGATCACATCTTGGGTCACAAATCAAGCCTCAGTAAATTTAAGAATATTGAAATCATATAAAGCATCTTTTCTGACCACAACACTATGAGATTAGAAATGAAGTACAGGGAAAAAAAGTGAAAAACACAAACAATGGAGGTTAAACAATACGTTGCTAAATAACCAAGAGATCACTGAAGAAATCAAAGAGGAAATCAGAAAATACCTAGACAAAAATCACAATGAAAACACAATGATCCAAAACATATGGGATGCAGCAAAAACAGTTCTAAGAGGTAAGTTTATAGCTATACAAGCCTACCTCAAGAAACAAGAAAAATCTCAAGTAAACAATCTAACCTTACACCTAAAGGAACTGGATAAGAAGAACAAACAGAACCCAAAGTTAGCAAAAGGAAAGAAATCATAAAGATCAGAGCAGAAATAAATGAAATAGAAACAAGAGCAAGGATGAATAAAACTAAAAGCTGGTTCTCTGGGAAGATAAACAAAATTGATAAGTCATTAGCCAGACTCATCAAGAAAAAGAGGGAGAGGACTCAAATCAATAAACTTAGAAATGAAAAAGGAGAAGTTACAAAAGACACTGCAGAAATACAAAGCATCCTAAGAGACTACTACAAGCAACTCTATGCCAATAAAATGGACAACCTGGAAGAAATGGACAAATTCTTAGAAAGGTATAACCTTCCATGACTGAATCAGGAAGAAACAGAAAATATGAACAAACAAATCACAAGTAATGAAATTGAAACTGTGATTAAAAATCTTCCAACAAACAAAAGTCCAGGACCAGATGGCTTCACAGGTGAATTCTATCAAATATTTAGAGAAGAGCTAACACTCATCCTTCTCAAACTCTTCCAAAAAACTGCAGAGGAAGGAACACTCCCAAACTCATTCTATGAGGCCACCATCACACTGGTACCAAAACCAAAGATACTACAAAAAAAGAAAATTACAGACCAATATCATTGTTGAATATAGATGTAAAAATCCTCAACAGAATACTAGCAAACAGAATCCAGCAATACATTAGATGGATCATACACCATGATTAAGTGGGATTTATCCCAGGGATGCAAGGATTCTTCAATATACACAAATCAATCAATGGGATACACCAAATGAACAAACAGAAGAAGAAAAACCATATGATCATCTCAATAGATGCAGAAAAATCTTTTGACAAAATTCAACACCCACTTATGATAAAAACTCTTCAGAAAGTGGGCATAGAGGGAACCTACCTCAACATAATAAAGGCCATATACAACAAATGCACAGCAAACATCATTCTCAACAGTGAAAAACTGAAAGGATTTCCTCTAAGATTAAGAACGAGACAAGGATGTCCACTCTCACCATATTATTCAACATAGTTTTGGAAGTCCTAGCCATGGCAATCAGAGAAGAAAAAAAGTAAATAAATAAAAGAAATATAAATTGGAAAAGAAGAAGTAAAACTGTCACTGTTTGCAGATGACATGATACTATACATAGAGAATCCTAAAAATGCCACCAGAAAACTACTAGAGCTAATCAATGAATTTGGTAAAGTTGCAGGATACAAAATTAATGCACAGAAATCTCTTTTATTCCTCTACACTAATGATGAAAAATCGAAAGAGAAATTATGGAAACACTCCCATTTACCACTGCAACAAAAAGAATAAAACACCTAGGAATAAACCTACCTAGGGAGACAAAAGACCTATATGCAAGAAACTATAAGACACTGTTGAAAGAAATTAAAGATGATACAAACAGATGGAGAGATATATCATGTATTTGGATTGGAAGAATCAATATTGTGAAAATGACTATACTACCCAAAGCAATCTACAGATTCAATGGAATCCCTATCAAATTACCAATGGCATTTTTTTTACGGAACTATAACACATCATCTTAAAATTTGTATGGAGATACAAAAGACCCTGAATAGCCAAAGCAGCCTTGTGGTCAAAAAGCAGAGCTGGAGGAATCAGACTCCCTGACTTCAGATTTTACTACAAAGCTACAGTAATCAAGACTATATGTACTGGCACAAAAACAGAAACATAGATCAATGGAACAAGATAGAAAGCTCAGAGATAAACTCAAGCACCTATGGTCAACTAATCTATGACAAAGGAGGCAAAGATATACAATGGAGAAAAGACAGTCCCTTAAATAAGTGGTGCTGGGAAAACTGGACAGCTACATGTAAAAGAATGAAAGTAGAGCACTCCCTAACACCATACACAAAAATAAACTCAAAATGGATTCAAGACCTAAATGTAAGACCAGACATGATAAAACTATTAGAGTAAAATACAGGAAGAACATTCTTTGACATAAATCACAGCAAGATCTTTTTTCATCCACCTCCTAGAGTAATGGAAATAAAAACAAAAGTAAACAAATGGGACCAAGTGAAAGCTAAAAGCTTTTACACAGCAAAGGAAATCATAAACGAGACGAAAAGACAACCCTCAGAATGGGAGAAAATATTTGCAAAAGAATCAACGGACAAAGGATTAATCTCCAAAATATATAAACAGCTCATACAGCTCAATATTAAAGAAATAAACAACCCAATCCAAAAATGAGCAGAAGACCTAAATATACATTTCTCCAAAGAAAACATACAGATGGCCAAGAAGCATATGAAAAACTGCTCAACATCACTAATTATTAGAGAAATGCAAATCAAAATTACCATGAGGTATCACCTCACACCAGTTAGAATGGGCATCATCAGAAAATCTACAAACAACAAATGCTGGAGAGGGTGTGGAGAAAAGGAGACCCTCTTGCACTGTTGGTGGGAATGTAATTTGATACAGCCACTATGGAGAACAGTATGGAGGTTCCTTCAAAACCTAAAAATATAATTACCATATGATCCAGCAATTCCACTACTGGGAATATACCCAGAGAAAACCATAATTCAAAAAGACACATGCACCCCAATGTTCACTGCAGCACTATTTACAATAGCCAGGTCATGGAAGCGACCTAGATGCTCATTGACAGATGAATGGATAAAGAAGATGTGGTACACACATGAAATGGAATATTACTCAGCCATAAAAAGGAATGAAACTGAGTCATTTGTTGAGACATGGATGGATCTAGAGAGTGTCATACAGAGTGAAGTAAGTCAGAAAGAGAAAAACAAATATTGTATATTAATGCATGTTTGTGGAACCTAGAAAAATGGTACAGATGAACTCGTCTGCAGGGCAGAAGTTGAGACACAGATGTAGAGAAGAAACGTATGAACACCAAGGGGGGAAAACACAGTGTGGTGGGGATGGTGGTGTGCTGAATTGGGCCTTTGGGATTGACATGCATACACTGATGTGTATAAAATTGATGACTAATAAGAACCTGCAGTATAAACAAACAAACAAAAAAAAAACAACTAATATTAAACTTTCTTTGGGTTATTTGTATGGAAATATGTTAATATAAATGTTTCAGACATTACATGAAATTTCTAAAAATCTTATATGTTCTGGTATAATGTTATAAGTCATAATTCTATTTATTACTTTAAAATGTATATCTCAGAAATAACTAAATTTCCTTGTCAATTGCATTATTATGAACTCTCATCAAATCTTTAACCTTCATCATTTTTAAGTCTTTTGCCATTTACAGACACCTCTGAGTGTACTCTGATGCTTTTGCAAAAATGTTCCTATAAAAGGATTTCATCTTCAAGGAATTCATAAATATGACTCTGACAAGTACAGGTTTCTGGTAACTGACTATATTGCTGAACTGAATGGATAAGCATTTTCAGAACTCTAATGGAAAACTGATGAATTCATAAAAGTCCTAACAAAAGGTCAAGATTAAAAAAATAAATAAATAATTACATGGACTGAGTGAACTGATGAGGATGATTATAATTTTTGTGACTTTCTGTTTGAATAAAAAAAAATGTCCTCACTTATATCAATGTTTATCTCAGATAATCTGTAATTGTGGTTGAGAAATTTCAATCTTATTTAAACTGATGTGGACCAAAAAAACAAAAAAAAAAGTTGAGTCAGAATTGCATTGAAATAGGACAAATAAGTCCAAAACACTCACACACACACACACACACACACAAAACAGGAATAAAATAATAAGATTAGAGATCAGTGGAATAGAAAATAAAAATTGAGAAATGTAACAAACTCAATATCTAAAACTGTATATAAAAAGATCTCTGAAACTTAATGTACTTTTCTTTTGAACCTCCTGTTTCACCTTTGGTTTGTATATCCATGACTGCTATTGCTATTCCCACATTCCCTGTTTCACCAAAGCCAAAAAAAGTCCATCATTTTGTTCACCATCAACATGTAACCAGTGACCAAATCCTATTGCTACTACTTCCTTAATAATTCTGGCACCAGTGACTTTTCTCAGTTTCCTTAGACTGCATTTTAACAGAATGTGGTCCCTTCTGTACATAGATTATTACAGTGACTTCCTGCTGTCTACTCCCCTTGCTTCAAGTGGTTCTAAAATGAATCCATAATTCACACTACTTTCAGAATAATCTCTTTAAGATGAAAAATCTGATCCTACTTTTTCCCTACTTAGAAATCTGCAATGACTCCCTAGGGCATTCAGTGTAAAATTCAAACTCCTTACCTGCACCGTTGTACCCTTCTAGTCTGGAACGTGCATGTTTTCTGACCTCATATCCTTCTAGTGTTTACATAAAGCTTCCCTCTGGAAAACTTGGGTGATTGGTTTTAGATCTCTCTTTTTTTCTAATATAAGCATTTTAAGTTATACATTCCCTTCTAAGCCATACCTTTGCTTCATCCTACAAAACTAGATATGCTGAATTTCATTATTTAGTTAAAATAGTTTCTAATTCCTTTGTGATTGATACAGATTATCTAAAACTATTTTGCATAATTTCTAAATACTTGTGTTTTCCTGTTTTATCATTTTTGATTTCTAATTTAAGTTTATTGATATTAGAGAACATATTAAATGTGATTTGAATTCTTTGAAATTTATTGAAATATTTTTGTGGGGCTACATATAGTTTATCTTGCTGATGTGTTATGTACACTTGCAAAGAATGTGTAAACTACTATTGTTGTACATATTCTATAAATATCAAATAGTTTACAGTAATGGGATAATGTTCAGATCACCTATGTCTTTACTGATATTTTTTATCTACTTCTATTAATTTCTGAATGAAATATGTTAAAAATTTTTAAAAGTTTGTGAAATTGTCTCTTCTTTTACTTCTGTCTATATTTCCTTCGTGATTTTAAAACTCTGTTATCAACTGAATATATGTTTCTGATTGCTTTATATTCCTGACACTTTTATCAGTGTTAAATGCCCATCTTATATCTGAATATTCTTTTGCCTGAAGTCTATTTTATCTGATACTGATATGAACATTTTAGCCTTCTGATATATACTGTTTGCAGAATACATATAATTTTATCAATTTACCTTTAACCTGTGTTTATATATATATATATATATATATATATACGTATATATATATATATATATATGTATATATATATATGTATATATATATATATATATATAATGCATCTCATATATAGTATAGAGTTGATTTTAATAAATCCTGACTTTTTAAAATCTTTTTTTTAACATCTTTATTGGAGTATAATTGCTTTACAGTGTTGTGTGGGTTTCTCCTATATAACAAAGTGAATCAGCTATATGCATACGTATATCCCCATATCCCCTCCCACTTGCATCTCCCTCCCACCCTACTTATCCCAACTCTCTAGGTGGTTGCAAAGCACCGAGCTGATCTCCCTATGCCATGCAGCTGCTTCCCACTAGCTATCTATTTTACATTTGATAGTGTATGTATGTCAATGCTACTCTCTCCCTTCATCCCAGCTTAACCTTCCCACTCCCCATGTCCTTAAGTCCACTCCCTACATCTGTGTCTTTATTCCTGTCCTGCCCCTAGGTTAATCAGAACCTTTTTTTTTTTTTTTTTAGATTCCATATATATGTGTTAGCACACAGTATTTGTTTTTCTCATTCTGACTTACTTCACTCTGTATGACAGACTCTAGGTCCCTCACCTCACTGCAAATAACACAATTTCATATCTTTTTATGGCTGAGTAATATTCCATTGTATATATGTGCCACATCTTCTTCATCCATTCAACTGTCAATGGATAATTAGGTTGCTCCCATGTCCTTGATATTGTAAACAGTGCTGCAATGAACATTGTAGTACATGACTCTTTTTGAATTACGGTTTTCGCAGGTATATGTCCAGGAGTGGGATTGCTGGGTCATATGGTAATCCTATTTTTAGTTCTTTTGTTTGTTTGTTTGTTTTTTGCGGTACATGGCCCTCTCACTGTTGTGGCCTCTCCCATTGCGGAGCACAGGCTCCGGACGCGCAGGCTCAGCAGCCATGGCTCATGGGCCCAACAGCTCCGCAGCATGTGGGATCCTCCCGGACCAGGGCATGAACTCGTGTCCCCTGCATCGGCAGGTGGACTCTCAAACACTGTGCCACCAGAGAAGCCCTATTTTTAGTTTTTTAAGGAAACTCAATACTGTTTTCCATAGTGGTTGTATCAATTTACATTCCGTCCAAAAGTGTGAGAGGGTTCCCTTTTCTTCACACCCTCTCCAGCATTTATTGTTTGTAGGTTTTTTGATGATGGCCATTCTGACTGGTGTGAGGTGATACCTAATTGTGGTTTTGATTTGCATTTCTCTAATGATTAGTGATGTTGGGCATCTTTTTATGTGTTTGTTGGCAATCTGTATATCTTCTTAGGAGAAATGTCTATTTAGGCCTTCTGCCCATTTTGGGACTGGGTTGTATGTTTTTTTGATATTGAGCAGTATGAGCTGCTTGTATATTTTCAATATTAATCCTTTGTCAGTTGCTTTATTTGCAAATATTTTCTCCCATTCTGAGGGCTGTCTTTTCATCTTGTTTGTGGTTTCCTTTGCTCTGCAAAAGCTTTTAAGTTTTATTAGGTCCCATTTCTTTATTTTTGTTTTTATTTCCATTTCTCTAGGAGGTGGGTCAAAAAGGGTCTTGCTGTGATTTATGTCATAGAATGTTCTGCCTATGTTTTCCTCTAAGTGTTTGATAGTGTCTGGCCTTACCTTTAGGCCTTTAATCCATTTTGAGCTTACTTTTGTGTATAGTGTTAGGGAGTGTTCTAATTTCATTATTTTACATGTACCTGTCCAGTTTTCCCAACACCACTTATTGAAGAGGCTGTCTTTTCTCCATTGTATATTCTTGCCTCCTTTACCAAAGATAAGGTGACCATATACATGTGGGTTTATCTCTGGCTTTCTATCCTGTTCCATTGCTCTATATTTCTGTTTTGGGGCCAGTACCTTACTGTCTTGATTACTGGAGCTTTGTTGTATCATCTGATCTCAGGGTACCTGATTCCTCCAGCTCCATTTTTCTTTCTCAAGATTGTTCTGGCTATTCAGGGTCTTTTGTGTTTCCATACAAATTGTGAATTTTTTTTGTTCTAGTTCTGTGAAAAAGGCCATTGGTAGTTTGATAGGGATTGCATTGAATCTGTAGATTGCTTTGGGTAGTAGAGTAATTTTCACAATGTTGATTCTTCCAATCCAATAACATGGTATATCTCTCCATCTGTTTGTATCATCTTTAATTTCTTTCATCAGTGTCTTATAGTTTTCTGCCTACAGGTTTTTGTTTCCGTAGGTAGGTTTATTCCTAGGTATTTTATCCTTTTTATTTTATTGGTAAATAGCAGTGTTTCCTTAATTTCTCTTTCATATTTTTCATCATTAGTGTATAGGCATGCAAGAGATTAGTGTGCATTATTTTGTATCTTGCTACTCTGCCAAATTCACTGATTAGTTCTTTTCTGGTAACATGTTTATCATTCTCTATGTATAGTATCATGTGATCTGCAAACAGTGACAGCTTTACTTCTTCTTTTCTGATTGGGATTCCTTTTATTTCTTTTTCTTCTCTGATTGCTGTGGATAAAACTTCCAAATCTATGTTGAATAATAGTGATGAGAGTGGACAACCTTGTTTCTTCCTGATCTTAGAGGAGATGGTTTCAATTTTTCAGCATTGAGTATGATGTTGGCTGTGGGTTTGTCTTATACGGCTCTTATTATGTTGAGGTAAGTTCCTTCTCTTCATACATTTTTTTGTTCTTCTTTCTCTAATTAGGTGTACAGTTAGGTTGTTTATTTGAGATGTTTCTTCTTTCTTCAGGTAGGATTGTATTGCTTTAAACTTCCCTCTTAAAGCTGCTTTTGCTGCATCCCATAGGTTTTGGGTCGTCAAGTTTTCATTGTCATTTGCTTCTAGGTATTTTTTTTTTTTTGATTTCCTCTTTGATTTCTTCAGTGATCTTTTGGGTATTTACTAGTGTATTTTCTAGGCTCCATGTGCTCGTATTTTTATTTTTTTCCCCTGTAATCAATATCTAGTCTCATAGCATTGTGTTCGGAAAAGATACCTGATATGATTTCAGTTTTCTTAAATTTACAAAGGCTTGATTTGTGACCCAAGATATGTTCTATCCTGGAGAATGTTCCATGTGCACTTGAGAAGAAAGTGTATTCTGTTGTTTTTGGATGGAATATCCTATAAATATCAATTAAGTCCATCTTGTTTAATGTCATTTAAAGCTTGTGTTTCCTTACTTATTTCATTTTGGTGATGTGTCCATTGGTGAAAGTTGGGTGTTAAAGTCCCCTACTATGATTGTGTTACTGTCGATTTCCCCTTTTTATGGCTGTTAGCATTTTCCTTATGCATTGAGGTGCTCCTATGTTGGGTACATACATATTTATAATTGTTATATCTTCTTCTTGGATTGATCCCTTGATCATTATGTATTGTCCTTCTTTGTCTCTTGTAATAGTCTTTATTTTAAAGTCTATTTTGTCTGATATGAGAATTGCTATTCCAGCATTCTTTTATTTTCCTTTTGCATGGAATATCTATTTCCATCCCCTCACTTTCAGTCTGTATGTTTCCCTATGTCTGAAGTTGGTCTCTTTTAGACAGCATATGTATGTGTCTTGTTTTTGTATCCATTCAGCCAGTCTATGTCTTTTGGTTGGAACATTTAATCCATTTACATTTAAGGTAATTATCAATATATATATGTTCATATTTCCATTTTATTATTTGTTTTGTGTTTGCTTTTGTAGGTCTTTTCCTTCTCTTGTGTTTCCTGCCTAGCAAAGTTCCTTTAGCATTTGTTGAAATCTGGTTTGGTGGTGCTGAATTCTCTTAACTTTTGCTTATCTAAAGTTTTTAATTTCTCCATCAAATATGAATGAGGTCCTAGCTGGGTAGATTAATCTTGTTTGTAGGTTTTCCCCTTTCATCACTTTAAATATGTCCTGTCACTCCCTTCTGGCTTTCAGAGTTTCTGCTGACAGATCAGCTGTTAACCTTATGGTGTTTCCCTTATATGCTATTTGTTGCTTTTCCCTTGCTGCTTTTAATCTTTTTTCTTTGTATTTAATTTTTGAAAGTTTGATTAATATGTGTCTCAATGTGTTTCTCTTTGTGTTTATCCTGTATGGGACTCTCTGTGCTTCCTAGACTTAATTGACTATTTCCTTTCCCATGTTAGAGAAGTTTTCGACTATAACATCTTCAAATATTTTCTTAGACCCTTTCTTTTTCTCTTCTTCTTCTGGGACCCCTATAATTTGAATGTTGGTGCATTTAATGTTGTCCCAGTGGTCTCTTATACTGTCCTCAATTCTTTTCATTTTCTTTTCTTTATTCTGCTCCCTGGCAGTTATTTCCAACATTTTATCTTCTAACTCACTTATCCATTCTTCTGCCTCAGTTATTCTGTTATTGATTTCTTCTAGAGTATTTTTAATTTCAGTAACTATGCTGTTCATCACTGTTTATTTGCTCTTTAGTTCTTCTAGATACTTGTTAAATGTTTCTTGTATTTTCTCCATTCTGTTTCTGAGATTTTGGAACATCTTTACTATCATTACTCTGAATTCTTTTTCAGGTAGGTTGCTTATTTCATCTTTATTTATTTGGTCTTGTAGGTTTTTATGTTGCTCCTTCGTCTGCAACATATGTTTTTGTCGTTTCATTCTTTCTTTTTTTTTTTGCTGGGTGGTGCTGTATTCCTGTCTTACTGGTTGTTTGGCCTAAAACGTTCAGCACTGGAGTTTGCAGGCAGTTGGATAGAATTGGGTCTTGGTGCTGAGATGAGGACCTCTGGGTGGCCTCATTCCAGTTGATATTCCCTGGGATCTGAAGTTCTCTGTTAGTCCAGCTTTTTGGACTTGGAGCTCCCACCATAGGAGCTTGGGCCCAATCTCTGGCCTGGGAACCAACATCCCTGAAGCTTCGTAGCATAGGAAAAAAAAAAAAAAGGAGCAATACATTATCAAAGAATAGACAAATAGAAATTATATTAGGAAAAATAATACTCTAATTGAAACAGTTGCAAGAAGGTAAAATAAAAGCCCACAGAAAAATGTTTGGGGAACAAGCCAAATAAGAATAAAATAAAATTAGAAAAATAAAAGATTTATTAGGAAAAGTAAATATATAAAAGAATCAACAACAATGAATCAACAAGGTAAACAGAACCCCAATCTAAAAGAGGAAAAAATACTTCCCTTGTGGCGCAGTGATTAAGAATCCACGTGCCAATGCAGGGGACATGGGTTCGAGCCCTGCTCTGGGAAGATCCCAATGCCACAGAGCAACTAAGCCCGCAAGACACAACTACTGAGCTCGTGTGCTGCATCTACTGAAGCCCGCATGTCTAGAGCCTGTGCTCCACAATAAGAGAAGCCACCGCAAATGAGAAACCCATGCACTGCAATGAAGAGCAGCCCCTGCTTGCCGCAACTAGAGAAAGCTCACATGCAGCAACGAAGACCCAACACAGCCAAAAATAAATACATTTAAAAATAAATAAATAAATAAAGAGGAAAAAGAAAAAAAAACCTTGGCTATGGTGGTGGAGTTTAGATGGGGTTGGGACTTATGCATGGGCAGGGTTTAGGGTGGGGAGGGACTTAGGTGGGTGGGTGGGGGATGTTAGAGCATGGGGTGGGGCTTAGGCAGGACTACATTCAAGTGTGGGGCAGGCCCTCTGCTTAGGACCTGTGTGGGAGGGTAGTGGCAGCAGGTGCAAAGGAGGGCCTCTGGGATGTGGAGTTCTGGAGTTTGTAGGTAGGGCCCTGAGTGAGGGTGCATGGGGTTTAGGCCCAGTTCGTTGGAGGGGGTCTCCGAGTGTAGATGTAGGACCCTGGGTAAGGGTGTAGGGGCGGGGCTTGGGCTCTGCATGGCAGGAGGGAGTCTCCAAGGGCAAAGGATTAGGCCTGGGAACACAACAGGGAAAGCACTGGCCCTGTTCCCTCTTATCCCTCCCCAACGTCTCCCCCATGATCTCCTCCATCTGTGCTGGACCCCTATCCATGGGTGGATCCCGCTGGGTGTATGAACTCCTTCCCTCCCCAGCCACTCCTGTCCCTGTGGTCCAGGCTTTACTTTTGCTCCCCCTTCCCTCCCTCCCAGTCTCTCAGGACCACACATCTGGAGGAGACCTAGGTGGGCAGAGGATTAGGACCAGGATCTCAACAGGTTCCCTGGGGTCCAAGTGGACAGGGGAAACCTGGCCATGCTCCCTTTTGATCCTCTGTCCTACCAATGGTTCCCCAGTTTCCCCCTTTGGGCATGGGATCCCTTCCTCTCCCCCAGCTGCCCCTCAGGTTTGCCAGTCCCGTCCCTCCTCCACTTTTCTTCCCCCTTCACTTCCCCAACGCCCCACATCCTACTACGTCACTGGGTTTTCCTCCCATCCCTTTATGTGTCTATGGTCCTCCACTGGTGCCTGGTAGGTGCCCTAGTTGTGAGGAGATGTGAATTCCATGTCCTCCTAGTATGCCATCTTCTTTTCTTAGTCTTTTAATTGGAATGTTTAATTTATTAAATTAAATTGAATTATTAATATATTTGGGTTTAAGCTTAATATTTTTGTTTGTCCCCCCCCCCTTTTTTTTAAGAAGATGTTGGGGGTAGGAGTTTATTAATTAATTAATTTATTTTTGCTGTGTTGGGTCTTTGTTTCTGTGCAAGAGCTTTCTCTAGTTGTGGCAAGTGGGGCCACTCTTCATCGCGGTGCTGGGCCTCTCACTATTGCAGCCTCTCTTGTTGCGGAGCACAGGCTCCAGTCACGCAGGCTCAGTAGTTGGGGCTCACGGGCCTAGTTGCTCTGCGGCATGTGGGATCCTCCCAGACCAGGGCTCGAACCCGTGTCTCCTGCATTAGCAGGCAGATTCTCAACCACAGTGCCACCAGGGAAACCCTGTTCTGTTTTTTTTATTTCCTGCTTTCTTTTGTATTATTTAGATTTTTTTATTATTTCATTTTAATTTATGTATTTGTTAATCTTTACATTGTTTTAGAGATTACTCTAGAGATTACACATCCGAAACATTTCAGTATACTTAGATTTAATATTTTATCAGTTCATAAAATGTATTTTTATGCATAAAATGCAGAAAATTTCTAATTGTTTATATCCCTTGACATTTTTGGTATTGTGTCATATGTATTATATATACATATATTATAGCAACAAGAATTTGTTGTATTTTTTTTGTAAAATAGTCACATATATTTTAAAAGTGAGAAAAAATATTGTATTTTGCATTTATTTCAATGTATACCATTTGTAGTGTTCTTCATCCATTCATTTTTGAGGATACTGTTCTATATCATGCCATATCCCTTCAGCCTGAAAAATATCTTTCAATATTTCTTATAGTGGGGGCTCTGCAGATGATTTACTTATCTTTCTTTTCTCTGAAAATGTCACACTATTATTCTTAAAAGGTATTTGTATAGATATGAAATTCCAGGTGGACAATTCTTTTCTTTCAACACTTCAAATATGTCATTTTGCTGTCTTCTGATTTCTGTAATTTCTGATTAGAAGTTTTGGGGTATTCTAATTATTTTCCCCCTGAATATAAGTTGTCATTCTTCTCTGACTGGTTTCAGAATTCTATCTTTAGCTCTAGTTTTCAGCAATTGACTATGAATTATTTAGTTATGGTTTCCTCATACTTATCCTGTTTGATTTTGACTCATTCTGTTGAATCTGTAAATGTATGTCTTCCACCACAATTGTGAAATTTTGGGGCCAATATTTGTTCAAGTATTTTTTCCTGGTCAAATATCTATAAACTCTGTGGGATTCTAATAATACATACATTAGAGATTTTTATTTTTGTTATCCCACTTGTACCTGAAGTTCTGTTCACTTTTTTAAATTTTCCTCTCTTTTCTTCAGATTAGATGTCTTCTATTAATCTATTTTTCTGTTTAGTGATTCTTTTTAAAAAATTATCTCCATTCTACTATGACCATCCTGGGCATTTTTGATGTCAGATATATTTTTCACTTCTAAAATTTCCTCTTGGTCATTTTCATTGTTTCTATTTCTCTTTTGACATCTATCTTTTTTTATTTATTATAAGCTTATGCTTCTCTTTTCTCATTAAGCATAGTTATAATATCTGCTTTAAAGTCCTAGACTAAATGTTCTAACATCTGGGTCATCTCAGTGTTGGTTTCTGTTGATTGATTTTTTCCTTGAGAACAAGATCATATTTTCCAAGTTCTTCATATTCTCAATAATTTTAGATTGCATTCCAGAATTGTAAATATTATATTGTAGAGATTCTGGATTCTGCATTATTCCTCCAGAGTTTTGGTATCTTTCTTATAGCAGGCAATTAATACTGTTTGAATAAATTTACAAACCATTTCTCTTGAGCAGTAGCTATGTTCCATTTTGTTCTTTTCTCTTTAGAAAGGCTGTTGGCAGTCTGCCCCATGCTTACGTGTTTCTGGCTTCAAGTCAGAGATTTGAGAATAGGGTAAACATAGAATTTGGGGTTTTCCTTCTTTGGCACTGTACCCTCCAGGATTAACTCCTCATTTTCCAAAGATTGTGGTTGCCTTGAACCAGTAACTCATTCTAAGCTCTTCTTTCTTTCCAGGGTTCAACTCTACATCAGAAAACTTCCTTGCTTTGGTGTTTACCTCAGAGTCCCTGGGTAGTTTTTTTATTTGTTTTGAGTTGTGTTTGATTGATGTTTGTTTCTTGGTTTAGAGTTTATAGGAATACATTTGAATATATCAGAAGCAGAACCTGGATATTCAGTTTGTATTTTGTCATATAGTTCAGCAACAAGGAAAAGAAGACTCAGGTTGGAGATACAGACATAAAACCCATTAGGATATCAACCCAGTTGATATCAAATGAGGTGTGAGAATTTTCAGATGCTACCTGGCATCAAATAAGACTTTACTTTCAATTTTGAGCCTAACTTTTTATTTCTGAATTTCTGATCAAATACAACTATTAAAATACATAGAAATCTATGTGTTCTTTTCTCTGAGAAAATTACAATTACATAATTGTCTTTCACATATTTGATATACTTATGTAAAAAATAACTCTGCAACCTCATAGGGTATCCCATCAAGGCATTTGCCTTTGTTTACCTTCTATAAAGATCAGTCCTTTATTTTATGTGTCATTTCTATTCATGAAATAAGATCTTTTTGTTGAGAAAATAGTGCCCTCTTATATGGCCTCAATATGATAATCTGGTGACTGTTGGGGGGATGGCAGAGGAATAATAGATTGAAAATGTGGGTCCTGTGAACCCCTGATATCACCATTATTAGACTCTAAGTTTATTTTGTGGAAAAACTGCATCTTCACTATTTTTATATCTCTAGCATCTAGTTCCATGACTTATATACACTATGCATTTGGTAGATTTTAAGAAAATGACATCAAATAAAAACCAATTTTTTTCATTCAGTAATCATCTCTGATGGATGCTGTTTGAGGTAGAGTATGACATTTGAAGTCTGAAACTTTATTTGATACTAGGTTTTGGAATTTAATAACTACAATCAGGTAAGTCAATCTTTTTGACTCTAAGAGACTTACTCTATGAAATGGCAATCATGTTGGCTAACTTACCAAGTAGTGCAAGTCATATAAGAGAATGTAGATGAGATTGTTTTTGAAATAGTAAATTGCTATAAAATGCTAGTCATGATATCTCTGCATAACACAGTATGCTAGGTAGAGTAGTAAACATTAAGGTCAAGACAAAGTTCTTTGCAAGGAAGAAGTTGCAGTCTAGACAAATGAATCTGAGTCTATAAATATCTTTAAAAGTTTTACCATGTATAAGATTCATGTGTCCACAACAAATGGTCTCTGATTAAGGATACAGGCAATTCAGCTATGAGATGATATCTACAAATTTTGGAATATAACTTAGTAATGTCTTTTTTGCCTTCCAGAACCCTATGTTTTCCTTTCCTGATTATTTCAAGGAAGTTGAATAAACAAAATATCATAATGAATATTTATATATTATGTTTATTTATCATTGATGAATTAATTCATTTAATTGTATATGAATAAATACTATTTTTAATATGGTGGGTGGCATGTAATTTGTTTTTTTTTTGTTTGTTTGTTTGTTTTTTTTTTTGCTGTACGCTGGCCTCTCACTGTTGTGGCCTCTCCCGTTGCGGAGCACAGGCTCCGGACGCGCAGGCTCAGCGGCCATGGCTCACGGGCCCAGCCACTCCACGGCATGTGGGATCTTCCCTGACCAGGGCACGAACCCATGTCCCCTGCACCGGCAGGCGGACACTCAACCACTGCGCCACCAGGGAAGCCCAAGGTGGCATGTAATTTATACAAAGGAGACAAAAGTGTGAAGACAAACCTTCTGTTCTGTTTATCAGGTAATCACTCTCTGCTCTTGCATTCCCCTATAACATTATTTCTCCCTTTGTACTTCCATTAATGAGAGCTAAACTCATTGTGGGATCCTTGAGAAAAGAGCCCCCGGATTCCTGCTATAAAGGAATAAATGCTATTGTTCTGATTCTAAGTTAAAATAAACAATTTAGAGATTGGAGGTTAGACTTTAATTCTGGAAGTACCTTCTCTGTGACTCACGTTTCTTTCCTTTCCCATTTAAAGCCTTAGCTGAAGACCTTTGTTTCAACAAATCAAGCACTATCGAGTGCTAACTACATTATTAAATACAGCAGTGGACTTGGTGATATGTTGAATTATACCCAATATTTTGCAATAGTTGTAAATGGAAATAACCCTTAAAATTATATAAAAAATTAAAGAAAAATAAAGTGGATTCTGTTCTGACGATTTTTGTGTAGCTGATGTGTTATCACTAGAACATTGTCCTGCTTCCTTTTTCTAACTAACCAGGGCTTGAGAAAGAAAATTTATATTTTTTTGTTGGCTCCCCAGTAGTACCAAGACATGAAACACAGTCATAGACTGCTGTCTAAGGTGCTCTGGCTTCCTAGGCCTTTCTGTCTGTCCTTTGGAAATGGTTTAGATCTCTGTGCTAAAGATTATTTCCATTTTTCATGTTTAAGAAAAGGTCCTGCAATTGAATCGTGACATTTATATCATCTAAGAGACCTCTCCTTGCTAAAGTAAATTTATACGTAATGCATCTCAGCTTTAGGGTTCTTGGATTTTAATTAGAGGATGAAACAAATCAGAATTTTAAGCCACAGTACTTAATAGAGCTGCCCATTTGCTTTCTATTAGACTAACAGTGCCAATCACAATATTCACACATAAGTATGCCAAATTCTAGTTTGTGCTTAGGAAATACTTTGTAAAGGTTTTCTTTATTTTGTATTGATAAAAGGAGGGATTTTTAGCTTTAGATGTTCTGCAGCAAAATGTGCATTGCAGTGACAGTGTGCCACTAAAAATTCAGACTCCCTTGCTTATCTTGCTTCCCCCTTGATTCCTTTCATATTTAAGATGTGGTATGATGAGCAAAGCAAAAAACATGACTTGTGGTATGTATGTTTTTACCTACTGTACTTTTAAAGATTTAAAAAAGTTGTTTGGCTTTTGCAATACTTTTAACTACTCACAAATGTACGAAAACCTGCTTACATGTAGTAGTTTTTAAATTTAATAGTGTATTTTTGGAAAACTAAGGAAAATTTGGAACACCAGCTTCTATAACAGCCTGTTAATGTTTTTAGTTATATTCTTAGGCAGCTACAGAGCCACCAAATGCAGTAGTATACCAAGAACCACAATATATTTAGAATTAACAACAAAACAAATAGAACACCCAACCAGGTAGCAAAAGTTTAATGTGAATCATTTATCTCATGGATATTTTTGGTATATTGTGGTAAAGAAAACCATGCCCTATGACAATGTTAAACTCCAAAGCACAGTGTTAATATGCCCATGACTTTCTGCCAGACAAGTAAAAATACCAAATGTATCTTCTTTCAAATAGTTCATTCTATTTTGTTTGGCACAAAATTTCCTAAAAGGCATAAGTCTCACTCTATTGTTAATATAAGTTAATTTTGAGGAAAGAAAAATGAAGGGGATTTTCATGTATGACTTTGTACATTTTTGAATTTTTAAATCCAGTGGGAACTTACCCACATATAAGCATTGTATAAAGAAAGAATACATATATTGATTTTAACATCTCAGAAAAGGGAATTGTAATTAATTGTCTAAATCAGCATCTTTTTTCTAGATTTCCTCCTACATACTATGTGATTGGCACCAAAGATATATTGTTTTTATTTTTTATTTTTAAAATAGATCTTTATTGGAGTTTAATTGCTTCACAGTACTGTGTTGGTTTCTGTTGCACAACAAAGCAAATCAGCCATATGCATACACATGTCCCCATATCCCCTCCCTCTTGAGCCTCCCTCCCATCCTCCCTATCCCACCCCTCTAGGTCATCACAAAGCAATGAGCTGATCTCCCTGTGCTATGCTGCCGCTTCCCACCTGCCAACATTTTACATTCAGTAGTGTATGTATGTCAATGCTACTCTCACTTTGCCCCAGCTTCGCTCTCCCACCCCATGTCCTCAAGTCCATTTTCTATGTCTAACTCTTTATTCCTGCCCTGCAACTAGGTTCACCTTTTCTTTTCTTATTTTTTTAGATTCCATATATATGCATTAGCATATGGTGTTTGTGTTTTCTCTTTCTGACTTACTTCAGTCTTTATGGAAGAGTCTAGGTACATCCACCTCACTACAAATAACTCAATTCTTTTTATGGCTGAGTAATATTCTATTGTATATACATGCCACATCTTCTTTATCCATTCATCTGTTTATGGACATTTAGGTTGGTTCCGTGTCCTGGCTATTGTAAATACTGCTGCAATGAACATTGTGTTACACTTCTCTTTTTGAATTATGGTTTTCTCAGGGTATATGCCTAGTGGTGGGACTGCTGGGTATATGGTAGTTTTATTTTTAGTTTTATAAGAAACCTCCATACTGTTTTCCATAGTGGCTGTATCAATTTACATTACGTCCAACAGTTCAGGAGGGTTCCCTTTTCACCACATCCTTTCCAACATTTATTGTTTCTAGATTTTTTGATAATGGCCATTCTGACCAGTGTGAGGTGATACCTCACTGTAGTTTTGATTTACATTTCTCTAACAATTAGTGATGTGGAGCATCTTTTCATGTGCTGCTTGGCCATCTGTATGTCTTCTTTGGATAAATGTCTATCTAGGTCCTCTGCCCATTTTTTAACTGGATGGTTGTTTTTGATATTAAATTCCATGAGCTGTTTGTATATTTTGGAGATTAATCCTTTATCTGTTTTTTCATTTGCAAATATTTTTCTCCCATTCTGAGGGTTGTCTTTTTGTCTTGTTTATGGTTCCCTTTGCTCTGCAAAAGCTTTGAAGTTTAATTAAGTCCTATTTGTTTATTTTTGTTTTTATTTCCATTACTCTAGGAGGTGGGTCAAAAAGATTTTGCTGTGATTTATGTCAAAGTGTGTTTTTCCTATGTTTTCCTCTGAGTGTTTTATAGTGTATGGTTTTACATTTAAGTCTTTAATCCATTTGGAGTTTATTTTTGTGTATGGTGTTAGGTAGTGTTCTAATATCATTCTTTTACATGTAGCTATCCAGTTTTCCCAGCACTACTTATTGAAGAGACTCTCTTTTCTCTATTGTATGTTCTTGCCTCCTGTGTCATAAATTAGGTGCCTGTAAGTGCATGGCTTTATCTCTGGACATTCTATCTTGTACCATTGATCTATATTTCTGTTTTTGTGCCACTACCATACTGTCTCTTTTGTTAAATAAATTTATTTATTTGTTTATTTATTTGTTTATTTATTTCTTGGCTGTGTTGGATGTTCACTGCTCTGTGCAGGTTTTCTGTAGTTTCAGTGAGTGGGGGCTACTCTTTGTTGTGATGTGCGGGCTTCTCATTCTGGTGGTTTCTCTTTGTTGCAGAGCACAGGCTCTAGGCACATGGGCTGCAGTAGTTGTGGCACGTGGGCTCAGTAGTTTTGGCTTGCAGGCTTAGTTGCTCTACAGCATGTGGGATCTTTCAGGACCAGGGCTTGAACCTGTGTTCCCTGTATTGGCAGGTGGATTCTTAACCACTGTGCCACCAGGGGACTCCCGCATACTGTCTTGATTACTGTAGCTTTGTGGTATAGTTTGAAGTTGGGGAGCCTGATTCCTCTAACTCCATTTTTCTTTCTCAAGATTGCTTTGGCTATTTGGGGTCTTTTGTGTTTCCATACAAATTGTAAAAAATTTTGTTCTAATTCTGTGAAGAATGTCATTGGTAGTTTGATAGGGATTGTATTGAATCTGTAGATTGCTTTGCGTAGTATAGTCACTTTCACAATACTGATTCTTCCAATCCAAAAACATGTTATATTTCTCCATGTATTTATGTCAGCTTTGATTTCTTTCATCAGTGTTTTATAGTTTTCTGAGTACAAGTCTTTTTCCTCCTTAGTCAGGTTTAAGATATATTGTTTTAAAAAAAATTCACATGGTAGTCTTAACTATTCCTCTAATAGTAGCGTGTCAGAACAGTGTTACTGGAGGTATTCTGAAATGCTTAGGGAGCAGAGGATAAAGATACACAACAGGTTGGGGGTTGTCAGGAAGAGGCAGTGACATCAGTTAGGATGCTCAGCATTGTGGAATAAACGCAAACAGCTCAGTTTAATACAGAAAGGCAGGACAATATAGCAGAGAGAAGAGCATGGGTGAAACATGGACTGGAACACATACATTTTCAATTTGCCCATCCCAGAGCAAATTAAGAAAGTGTATTTTCTGGGAAGTGACATCAAATGAGGTTGCACACATAGACCCGTCATTGTACATTAATTGAGGATCTTGTTTTTAATCCTGGTCCAGGATGTGAGGGATTGGAGAAAACAGAAAGTTTAAGCAGAGGAATAAATACTCAGATTGACATTCCATTGTGCCTTAGGATCACAGCCAAATGATCTCTCAACAGTTGCCTGCACTTCATTGAATGCATTTAATGTATGTAAAATTAGTGATAATTTCAGTAATTGTGATGCCACTACCTGGAAGAGGTTACCAGTGTTCTCTTTCTCACGTGTAAAGGATGATCTATGGACTCCTTAAATATGTGAGCAACTTAATCCCATAATCTCATTTTGAGTGTGTATTTTCTAGGGCTACTCATGGGTCCAACAAGAAAGAGATGGTGTAATCGAAGGCAAAAATTTACAAAACAAAAGCAGTTTTAATGGAAATGGGGTGAAGTATCCTATGTTTAACAACAGTGGACAGAAAAGTTATTACTCATAGGTCTAAAGGGGAAAGAGGAGGTGTGATTATGATAAGCTAGGGAAAGTACCTGTAGGCAAATGTCACCTGATAGTAGTTTTGGTTTTTGGTAGAGGGACACAGCCAACTTGTAGTAATATTGCGGGGAGGCACTCAGGGTACCAAGTACTGGACCTATCACCCATTCTCTGAATTTCTGTTGGTGCCAACCTTCGGCTAACTTGAAATCAGAGGGCAGAATGAAGAGCTGGTATCTATTTGTGTAAAAACAGTAGAGCCAATCTGATAGGAAGAATGGAGAATATCAAGCATATCCCACTTTTATTTTTTTAATCAGTGGGATGGCTGTGTTTGGAGCACCATATCTCAGAATTCCTAGAATGATGGTTTTATAGTATGTTAATCATTTAACTTGAAGAATTTTCAAGTAGACAAGTATGATTACCTCAAATGCACTGAAAATATGTCCATACAGCTAAGTCACTCAGGTCTTTAATATACTAATGGTAGTGCAATCCTCCAAGGGGGTGTATAACATGCAGTGTTCTTAAATGCATTTGAATATTAAACTCTTTTTTAGAGTTTAAGTTGGAGGGCTACTTGGGAGCTGTGGGGCTATTACTTTGGTATATTAAAGATTGGCCAATTCAAGGAAAAACTATACTCAAATAAATCTTTACGTTATTTTTTTCTGACTGAGTCAATATGTTGTTTAACTTTAGAGATTCATCTGTCACATCTATCGCATTCAAGAAACTCAACTTTTTTTCTGTCTTTTCATCATGGAGGATATCACCTTCCTGAGCAGAGTTCATTGATTCATTGGAATTATAGTTTTATCAAAAACTATGTATGTATACATCATTTTCCAATTTGATTTGAAATAATCTTTGTAAAAACTTCAAAGTTATAAAGTTATCTTTTTCAAAAACTAAATCCTTCTAGTTCTGGGCTAGGATGAGGTATTTTCCCTCTTTATTTCTCTACTGTTAACACTCTGTCTTTTAATAGCTAAATCTCCTTGACATTTTAACTACTAAAGAGCTTCCTAAGAACAAATATCATGGCTTAACTTCCTGGATATGGCTATGGAATCCCTTAGATATTTCCTAGTGATTAGTTCTTCAAAATCTCATATGTATATTGCCTTGCTTATCTTCTTCTACAATATTTACTTTGAGGTCATTCTTGTATTCTTAATGTTCTTAAATGTGGAACACATATTCCCACTGTACTTCTCATTGTAGTTGGAAACTTTCGATATCAGAGGAGAAACTGGCAAGCAAATTACAACAAAAAAAAATAAGAATCTTGGAAGATGAAAAATTAAGTGAAATAATTTCATATAATTGACAAGTCAATATGCAATATCATTTCAAAATATTTTGGAAATGTGTTTAAAATATCTACCTTGATGGTATGATTTATGGAAAACTAGTTGGTCATTGGGTCTATGATATGTAAGCTTACATTTTGCAGCTGCAGTTTCATTGGGGATCTTCAGATCACTTTCAGGTGTGCAAAAGAATTTGAGCATTCTGTCCTCAATCCTCTTACTCTTTTAAACTTTGTCTCATTTCACTGGACAGTATGATTAACATAACTGGAAGTAACACACATTCATCGATTTAAAATTTGTGTAAATTTTTATTCTACAAACAAATGTATGTTTTGAATTTTTTAAGTTTTCTGTTTTTCTTTTAGATGTTATAACTGATTTAAGTAGAAAAGTTAGAGATTGTTTATTTTGAAATTTTCAATATATAGTGTTTGGAAAATATAGAAGTATTTGTTGAATTAAAACAAACATATTCTATATTATAACTTTGGCCTTCTGCCACATATTAAAAAGCAAAAATTGCTGATAAATAGGGAAAGATAGTCCAATATCACTCATTGCTATGAAGCTTTCAATATTCAATATTTACTTAAGAATGTGTAGAATTTAGCAATGGTTAGAAGAAAAATCTTTGAATCATTCAAGAGGTAAGATGTTATTTAAAAAGATGGTACATCTGTGACTGAAACAAATTATTTTACAAAACCGTGTTATCATTTATGATGTACAGATTCTCCAAAGCTAAACAACTGTCATAAATCCTTATTTGAGTATTGTTGAATTCAAGTCAATGATGGGATGAATCGTGGAGATGTGCCACTATAAATAAAATAGTATTAGTATGTCACAGGCTGAGTAATTTTAGCATGAGTCAAAGTAAACAGCAATGTTCCAGATGATGATGGAATGATTTCTTTGCAACATCATTTCTGACTTAAATCCACTAAAAGAATATTTTTGTAACCCATTAATTAATAGAAGAAAATAAAACATTTTATAATTACATTCCTTATTAGTTTTTGCTTTCTAAGAATAAATTTCATTGAAAATATGTGTTAGAAGGTAATTATGTTAAAACTTTGAAAGTTTATAAGGGAGTGTATGAATGTGTGTAAAAATGTAAATTGCTTTACCTGGTACAAATCAATCATTTCTTTATAATAAATATTGCTGGTATGGTTTTGGTATGAAAATGAATATATCATTCCTGATTTGGTGTTATAATGTATTAATCTCCTGTGGGTGATAGTCTACCCACTGTATAAAAGAATGCTTCATAGTACATCAAAAATTTCAATCAAAGCTCTTTCTCCTGCTATGTCTATTCTAGAAAGAAAACGACAAAACTAAAGTTGTCTGTGGACACCTGCTCTTCATGTGAGAACAGGGTCAAGGCCATCAATCTGGTTCATATTTAAGCTCATATCTTGCAATGGTAAACATTTGAGGAGTAAGTGTATTTCTTTCATAGTTTCCTCAGTTTAGCCTGATATACCAGTGTATAGACATATATATGACTTTCATATCTAGAGAATTAAATGTTAAGAAATAGCTGATCAAAATGTTTAATTTCAATATCTGTCTTTAAGAGTACATAAACATGGTTTTAAATGATGGTGATCTTTACAGTTAGGTAAATGTATACTTTAGTATAGGTTCCCACAATACTGGTACATTAGCTTGAGCATGTATGAATACTTACCATGTATCTAGTAATAAATTTAAAATTTTTATGGACATTATCACACATAATCCTCATAGTAATATGATGAGGCATTTCACAGATTATAAAATGAGATAGAAAAGTTATGTAGTAGATAGTTGAGTAAAAAATTAAAACAGAATTTAATACCAGGTTTGTCCGACTATAAAGTTTATACTCGCAACACCTGTGTGCTACCTCCTTCCGAGTAACATAAAATTTCTGAGTTTGTTTCCTCTTCTCAAAATGGGAACACCCATTTCCCCATGCAAGACTCATAGGAGTATTGGAAAGCGTACATGTAAAATCCTTTGCATAGTATCTTGTGCATAATGGTTTGTTAAAATTGTAACTGCTATTACTTCAACATATTTTGAAAGGATATTTCTTCTAAATAATTAACAAATATTATGATGATGATCATATTGTTATAATAGTTAATTGCCAATTTATCCTCGTTCAAATTGGATGTTCCATTCTTCACAGGGATAGTAATGGCCTGCATTGTTCTCTCTCTCTGCAATCAAAGGCAAGCAGTTGAGATGTTTTCCTGAATGTTTGCTGCAGGGAAATGACATTATATGTAGCTTAGATATTGAATCATGAGAAAATGATAAATAGAAAAAGAGAATAACTATTGAATTTGAAATAGGATATAAATTATAAAAAAATATTATGGTATGTCAACTGTAAATATTTTTCATCAAAAACTTACCTTCTCTTGATTTTGGAATGGGAATATCTAGAAAGAAAGTGATCTGTAGAGTAGCAGAAAATAATGGGTCAATAATAATAGCTAACATTCACCAAGTGCATATTCAGTGCCAGGTGTTGTTGGAGCACTTTTTATATGTAAATCCTTTTAATAGTCACAGAAATTCTATGAGATAGGTTCAATGATTATCACCTTTTAACAGATGAGGAAACTGAGGTGCATATAAGTTAAATATAATTGGCTCAAGATTACACAAAAAATTGAACTCAGGCTGTGTGTGGCCATAGAGCCCATAATTTAAAGCAAGAAATAATTGAGTGTATTTAATTGCATCCTTTCCTTATGTCCATTCATTCTTTCCTTGGTATTTAAATAGGCAAAGTGACTTAAAATATAAGGCTAGCTGGCAAAATATAGTGTAAAGGATAAAAACACTAGCTTTGGAATAAAAAAAGTGGGTAATGTGTTAATCATGTGACTTTATGCTATGCAAGGCTTCTCTGAACCTCAGTCTCTTTATCTATAAGCTTTTGACACTAGTACTTCTATGGTTTACAATAGTGCATTAAAGAGGTACTTAAAGGTTGGCATAACTTGGCATATAGAATATCTTCAACAACTCTTCACTGAATATGAAATTAGAAAGCATCTTGAATTTTAAATTCTAGAATATTACTCTTTAAGCATTTTTATTGTGATTGAATCTACCTTGTTTGTTAATTGATAATCAGCAATTAATTTCAAGATTTCAAGGCTTTATTAAAATGAAATAATTTTATAATATAAAGTAACATAACTTCCCTGAATAAAATATTACAGAAGATATCAATGAAGTGAAGAAATAACTTTTCTTTAATCAGCTTTTTTCCTTCTCATTAAATAACACAATATATTTATTTTAAATTATTTTCTATTATTAAATGCTAAACAAATGTTTAAAATCTAATTTTGTTTAAAGAATGGTCACATAATCATAAAAATATCTAAGTCTGACATATACAAATTATTTTTAATACATCATCATAATTTGTTCTTTGTGAGAGGTAATCTGTGAGAAGTAATATTACTCCTTTTCATAGGGAAAGCACATGAATTTCAAAAAAGTAAAGCTACCTTCTCCTTGCTAGAAAATGCTACTAAGCCCGATTATAAATCCAAGTCTGTACACTGAAACAAACTACTGCTCATTACCAGTACAGTTTTAATAGGCCCTGATGATTCATACCAATCATCTGCAGTGTAGCATCTGATTCATTAACATAATATAGATCTGGTCTTACATTTCAGGTAGCAAAGTAATTTATAACCTATCATTAACTAAATGTCTGAGAGAGGTATTAAAAATTCATGTAGAGTCATTAGCATGACTTCACAACCGGCAACCGGGCAACTGCATTAATGTTCAGGAACCAGAAACCCAAAGGCTGCTTTCTGCTTAGTGCATCTGTTTTCAATTAAGATGTTATGTGGATTCCCAGTTCAAGTCAATGTTCTGACCTTTCTAAAAAATTTTAAACAATACTGTAGTTAAAACCTTCTTCTTGAGCTACTTCTTCCTGAAGTAATTTTGTTCTTATTGTTGCATAAATTTGTAAATCTTGAAAAGTCTTAAACCATATCTATGCAGTCAGACTGGCTTAATGAGAAACAAGTGATCTTTTACTATTCCCAGATAGAATAACTAGTGATTGCAGCACTTAGAAAAAGAAGAGCACTCTTGTACTAATTGCTATATCTGACCAAAATAAACAGACAGTTTATTAAGGATATGTTGATTTTCTGGTATGACTAGAAGTCCAACTAAAATATTACGATAATGCCCATTGATCAGTTCAGTACAGTATGGAGCACACTGTAAAAATGCAGGTTATTTAACCTGTTTGAGATTTCAGTGAGCTACATAGAAGGCTCATGTTTCATTTGATGATAGAAACTTATTGTGAGAATATGTAAGGTAACGTAGAAACCCAGGAAACTCAACTTTCCTGGTTAAACATTCTGGTCTTGAAGAGTTGGAACTATATTCAGGATATCAAAATGTCCAGTGGAAGCTTATCATAAGCCAGCTACTATGCAAGCCACTACTACATCATACATTAATCCCCTTGATGACTCAGAGCAGACATTATCACACCCATTTTATGTATGACAGCATTTACATATGACAGCACTCAGGTTTAAGAGATAGAATAATTCTCTCTCCATCACATAGCTAGTAAGTGTCAGGGCTGGAATCTGAACTTGAGCTTTCATAGAAATCAATTGTGGAGTGGGGGTTGATAAAGTCAAACCAAATAATACTCTTATGCAGATGCTCTTTCTGTGTACCCCATTCTCCATCCAACCCTATGCTCTTTTCTTGACTTTTACTTTCTCACGAGGAAAGATTTGTGATATTTATATATAAATTAAATGTTCCAAGAATATCACAAATATATTAAAAGAAGGAATTTCCTGCTGTATCAACAAAGTCAAAAGAAGTATTGGCATGGGTATGTAGTTTTGACTCTGAATTCTGCCCCTGCTCAAATACTTAATCTTAACCCAAAGGGAGTAAGCCCTCCCTTTATTCATTGTTTAATGTCCGTATTCCCCTAACACTCAATGTAGTGTGACCTCATATATCATGGGGCTATTCTATTGAATCTCACATGTTTAAGTTTTAGCATTATTGACACTCTATAAATATCCACAAAATAAACATATAAAGAGGGGATTGAATGTAAGATTGTAGATTATGATAAATAATTAAAACTCTAAGATTCTAGCATTCATTGAGGTGGTACTGGCACTATGATTATTTATGGTATTTTGTTATGGATCTGTGTGATCCTCACCACAGAACAAAATGGCCAAATACTGATGCAAATTTTCTTACACTTGACATTTATGTATTAAAAAAATACTTAATAGCTACGAATTGTATCATAGAAAGATATACTCTGTGTAATTCATACTTCACAAAGTCAATTACCAATTGGCAGGATTTTACACTCTCTCAAGACTATTACATCTCTATCTTTTAGAGACATGCATTTCATGGTTAACAACTTTCAAAATTATATCCTTTACCAGAGTAATTCAGAAGTGGTTAAACCCTGTTACCCTTGCTATAAAATGCTATTCACAAGTTTAAAAATATAATTTAAGCTATGGAAGAAGTATTTTAACTCCTATTTACAATTTAAGCACTTTAGGGAAGTTTGTTTTGATAAAAATATGTCCAACTTAGGGAGTATTTATATCGAACTCTGGAGAAGAATACTTTTGTTTGCTGTTATTTTACTTTAAATAAAATTTCTTTGTAGAACTAAAACAATCATATCTCTGAATAAAAAAAAGAAAAGAAAAAAACTTTTCTTTTGGATGATCCATTATCAGGGGATGCATTTCTTACCAGCCAGGATTGAAAATTTCTTGTTAGTCTGTATGCTATGAGGATTTGAGGTCAAAGGTTATTGTCTTGATCATCAGAAGTTTATGTAGAATAATTTTATAAGGCTATTCATATCCTTTAATATAAATAATTCTTCATTTATTGTTAAAGTTTACAACATCTTCTCTATTTTTATAATAAAATATTGGGGCCAAATGAATTATTTCAGTGTTACCATGGAAAATTTAGCCTCTTTCTTAAGAAAAATATACCCATACAGATACACCTACATATCCATATATTTTCAAGTTCATAAGTGTTCTGAAACTTATCCATAAACCTCAGGTTAATTATTTTCAAAAAAATATAATGAAAGGAATTCATTAATGAATGAGTATTTGTCATTGTACCATGTGTGAAAGGGGTCCAGGGTAAATATGAAACTTGATTGCTACCTTGGGGGGACTCATTGTTAGAATTCCATATAAAGAGCTCATCAAAATGAAAATACCCAGTTAGAGAGAAATATTAAAGATCAGTAACACATGTGCAGTACATATTGGTTGAGTGAATAATGAAAATATCAGTCAATAAGAAAGCACAAAGAACAAAGTAGAAAAATGATTTTAAAAACTTTTTATAGAAAAAAAGAACACATGCACAATATTAAAAAGTTTTCAACCTCAGTCATAATTAAAGAAAAAAATATTTCAAAAAGAATTGTTATTTATTTCCTATCATTTAGCAAGGGTTAAAATATTTAAATAACACATCCATAGGAAAATAGAAGAGCAATTGTGTGTTGTATTAAAATTGAAAGGGTTCATTCACCCTACCTCTTCCACTTCTCCTGTTCCTTCCCCCAACCCCAAAACTTTATGAACTATTTAGTTCTGAAGTTTTGAGGTGAGACAACAAGTCAGATGTCCAAACAGGGGATGGGAGGTTGCTTTGGCCGAGGGAGAAGTGACAACCCAAGTAGGGTGATGAAGGAATCTCTACTGAAGGGTCAGTAATAGCAGACCTTTACTAAGCAGAGATAAGGAAGACATCTTCATGGAAGAAGAAGGCAGTAAATATATTAGGAATGATGGAGCCAGCTACATAAGTTACAAATAATAGTATGGAGAAAAATAAAAGAAAATTTGTTGATTAGAATGGAATTGCTTGTACTGGCATGAATTCATAGTTTTCAATATATACAGATATAGAAATAAATATAGGTGGATAAATATAGAAATAAACATAGTGTAAAAGAGTTGGATAGAAATAGATAAAAACGTAAAACAAATGTAAAAAAAACTGTAAAAACAAACATTGATAACCTAGGTCTGCCCTTTGAGAGGGCTGGAAAGCAGTAATACCTCAACAGTAATGATGTCACCAAACCCCAAATTTTGGCTTCTATGTACCAATCTCCACTAAAAGGAATTCTGATTCTTGGAGAAATGGCTAATTCCAGGGTAGCAAAGGGAAGTAAGAGAAAAGCTTAGAACATGTTGGGTCAGAAAGCAGGGAATGGCTGGAAAAATGATTGGGCCAGTCATAAAGGCAGAGAAGGAAGCTTGAAGTGCATCCATTCGCCAAATATGGGACAATTTGAACAATAAAATTAATTGTTACAGATTATAATCTACCAAATAAAATAAGAAACCTTGAATCCAAGCTAAAATAGTAAACAAACGAGTATGATGAGAAATGGGATATTTAAATAATTTCAAAGAACCTCCTTACAGAATGTAAAATACAAAGGAGGAAAAGGGGCAGCTATAGGAGAAAAGCTTTGGAGAACACTTATGAAATAATTAAAGTTAACATCATCAATAATTGGGTAAATTAAAAATATTCACCAATGGTTAGGATGCAGTAAGAAAAAACAGCATGACCTCTGTAACATTCCTACCAAAGGCACATAACCTAAATCTAATCATGAGTAAACCTTAGGCAAATCAAACTGAAGGTCCTTCTACATAACACTAACGGACTATTTTCAAAAGTATTAAGGTCATAAAAATCAAGGGAAGACAAGGGAACTATTTTAGGCTGGAGGAGACTAAACAGAAATAAGAAATAAATGTGAAACATAATTCTGATCTGGATGCTTTGTTGTATAAAGAACATTAAAAGGACATTAGGAAAAATGTATAGAGGGTCTGAGAATTAGATGTTAGTAATGTATCAATGCTACTATTTCTGTTTTTAGGGTTGTACTATGTTTGTGTTAGAGAATTTCCTTATTTCTAGAAAATATATACTAAAATATTTGGAAGTTATGGACATCAGGTAAGTAATCTACTCTCACATGGTTTAGGAAAACAAAATTCTTTGTCATGTTCTTGTGACTTTTCTATAACTTTGAGATTGTTTCAAAATTTTAAAAAATGTTTATTCACTTCAACTTCGTAATTTCACAGCAAGTAGTTTATACCAAAGAAATACTTTCACTAGTGTTTAAAAATTATACACACATACACACCACAGATATTCCCCTGTACCCCCAGATGCTTATTGTCACTGAGGAAAGGGGAAAAGACAAAACTGTCTATGTCAAACAGTCTTGGGTGCAGACCATTACATTAGAGAATTTAAGGGCTGATGGACTGATTTTGATTGTGATGGTTAACACAAGACCCTATGCATCTGTCAAAATTCATAGAACTATACACTAAAAACAGTGGATCACATTACCTTAGGTGAGGGGGACAGAGACAAGGACAGGTGGAGAAATACTGCTTTTGGGGTCTCATTAATACTCTATTTCTTGTCGTGGATGGTGTTTATGTAGTTATAGTCATAAGGCAAAATTCATTGGGCCATACATTTAAATACTTTCCTCTATTATTTTATACCTAAATAAAAATTACATTAGGTGTTTAATATTAATCATTGAAATGTCAATAATGCCATGATAATAGTAATTTTACTAACTATGTTTAATAGTCACCCAAATATGTTAACCAATAACAAATATTTAAATTTCCAGGAAGATTTGAAATAATTCATTGGAGAGACAGTATTATGAAAATGCTTTATCAGTACCACAACTGGGAGAGGATGCAAATTATATTCCTATCTCTGTCATCACTTGCATGCAATCAACATCATTGTAATGAAAGGAAAATAGTAGTTCAAGAGGATTAGAACCATTAGGTTAAGATTACTGGAAATGCCTAAATGTAGTGGAGAGTATATTGATTTCTATATTCAATACTTTAACCCCAACTGTAGCTAGTCCTTGTTAACCATTAACTAGATTCTATTCTAGTAGAACCATATCCGTTGGGGTGGGGAGCGGGGTGGTGGTGGAGTAAGAAAATGGTAACAGGAAAAAAAGAGGCAATAGAAAAGGCTCTATCAGTAGAGTATCAATAGAATATGTTGAATAAAATACACATGCTACAAGTATTTTATTATTTTAAAACTGTTAATAACTATTGTTGTTAAAAGAAATGAAAGGATGCTAGTGAAGCTAGTGAGTGTATGAGACAGATATTATTAGTACAGAACAGTAATCATGTCTACACTTTGAAGAAATCAGTATAATTTCCATAGTGCCTATGAAATTCTGACATCCAACCTCACTCCCCACTAATAGCTTTTTCTCTATTTCATATAGAATCACCAAAATGAAATATGAAACCTCTTAGTATTTATGCCATCAAAACAACTCTTTTTCAAATCCACAGTGTAACATTTCACCATTTCCCCTCCCATATAAGAATAAAAAAATATTTCAATGCTCAATATTCAAAGCAAAAAAGAGGATGTTTCCTACATGTTGTTTGTTTTCAATTTACACTTCTCCCAACACCTCAGCATATTCATGGATCTGTTACTTTTCAGCCATCTGGGAGAGAGTGTGATTTCCTATTGTAAAGTTGTTGCTCTCAAAAAAAGCTCTTCCTGTAAAGAATATAACTTTAGATATGGCAATAAAAGAGAATGTTAGACAACTAAATTTCCTCAAGTTGTAGCAGAAAAATTCCTTATATGAACCTGTTGACTTGGGTACATGCTAAGGGCTATATTGAAATGGATTTGTCCATTCACTTTTTAAAAAAATTTATTTATTTTTTTATTTTTGGCTTCACTGGGTCTCTGTTGCTGCACCCGGGCTTTTCTCTAGTTGAGGCAAGTGGGGGCTACTCTTTGCTGTGGTACACTGGCTTCTCATTGCATTGGCCCCCCTTGTTGTGGAGCACTGGCTCTAGAGTGCAGGCTCAGTAGTTGTGGCACACGGACTTAGTTGCTCCGTGGCATGTGGGATCTTCCCGGACCAGGGCTCAAACCCACGTCCCCCGCATTGGCAGGCAGACTCCCAACCACTGCGCCACCAGGGAAGCCCTGTCAATTCACTTTTAAATGGTTCTCTACCTTCTTTTTTTTTTTTTTTTTTTTTTTTGTGGTACGCGGGCCTCTCACTGCGGTGGCCTCTCCCATTGTGGAGCACAGGCTCCGGACGCGCAGGCTCAGCGGCCATGGCTCACGGGCCCAACCGCTCAGCGGCATGTGGGATCTTCCCGAACCGGGGCACGAACCCGCGTCCCCTACATCGGCAGGCGGACTCTCAACCACTGCGCCACCAGGGAAGCCCTCTCTACCTTCTTAAGATATCATATTGCTCTGTAGTATGGAGGTTAGCTAAATATTAAAAGATGTCTTTCACAGTAACACATTTTAGGCTAACTTCTTCCTCTGTTCTGCACATTAAGTCACTATTCTACTTTCAATGTATTTAATCAGGAAATTAAGTTAATAAATTAACATTAGTAGATAATCAGGGAGATGAAATTTCCTTTGTTTTCATAAAACTTTCTATTTAAAACCAACACTGTATTACATTATATTTATTTCTACATTTGTCTACTTGCTCTGAGAACTATTAACAATATACCTGGGAGAAGAATTCCTTACTGTAGCTTTGTTGTAAGTTTGAGATTGTTTCAAAACAATGTTATCATATGTTAATAGAATTACATATTAACTTATGTTGATCTTTATATCAGCCTTGTCACATGTAATTTTATTTTTATTGTATTTTATCATTCAAAAACTTTTACTTCAGCCTCTGATACTTTCTTGTCAATGCTGACAACTTGGTGATAATCTCTAATCAGTAATAAATAAAGCTACACAATCCCTTACTCTTTCCATTCTCAATATAAGATGATATATATGTATTTGTAATGGCTAATGCTATGTAAAATTGTTCATATTTCCAGTTCTGTGCAGATAGTTTTTATCAGGGTGATATCTGAGATAGTCCAGTGTCCATAATACTGAGTACATATGCTTCTGTCTCAACAATGAAAAAATAATCAAGAAACTAACAAAGCCCAGATTTTTGAAGACATCCAAGAATGACCAACATAAACTGAATTTGAGGACCTAAGATCTTTGAAAGAATGGTGGGTGAGACAGTGAGGTGAACCTGAGCTTTTCTATAGCTTTTTCCTAAAGACATTTGATGATTCACAGAGACTGGCATTCACGCTCAGTGGAAAGTAGCAACTAGAACATTTGTTAGTTTCATGGGCCTGAAGAGACCAAAATTGGAACTCAGATGCCAAGACCCAGGAGAAAAGAAAACAACAGGAATATGGACATAAAATTCCAGAAGATTTTTCTCTTTAAATGTTTGCTAAATCCTAAGATTCCCAGTGGTAAGAATCTGGGAAATCAAGCAGAAAGAAGTTACCAATTGCTAAAGTGCTAAGCAGAAATGTTTAGCAGTCTCTTGGTGCTAGGTATTAAAAAAATAAAATTTGGGAGCCCTGGTTCCGAACCAGGCTTTCAGCAGAGACTCCTGAAAGATTATACTATTTTAGTAAGTGTCAACTTGTAATATGCTGAGGCTCAGAGTGATTTGTCCTAACACTAACTTAGTAGAAATTCTGTAGAAAACAGTATAATTCATTCAGAACCACAACAATTTTTCTTGCACTATGTCTATCAAATTCATGCATAGTGTGCTTAGAAATAAAATCTAATCAACAAAGCCAAGAGAAGAAATAGCCAATAACAATAGACATACAACTAATCCAGATACTTTATTTTTCAGACACAGACTTTAAAATAGGTATGATTAATGTGAATAATGTAGTTTATTTGTCTGATTGGAAATTGTATTTGGAATGAGCAGGGATGTGCAAATTCACATATATTGATTGTCTACAAGGTATGAAACTCTTTGGGGACTTTTCTTATGTTATAAAATTGTACCTTCACATTAACCTTGTAAGGGTCATTATTATCATTTTTTTCTCATTTCTTTTTAAAGGGAAATCAGGGTCAGAATACATATATATATATATATATATATATATATATATATATATATATATATACATACATACACACACACACACACACACACATACACACACAGGGGCAATAATTATTTTAAGGAGATTTTTGAAGTAAGAAATTAACAGGGCAACCAAGACATCTATAATATGAAAGAGTAGATGAAGCTAAGAAATGACAAGGAAATGAATCAAGCATAGCAGAATCAATGGAATAAAATATAGTTTTTGATCATTTACATATGGGACTATAATGGCCCAATCAAAATTGATTAGTCTAATTCTACCTGTGGGAGAATTGAAGTCTATGTTAAAGAGATTGCATTCATTTTTTACCGTGTTTATCCCTTCCCTCTTTCCTGCCATCAGGCTAAAGAGAATGAGGGGTTACTGAGATCTGTCTTTATTAGCTCAGTACACACAGTTCAGGGAGTAACCCTCACAGCTGACTACCATGCACGAGGACATTGACTACTTCCCCCCTCTGATCCCTGGGTCTGACCACATATTGGTTTTACTTCCAAGTTTCTCTTATATTTGGAGGAATATTAATATTTCATACATTGTAAAGCTGTTTTAAAAGCCACCTAGTTAATATACTGGGAACCCACTTCCTTGGTTGATTTCTTCAGAAGTGGGGACGTGGCCTTAAATGGACCATCTATGATTTTATAAATAGGAGAAAAAGAGAAATCCATTTCTTTGTCAACAAAACATAGGTTATGTTAACTTTGGAGATGTTGGCAACCATTTTCTGCTATATGACTTAAGGGGGAAAAAGTGAAGGCTTCTAGGTTCCTTCCTTGACCAAACTCTAGCCAGGCTAGACAAAGATTCTTTGTAAATGACAAAGATTCTTTCCTTGACCAAACTCTAGCCAGGCTCCTCTGAGCTCTCTTTCTGACTAGACATTGGCCTATAAAGACATAAACTCTAATGTAGTTTCTAACAGTTCAAGGCCGCATCCCTAGGATGATCCTAACTCCTCTAAAATGGCTACTTGCAAAAACTCAAGACTGCCAGAAGAATGTAGTCTTTGTTCCAGCCAACACCTGAAGATAGGACTCCTGTCTCCCAGCCCCAGGGGAGCCAGCAGGTAGGAGCCTAACTTTGATAAGCGTTAGGCAACAAACTCAGATGAATTTCATATGGAGCAACCTCCTTCCCTTTTTTCTTTTAGCAAATTTTCACTTTACTGATTCTATAGAACTGCTCCTGTTCACTACCTTCCCCATTTCACTTTCCCTTTAAAGAGCTCAGTCACTTCTGTACAAATTGAAGTTAAATTCAGTTCACACTGGACTCTTTCCCTATTTCAATAGTATATTAACAATTAAAATCTTTATTTACAATTTTAGTCTCTGCTTTTGACTATTTTTGACAGTAATCAAAAAACAGACTTTTCTCTCAGCACTTCTGGCAACCATACTATGCCAAATGGATAGAGAAAAAAAAATTGTCTTCTAGGTAATTAAAATTTCTCTCTTGAAATCAAAAGGAATGTAACTGGAAACAGGATAAAAATAAAGAGACAGCACTCTTGGGGTCTCCCACATCTTTTTGATCCTGCTTCCAAAATTAATTCATGAACTTGTTTCCCATGAGGCAGTGAGGTAGTCCAGAATTCCACCAAAAAATTTCCTTTTTTCTCTTTTTTTCTAAACAAGCCAGAGCCTGATGAAATTACTTGAATAAATAAGCTTTAAATATTATATTAAAAATCATTGTAAAAAGTTAAAAGTCAGAATTTTAACAAAAAATTGGAGCTATTTCTATATATATTTAAAATTATAACATGTTAAAAAATAGAAATTCCTATAATAGTAACTTTATGAATACAATGAAACATTTAGTCTACAGTAATATATATATATATATGGTAGTAAAATTACATGTAGAATAGAAATCACAAATATATTTTTCATATGGTATTTCTTAAAATTAATATTTTGAATTATTTATACCACTATTTTTATTATTCCCTTCTTTTAACATTCTTTTATGAATACCATGCTCCAAAAGGAACTCTTCACTTAGATTTGCTTTACTTCCATACAATACTTGAAAGACAGGCAATTTCATCTGAGCCCATTAGAGTGTTGTGAAAGTGAACTATGATCGTGGTGTTAAAAAAAAAAAAGAGAACTATTGTTATATGCTACTTAAGAAGTGCAAGAACCAATGGTCTCATTAGCAGCAATGCAGTATATTCACTGATAGTATCAATACAGGTAAATAATTCTTAAATAAATTTGTTTACTGTTCATAAGGGGAAAGATGTAATTGGAATGTTTAGTCCAGCTAATATGATGAATTCCCAGCATAAGTTGATTTAAGCTAGTGCCTGTAAAAGCTGAAAACTAAAGTCATCTTTCTGTATTCTTTTACCATCTGCTGTGAAATTACATCAGTCTTTTTTCAGGAAAAAAGCCAGCACATATAAATCTAAGTTCACTGGGAAAAGAGTTTGTGTTTATGACAGTGCCCAGCGAGCTTCTATTGCTTAATAAATGTCAAATCTGATGGATAATATTCATTTAGATGTTACATGGCTGCTTTTATATTTCCCATTGCAAAGCTTTGACTTATAGACAAAACTGTTAAATGTCCTTATTCTAATCTAATTTCACAATACCTAATTATGGTAGCTCACCCTTTTCAGCTAAAGTGTCTTAGGACTAAGGAACAATTGCTCATTTTTTTTCATATGTATTCATGTGTACTTGCATTCAACAAGCATTTATTGGGACCCCTTAGGAGTCAGACATGAAGATGCATGTGATATAAACCCTCTCCTCAATAATATTCAAATCTAGTAGAAGAAAGAGACACAAAAGTAATTAACTATGAATCAGTGTATTAAATATAACTTTGGGGTACATATTTTGTACATTTAATGATGTTCCATCTGCCTTTAATAATGATTTTCTCCGTATTATCTTAGGAAATTTTTCATGCTGTATTTTTATCTTATAATTTGCAGCTCTCTGTGAGTAGTATCAAAATCCTTTTCTGGAACAAGTTTGGGTATGTTAAATAAAAATTGGATGAATAAATGAATGAATAAATAAATATAATCATTTATCATATGCAATAATAGCTAGTAATGTGCTGTGAGTGAAAAAAGGAGGAATTCATCCTGCACATTATAACTGAGGAAGGCTGCCTAAAAAAATGATTTTTAAATTATATTCAGGGATGAGTACAATTCCAAGTTAAAGAAAATGGATAACTGAAATAGATATTAACCAATTCCTTACTTATGAACCTTAATTTTTTTCAACAACTTTGATAACTTTTCTCATTTTAGCATTTAGCATGATATCTTGGAAATAAATTAACTGATTTAAAACATGTTGCTTTTTCGGTCTGTATTTTAATGTTCATATTTTTGGCACAAATACTATTAAAAGTAGAATGCCTTCAAAGAAGGAAAAAGAATAGAATAATGTTTAAAAACTTGACTATGGAAGTTTTACTAAGTGTTCAGTTTTCCTTCATCATGAATAATGTGGAGAAATAGTTGTACTTAATTCCCAAGAAAGTAAGTTTTAAACTTTTCATAGAATTTTTTTTTGTCTTCTGTATCAACAAAGCCAAAGTGAGTTTTATGATATTTGCTTTCTCTTATTCAATTCATTCTCCACCTGAAGCACAAGTGAAGAATTGTGCTTAGAAAACACTATATTATCAGCTTGCACTTACTTAGAAGCCTCCACAGATTTTTTTTTGCAGGCAGGGAAAAAAAGAGAGAGAGAGAAAACGAAAAGGGCATTAATATTGGCTATGAGTTCCTATACTGTCTTGTTTCTGCAATGTGTCCATTGCAGTCTGGATTCTCCATGTTTTTGGTTCCTTGAAAAATTCATGCTCTTTGGACTTCCCTGGTGGTGCAGTGGTTAAGAATCCGCCTGCCAATGCAGGGGACATGGGTTCGAGCCCTGGTCCAGGAAGATCCCACATGCCTCGGAGCAACTAAGCCTGTGAGCCACCACCACAGAGCCTGTGCTCTAGAGCCCATGAGCCACAACTACTGAGCCCACGCGCCTAGAGCCCATGCTCCACAGCAAGAGAAGCCACCACAATGAGAAGCCCGTGCACCATAATGAAGAGTAGCCCGCATACCACAATGAAGAGTAGCCCCTGCTCACCACACCTAGAGAAAGCCTGCGTGCAACAGTGGAGACCCAACACAGCCAAAAATAAATAAATTTTGAAAAAAGAAAGAAAAATTCATGCTCTTTCTCATGTCAGAGACAAATGATTGCCTTTGAATGAAGTGCTTTACTCACACAATTAACCCTTAACACCTAAATGTACCCCAGTTTACTTATTTGTAAAATAGGGACAATTACAGTACCTATCTCAGAAGGATAGAAAAAGAAGTTTGTTAAAAAGGGGAAAGAACTTAGCACTGCACCTAGCTCACAGTAAAAGCGCTCAACAAATCTTGGCTACTAGTATCTTACATTCATTATTCTTGGTTTTAATATCAACGTTCCCTCAAAACATTTTCTGGATATCCTTAAATGAAAATATATCACTTTATCACAGTTTTCCAACTCGGTACATTTATAATTGCTTGTTATATAGCTTAACCCTTAAACTGTTAAACACATAAGGACCGGAACTGTGGTTCTGTCATTTATTAATCTATCCCCAATGCATAGCACTATGCACTTAATAAGTAATCCTGGTCTATCTCAATGTATACCCAAGGGAATATATTTTTTTAATGTCTATATTATTAAGGAAACATTTCTTTGGTATTTTGATCCAATTAAAACATGTGGATAATTTGGTTGAAGCTCAGTGAACAGGGTTTGAAATATTATTCCATAAATAACTTCAACAACCAAATTTTGGAGAAAAAATATGTAAAACAATATTCTTACTGTTTCATTGTAATAATTTGTTCTGCTCTTATGCTTCTATCATATGTCATATTGCCATTACCTCTAATTTAGAGCATCATGGATTTCTTATGTATAGTTAAAATAAAACTGAAAATGCTCATGAAGGAATTCCCTCACAAGAAGGTCTACAGTTAATGTTTATAGTATAAAACTACTAGAAACGTTTTTGGGGAAATAGAGTCAATATTTTTACATATTTGGTAGTTTCTACCAAGTATTTACTCTTTATTAAGTATTTCAGATGCTAAAAAGAAAACTGAAAATATAGATAAAAGGATATGTTAAAGAAGAGCTGAAATAAAACTGGATACGGCAATGAGGGAACTTTTTTTAATGTAATGAGAAGTTTTCCATTTAAATAGGACTAGAATATGCATATAACTATGGTGATAGGAATACAGTGTGAACATTTTAGGAGAAGAGATTTGCTTGTGTAATAGAAAACATAAAGTGGCAAAAAAATAATATAAAAACATTAAATTTAAGATGTCCTACAGTGTGAAATTAGCATTACGGCATATATAAAGAGTTTGGAAATATCCTGGGGCCTTTAAAATTTCATATATTTTTAAAATGGTAGAATAAGAGAGTGTAGATTTAAACTACAGTCTGGTTTAGCAAATAGCTTAATGGTAAGAATGTACCAAATGATGGAAAGGGTGCCTTTCATCTCAAGGATAGACCATTAATAGCAAATGGTTTCTGTGTACACATTAAATGTTCTAGCACCTCATGAACCAATAAGAAAACTCAGTACCCCTGAAGTTTCAGACTTCTGGCTATCTGCTTGAATGTATAACATCAGCATATGCTTATTTCACAATCATTGAGCAGTTTTCTTTGGAATGGTGGTATCACTAATCTTTTTTTCCCCCAAGAAAATATTGGCTGTGTTGACTTTACCTCTTTTAAAAGCTATTTTGGAATGAATTCAAACCAGAGTCAAAGTAGTTTTTATTTATTTGTCATAATTGTGTGCTTTAAAACAAACAGATGCTAATATGCAAGCATGAAATGTTTGAGTGAAAATTGTAAAGTTAGAAGAAAAACAGGCAAACAGATGATCAAATATAGTACCTAACCTTGATGATCAAGGAGAAACAAAAGTACAGATATAATAAATGCAGGTTGTTTTTACTCTTATGATCATATGTTTAGAAAACGTTGAAGCCAGATGGTATTTTTCAAAATGATTAGAGAGCTAGGGTAATTTTTGAATAAGATAAATACTCTTCTTAAATTAAAAAAATAAAAAACCTGATCTCAAGCCTTTTCAAACTAAAACAGGAAAATACAGCATGTGAATCCATAGTAGGAAAGCTACATTTATATTTAGCCAATATTGTGCCTAGTTATTAAAATGAGTAGGAAGGAGAGATCGAGTAAAATAAGAAATATAAAGTTACTAATATATATTGAAGATAATCTTAATGTTACATAATTGTGTATGTGTTATCTTATTCAGTGCAAAGAATGACTAGGTTAAATGTATTTCCAGTAGGTAAATTCCACACATACTCCTTAATCCTTCTTGAGCATCTGTTGATAAAGTTATTTGACATATCCTTGTGCTCTTAAGCTGTCACCAATCTTTCCTATGTTGTGATATTTGAATTCCTTCCCTAGATTCATTTTCTTAGCATCCTGTGTCTCTATATAATAACATTAAGCTAATCAGATCAAATAATACCCAGGAAAGAATTTGAAGAGTACTATATTACCTTTCTAATAGAACAAAATATCTTTTTTTAAAATGGACTGCAACTTTACGAAAGCTTCCAAGGCATGGATAATGCAAAACTAATATAAATTAAAGAAAATATCCATTGAAGTCTTGGAAAATCAAAGATGAAGAGATATGCTTTTAGAATTTATGGAGAATAAGTTTTCTTCAGACCTTTAATGATGGATAAAATATCCACAGGAAGATCATTTAAGACAGAAGAAATATGGTAAATGGAAATCTGAGATAAGAAAATATGGGATGTCTAGGAGAAACATAATCAATTTGATACTAACAGAATATAGTTCACCTGGGGAGGGTTGTGTTAAATGATGAGGAAAAAGATCTTTACAGGATAGTTAAAGCTAGAACTGATGTAAATTTAACGATTATTTACTGAACTCTGGGAAATTCAAAGATGAAGAGACTGTTATAGTGTTCATGGAGGAATTGCTAGATGGCAGTGACTGCTGGATAATCATCAAACCTACTTTCTTTTTGGACACAGATGTAGACTGCATTAGGCAAATGCAATGCAAGCCATTGGCTGGGTTTCAATCAATGGCATGTACCTAGAAGATAAGTTCAGTGTTACCAAGACATAGCCATAAATCAACTCTCCGTACAGTATCTTTACTGGTCTTTCCCTTTCTTTCCCTTTCTGTGGTGACTTGGAAGCCATGGAATAAAGCTGGGAGAGTGAAGAGATGAAAATAACCTGGGTCCCGGATCACTTCTTGAAATAAATTTTATTTATGAGTGAAAAAAGTTAATATTGTTTTAAGCCACCGTGATTTTGAGGGTTTGTTTGTTACATCTGTTAGCATTGCCTTAAAGAACATAATGCAGCAATGCATGAAATCCATTGCCATTTGAAAGACTAGGTGTATCATTCAAGGTGAGAATGCAAACAGACAGTATAGCCTTAGACTAATGTTAGTTTTAAGACAGGTAGAGAGTACAAAAGAAGAGTCAAAGGGGAAGAAAAAAATCTGATCAGATAAATTTTCCTAGAATCCTAGTATCAAGGAAAACTGAAATATAAACTTCTAGCTGTGTCTTACTATATTTTATATTAAATAGATCTGTAATCAACAACCTTTTGGCCTTTACAGAGTGATCAAGGATGGGTTGGGAAATATATTGAACCCATCAATTGCTCTCGAGCTGAAAATGTTATGTAATTTACAGATTTAATTTAGAAATAAAGCCTATATTTCATTATCTTATAAGATACTGTGGTCAATAAACATTGGCAGAGGCAAAGTATTTAAAATTAAGACTTTTAGGAATGATAATACTCATGCTCTTCATCTGTAAAGACTTCAGAGCTATAAAAGCCTTTTCATATAAAATTTCATTTGAATATTCCTAAAATACAGAGAATTTTAAATATCTATTAGGTAACTACCCTCTCCCAAAGTTGGTGGCTTAAAGCAAAAACAATCATTTATTGAATTCACAAATCTAGAATTGGGGTCAGGCTTAATGGGAATGGTTCAACTCAGCTTTCTAGCTGGAGTGGCTAGAAAGGATCAATGGCTGCAATCATGGGAAGGATCCCTCTTTTAATATATGACAGTTGATGCTGGATGACAGATGACATCTTATCTGAATGAGGCTGTTACCTGAAACATCTACATAAGTGTTTTCCATGTGGATGTTTGACCTCCCCACAGAATTGGGTCAAGGATCCGAGAGCAAGACTCCCAACAGAGACATCCAGGTGGAAGCTCTATTGCCTTTGATGACATGGCCTCAGAAGTCACATGTCATCTCCCCTACTTTTACTGTCCAGATAGTTTCAAAAGCCTGACCAGGCTCAAGAAGAGAAGATAGAGAGCCCACCTCTTAAGAGAATGACAAGGCTCTGGAAGAGCATGTGGGATGAAAAATGTTGTTACAGTCATTTTTGGAAAATAACACGTGCCAATTCAAGATAGGCATTATCATTCTCACTTTTAAATAAGAAAATTGAGGCTGAGATTATGTGACTGACCCAAAGCTAAACAGAAATAGGAAAGCTGAAGCTTAAATAAAGTCTCTACTCCAAGGAAACCCTGTTTTCTTTCTATTATTGATTCCTTACTGCAATGGTGATCACATCTGTATAAACATCTAGAATCAAATACATTCCTTGTGTTTCAGTAGTATATAGCATTAGCTCAAAAGTGGTACTGAATGAAAACACAAAAAAAAGTAAATAAAATTTAGTGAGAAATTAAGAAGATAATTAGTAGTAATAATCAGTGTAGTTATTCCACAGTCATATTTCATGCATTGTCTTATGGAAATCATATGGTATAGTCAACTATACAACTGAGTTTGCATTAAAGTAAAATCTATTATATTATCATTGCAATTCCTGTGAATATTTAAATTCTGGATTGCCAAATTTGAAATTTTTCCAGATCAATGGAGCGTGGATACTCACATTTAAGACAATTCCCAATTAAACATTTTAACTTGACTCCCAACATTGCTACTCCTCTGGAATTTTCTTCATAGGTGAATGATTGTACCATCCACTTAGTGCTCCAGTGCAGACTGCTCATATTCATTTATCTTCTGACCAGTCCTATCCCTCCACATACATTTATTTAATTAAGCTATAATGTGCTAACTTAACGTCCTAAATATTGCTTACATTTTCTAACACTTCTCTATTCTTCCTGCAATTATCAAAAATAAATGTACCTTCATTGTGTACCTGGAATATCCCAACTCTTTCTTTGTTTTCTCCTATCATAGTTTCTTTTTATCCAATTCTCCAAACTACTGCCAATGTAATAGTGATCTTTTTGAAACACAAATACTTACACTTCCATTTGTGCAAGTATCACAAAGAACACGAAGGTCAAAGTACATGGAATTGTAAAGTAATAACAGCCATACCACCAGCACCACAACGATGACAATCACATGAGTCTTCACCTTGTCCCAAGCATTGAAAGGACGAACTACCTATCATATAATCCTCCTTCCAATTTAGGCTATTATTATTCCAGCTTTACACAAACTGATATTTATTGGGGATCACTAACTTGCCAAAGGTAATACAGCCTCAAGGCAAACCTGAATGTCCAAATTCACATTTTGTCATTTCCACCAAAGCACTGTATATTTAAGCCACAATAACTCTTTTTATATCCTTAAGAATCATGCCTTTTACATGTTATTCCTCCATCTGGAATGTCAAATAGAGCATTTAGTGGAAAATTCTTATTCTTTTTCAATACATAGATAGAATATCACCCTTTTATGGGAGGTGTGCCCAAGATAAAAAAAAAATAATTCTTAGAACTATTTCTAATAAGAGTTATACTTTTTGATGATTTATTGTATGTCAAGAACTTATAAATTTTAAAGGTATTTATTTATTTACCCTGATGTAAAGGTGATTAATATCTTTATGTGTATACATGTGAACACAGAGAGGCAGAAGTTGACTTGCCCTAAGTCACAAGCTAGATCACTTAGTATTGCCCATTATTCCAAAATGTTTTTGTAACTTGAATGATTTTTGAGAGTTTATGAGCAATTCTGTGTGAAAGAATGTATCAGTGACAAATTACAGACATTCCATAAATATTCATTTTTTCTATTATGCTATATTGTATGGATAGATGATAGATGATATAGATAAATGATGATAAGTGACAGATAGATAGATGTATTCCCACTAATTTATCAGTCTTATACCATCTACAGATATTTTCTATTTTTATCTCTATATAAATATCTATATATAATAGTAAGTACAGAATGGGAACATAGAATTTTTTCTTCCAAAAATGTTTGTTGAAATCATGTTTCTTTTCCCCATAAAGCAGTTTCAGCTTTCTCCAAAAATTTGAAAAGGAACACAATATTTTCTTAATTTTTATATATTTTATTCAAAGTTATGAGTATATGTTGGAAGTTTTGTCAAGGTACTTTCATGAATCAGGCCCTGACTATTAAACATATTTTAATAAGCAACATCAAAATAAATGAATACAGTAAATTTATAATAGCTATCAAGATGCTATGTACAGTATTTCTACAAAAAAACTAATTTCATTGAGTAAAGAATATTATCAGTGAAACAATAAAAACTGTCACAATAGATCCTAGGTGCCAAATAACTCAGTGGTTGTGTGACTGCAATTCTCAGGGTCAGCAAGCAAATGTTTTTCAGATTTAGGACAAAGGTGTTAGAAGGGATTGTGTATTCATACAGCATATAATGGATAGGAGCAGCTATCAAGACATCCTTATGAGAGAGATTTATATTACAAAATCCTTGGATAATGTTGAGAGCTGCTCTGAGACTGCTCTTCTTTTCTTCCCACTCTCATTACCAAGGGAGAAAAAAAAAGGACTGTTCTACCTCTGGCTTCCAAAATAACTAACTTTAGAAGTATTTTTCTATTTTAAATTATTCAAGACATCTTTTACCTTTTTTCCCATTTTGCACACTGAGGAACACAGTAACCATTTTTTGCAATGTTTCCTTTTACACAATTTCAAAGTTTTAGGTCTTGCAGAAAGGAGAGCTGAATCTGCCAGCATAAATTCAAGCTCCCACCTCCACCTCCACCTTATTCCAGTGCAATTCTTATTGCTGGCAATACATACAGCCTTTAAGATGTGGAGACTTAATTTGTGCATCAGGTGTTCCTGCATCCAAATTATACCCAGACAATGGTATTCCTTTACTGTCGTGATGAGTCTGCTTACCAAAAAAGATCAGGGCAGAGAGTCTTCCCATAGGATCCCATAGAGCCCTCTTTTTGACTTATAATTATGCATATCACATTTTGGAAACACATTTAAAAAATGTGTTTTTACTTTTGTTTTTCTTATCTGACTATAATATCCATGAGGAAAGGTACACTTTGAGTCAATTTTTGGTAGACTGCTCAGAATTCTGCTTTGAAAATACTTGGTAATTAAAATTTTCTTGAAAGAATATTTTAATGAATGGATGGGTGAATTGTTGATGTAGTGTTTTTTTCTAGTTCTATCCACATGGATATCATTTGCTTCCAAGTAAGTAATATTTGCAGAAAGTGTTTATTTCTAAAAGTAGCATATTGTAGTGTGTGAGATCATGGATTCTGGATCCACATTACCGGGATTCATAGCCCATGCCTACCTTGGACAATTTATTTATTTGTGCCTCAGTCTTCTCATCTATATTATAGGAGTTTTGTAAGTATAAAATGAGTAAAAACTACTTGTAGTACGTAGAACAGTGTCTTGTAAGTAGAATGCAATGGACAAATATTTTCTGTTGTTATAGGAGTGTTTCATGGCATCATTAAAGGACATAAGTTAGCTATAGTCTCCTTGATTCTCTCAGGAAGAAAGAAAAATATAAACTTTATCCCAGAGGCAGTGATAGTGTGGAAAATGACAAAATTCACTAGATTGTGTAGCAAATGGATACTTGTTGCATACAGAAGAAATCGGTAAATTTCATATCATAATGTGAATTTTACATCTAAAAACAAAAGAAAGACAAAAGTGTAATTTTTTCTTTTAAAAAGTTAATATGGCTGGGTTAAATCACCTGTCCTAAGGCTAAGAAAAATGATTTAGAAGAAACAAATTTAAAACATTGACATAAATGTTAATAACAGGAAGGATGAAAATTTTACATTCTTGAATTTGGGAAATAATTGTACATTGAGTCATAGTTTGTTAAAAGTTAACAAGTACTGACATATGATAAACTCTCAATGGTTTTCAACCAAAAGAACAAATTACAGAAGTTCAAGAGTACAAAATACTTTTTAAAATTTGTATTTTATATTGGAGTATTGAGTAACAATGTTGTGTTAGTTTCAGGTGTACAGCAAAGTGATTCAGTTATTTGTATACATGTATCTATTATTTTTCAAATTATTTTCCCATTTAAGTTATTACAGAATATCGAGCAGAGTCCCCTGTGCTATACAGTAGGTCCTTGTCAGTTATCTATTTTAGCACTGGTATTTCATTCGGGGAAGAAATTTAGGAAGTATGGTGGGAGGACTGAAATTAAGATGCAACGTTAAGTGCTCCTCTGACAACTTTGAACATCCCAGGGCCCCAAAGGCCAAACCACGAGTTTCTCAGCTCTCACCAGGTATGCCCCTACTCACAGGGAAAGACTCTCCACACAGCTAGTTCCCCTATCAATTGGACCAGCTACTGCAGCCTGCTTTGAATCCAGCTTCCCTGCCAGCCTGCAGAATTATTCAAACAAGCCAATCACGTCCTCTCTGAGGAACCTGGAGTCACCCTTCTTGTTACTGAACCATTTGTCTCCCAGAGTGCCTGCAAATTCACTCTGTTCCAAGGTGCAACATCTCATGGCCCTGCACAGTGTGCTATGCTCTTCTCCCAAAGGCTGTGAGTTTATGTGACTAACTGCTGTCAGTCTTATCTGTCCAGTGTCAGTATTAGGTGTCTAGCTATTTCCAGAACCCTAAGGTGGGGCTCAATGTCTCACCAATGCGTGAAGAGGAGGTAAATAAAAGAGGAACATATTTTGAATTTATTGTTTTATTTACTTATTTAATCTTATTATTATTATAAAAAGTGGAATTCCCCTCTTATTCCATAATTTTCTCCATAATTTTATGCATTCATTAATTAGTGAGGGTTTTTTTTTAATTTTATTTTTGCTATTACCAAATAATGAAGAAACAAACATGCTTATACACTGTGCTAGTTTTCTATTGCTGCCTGTCAGAATATCACACACTTAGTGGATTCAAACAGCCTGTGTTAATGAGTACCCAGTCCTGCAGGTCAGAATCCTTTGCATGATTGGATTCTCTGCTCAGGGTCTCACCAGGCTAAAATCAACATGTTGGCTAGGCTGTATTCTCACTGAAGTCTGGGTCCTCTTTCAAAGTTGCTTGTTGTTGACAGAGTTCATTCCCTTGAGGCTACAGTACCAAGGTCCTCATTTATAAGCTAGCTGTTGCTGGGGGACCCTTTATCCCAGAGACCTCCTACAGTTCCTTGCCATGGGATCCTCATAGGCAATTCATAACTTGAGTATTTGCTATCTTCCAGGCCAGCCAGAGCAGCATCTCTCAGACTTCACTTACTGCCATCATACAGAAAAAACCTTTCTGCTTTTAAAAGGATCATGTGATTAAGTCAGGCCCACCCAGAATAATCTACCTACCTTAAGGTCAACTGTATTAGTTGGGGTTCTCCATATATATGATTTATTGTACTGTATTAGCTCACATAATGATGCAACTTCCTGGCAGTCTTCATTCTCTTCATGAGCAAAATGAGGAAATGGATACTGTTCTATTTTCAGAGTTGTTCTGAAGTTCAAATGTGCTAAAGTTTTACAAAATACTTTGTACTGTGCTAAGCACTCTGTAAAGATGATACTACTTATAATAAATATTGCTCATTTAATTGTAACTCTAAGTTATATTCTCTTGTAAGCACTTCAAAGGAATTATTGCATTTTACTTCACTCTACCCTTATTATAACCATTTTATATATGAGAAAAATGGAGCACAAATAGATCTAAAATCTAAAACCTGCCATGCTGACTCCAGAGACCACATGACTAACAACTTTTTATTTTGCTATAGGTAAATTTATTTATTTATTTATTTATTTATTTTTGCGGTATGCGGGCCTCTCACTGCTGTGACCTCTCCCGTTGCAGAGCACAGGCTCCGAACATGCAGGCTCAGTGGCCATGGCTCACAGGCCTAGCCGCTCCACGGCATGTGGGATCTTCCCAGACTAGGGCATGAACCTATGTTCCCTGAATCGGCAGGTGGACTCTCAACCACTGCGCCACCAGGGAAACCCCTATAGGTAAAGTTTTCATTTGATTTCATTTTTGTCTCATTTTTCTAATGTCTTCTTCACTTTTCATTCACAATCCATTCTCTAATAAATGCCACACTGAAATTCTGATTTTTGGCTCTCATCCCTTAAAAATTTACCATTTATTTCTTCTTATTTGGAATCTTGCTTTAGTTTGCATCAAACTCTGTTTTCTCCTTGATGATATTTTGTTTTTACATGACGATTTTTCTTTCTGCTCTCCTATGTTTATCTGCAGAAAAAAGTATATAATGAAAACTATGCTTTTCTGTTTATGCATGTGTTTGCTTGTTTGTTTTTTGGTAACATTCCTTTGTGTGGAAATTGCCACAAATGCCATGCTATTATAAGGAAAAAAACACATTTAATGTTTTAAACTACTGGCTCCCAACTTCTAATAGAGCAAAGCATTTGATAGACTGTGAGACACGTTCTTAGATGTTGAGCAAAATCATTACTCTGAAAAACGCTCTTTGTCCTCAGTGAATAAAAACTGTAACTTTGGATTTTAGTTGTGTTTGGGCTCCATTTAATTTGCTTTCTATAGATTTATTGGAAGAAAGGGGAACATTTGAGTGTTTTAGTGACCCAATTATAGCATTCTCTTGGAATTTGTTTACTTTATCATTAATGGGAATCTTAATATAATCATCAGCCCTCAGGCCTGGACCAAGTATTGTTATAATTGATGCTGAAAGTCTTGTTTAAAATTGCCCACTGGTTTCCATTCTCGGGTACACACCTTATTTAAAAAGGATCTACAAAATTTGCTTGAACCAGTTGTGTAAATCATAGGATTAAAGCCAAAATGCCTGAAGACAGTATTTAGTTATCTAAGTAGTTTCAAAAAAGCAGTGCAAGATTAAACAAGTAAATGGAATTCCAATTAGGTCTTGACTATTTTGGTCATATTATGGGGAAATTTGAGATATAGAAGGACATTAAATAGATGTGTTTTTAAAAAAAATTCTCTTCAAATGGTAGTAAAATTGACCAAATAGAATGCAGTATTTGAATGTGAAATAGTTCCATATAATCTAACATTCACAGCAAGAGACACTCAAGATATATATACATATATATAGTTTTTAAACTGATTATGGGTGGGAGAAATGAAATTATAATTTGTTTTACAGTGATTATGAGACTGGGACAGAAACATATACTCAGAATTATTTATTATAATAAATAATTCTTTGATACTTCTATTAAGTAACTTTTATCATTGGGAAGATGTTGGTCAAAATGTACAAACTTTCAGCTATGGGTTCTGGAGATCTAATGTACAACATGGTGACTATAGTATTTAATGTTTTATACTCAAAATATTTAATTTTAAATGAAAACTGTATACCTATGTGATCCAGGAATAACTATACTTAAAAGATATTTTCAAACAATAATATTTTATGATGCAATTTATTTGTTCATTAATTCATTGATTCATAATCTCAACAAACAGTAGCACCAGCTGTGAACCAGTTGTCATGTGATATGAGATAAAAGAATCTCATCTCTCCTCAAGAAGTTCATAGTTTATTGGGTTTGATGGGTAAGTTGTTACTTATATTACTGCTTTGTTATATGTGACTTATATAGCTCGAACCTTCCTTTACCATTTACAAATTTATATAATTTCCATGATTTAAAAAAAAGTGAATTTTAAATAAAATGCTTAAGTTACTTCTAGATAGGTAATAGAAAAAGTTTACCTACTTTCTCTCTCTTAGCAACCACACATGGTGCAAGCTACATTTTTCAAGTTTAATATAATTGGTTATTTTTTTTTGTATATAATATTTTAGATATTCAAACTCACTATTTTGTAGAGGGATCCATACTCTTCTCCATATTTTGAAAAAGGCCCATGGTACAAACAATGGTAAGAACTCCTGATAGAGTGTGGACCAGGAGAAAAGCAAAAAACATTCAGAAGGTCATAATACAGTAGTCCCCACTTATTTGGGGTTTTGCTTTATCCAATTTCAATTACATATGGCAACAACTGTTCAAAAATATTAAATGGAAAATTCCAGAAGTAAACAGTTCATAAATTTTAAACTGTCCATTGTTTTTTCTAAAACTGTTAAGATCATAATATATTTTTATTTCTCCTTTGTTCTTTTAATCCAGTGAGTTAACTTAAAATTTTTACGTTAAACTTTCCTTTTATTTCTGAGGGAAATTCTTTCTAATTAAGATTTGTTTTTAATATGTGCCAAAGAGATAGTGTTACAACACTGGTAGAAAGTGACAGTACTGCACTTTGAGAATTTTATAAGAACAAAAACGTTCAGAAGCTGTTTTTAAAAAACTGAAATTAAAGGTACCTCAGATGTTGAATAAAAGCAATTAGACATGTACATCTAATCTTTTCTGGCCCTGCTACTTTCTTCATTGCAGCTAAACTTGAGGACATGGAGGAGACCTTGAGGTAGCTAGTAAGCTAGATTTCCTTCATTGTCTTTCTACCATGTGAGCTCTATGATGAGAGTTTACAAGAATGGAACTTTGGCTAGTGTTTCTCGCCTTAAGTTAACTTCCTACTTTTCACTGATAGAGTGATGTACAAGCTTCAGCTTCTTATGAAGTTAATTTCAAGCATTTTGGGAAAGTTGGTATGGTGAAATTAAAAATGAATATTTTTAAAATGCTAATGTGTGTGTGCACTTCTTATATATGGCAGTTCTCAGTATGTTATAATTTTTTTTTTTTTGCAGTAGAGGTGAATGTGACTTTTTCTAAAAGAGGAACTAGGGATTTCCTTCCTCCTCAGCACTATGGTTTTTAATTGTCCTTGAACATATTTTATTTTATTCATTCACATGACATTTCTCTGATCACCATGCCCAAGCTTAGCATAATACAGTGTTTTTAAATTTTTCCTTGGTGACTTTCTAAAAATTTCCTTTCTATCAAATTTTCCAAGGAAGAACATGTTTTTTAGTTCCCTTACCAGATGAGCATCTACTGATTCTCTTGAATTTATGTGGAGATCTCAATTCCATATTGTTTATATACCAAGGGACCCACGGTCATGTTTTTTGTTGCTGTTTGTTTCTTTGTTTTTATCATAATGGTGTTTAAATCTAGTCCCCATCCTTAGGGTCTTTAACCAGGAAGCAAATTTCTACAAATACCATTAGCTTGTATTTACTATCCTGACTTTAATATTTCTTTGTTTCTAGCATTGGGATAATTATTTTCAAACTTTAATACTCTTTTTATTTGTTGTTGTTTTATCCAGTATTTCTGTGTGTTTGTAACAGCTTAATTCACCATCTTACTGGAATTTTTACAAATTTCTTTCTTACTCATTCCCCACAACCAACCCATCAATAAACCATTGTTGATTCAAATCCCATATGAATCTTAAATCCATTCCCATTTCTCCACATGAATACAAACCATTAAAATTTAAGTGATCTGTATTTCTTGCTTGGCCAAACATAATAGTAATCTATCTAAAATATAAGAACTGGATTTTGTTTTTTCCTACCCAGAGTTAGCCAATCTGCAAAGTTTAGAGCCAACTATCAAGTTTAGAGAGCACATAGTTCAGAACACTACTTTCACTTCCAATATCAACTGCCAATTTTAGGAGTCCCCCCAAATTATCCTCAGATTCTATAATCTGCTAGAAGAATTCACAAAAATCAGTGAAATTTATTATATTCATATTTATTAAATCATGGCTATGGTTTATTACAAGGAATAGATAAAAATTAAAGTCATACAAATGAAGAAATTGATAAGACAAACACTCAGAGAGTTTCAAATGTAAAGCTTCTGTTTTCCTTAGAACATATGACCCACCTGAAGTTGCTGTGTGACATACTCATTGCTGACAAGGCCAAATTTGCAAGAGCTTTTGTGTCCAGTTTTCCTATTGGAATTCCATTATGTATGCATGATTAACTGGTTGATCTTAGACTCCAGGTTAACTGATATCTTTTGACCCAAAGACCCAACCTAAAGTCACATGATTGGTCTTTCTAGCATGGCCAATCCCATCCTTAGACTATTGGATGTAACTGGCCTCACCCTAATATCCAATGTGGCCAGCCCCTGACCTAAACAAAGATAATCCTACCATGTATGACATAGATTACTTCCAAGCAGCCAGGGACAATGACTCAACAACTCTTTGGAAAGGCCAAATTCTTTACCACACACCTCTGAATTTTTCTCTAAACTGGATTCAGAGTGAAATATTTTAAAATGCAAACAGAATCATGAATGCCTGTACTTAAAATGGTTTCTTCATTAGCTTTTCCATTACCCTGAAGATTAACTGCAAATACATAAGCATAGCCCTATAAAGCTGTAAATACTCTTATACTTGTCTATACTAACCAGTCATTCATTCATATATGCCAGAGATTGTTCTCAAGAATTGTAAAAAAAGATTTCTGGATATTCATGAACTTTACCCAAGAGTGAAAGGAACTATACAAGTAAATAAAAAATAAGGTAACTTTAAGGAATAAATGAGATTTCTTTTAGATTTATTAATATAAAAAATATTTATGAAGAAACGTGAATGTGTTGAATGATAGGCCATGCTGGTTCTGGAGAAAACACATTCTCCATCATGGAGAATATTTGGTGAAAGGGTATTGACATGGAGATTATCTTTTCATCACTGGAGAACTAAAAGTAAACTATATATAGCTGGAGTGCACAGAAACAAGGGAAGATCATATGAGATGAAGGTAGAGATGTACTTAGGGTCTAAGTTATGTCCTTACAGGGAAGATTAAGAAGTCCAAATTTTATTGAAATGTGATAAAAGGGTGTTCAAGGATTTTAAGTATAACATTAACATCTAATTAAAACAATTACACAGGTTGCTGTGTGCAGAATGGATTATATTAAAGAAAAATTTAAAACAGGGGCATAATTAGAGAGTGAGGTGAAAAATATTGATGTTTTGGAATATGGAGGAATTGAAAATAAAATCGTATATATAAAATAATAGATGTGGAATATTTTTGAGAAACCATTTTATCATTGTAAATTGTATATCATTCTTGGATTTGGAGCTTGCTAAGATATTGAAGCTTGAATAAAAAAACATTTTGAGTAATGGAAATCGAGTTATGTTTTAGTAGTGTTAGATTTATAATGTTACTTAGACATCAGTAGAAAATGGTAATTGTATCTCTAAACATGAGCAAAGATTCACAGTTTTGAAATATCTCTGTAGATAATTTTCAAGTTATGGGACTTGAGTAAGTTCAAAAAATGTGGAGAAAACAAAAATTTAACCTTGATTACTCCAACATTGAGAGTTTAAGCCAACAAACCAACCAACAATAAACAAAGATTTGGGGAAGGAGACTGAAGAATATCAAACAGTAAAATAGGATGAAAAAAAGAATCCAAATAAATTCAAACAAGAAACCTTAAGCAAACATGAACTATAAAAATGATGCACTGTGGACGAGAAGGAATAACACAGAAAAGTAGCTGTGGTAAGGGCAACAGAAGGGTCATGATGGCTAGAAGAGCAATAAAAGGATGAATTACTAACTTACAGAATAACATAGTTGAACCTCAAATCTTCCTAAGTAAAACAAGCTAGACACAAAAAAACTACATATTATACAGCTACATTTATACAAAATTTCTAGAAAAGTTAAAACGTTTAGAAATGACACATTTCTAGAAAAGGCAAAACCATAGAGACAACATGTGGTTGCCTGAGACTAGAAATGGGGAAGGTATCAACTTCAGATAATGAGAAAATTGTTGTTATGAAATTGTTCTAGTACAGAATTGTACTGATAGTTGTAAAATTACATACATTTGTTAGAAGAAAACATTGCCTTCTACATTTTTCAATGGGTAATTTTATGGTATTTAAATCATGACCCAATAAAATTGTTAATTGTTATAAACAAACAAGCAAACTGCTGAGTATTATTCCATTGTATGTATATACTATATTCTAAAATATTTATTAACCAGCTGATGAATATTTGAATATTTTGTAGGTTTTGGCTATTATAAATAAATCTGCCATAAATTCTCATGCACAAGACTTTGTATGAACACACATTCTTTTATTCTCTTGGGTAAACATATAGGTGTGAAACATATAGATCATATGGCATGTGTATATCTGACATTTAACAAAATGCTACACTGTTTTCCAAAGTGTTTGTAAAATTTTACATTGCAAACAACTGGCACATGGTATGGTCAATTTGTTGGTGGTGGTCATTGCATCCATTCTTTTAGGTATGTAGTAGTATCTTATTGGGATTTTAATTCCAATTTCTTTAATGATTAATAATGATAAGCATTTTTTCATGTGCTTATTTTCTATGTGTATATCTTCTCTGTTGAGTGTTCAAATCATTTCTCCATTTATATATTGGGGATATTTTTTGTTAGTTTGGAGAGTTTTTAAATATATTTTGGATAGAAGTCATTTGTAAGATACATGATCTGGAAATATTTTCTCATCTGTAACTTGTCTTTTAATTCCTTTATAAGTGCCTTTTGAGGAGAATTTTATAGTTTTGATGCATTTAATTGGGTGGTGGTCATGACTTTAATCTTTTTGAATTTAATGAGATTTGTTTTATGACTAGAATATGGATTCATGTGTACTTAAAAATAATACATATTCTATTGCCCTTGATTATAATATTTTATAATGTGAATTAAGTCAAGTTGATGGTGTTTTTTAGGTCTTTGACATTCTTACTGAATTTTTTCACATATCAATTATTGAGAGGGGACATTTAAATTTTTGACTATAACTGGATTTTTCTAATTTTCTTTTTAGTTTTATTAGCTTTTTTTTTTACAGCTATCTTGTTAGGTGTATAAATGTTTAGGCTTGTTAGTGCTCTTGATTAATTGAACCTTTATTATTATCATATACTTCTCGAAGTCTATTTTGTTTTGTGTTAATATCAGCATTCTGGCTTTCTTTTCATTAGTGGTATATAATTTTCATATTTTGGCTTTTAACCTATTTATTTCTTTATATTTAAATGCATTTATTGTAGGCTCCTGTTAGGAATTGAATAGTGTCCTCGAAAATATATGGTACCTATGAGTTTGACCTTATTTTGAAATAGGGTCTTTGCAGATTTAATCAAATCAAGATGAAGTAATACTAGGTTAGGATAGAATGGACCTTAATCCAATGACCAGATTCTTCATAAGAAGATGAAATTTGAACACAGACATAAATATATAGATGGGAGAACACTATGTGATGACAGAGACAGAGACTGGAGTGATGCATTTACATGCTAAGGAAGAAGAAGGATTGCCTGCAGCCACCAGAAACTAGGAAGAGACATGGAAGTGTCCATGACCCTGCTGAAACCTTGGTTTAGGACTTCTAGCCTCCATCTGTGAAAGAATACATTTTTTGTTGTTTTCTAGTTTGTGGTACTTTGTTACAGAAGCCTTAGGAAACTAATACAGCAGTATGTGGTTATATCTTGTTTTTTATCCATTCAAATATTAATTCATTTGAGCTAAAAGATTTTCTTTAATGTTTCTCATCCTGAAGATCTGCTAGTGATGAAGTCTTTCAGATCTATTTATACCTATTTATCATCTATCTATCTATATCTATCTGTCTAACTATCATCTATCTATTATACATCATTCTTGGTGCATTTTATATTATTTTGTTGATTTTCTTTTTTATTTTTCCTATTAATTTTGCCTTTATTTTTATTTATTTATTTATTTATTTATTTATGTATTTATTTATTTTGCAGTATGTGGGCCTCTCACTGCTGTGGCCTCTCCCGCCATGGAACACAGGCTCTGGATGCGCAGGCCCAACGGCCATGGCTCACAGGCCCAGCCGCTCCACGGCACGTGGGATCCTCCCGGACTGGGGCATGAACCCACACCCCCCACATCAGCAGGTGGACTCCCAACCACTGTGCCACCAGGGAAGCCCTGCCATTATTTTTAGAAAGATATGTTCTCCATGTATAGAATTTTAGGTTGATAGGATCTTTTCTTTCAGTGCTTGAAAAATGTTGCTCCACTTCTCTCTTGAAATATTTCTGTTGAAAAATCTGTTGCCATTTTTAACTTTGTTCCTCTGTATATAATGTGTCCTTTGTCTCTGGCTGCTTTTTAGATTTTGTTTTTATCATTTGTTTTGAACAATGGCTTATAATGTGCCTTGGTGTTTTTTTTTTTTCATATTTCTGTATTTTGGTTTTGTTGGGCTTGTTAGGTAAATTAGTAGATTTGTTGAGAAGACAAGGAGTTTTCCTGCCATTGCATATCTACTAATATTTTCTTATGAAGTATGAGGTCTTGTCCTCTGTTGAGACATCAAGAAAAAGATAAAGTAAAGTTAGATTTATGTTCAGTGTGACTATGAAAAAGAAGAGGTAAATGGTGTTCTCTAAAAGTCAGAAAACAAGTATACTCATAATTTTGATAGGACTGTTTACCTCAAAAACTCTGCCATTTACTATACTTCAATAATGCCAGTCTTCTTCTTACTCCAACTTATTTCAGATATTTCTTCATTTCAGCTTATAAGTTAGTTTCTCAGAAAATGTTTGGCTCTACTTCCAATCTAAACCTGAAGTATTATTATGTCTCATATTCTATTTAATATTATTTTATAATATTTTATTAATATCCAATAGCTTCCTTTTCAACCAAAGAGTAAATTCCATAAAATAAGAACTCTGTCAATTTTGTTCACAATGCATATTGTACCTAGTCCATAAAGAAATCATACAAAGGTTTATAGAGTTTTGAAAAATGAACATAAGTCTTCCAACCCTCTCTTCTTCCAAAAAAGAATGGTTGCATTAAGGTTCTCAAAAAAAGAGAGAAAAACATGTACAAAGATACTAAATAATAAAATAACACAGATATTTAAAAAGTTACAAGATATTTTTATAGATTATTGTTTGAGTGAATGTGAGAATAACATTTTTTGAAAATGGGAATTAGTATTCTAGTTTTGTATATTAAGGAAACTGATCTTGTTTAGTGTTTCCCAAAATTCTGTGCTCTGCAAAATGTCTATAGATTTTCTGGTGCAACAAATCATTTTGTTATCAAACACTTTTGGAAAACTCTACTTAAACTCATTTCTTTATTGAAGGATGTACCCAAACAATTAATGAATTTAATACCACACTATCAAATAAGACAGTGTGGTATAAAACAGACTCCATTTTTGTTTAATTATTAAACTCATTCTCACTGAACACATATTAACTCATCAGTAAAAATTATTAGCTCTAATATTCTGCAATGGTTAAAAAATAGCATGATAACTATTGAGGTTATTGTTCATTTAAAACAAAGGCTTAATTTTTAATTGTTAAAGTGTTAAATTCCTTCTTTCTCTTTTCCACTAACTTTTGATTCTCTTTAGAAAATTATAAATCATGGGGACTTCCCTGGTAGCACAGTAGTTAAGAATCTGCCTGCCAATGCAGGGACACAGGTTGGATCCCTCGTCTGGGAAGATCCCACATACCATGGAGCAGTTAAACCCATGCACCACAACTACTGAGTTTGAGCTCTAGAGCCTATGAACCACAATTACTGAGCCCACATGCCACAACTACTGAAGCCCACGTGCCTAGAGCCCATGCTCTGCAATAAGAGAAGCCACGACAATGAGAAGCCCGTGCACCACAATGAAAAGTAGCCCTCACTTACATCAACTAGAGAAAGCCTGTTCACAGCCAAAAATAAAATTTAAAAAATGAAACAATAAAAAAGTAAAAAACAAAAAAAAAATATAAATCACTATGATTCAAACCAATCATCATCCCTAAAAACATGTCAAGGCTAAATCAGACTTTTAAGTAAGTACTTATGTTAGAAATGGAATTTCTACTCTCAAGCCTGTTTAAGAAGTTGTAGTTTTAAGATAGCTAAGTACTTAAACTAAAATGTGGATCAAATTAATGCAAGCCAATAATTTGATTGAAATCATCCAAAAATCAAGAATATTTTAAAATCAGTTATCTGTATCCAGTTTTATCTGACATTCCAAATTTCAGACCTTGAATTCTTATTTTTACAAATAAAAGTAATAAAAATACAACTCAAAAATAGCATAGATAGTTGTTCCATTTCAACTAAACAACTCAAAAACAAGTTTAATCCAGAACAAACATTCTAACGCTTCTGGTAAAAACATGTAGAGGATGTATAGACTCCTGCTAGTGATGTGTACTATAAATGTAATTGTGCTTTTTTTTTTCTTGTTTTGTTTTACTTTAAACCCACATCCTCTTTGGTTATTGAAGCTAAAATTAACATGTTTCTTATTCAGTTGGCAGTGTTACATATCATCTTGAATTATATCACATGACTCATTCTTCTAACAAAGCTTTAAATAGCCTCAGGGCTATTTTTTAGATAGATACAATCTTTGAACCAGTTATAAGCAAGACTTGTTCTAGGACCTTAAACAGAAATTAATAAGTGGTGTACTCAAATCCAGTTATGTACACTACAGTCTTGCATATTCGATCACTGAGGTAGTTAATATTTCTAATCCCTTTATCTCTCATTTTTAACCATACTAGGATCTATGTTGTTGTATGTGTGGATATCTTAGATTGAATGTTGGATTTATTTTATTGGAATCTGGCATAGTAGTCATATTAAAATATTCAAGGCCACTAAATAGGCCTTCATTCAAATGTTAATCTCTAGTAAGCAGAAATGGAATTCTCTCTGGACATTCTTCCATGTGATGGTTTCATGTAATATATCTGTTACTGAGTCCAGCTTTGTACTGCTCACCACACACCAGGCCAATAAATCGAGAGACAAGTCATTGAGGCAAGATAGAGTGACTTTATTCAGAAAGCCAACAAGCCAAGACCATGGTACACCTAGTGTCCCAAAGAACCACCTTGCCTGAGTTAGAATTCAGGCTCCTTTTTTTTTTTTTTTTTTTTTTTTTGCTGTACACGGGCCTCTCACTGTTGTGACCTCTCCTGTTGCAGAGCACAGGCTCTGGATGTGCAGGCTCAGTGGCCATGGCTCACGGACCTAGTCGCTCCATGGCATGAGGGATCCTCCTGTACCGGGGCATGAACCCATGTCCCCTGCATAGGCAGGAGGACTCTCAACAACTGTGCCACCAGGGAAGCCCCAGGCTCCTTTTATATACAAAGGAGAGGGTTAAACATTTCCTGGTTCTGGTCAGCCTCCGAAGGGGATGTGTTAATTTCTTCCTCCCTGTAATCTTTCACAGGGGCCCCTGATCAGGATATTTCCTGTGAGCTAAACAAAGGTATCTTAGCTTACTGCTTATTACCTGGAGGCACGGTTCCCAGACATGGGCCATTATGTATAAGTTAAGCTCATAGGCAATATTCCTTTAGTGTTTAACTTGTAATAGAATACTAAATGTTCTTCCCTGTTACATATCTACTACATAGGGACATACTGGGAGCTAGCTTATTTGCTTATGCAAATAAGCACCTGTTTCTTGTTTGTAAGGAATAGACTCCAGCCTCCATGACCTTCCCTGAGTTCCAAAGGGCAGATTCAAGCAGTTGCTAATCAGGGACAGGAGGAGATGCAGAGACAAGGGAGGAGTAGTCCAAAAACAATAGTGCAGCCTTGGGTCAGGATCTAGGTTCTGCCTCAAGGGATACACATAACAATATCTTTAAGCTCTTCTGAATAACTAAAACCCCCACCAAATTGAAGATGTTCCAGAGAGAATGTTTGGTAATCTCGAATCTCATCAAGAGACCACCTGAGGCTAGATTAAAGGAATCAGGGAAGCTCATCAGGAGACCACCTGAGGCCAGATTAAAGGAGTGCAGGCCCTACACACACTCTGATCCTTATCAGCCACCCCACCCCTGAACAATTGCTGTAAAACTCCTTACCAAATCCCCCTTGGTTGGGACACAGTTTTTGAGGCACAAGCCTGCTGTGTCCCCCTTTGCCTGGCAAAGCAATAAAGCTATTAATTTCTACTTCACCCAAAACTCAGTTTCCGAGATTCAGTTTAGCACTGGTGCACAGAGGTCTAGTTTTGTCATCAAGACAAATCTTGTGGGTTCTTATGTGTTTCAAATACTACATCTAACATTGCCTCTGCTTCACTTTCTCCTTCCACTCCTTCTGGGACTCCAATTGTACTTATATTTGACCTTCCCATTTTATCTTCTATGTCTCTCATATGCTTTTCATTATCTTCCATAATTTTGCATTTTTGTGTCACACTCTGTATAATAATTTTGACCATATTTCTACTTCTCTGCTTTTTTATGTATCAAATACACAGTTAAATCCATCTATTGATTTAGTATTATTATATTTGCTTGTTATAAATTTTATTATACTTGCTCTGTTACTTTTGTATCTTCTAATTACCAACAATTTCTTTGTTCAGCTTTAACTTCTTTGAATTAATAGTCGTAATTGTTTTACATTCTGTGTCTAATAATCCCAAAATATCCAAGCATGTGGGTTGTTTTTACTTACACTTTATCTATTGACTCTCATTTATTGTGTCTTTTTTCTATTTTCTTTTCTATTTTGCAATAGAAAATAATTATAAATATAATAATACAAGGCCTAGGATAATGATATGATCCTCTGAGAAGATTTTTGTTTACTTCTTCTGAGCAATTCAAGTACGGTCAGTGGAAGACCCTCAATCTAAGTGCAACCAAGATTATAAAAAGCCAAGCCTCTAGTTTACTCAAGAGCTGTTTTATCTCCCTTTGACTCTTATCATTTGGATTTTGACCTTGGAATCCCAGCTTTCTTGGAAGTTGTTTAATGTGTACTTAACTTTGCTTTGCCTCCTTGTTTTGTGATGCCTTCAAAGTCAGTTTGGCTTTGAAGCTTTCTTTTTCTCTTATCAGAAAATGACTTCAGGGCAAAGGATTTCTGAGTATTAGTGTTATTTTTCTGAGTTCTATTCTGAGATACTAGATTTGTCCCAGCTATGCCTCAGTATCTTGTTAGTATTTTGTGGTTTTAAGATGATTATAAATATGTTTTGTTTATATGTTTCAGTTTTCTTCAGCAGGACAATGGTTCTAAATTACCTATTTTACAATTATGATTTGCCAATGTCTTTCTGACTTTTTATTCATGGTATTATCAAGCTTATCTCAGATATACTATATAGTTTGAAGAAGATAGTAATGAAGGGGACATTTATGATATCATACTGAATTGTTTATCATATGGAGATATTTATGATGCAGGGACAATGGAAATTGTTGACAAGCTTTCCAGAGGATATCAACAGAAAAGAGTCAAACTTTAGAATTCTGCTGCTTTTTCTTTTGTGGAGATGAGCCTTCCATTGGGTGCCATGGAGAACCATGGTTTTGTGTAATTTTAAGTCATTAGAAACTCCATAAAATTATTTTTCTACTGTATTTCAGAAATCACTATTAATTTCCTGCTCTCTTCCATGTCCTAACCTATAATCTTAAGACGATTAGGGAAAGACCTGAAAAGTTATTTCTCTTCATGTAATCATTTGAGAAATATATGGTAAACCAAATAAGTGTCAAAGTTAAAAAACTGAATCACAATATTATGTATTTTTGAAATATTTTTACCAGTTGAAATGTGTTGACTCTGAGTTTTGAGTACAATGTAGACAATGAATATAGAGAAAGAAATTAGTGTAAATATAAAGTAATTAGAAACAGGAGAACTTATATTCTCATAAACATAAGTTCATTGTACAAAAACGTGCTTACATACATTTAGATTGGTATGTCTACAATTCCCACAATAATTTTGATTCCATTAAGAAGAAGTTCTAGTGGTAATATAAAATTTATTTTGTTTAATATTATCAATGTGATATAATTTCATAATTAAGATTAGAAAAGTTGAAAGGAGCAGAGGAGGATCACTAAAGACAGAGTTTGATATTTTAGAAATGGATAGCACATTTTCAATCCCTGATTATGAAGTTTTCAAAAGCTAAGCTTGATTTGGAGTTTTGTAGAGATGTAATCTGTCAATCCTTCAATCCTCCCTCATACCCCCAATCTTTTCTTCAGAATTGACAAGGCCTTTTCTGATTAACACTCAGAGCAGTGAACTAAAATTCAAGCAGTCTGCATTTTGAGACTATGTTTCTTCTTGATGACACTGTTAGCAAATGGTTCTTGTGATTATTTCTCCATCTTGACAAAATTGGGGGAGTGTGGGAAAGCCTGGTATACTGCTTTTGAAAATCCAAATTGTTGAATCTTATGTACTAAAGGGGAAATACAGTACTTATCAAGTCTTAAAAATATGTAGGCCTGAAGACCCACAGAGATGAATGAAAGGTAGGAAAAGAAAAGTCTGTAGGATATATGAACTTCCAAACTATTTTCCTATAATTGTCAAATCCCCAGTTGCAAGTTGGAGAAGGGGAAGAATTCTGAATCATTTCTACTTAACTTTCATAAGTTTTACTCTTTGCAATATTAAGATTTTACAAATACAATGCATTTTAACATGCTCTCTTTTTCAGTAATGTAATTCAGTTTTGGAGGAAATTTAAACATCTAAGGAGAAGATTAAATGAGCAAAGTTATAAAATATATATTGCTTTATCTTTCATTTACTCTCACCTCATGTAATCTCTGATATTCATATTCATATTCAACATACACACAAAGAAAACATAAAGAGTTTCCCCTTAAACTTTTTCCAAAAATAGAATAACATACAGCCTCAATGGTTTACACTATTTACAGAGAAGAGAAGATCAGGGAGGGTATCCTCCTGAGGTTATTGGGAGTTCTCATAACTCACCAAAGTGGCTTCACTGTTCTAAGCTTTTTCTTTGTCTCTCCCTGTCTCCTACTCCCTTTTCTATTTTCTTTATGTTTGTAGCCCAAAGAAAAAAGCATGTAGCTCTCTTCTTTCTGTGTCCTGACACTCCTCATCTTTTACAGTCTCTGTGTTTTGAATGGTCTACCTTCTCTTCCTGACTATAACTTCCATGAGGGTGAAGAATGTGCAGCCTTATTTAGTTTGTATTATATGGTAAAGAGTAGGTACATTCAATGAACAATTGGAGTAAGTAGCTTTCAACAAGTTATTACAAATGATGCCTGGGTAACAGTGCTGTTTCTTCATGTTACACATCTGAAATCCAATAAAGGTTTCATTCATTTGGATTGGACTCCTCTCTAGTCTTTAAGATGTTGTCTTTAAGATAAACATAACATAGAGTTGATTAGGCTTTTATGTATAATATATGATGTTGACTGTATTGCATAGACACTGGAGAACAAAAGTGTGGAAACTGGAGAACAAATGTTGTGGAATCTAACACAGGTTCTCAATATGCAAAGAGGAAAGTAAGGAATGGTAGGGGTAGGCATCAAGAGAGAGGAAAGATGATTTGACAGAAAAAAGTAAAGCAAGAAGGAGGAAACAAAACTTACCTGTGTCTTACCTCTTCCCTGAATGGTCATAGGTCTTTAAAACCTCTTGATAAATGATTTGACTTTCCTATGATTCACTCAAAAGAAAAAAGTCAATCAATCTATCTATCACTGTTCTAGAGTCACTTATGGATCCTAGAAGTTTGGGTGATGCTTCTACCTCTAAGTATTATTTATTCCTCCTTCAAAATAGAATGCCTTCCAGCAGTATAATTTTTTGAGAAAATTGTTTAACACACCTAAACTTTACCTATAAAATGAGTTTAAAAATATGTATCACAGAGTTATTATGAAGATTAAATTAGATAATTTAAAGTACCTGAACATGGTTGTACTAGAAGCTCAATAAATGTTAGCTATTATTATCACTATTATTGTTACTTTCATCAATGTTGTGTTTGCCAAATGGTTAAATATATTGGCTATATATTTAAAAGTTTGAGTAAAAAAATAATTTAAAAAATATATATGGTCTCAATGTTAACTTGATACAGTAGAAATGATTTTTCAAGTGGGGTGAATGAGTAATTGAGAAGAAGAACATAGTTAAGGGTCATGAGGGATGCTCAGGAGAGAGTATAAATTAAGGCATTAAAGATATCTTTTTCCTATTTTATAACTGAGCCCTGCCTGGTCTTACCACCCTCAGAAAGACTCTGGAATGTTCCACTAGTTGTCACTCTAGGAAAGTGTTAAAATTCAATATTCTTATCCAAACTTTTCAAAAGCCATAGTGATAAAGTCTGCATTGGCTGTCACATTCCAGCTACTTTCATAAGTGTGTTCGAAAAACCAGTAGAGACACTGTGAAAATCACAATATTTTCAGAAGGAAATGGAGCAAGTGAATAGAAAATAAAACATATTTGAGAGGCAGAGTATTGGCAATAGAGAACAATTATGATGAAATACATTATTAATTTCAAAATAGTTTCTTAAGGGGAAAAATGCTCTCTTAGAGATATGAGAAGCTACTCTGAAAAGCATGGGTCTAAAGAAAAAGAAAATTAAGTGACTATTAGGGCAAAAAATCTTTAACAATGTCACATAATGAGAGAAATTGACTGGGCAATATACAACCAATAAAGGAGACACAAGAAATGAAAAATTCGTTGACATATACTAGACAATGATCAAAAAGTTATCTCTTCTCAAATTTAGGGTAGTTATATGCAAGAATAATTGATAATCTCTAAGGCTGCTGTTCGGATTTATCACCTGTCAGTCAGAGTATTGACACGACTTTCTTAAGAAAACAATAAAAACTTGAGGGGGAAAAGGAGTATTGAATTTTCTGACAAACAAGTGATGATTTACATTGTTTTAAGATTATCTAGTTCAGTATGAAATGATTGTGCTCAGGGAATAAAAGAAGGAAGATTTGAAAAATTCAAGTATTATCTGTTCTAAACTAAATAGAATATTCTGTTCCTATGTTGTCTTTTTTTAAATGAGAGACTCTTCCTCTTTCCTCTCTATCTACACCTTGTAAAAGCAAATTCTCTCTACCTTTGAACACTCATATATATCGTGGCTTAGCTCTTTCCACTATGTAACCTTTAATAGTGTATTAACTATCACTTCTAAAATCAGTATTAATGCCTAACCTAGAGGATTGTAATGGGAATTAAATCCATAATGTTTTTTGTTTGTTTGTTTTGTTTGTTTGTTTTTGTGGTACGTGGGCCTCCCACTGCTCTGGCCTCTCCCGTTGCAGAGCACAGGCTCCGGACACACAGGCTCAGTGGCCATGACTCACGGGTCCGGCCACTCCATGGCATATGGGATCTTCCCAGACCGGGACATGAACCCGTGTCCCCTACATCGGCAGGCAGACTCTCAACCACTGTGCCACCAGGGAAGCCCCAGTTTACAATTTTTGATGCACAGTTTTTTTGCTATCATTCAATTATAATAAGTAAATTCCTCTTTGTTTTATGTTTTGACCCATAAGTGTATAAATGTCAGCTTCTGGTTACCAATTTGCAAGACTAATTTTATATTGTCTTTCCAAAGATTTGTTTCTTTGTTGTTTCCTTTTTCCTGAGAATTTATTTAGGTTTTTTTTTTAAATTTATTTATTTTTGGCTGCATTGGGTCTTTGTTTGCTACACGTGGGCTTTCTCTAGTTGTGGTGGGTGGGGGTTACTCTTCGTTGCAGTATGCAGGCTTCTCACTGCAGTGGCTTCTCTTGTTGTGGAGCACGGGCTCTAGGTGCACAGGCTTCAGTAGTTGTGGCACGTGGGTTCATTTGTTGTGGCTCACGGGTTCTAGAACACAGGCTCAGTAGCTGCATCACACAGATTTAGTTTCTCCGGGGCATGTAGGATCTTCCTGGATCAGGGCTCGAGCCCATGTCCCCTGCATTGGCAGACAATTCTTAACCACTTCGCCACCAGGGAAGCCCTATTTAAGGTTTACTTTCACAAAATTGGGAACTGTGCAATGTGTGTATTGCTAATTGAACTTATTACCTGAAGCTACCCTAGACTTAATATCCTGTCCCCTTACCTAGTGTATACAGGTAAGAAAAAGTTCAAGTTTTCCAGTTTTCATTAAAATTTTCTGTGGCAGTTTTGCTTTGGTGCTAAGAGCCCAGGGTTCATGTTTTCACATTACAGTTGTCCTCTATGAATCCCTTATTGACTTTCTTGGTCATTGATACAATTCAAATGATGTCTTCTACCTCCCTTCCATTTTTTCATGATTTAGATTGTTTTATTGAGATGATTATTTATGATTCTAATTAGTCATACTGCCTGAAAACAAGGACTGAGTAACTGAGTAAGTCTACTCTTGAGATGAATATGTTATAATTTACTAATTCTTTTTTTTTTTTTTTTTTTTTTTTTGCCGTATGGGGTCTCTCACTGCTGTGACCTCTCCCGTTGTGGAGCACAGGCTCTGGACACACAGGCTCAGCAGCCATGGCTCATGGGCCCAGCTGCTTCGTGGCATGTGGGATCTTCCTGGACCGGGGCACGAACCCGTGTCCCCTGCATCGACAGGCAGACTCTCAACCACTGCGCCACCAGGGAAGTCCCATAATGTGTTTTAAAAGACTTCTTAAATAGCACGTTCCTCCAGAACTTTTTTTCCAATCTTTCCTCTAAAAACTCTTACAGGATTATGCATGATATAATTTTAGTCTCATATTATTCTATTTGTTCAAATTGCTTGATAAATCTTGTCTAGGCCTCGCTTTTGTCTTTTATCAGCTATGACACCCAGGAAGTCTTGGTTGTTGTTATATTGACTTTGTGAAGGAACTCTAGTATTTTTTTTTTACTGATACTGTCCATTCATCAAATTATTAAAAATTTTATTGAATGCCATTGGGAGAAAAAGTATAAAGAACTTGGATATAAGACTAAAAGTTAGACCATGCCTCTTTTGGTCTTAAGGGGCCAAATTGCTCTAATTACTCTTTACCATTGATTAAATGTATGAGACTTGGTAAAATTATATTTTAACTTGTAGATTTTTATCTATAATGAAGCTGGTACATTTTGTCCAGTAGAAAAGGTAATTACAAAGTTTGAATTTTATTGCCTTGTTAGGACAGCCAGTTTTGCAGGACAACCAGTAATTTGGTTTTGTATCTCACTCAATTGTATTCTAATATTAAATCATTGATTGCCTACAAATGTACAGATCTTCAAGTGCTCTTTGAATCAGACTTAACATTTTATTTATTTACTCATTATGTAATGAGTTGAATAAACTGACATATATTCTCTTCATTTGTAAGAAATTCATCAGTGTTTAACTTATAGAAGATTATATTTTAACTATGGGCTCTAGGCCCAGAGTTTGACTAGGTGCAGATTTTCAGGTTTCTTATGCTTTTCTTTGCCAAGAGCTACAGATAGCAATAGAAAATATTCTAAATTCCAAGGGAGAAAAGTATATTTCTTTGCTCAAAGAGGATAGAGATAATAAAACTTAAATAAGGAAAACACGATTTTGTTTAAATGAATTGTAAGGATTGTTAAAATCTATTTGTAAGGCTGTTGAAATTTTAGTAGGAACACTGAGAAAGGACCTAATAGACTATGGAATAGAAAGTTGGTAAATTATTTATATGTGCACCAATGTATCTCATTTAGTTTAGTTTAATATCAGAGAGTCAAAAATTATTTTTGCCCAAATGAATTCCACATACTGCTTTAAGAATGAAAAAAATGCATAAACACTTAAAGGTCTTGTTTTAATTTTATTTTTCCTAAATAAAAAACAAATTCAGGGGCTTCCCTGGTGGCGCAGTGGTTGAGAGTCTGCCTGCCAATGCAGGCGACACGGGTTCATGCCCCAGTCCGGGAAGATCCCACATGCCACGGAGCGGCTGGGCCCATGGGCCATGGCTGCTGAGCCTGCGCATTCAGAGCCTGTGCTCCGCAATGGGAGAGGCCACAAAAGTGAGAGGCCCGCATACCGAAAAAAAAAAAAAAAAAAAAAACCAAATTCAGAAGAGTTAGGAAGATCTCCTCAGAACCAACACACACTTCCTTGATCTTGGTAAGGGCAGTCTGGTTTCCACAAATTGGAAGACTGTCTTTTCCTAGTCACACTGCTTTCCCAGGATGAGACTGTGAGGAACTTGTAGAAGAGCAACTGTAGCAATCATTTTGATTTTGATTTGTTTGAGATTAAAACGAGAGATAAAGTGTGCATAATTACAAACTCTCAATCTATGTCTCCCCCTCACCCGTCCTCCCCACCCTGTAACCATAAGTTCTTTCTCTAAGTCTGTGAGTCAGTTTTTGTCTTGTAAATAAGTTTGTTTGTATGATTTCTTTAGATTCCACATATAAGTGATATCATATAATGTTTGTCTTTCTCTGTCTGACTTACTTCACTTAGTATGATAATCTCCAGGTCCATCCATGTTGCTGCAAATGGCATTATTTCATTCTTTTTTATGGCTGAGTAATATTCCATCTCATATATTCATATATATATATATATATATATATATATATATATATATATATATATACACACACACAATATTTTCTTTATCCATGGATATTTTCTTTATCCATTCATTGGTTGATGAACATTTAGGTTGCTTCCATGTCTTGGCTATTGTAAATATTTCTGCTAGGAACATTGGGGTGCATGTATCTTTTCGAATTAGAGTTCTCATCTTTTCTGGATATATTTCCAGGAGTGGGATTGCTGGATCATATGGTAGCTCTATTTTTAGTTTCTTAAGGAAACTACATACTGTTCTTCATAGTGGTTGTACCAATTTACATTCCCATTGTAGTGTAGGAGGTTTCTTTTTCTCCACACCCTCTCCAGCTTTTATTGATGTTATAAAAAAAAAAGGAACTCCTGCAATATATGATAACATGGATGAACCTAGAGGACATTATGCTAAGTGAAATAATCTAGTCACAGAATCACAAATACTGTATGATTCCCCTTATATGAGGTTTCTAAAACAGTCAAGTTCATAGAATCAAAGTGTGGAATGATGATTGCCAGGGGCTTGGGGGAGGGGGATGTGAGAATTTACTAATCAGTGGGCATAAAGTTTCAGTTAAACAAGAAGAATAAGTTCTAGAGATTTGTGGTATAACATTATGCCTGTAGTTAACAGTAGTGTGTTGCACACAAGAATTTGTTAGGAAGGTAAATCTCATATTAAGTGTACTTACCACAATAAAATAAAATTTCTAAAAAAACTAAAAATAATGTGTATAATCATACAGGAAGAACCAGTTCCAACATCCCCTGTTAATTTAGTCCTCTTTTTAATAGATTGCATTCATTAATTATAAGTGGTCCTATAACCTAAAGCAACCTGAGCATATGGAGAAAAGTCTTGGCAATAGAAGCACATTCTGCTCCCACTCAGTGAACAGTAAGCACAGCTATCTGAAAAAAGATTTTTTTACTTCAAGACAGTGAATTATTCTTTGGTAGTCAGTAAAATGAATGTAATAGTTCAGATAGTGAAGTATTCTTTGGTAGTCAATATTACTCTAGGTGAAAAATTGTAGACTGTAATCACACTAGAAGTAAAACCATCAAGATTTTTCAGCATTTCTGCAAACATTCTTTTGAAAATATTATTTACAAAATTAGCAAGGAAGGGTCAACTAATAAAACTGTACTCCATTTCTTCTGTTCCAGGTTCTCTATCTGGTTTCTCATGTTATTTGCAAAATGTCTACACACTGATTAAATATCAAGTTATTCCTCTGACTTTTAAGAGGACAAAATAATCTTTTAATAAAACATTTGCCTTGAGAAAACATAACAGTTTATTTTCTTTATAAAATAGAATGTCACCTTGAATTAGTTTTTACAAGAATTACTTTTTACATTTATTTCCATCTTTAAAAAATAAAACATTTATGATTTACCAATATTTTTTAAAACAGAGAAGTCTAGTACTCAGATGGAAACCATTATCTCTAGTTAATCTCCATATTTTGCATCCTACAATTAAATGCATGACTTACAATCACATTAAAATTTTATTGAGCATTATCTTTATTTGTGAAAGTTATATAAAAACAAAAGTTAACCACTTTTCTGATGTGATTTAGCTAGTAAACTTCCTGAAGGCAAAATGACTACACAGGTTATTTCTCAATGTCTCTTTTAAAGAGTTGGTAATGCCATCTCTTAAGTCAGGAAATGCAATACAACACAGATGCTCATTTTTATCTTTATCAGGTTAAAACATAGTTGGATATCTTAAGGAGGTCTCAATGTCCTCCCAAGAGAGTATCTAACAACACACTACAATAATCTGCTACCCTCTGTTCACACTTCACTCAGCTGTTTTCTTCTCTCATATAGGTTTAAGTATCTCTCAGTTCCAACTGCAAATATATAATTAGCTCTCCTAAATTGTGTTTATCATAAAAAGACAACCAATCACACCTGTAAAATTATATCCATAGAAAATAAATCCTTTGAAATTTCCAGTGCTTAGGAAATTTATTCAAAACAGTTTTATTGGGTCTCTATTTTAGATCTAGGTTAAATATTATGATTTAAAGCTAAACCTGCCATTTAATTAAGAGGAATGAGGAAAAAGTCTATTGACAAAGGTCTCAAATAATAGTTTACTGATAAACAATAAAAACATTGTATTTTGGTTCCAGAGAGGGAAAATAAAGTTATGTAATTACTTAATAATTATAAATCTACTGGAACCAATACAACAAATACCTTAGACAAGTGATTTGATGGTACAATAGATAATAACTGAGCATTCGTTTATTCTTTCTCCCATTCAATACAAGAATTAAGTACATACAATATGTTAGACATTATTCATTTGTAAATTCATTAACTAAATATATTCTGGATAAGTACAACATAGTAGACATTGCTTGCTGCTGGAAAACCTTACAGAATTGTTTACAATGGGTTCATGCCATGGTCCAGGAGGATCCCACATGCCACGGAGCAGCTGGGCTGGTGAGCCATGGCCACTGAGCCTGCGTGTCCGGAGCCTGTGCTCTGCAATGGGAGAGGCCGCAATGGTGAGAGGCCCGTGTACCACAAAAAAAAAAAAAAAAAATTAAAGAACATGTAGGATGAATCCAGGAAAACAGAGGAAGGACATGTATCCTAGAGATACAAAATAGCAAGTGAAATTGTGCAGAAATTAAGAATTTTTAAATTTTCCTCACTGGTACAGTGAACATTTGAATAAACTAGCAAGAAGGGGGTAGAGATAAGTTCAAGACTAGATTGTTAGCAAATCTTCAAGGTCTGTCTTATTTATGTATTAGTGTTTTATCTTATATTAGTAGGGTGTTAACCAGGCAGTAAGATGTCTGTATTCATGTCAGAAAGGTCTCTCTGTGAAAGACAAATACCGTATGTTAACACATATATATGGAATTTAAGAAAAAAAAAGTCATGAAGAACCTAGGGGTAAAACAGGAATAAAGACACAGACCTACTTGAGAATAGACTTGAGGACATGGGGAGGGGGAAGCGTAAGCTGTGACAAAGCGAGAGAGAGGCATGGACATATATACACTACCAAACCTAAGGTAGATAGACAGTGGGAAGCAGTCGCATAGCACAGGGAGCTCAGCTAGGTGCTTTGTGACCACGTGGAGGGGTGGGATAGGGAGGGTGAGAGGGAGGGAGACACAAGAGGGAAGGGATATAGGAACAGATGTAAAGGAAAAAAAAAAAAGAAAAAAAAGGTCTTTCTGCTAAAATTGTGAAGAATAAATTCAATTGGAACCAGAATAAAGGTGAAAAGACAAATTAGAAAGTTATTGCAGCAGTGCATGAAAGAAGTAAGAGTGAAAGCAAAATGGATAGAGTGGGAGGGGAAAGTTTGAGATACAATTAAATGCAGACATGACAAGACTTGGTTATTCACTGTGGATAATAAAGAAGAAAGGGTTGAAGATTATAGTCAGATTTCTGAGTTTGGTAACTGAGGATGGTTGTATTACATATTGAAAATGTAAGCAGGTTCACTGGGATTAATTGAAAATAAGTTCAGTATTATAGGTGTCGAGTTTGAGATATCTATAGAATATCCGTTTGAAATAAACAAAAAGCAAATTGGTATATTGCTGTCCATTTTACAGAAAATTTTGAGAAAGACAGTGATTTTGAAGACACCAGTCTGTAGTATTGGTTATTTAAGCTATGGTTGTGAATAAATTGACCAAATGATGTGTACAGTGTAAGAAAAGAGGATTTAGGACAGAAGCCTGAAGAATATTACAATCTAATTACAAGTAAGAGAGAATGAGAGAGCATAAAGGGAGAAAGAGTACATATGTAATGTAGTGGCATGAAAGTGAAAGAATGTTTAAAGGGAGGTTTTCAAAAGTGTCAGATGTGGCCACAGTAAAACAATGTAAGGATGAGAACTGTCCATGGTGAAGGTGAATATAGTGGCAGTGCTAAGAGGAGTTTAGTGGATGGATGATGTCAAATCAAAATTGTAGTCAATTTAGTAATGAATAGGAAGCTGAGAAAGCAAAAACCATATACCTTAAAATGATTTGACTATAAAATGTGGGAAATAACACTATGGTATCTAGAAGAACTTCACAGCATCAAAGCAATGTTATGTATGTACATATGTGTGTATTTATGTATATATATATACATATGTATTTCTTTTTACTGAAAATGAGAAAAAATATGCATGAATGTGATTGTGAAAATGAAGGAGAAAGTTTTAAACACACAAGTCGGCTGGGATAGTTGATATTAGAACACGTTTTGCAAGAAAAATAGAAAACAACATAATCCAGATAGGAGGTAATTAGAAGTAATACTATCCTAAACCTAGTGTGGGTATATACTGGAGGGATTCCAGAAGGAAAAAGACATAATCAAATGTGTGTTTTAGATGTATACTATTCTGGCTTCACTGTGAATGTGAATTTCAGAGGGGTCAACCTTGAGGAAACGAAGCCAGGTAAGGGTGTAATGCAAAATTTCAATCAACAAGTGATCAAGACATAAACAGAACTGGTCATTATAGAAGCAGGGATAAGGGAAATAACACAAGTTTTGAGTAAGTAAGCAGAATCTATGGGACTTTGTTTCTGACTAGATATTATGAGTGATCTGATGATAAAGGTGAAGTACCAGAACAAGTATAGAAAATTTCGCATTTTTCCAAATTTGATGATTAAACAGTTAGAAAACAAGTATTTATTGAGTGCCAACTGTGTACTATATATTATGTAGAGCTGGGGGTCAGAGCTAAACAGAAAGATAATGCACAAATACTTAGGGTAGTGTTTAGTAAGTGTCTTAGAGGTATGAACAATGAGTAGGGGAACCTCTAGAAACAATGTGCTATAACCTGGAGCTAGTAAGCACAAGAAGGACAAGTTTAAGAGAAATAGAAGACAGAGAAAACTATGTGTATAGGGCCACCTGCCAAGAACAATGACCTTTGGTCTAGGAATAAGCCTGTCTATGACAAACACACAAGAAGGAAACAAGTGTTTCAAGAGGTGGAGAGAAGGACTCTCTCAAGTTTACTTTCCCACTTCCTTTGAGTTTTATTTTGCTAATGGTCTCCTCAAAGGCTGTACTCCACCACCAGAAGCCAGAGATCTTGTCAAAACTTACTGATACAGTCTATATATATCAACTTTCTTGGACATGATCAAGGTCATGAACAGTGGAGAATGGATCTGGCATGTGGGTAATAGAAGATATCTAGAAGGAAATATTCAGATTTGAAGATACTAAGCTTGAGATAATTCACCCAAAAAAAAACTGTCTAGTATATATTTGTATATTGGAATCTGGAAGTCAGCCAAGGCATTAGAGCTAGAAACCACACCTTATATATTGATGGTTTTCAGGAGATGACTTTACAGATAACAATTGCCACAATTTATTGAATACTTACTGCATTACAGTGTTTTCTATAACTTCAAGTATTTATATATTTATATAACATATTTATTATACAACTCTGTATTTTTCACATGAAGAAACTGAATTTAAAAAAAATCTTATAATTCATGCAAATAAGTTGCATAACTAGGTCTATTTAACACTAAAGTCTTTCTATAATCTCACTCAATCCCTTCAATACTCATGTCATAGTTGATATTTTAATTTTACTAATTTAAAAATACAATTATTCAAAGAGATCCCAACAGGATGATATTTTTTTCTTTTTTTTTAACTGAAATATCTTGAGAGTTTGGCATGTAATAGGAATTTTATAAGTATTTCTTGAGGGAGTTAAATGAATTGACCAAGATCTTACATTAAGTTATCAGTGGGACAGATTGCAGCCTCACATCCCTACCTTTTGTGCTACTCCTATCAATCCCATGAAACGAATTCTTTAAAAATAATGATTTTTAACAGATATTAATTACAGTAGATAAATATAATGTGAAAAGAATTATATCATCTGAACAATCAGAGAAAATGATCCATCACATATATTGAGGGTAGAAGAAACTAAGCACTTACATTGTGGAATGAGCAATGCCTTTATTAATCTGGCAATTAGTCATTGTGCTAGAGAGAGGGTTCCTGGCTGAATTCTCTGGAGAGAGGTGGACTTGACTTTATAATGAATTTTGTCCAGCAAGAATAAAAACACAAAGTTATACTGGCATTTTGTCTCTAAAAGTATTAATGACAAGTTTGTCTTATCTCTGACAGCTCATAATGGTAATAACGTGAAAAAACATGAGTCAACTGTCATAGCTAAATTTTCCCTTGTCGACTTTCAAGTGTAAACAATTATGCTCTAAATTTTGTCAGGGTCTAGTAAATAGTATCTTCTCTCTAAATGTGTGTTTTTTTTCTTTAATTGTGAAATGCAGTCAGTAGTCTAACATTATTATATAATAACGTATGCTCATCTGTAAGACTTTGCCTGAAACACAGTCTGATGTCCTTTAGATGACATATATGTACATGGTCTAGAAGGTGGTCTCAAAAGTTTCCTTGAGCAAATTACCTAAAGTAGTACTCCTTGACTAGGTCTATCTCCACATCTTCTGTCTCTGCCTTACTTTATTCTTTAGAGAACTTTTCCTTACTTGAAATTATATATTATATATTTATTTATTTGCTTACTCTTGGTCTTCCAGTAGAATGCCCAAAAATTACATTCTTAAATATATACTAAACAATGATGAACAATTACATATATATAAAATACACATATATGTGAATATTCATAACACCACTGTTAGCAATAGCCCCCAAATGGAAACAAACCAAATGTTCATTATTGGTAGAATAGAAAAATATCTTGTGGTTTATTCCCACAAAGGAATAGTTATATATCAATCAGAATAAATTAATTGCAACTATACACAACATAGGTGACCCTTTTGAGAGTTAATATTGAGCAAAACAAACAAGACACAAATGTGCATGAGTCCATTCATATAAAGTTCAACACAGTAAAACTTAGTCTATGCTTTTAGAAATTAACATAGTGGTTACCTATGGGAGGTGTCATGACTGGATGGGGTTGTGGGTAGAGTGGGGAATTTCTGAAATACTCATTTTCTGAATTGTACTATGTTAACTTGATTAAACTATATAATTATATTTCTATCCCTTTTCAATATAATTCCAAGTTAATATTAAACAAAAAAGGAACTTCAACATCAGCAGTCACCATTATTCTCAGTCACCACAGTAGATATGGGGAAGAACAAACACAATGGTGCCCCACAGGTCCTAGAATGTCTTTTCCGTTACCTACTCTACATTCAGCTCATCTTTCTACCTGCTAACCTTAATGACTAACAGAGACTCTAGGCCCACTACACAGATACTTGACTATAAGCCATATGGGGGTAGCAGCATTAAAGCAACAGCATCACATAAACCTCTTTACAAGATCCCCATTCACGATCTCACTTTGGCTGCAGAAGGTTGTTGGAATTTTTTTTTTTTCTGGGTGAACTCCAAGCTATCTTTCTCAACAGTGCCTTAGCCAAGTTGACTAGTGACTCTTTCTATGATTCCCTGACTCTTCATTCCAGACCTTCATTTTTCCAGTTCCTCCCACATGTCTGTAAAGTATAACCTCACAATAAGTTCTTTATTCATATGTTTCTCATATTGATTCAATTTCCTTCAGTGAAACTTGACTGATTTATTGGTAACTTTCCATTCCTTGATCTGGGTGTTTGTTACATGGGTGTGATCCCCTTTGGAAAAGTTAATTAATCCTTATATTTAAGATTTTTGTACTTTGCCAATTATACTTTATGATTTAGTTAAATGTTTACTTATAAGCTCTTTGCAGGAATGAGAAAAAGTTTTCACAAGATATTGGATCAAATTCAATTTTACTCTCACAACAGATATGTACAAGCTATATATTCTTCCATGGGAATAACACTGTTACCTTTTTATCTAAGACATCCACGTATCATTTATGAAAAATTCTAAAGTAAGAAATTATTATATAGTATTGTCTAATATAATTACTTCTAAACGAATTAAATGCTTCCTGCAATGCCACCCGTAGAAGGTTTCCTTCAATTTGAAAAGGTATATTACCTTAAAGAACTAGGTGGTTTAAAAAAATCAAGTAATTTCATGAGTTATCACCTGGTGATAAAATTGAGCTGATTAGACATCTGATGCAATCAAAAATCCCAGACTCTTTACCCAGCTGCCCTTACTAACCAGCAAGGAAATATAAAGATGAAATAAGGTGTGTTTTTTGAATAATAGTTATTGACCAAGGGAAAAATCAGAGTGAATATCTATTCTAAAGATGCATGATAAGCTGAATAATCGCCTGCAGAGGAATCCAGTTTCTAACCCTTCTAACACATGAATGTTTACTTTATATAGCAGATTGAACTATGAAGATGAAATTCTTGAAGGACCTTGAAATGGAGAGATTATCCTACATTATTAGGGTGGACCCTAAATGTAATTACAAGTATTCTTGTAAGAGAGAAGCAGGGGGAGATTTGACAGAGAGAAGAGGAAGAAGGCAATGTGGAAATGGAAGCAGGGGTAGAAAAGGCAATGTCATGTGGGTCCATGAGCCAATGAAATAGGTCAGTCTACAGAAGCTGGAAAAAGTAAGGAAATGAATACTTACCTAGAGTTTTCCAAGAGAACACAACCCTTCTGACACCTCAATTTGGGCCCAGTGAAACCCATTTCTGACCTCTGGTATAATAAAATAATACATTTATATTGTTTTAAGCCCCACAGTTTGCAAGAGTTTGTTAAAGCAGCCATAGGAAACTAATGCAAGAAGGGAGAAAAAAAAAAAAAAAGGAAGGGAGGAAGGGGTTTCAAGAAGTTAAATCAGTACATGCGTGAGAAATAAACATGCCTTATAAACAGGGAGAGGAAAGCAAAAAGAAACCCAAACAAAAATAATGGTAGAATAGTTTGCAATCTTCTAACTTAAAGAGAGATGGGCTCCAAAACACGGTGAGAATTTAACCACATAGAGCTAGAGTTCTCAGTCTTGGTCATATTCCCCACATAAGACTCCAATAGCCTTGGTCATAGGATATCTCTGTCACCCATGACAATGATATGATAGTAAAAAGCCCAAATTCAATTTAATCAAGCTATAATTAGAGGCAAGGCCACACTTGGCATGGTAACTTCTCTGTGAGGAAAGTCCTAGGTGAAGTTTGCTAATTATTTGAATCATTCTACAAGAATGAGGTCAATGTGAGAAATATTCTGAGATGGTATCTACAGTTCCTCTTCAACTTACATCCCTATAACTTCATCATAAGTTGAAAATACCATAAGTTAAAAATGCATTTAACACATCTAGCCTACTGAACATCGTAGCTTAGTATAACCAAAGTTAAGCAAGTTCAGAACACTTACACTAGCTTACGATTGGGCAAACTCATGTAATACAAAGCCTATTTGATAATAAAGTGTTGAATGTCTCATGCAGTTTATTGAATACTGTACTAAAAGTGAAAAAACAGAATGGTTGTATGGGTGCAGAAGGGTTGTGAGTGTGTCAGTTGTTTACCCTTTTGCTGGTGGGGCTGAGTGCGAGCTGTGGCTTGCTGCAGCTAGCTGTTCAGCATCATGAGAGAGGACTGTACCACAAATCACTAGCCCGAGAAAAGATCAAAATACAAACTTTGAAGTATGTTTTCTACTGAATATGTATTGCTTTTGAACCATTGTAAAGATGAAAAGTCATAAGTCTAACCATTATAAGTCGGGGACCCTCTGTACTTATACATTATAAATATGAGACATATAAATATCTATCTATGGACACACAGAGAAATAGGTTTGAGACTGTGTACTCTAGCTTAGAGATATTGCTGAAGCCCCAGATGTTTGTTTTTAAAATTATCTGCACTGTTAGGTGATTCCTATAAGCCATTTCAAACATTCTTGATGTCACACAACTGGAATCAGTTAACAAGGGTCTCTAGAATATTCTCATTTTTCTAGCCCATCATTAAGGTTGTTTTCATTGGATTTTTGCTCTGCTTCTAGTTTTTCCATTTTCTGACTTTTACTTATTTTTATCTATAGACTTGATTCAATCTTCAGAATGATACACCTTCCTCATTTTCCCTGATTCACACAGGATTACAGCTAGGACTACTACTTGGACTCACTCTCTGGAATATGGGCTTAGGCAATTCTAGTTCAGGAAAGAGTTAACTCAGCAAGACTGTATTGCCCTACCCCTGCACGTTCCCTGAAAGGACTTGTTTTAATGTAACTGTGCTTTTAGATTATTCTGTCTCATAAGGTTGTTTGTGTAAGCCTGAGGCCTTGTGATATGCTGTAACAGTTTATCCAGTTTATGCTAAGAATGTTATTTATGGTAAACACTTCCTTTCAATCTGGGATGCTTGAGCTGCAGTAACTGAAGTCAGTCTCACAGGCACTGTTAAGACTACATGATTGTGGCTGACCCCCAATAAATCCAGGACAGCCAGGCCCAGTTAAACTTCCCTAGTTGGACCCATTTATGATAAAAACCCTGCAGAAAGTAGGCATAGAGGGAACTTTCCTCAACATAATAAAGGCCATAGATGACAAACCCACCGCCAGCATTGTCCTCAGTGGTGAAAAACTGAAAACATTTCCACTAAGATCAGGAACAAGAAAAGGTTGCCCACTCTCACCACTCTTATTCAACATAGTTTTGGAAGGTTTAGCCACAGCAATCAGAGAAGAAAAGGAAATAAAAGGAATCCAAATCGGAAAAGAAGAAGTAAAGCTGTCACTGTTTACAGATGACATGATACTATACATAGAGAAACCTAAAGATGCTACCAGAAAACTACTAGAGCTAATCAATGAATTTGGTAAAGTTGCAGGATACAAAATTAATGCACAGAAATCTCTGGCATTCCTATATACTAATGATGAAAAATCTGAAAGTGAAATCAAGGAAACACTCCCATTTACCATTGCAACAAAAAGAATAAAATATCTAGGAATAAACCTACCTAAGGTGACAAAAGACCTGTATGCAGAAAATTATAAGACACTGATGAAAGAATTAAAGATGATACAAATAGATGGAGAGATATACCATGTTCTTGGATTGGAAGAATCAACATTGTGAAAATGACTCTACTACCCAAAGCATTCTACAGATTCAATGCAATCCCTATCAAACTACCACTGGCATTTTTCACAGAACTAGAACAAAAAATTTCACAATTTGTATGGAAACACAAAAGACCCTGAATAGCCAAAGCAATCTTGAGAACGAAAAATGGAGCTGGAGGAATCAGGCTCCCTGACTTCAGACTATACTACAAAGCTACAGTAATCAAGACAGTATCGTACTGGCACAAAAACAGAAAGATAGATCAATGGAACAGGATAGAAAGCCCAGATATAAACCCACGGACATATGGTCAACTTATCTTTGATAAAGGAGGCAGGAATGTACAGTGGAGAAAGGACAGCCTCTTCAATAAGTGGTGCTGGGAAAACTGGACAGGGACATGTAAAAGTATGAGATTAGATCACTCCCTAACACCATACACAAAAATAAGCTCAAAATGGATTAAAGACCTAAATGTAAGGCCAGACACTATAAAACTCTTAGAGGAAAACATAAGCAGAACACTCTATGACATAATTCACAGCAAGATCCTTTTTGACCCACCTCCTAGAGAAATGGAAATAAAGACAAAAATAAACACATGGGACCTAATGAAACTTCTAAGCTTTTGCACAGCAAAGGAAACCATAAACAAGACCAAAAGACAACCCTCAGAATGGGAGAAAATATTTGCAAATGAAGCAACTGGCAAAGGATTAATCTCCAAAATTTATAAGCAGCTCATGCAGCTCAATAACAAAAAAACAAACAACCCAATCCAAAAATGGGCAGAAGACCTAAATAGACATTTCTCCACAGAAGATATACAGACTGCCAACAAACACATGAAAGGATGCTCAACATCATTAATCATTAGAGAAATGCATATCAAAACTACAATAAGATATCATCTCACACCAGTCAGAATGGCCATCATCAAAAAATCTAGAAACAATAAATGCTGGAGAGGGTGTGGAAAAAAGGGAACACTCTTGCACTGCTGGTGGGAATGTGATTTGGTGCAGCCACTATGGAGAACAGTATGGAGGTTCCTTAAAAAACTACAAATAGAACTACCATATGACCCAGCAATCCTACTACTGGGCATATACCCTGAGAAAACCATAATTCAAAAAGAGTCATGTACCAAAATGTTTATAGCAACCCTATTTACAATAGCCTGGAGTTGGAAACAACCTAAGTGTCCATCATCGGATGAATGGATAAAGAAGGTGTGGCACATATATACAATGGAATATTACTCAGCCATAAAAAGAAACAAAATTGAGCTATTTGTAATGAGGTGGATGGACCTAGAGTCTGTCATACAGAGTGAAGTAAGTCAGAAAGAGAAAGACAAGTACTGTATGCTGACACATATATATGGAATTTAAGAAAAAAAAATGTCATGAAGAACCTAGGGGTAAGACAGGAATAAAGATGCAGACCTACTACAGAATGGACTTGAGGACATGGGGAGGGGGAAGGGTAAGCTGTGACAAAGCGAAAGAGCGGCATGGACATATATACACTACCAAACATAAGGTAGATAGCTAGTGGGAAGCAGCCGCATAGCACAGGGAGATCAGCTCCGTGCTTTGTGACCACCTGGAGTGGTGGGATAGGGAGGGTGGGAGGGAGACGCCAAAGGGAGGGGATATGGGAATATATGTATATCTATAACTGATTAAATTTGTTATAAAGCAGAAAAGAAAATAATCTTTGATTCTGAAAGAAATAAAATAAGGCACAAGTTGATAATTTAAAAAAAAAAAAAAAAAAAAAAAAACTTCCCTAGTTGGCAACACTTCACATTTGTTACCACAAAATCCTGCTGGAGGAATTGAGCTCATTCTATGCTATTCCAGCGTGAGGGATGCTTAGAAGCTTACGCCCGGTTTCCTCTGGGCTTTGCCTCATGAGCCTTTTCCCTTTGCTGATTTTCTCTGCATTTCACTGTAATAAACTGTAACAGTGAATATAAAAACCTTAAAGTCCTGTGAGACTTTCATGACTCATCAAGCTTGAGGTAATCTCAGGGACCTCTACCACAGCTTATTTCCCAGGTTAAGGCAGCAAAGGTTTTTCTCACACACTCCCGTGGATGTTGCTACAACTTCACTCTTGCTCATTTCTCCAACAAAATGCTGAACAGAATATAGTTATAGCCAATAAAAAATTTAGTAATAGTAGAAAGCAATTTAGTAATACAATAAAGAAAACCTGTGAGTTATTCTTACACCTCTGTTAATAATTTTCATTGTATTTTTACTTCATTATGTGACTGAGAAAAACTTGTACCAGGAGGGGACTGGTCATCTCTGATTTTTTTTGTGTCTTCTTAAGCTTGCATTACATTCTTATTTTTAGTCCATGGTGTTTTTGCAATAATTGTTTTAACCTACTTCCCTTTCTGTGGTGATAAGTTAAAATAAGCTAATATAGTTTATAAATGTACTTTACAAATCACAGATGAAGAGGTCCTAATGGATAGAAAGCACATAATTGAATGAGGGCTCCACTCTCAAACGCCCAAATTTTGAGTTAATTGTAGTTAAATTGTGTCCCCTCCAAATTCATATGTTGAAGTCGTAACTCCTAGTAGCTCAGAATGGGACTGTATTTGGAGATAAGATCTTTAAAGTAGCAATTAAGGTTAAATGAGGTCATTAAAGCAGGACTAATCCAATCTGACTTGTGTCCTTATAAGAAGAGATTAGGACACATAGAGAAAAGACCATGTAAGCACACAGTGAGAAGGCAGCTGTCTTCAAGCCGAAAAGAGATGATTCAGAAGAATCCAACTCTGCTGATGCTTTGATCTTGAGGTTCTAGCCTCTAGAATTGTGAGAAAATAAATTTCTGTTAGTCTTCCAGTCTATAATACTTTGTTATGGCAGAGCAGCTTTAGAAAATGAATACAGTCTCCAAAGTGTAAAACTACTAATGGACCTTTAGTATAAATAAAAAAACTGTATGTGATTATCTGATATATACACTCAGGATACAATTATGAATCTGATATTAAATATTGGCAAACAATTTTTTCCTAGTATTTTAGAAAAAAATGTATGTCTGCTCTAGAGTTTCTTATAACCTAAATTTCTATGTGAGTGATTCTCAGCCTATAGGCCATGTACCAGGTGACTGAAAGTTGAATACAGTAAATTTATGAATTTATTTGTACAACAAATAATAACTCTAAACTGACTAAATAATCCCTGTACACAGCTATATTTCAGACTTTCAAATGTATGTAAATAATATTTTGATTTCAAGATACAAATAATTTATAAGTCTTTCTACTTAAATGATTGTACTATTGTGTCATTAATTAATGAATTCTAAGAAAAAGTTATCACATAAGAGTCCACATGTTTTTCTTGTTATAATGAAATAATCATACTGAATGTATGGAATCTGCATATGGATATCACCTTCAATTTTAAATAAAGCTGGGAAGTGTGTGTCTTTTTCTTTAGAAAAATAACACAATATATGACCTAGAATCATAGAAAGAAAAGATATCTTCTGTATTATTGATTTAAAAATTTTTATTTTCATATGAAGAAAAAAAAGCTGAGACATTTATTATTACTTAACTGAGCTAATACCTGGGTCATTGAATCTAGTAAAGACAATATAGAATAGTTGTTTGTGACCTCTGAAGTTGGCTTAAATGTGTTCAATTTCCAGCTTCACAATTCACTAGCTTTGTGATATTGAGAAAACTAAATTAATGTCTCCATCTCAATTTTCAAACCTACAAAATGGGGATGATGAGTTTCCTTCATAGGAATTTTGTGAGAATTAAAGGAGAAAAAGCAGTCAAGGCACTTGTCTACCCCATTTCTTCTAGCATTAAGCTAATTTTCCTCTACAAACCCTTTACTGAATTCACTCACCCAGTCAACTTCTACCCTGGATACCGAAGAAACAAAGTAATTCTAAGAATGACTTAGAAAGAAAAGTATCATAGCTCCCTAGCAGGAGCCAAATCAACTTAAACTGTGCTAATTTCCCTTCAACTAAGTACTTGGACTTAAAGCTGCAGGACAGCTTCCTTCTCTGATGCACTTAGTGAGTCCTGTGAAATTCTTAATTTTTTACTGAACCTAAAGCCTTTCAAAGAGTCAAAACATGACAATTGGAAAGCATCTTGTCATGGAATTCAAAATATCTGTTTGTATCTTTATTCCAACAATGTCTTGTGATCGTTTTTTTTTTTTTGAAAACACAACTGATAAATATCAAAGAGAAAGAATTAATGTGTATAAACCTCTTATTAAAAAATCACTGATCTTTTCCATCTTCAAATAAGACATAACACTGTTGGGAGTGAGGATAATGTCACCAGGTTAACAATTTAATTTATGAGAGTACATACGCAATTGCACATTGCAAAGGAGATTGGGCTTGCTGTAATCATCAGCAAAATCAATTCAGGATGATAATGGAAATCAGCCCTTTAAAAAATACCAGGCAAATTATTACCCAATCCTTCAGACAAAGAATATTTCTTTATTAATTCTCCCTCAACGTTAACAGGATACTTTACATGACTTAATAATCAGTTACTTATTAACATATTTGTAATTATTATTTTTCATTTTACACCAGCATATTGTATCTTATTTGATTGTTTCTGCTATTTCCCACCTCCACAAAAATATTTTGGAATGAAAAAATTTACTTTTTTATGGTCTTCTGACATTTCCAATTATCAAGTATTCTCATTCATGAGAACAATGGCTGATAAATTCATAAAATAAGACAGAAAACCATAAATTGAATAAGATATTTATAGAACATTATTTCAGCTATGTATTGCAGAACACTTGAGTGTATAACCAAAAATCAACTGAGAAAAGTGATACATCTTTAGAAGAAAACAATGCAAACTGACAATATAGTAAGCACTCTTTTCTTGTTTTTGCTTTCTTCTTCTTTGGTTTCCTTTTTTATAAGGAGAAAATTATAACTAATGAAGGTGTTAAGAAAAATTATTCAAAACTTGAAAATAAGGCCAAAGGAAGCTTGCATGTTTTTCTGCCTCACGCTGGAGCATTGTCCAATAGGCCCACAAAAAGATAATGTAATTTTCTAGGAGGGATATTTTGTTTGTTTGTTTGTTTGACTTACTAGTTCCAGTTTATTAGGGACCGCAGGTTCTGTGAAGTGATATGTTAACATGCAGATGCAAATTATTTTTTGTCAGTAGGAAATACACCCAATAGATTATGGTTTTCTTGCCCTTTAGGACGTTAATCCATTTTATATCTAATTTAGTAATCTTATTTCACCATTTTTCACTCTTTAGTTCTGTCTCTTTATCATTTTGCTGTTTCCTTCATTGAAGAGTTAAATCTTTGACATATGTTCACTTTATATTGGGAAGTATGTTATTAATGTTTGGAAAATTATACTTTTACTACTCATTTTTATTATGAATACTTTGAATTTAAATCTCAAATTATAATTATACTTTTAAAATTATATTTTATTAAGGAAAGCAATAGTCATTTGTAAAGCAAGGTAGTTAATATCAACAATGAAAAAAAAACAATTAAAGGAGGGCAAGAGTCACTTATATCAAAGGAATCCATTGGATTTAAGATGTACTATGCTTCTTTGCAACTGTATATTCGCAAAGCACCAAGCATCCTGACATCGTCTTAACATACCTCTATTAACTCTGCAAACTTTATCTATATCCCTTCCTGAGAATTTTCAGATTTTTCTAATTTAATCTATTTTCTCCCTCTTAAAAGAAATACACTCTTTGTAACTCCTAAGTATGAAATTGTTTTCCTGATTCTTCCTCAAGTGATAAGTAAATGGTATAGCTTAGGAAGGGGCATAAAGAGGGAAAAGAGGGGAGGAGGGTGGGTGAGGGATGGATTGGGAGGTTGGGGTTAGCAGATGCAAACTATTATGTTAGAATGGATAAAAAACAAGGTCCTATTGTGTAGCACAGGGAACTATATTCAATATCCTGTGATAAACCATAATGGAAAAGAAAAAATAATTGGTGGGATTGGTCAGTCTTTCAGGAACTCTGACCCTTCTGAGGAATGTCTTGCAAGAGTGGGGCAAGAGGGTATATCATTGAAGAACAACTGAGAAGGTGGTTGGGAAGGTGATCAAGATCATTGCCAATGGTTCACAGTTCTACTTAGACACCTCTCTATCTTCAATTTCATTTATCATATAGAGGTTGACTGGGTTAGGTGGCATCTTAACCACAGAAGAATATTTTTATCAGAGAGTTTTTTCTCCTTTAGTTGGTGTTGTTCCTTCAGCCTTTGTTAGAGCATAGGGTTCAGTTTCAGTCACTACTCTTGGGGAAAAGAAACAATGGACACACTTAAGGGAGAGAAAATAGGTCTAGGAAAAAATGTTTTAGGAGATCTTTTGGTTTTGATTTTGTTTTACTTTGTTTTTTGTTTGTTTTTAGTTTTTAGCTTATTAGAGAGAAGTCTGAGAAATAATTTAATTACTCTCAGCAAGTAAATAGTACAGTTATTTTGAACAATCAGGTAGTTTTCCCTGGATCAACAAAGGATCATTCAAAAGCTTACATTGAAAGAGAAATTCTTATAGATTCATGTCATTCAGATCTGGAATGGCATTCAACATTTGAAAACAATTAGTCTCACCACACATTTCTTCAAAGGAAGAAACATAGATTCAAAATATACTGACTTATACAAGGCCACTTAGTTGGTAAAGAGATGGAGAAGGGGCTCCATATAACAGATAAAGGAGTGCTTTACTGAAATAGAAGAAACCTGAACTCCAGAGCACATTTTGCTCTCAAAATTCCTTTTCTCAAATGTTGGGAATGGCATCAAGACAACTACTTTAACTCTATTTATTTTGCAAAGCTAGGTCTGGTCTAAGGCTATTTCTCAATCTTAGTACCAAATATTTTCAAATTCAACAATTCTGACTTTTACTGAAAGAACAAAGCACTTCCAAGGATCATAACTATGATTGGTTTTATTTGATGCCTTTGGAATAGACTGTGAATATATTTATCATATTCATATGTCCCACAGCTCTTGGTCTGAGGTTCAGTTGAGGTTTGCATTAGTAACTAATATTAATTTCTCTGTTTTACTCTGACAGCGTTTTGAATTACTGTAAATTTCGAGACATGTTCATCAACTATAAGTAATTACTAATAAGTGACAACTTCTTTATTTTGTGTCCTTAATTAGCTGCAAAGTAATATATTTCCTAGAGTGTTGGATGATAAAAACAAATTGTATAAATCATTTAAGATTGATTTTTTAAAATTTTTGTTTCCAATGAAAATTATGAATAAGAATTGAAAAATCATAGTGTGCAATACAACTAAATAAATGTTTCCAGGAATGATGCCTTTTTAATTGAAAATAAGAAAACAACCTGCATTCAATTTCACCAAGCCACATGATACTACCACATCTCTCAATAGATTTCAGCATTTTTATGCTTTAATATTGCATTTCACTTTTTTTAATACAAGTAATCAGAATCTTGTTTGAAAGCAAACCATTTTTTACTTGATATGTGGCTATTTATTACCTCTCAGTTATGTTTTGCAGTCATGCAATAGAAATGGCAGTTAACAGATCATTTCTCTAGCAATCTGGGAATGAATTACAATGCCATAGAAAGTGGAATGGCAGAATGAACAATTAATGGTTTCCAAAAGTATGTTAGCACATCTGTGCTAGAAATACAGACATATCTAAAACTATATTTGATATATTTCTATTTTTTTCATGTTTTTCCAAAAGACTTCTGTCAAGCAAACATAAAGACACTGCAGATATGGGAAGAAGTTTAAATGAACCAATTTTCTCATCTTTCACGTGTATGTTTCAATAGTTGAATTTAATTTGAAAAATCAAGCATGAAATTTTAGTTATGGAAGTAATGCTGATGAGCAGTAACAGAACTCAGAAAATAACAACTTTGAGATACAGTGTTTGGGATTACCACGCTCTTACCATATTTCCATTGCTTTTGAGGTTTTTTGTCAAATTTTGCTACATACGTTTTGTGATCTATGCATATTTTGATTCCCACAGGGCATTTCTCATTTTGCAGAAAAGATGCTTATTTATATTTATATATTTAAAGCATGTGACAAGTTTAAAACATTTATATTGAAAATTTTAACAATGTTAACATTATTTTAATTTTTCAGTCATTTCCAAAATATTGGATAAAACCTGGTGCCTCTATATGAAAGATTAATGGTCATTTGTTTAGTATTAATTTTAAAATGCCATGATTCCTAGAACCTGAAAAATAAAATGGTGCCAAATCCTTGGTGATAAATACATTTTTCAAGTGAGGTAGTTTACAATCCTTGCTTTCATCAATTTGAGAGAAGATCTGAGTTATAGCTAATGAATCAATGAAGATAATTTTTAATAATATGTCACAATTTATTTTTAGCACATACTTCAGAAAGGTTTCAAAGAGTGAACTTGATAGAAGAAAACTAATGTTACTTTCATATATTTATTTATATGAATACTATGGCTCAGCTGATAGCCGTTAGTGATTAATAGGAGTAGAATTTATGCAGAAACATGACACTGTTTAGAAAAGTTATTTCAATCTATGGATACAAAGAATAATAGAAAAAAGTATCATTTTTCTCATTAAATATATATTCCAATTAATTTTTATGTTTAATAAATGCTAACACTTTTTCATTTTTTAATGTTTTTGATGAAGTATTTACTAATCATAATCATAATGAACTCCAGAATAAATTTTGTTTTTTACACTTGAGACTCATGTTCACAAGAAAACAAATAAAACATTTTTTTCATATATCATGTAATAACATTATCAAGTGATGGATAAAGTATTTTACAGCTAAAAATATAAGAAAAGAAAAGAAATATTCTGTGAAAAATTTGGAGTGAAACTACATGTCCATACAAGAATAGGAAAATATTGAATTTATGAATATTAATGAAGTTAATATTCATATGTTTTAAATAAAATGATGCTGCATTTTTAGATCCATTAGGTATATTTAGAAGTATTATGTAACACTTTAAAATATACATATAATTTTATATATTTAAATATGTTTAAAAGTATTTTTAAGTGATTTAATTTTACTATGACAATTTTTAAATATCAACTTACATATGTTCAAGAAGTGTAGGGTTTTTCTGTAATTCCTTTCAGTCTGCATGAGAACATGTTTGAAAGCCAGTGATATGTTTGATTCTTCAATAGTAGACTATTTGCATAATTTTATCTCATTTTTTTGGTTATTTTTGATTGAGGTGATATTTACACAGCATAAAAATCCAGAGGTAATGTTTCTAATGAAAAGGAGTTCATTAACAAGAGCATTGGCATTTAAAAAAATTAATAGACTTTATTTTTTAGAGCTGTTTTAGACTTAGAAAATTTTAGTGAAAATACAGAGTTCCCATTTGCTAACCCTTCCTGGTAATTCCCCCTATTATGACATATTGCATTAATGTGGTACATTTGTTACAGTTGGTGAGCCAATATTGATAAATCATTATTAACAAAATCCATAGTTTACGTTAAGGTTCGCCCTTAGTATTGTACATTCTATAGGTTTTAAAAATGTATGACATGTATCCATCATTATAGTATCATACAAAATAGTTTGGTCACACTAAAAATCCTCTGTGTTCTGCCTACTCATCCTTTTTCCCACCCTCCAACCCCTGACAACCACAGATCATTTTACTATCTCCATAGTTTTGCCTTTTCCAGAATGTCATATAGCTGGAATAACACAGTATGTAACTTTTTCAGATTGGTTTCCTTAACTTAGCAATATGCATTTAAGGTTCTTCCTTGTCTTTTCATAGCTTGATAATTCCTTTTTATCACTGAATAATATTCCATTGTATGGACGTACCAGTTTGTTTATCCATGACCTATTCAAGGATGTTTTGGTTGCTAATGAGTTTTGGCAGTTATGAATAAAGCTGTTATAACATTTGTGTGCAGGTTTTTGTGTAGGCTAAGTTTTCAATTTATTTGGGTAAGTCTAAGCACAGTAACTGACAAATTTTTAAAGTGAGCAATTAAATGACATTGAGTAATTCTCAGTGTTGTACACCCACCCCATCTATACAGTTCCAAACTATTTTCATCACCACAAAATAAAACCCTGTACCTACTGAAATTAAGCAGTCATTTGCTATTCTCTCCTTCCACCAACTCCCAGAAACCACCAATCCACTTCCTGTCCCTATGAAATTACCTATTCTGTATATTTCATATAAATGGAATTCTATAGTATGTAGCTTTTTGTGTCTGGCTCCTTTCATTATGCATAATGTCTTTTAAGGTTCATCCCCATTATAGAATATACTAGTATGGTATTCCTTTTTGTAGCTGAATAATATTCCACTTCATGTATGTATGTATGTATATACTACAATTTGTTTATCCTTTTGTCCAGTTTTGGGCATCAGATTTTTTCCCACCTTTTGGCTACTATGAATAGTGCTATTATAAGCACACATATACAGGTATTTGTTTGAGTACCTTATCTCACTTCTTTTGAGTGTACACATAGGAGTGTAATTATCAGGTCATATGATGATTTTATGTTCAACTTTTTGAGAAATCACTGAACTGTCTTCCACAGAGATGCACCATTTTATATTCCTACTAGGAGTATATGAAGGTTCCAATTTCTCCATATCCTTTTCAACACTTGCTAATTTCCATTTTTTAAAAATATTATTATAGCCATCCTAGTATGTTTGAAGTGGTATCTCAAGATTTTGACTTGCATTTTCCTAATAACTAATGACATCCTGCATCTTTTCATGTGCTTTTTGGACATTTGTATATTTTCTTTGGAGGAATATCTATTAAAGTCCATTGTCCATTTTTAAATGTTTTTTTGAGTTTTAGAAGTTTTGAAAAATATATTCTGCATGTTAAACATTTGAAGGTTAGTTTTATGTGGTCAACTTGACAGAGCTAAGGGATCCTCATATAGCTGGTAAAACATTGTTTCTGGGTGTGTCTGTGATTTCTATAAGAAGCTACATTTGATTCAGTAGACTGAGTAAAGTGATCTCTTACCAAAGTGGGTGGGCCTCATCTAATCTTTGGAAGCCTGAATGGAACAAAAATGCAAAAGAAGGGCAAATTCTCTTTTCTTGAGCTGGGATGTCCATATTTTACTGCCCTCAGACATCAAAGCTCCTGGTGTGTGGGCCCTTGGACTCCAGGACTTACACCATCAGCTCCCGTGGTTCTCAGAACTTCTGATTCAGATCAAATTATACAATGATTTTCCCTGGTTCTCCAGCTTGCAGACTGCAGACTGTGGAACTTTTCCACATCCATAAGAGTGTGAGCCAATTCTTATAATCTCTCTTCTCTCTCTCTCTCTCTCTTTCTTATATCTATATCTATATCTATCTATATCTATATCTATATCTATATAGCTACAGTTATCCCCTATTGGTTCTGTTTCTCTGGAGAACCATGAATAATACAGTATCTTTATCAGATATATGATGTGCAATATTCCCTCCCATTCTGTAGGTTATTTCTCTTTCTTGATAATGACCTTTTTGCAGGAGTAAAATAAATGTCCAAATTCATTCTTTGGTACGTGGATATGTCCTACCACCACTTGTTGAAGAGACTATTTTCTTTTTTTTTCTTTGTCAAAATATGTATCTAATACTTCTCAAAAGATAAGGATATAATTCTTCATATATATCTTACATATTTTAGTCTCCAATATTTTTTATAAATGTTTACATTTTTAATTCTTAGACACTAATTTCATTGGAAAATTTTCAAACCAGTATCTTACATTTTCTCACTGTAAAGAGCAGCTAAACTGAGATGAATTTTAGCAGAGTTTTAGTGTCAGATAGTATGTCTGTTTATGTGTGTGTGTGTGTGTTTGTGTGCATTGGGAGTGGGTGTGTGTGCTCAAACTCTTCAGAATTATTCTATGTAGATATCAAGCTTAACTCATGTCAAGACTAAGTATGGTAGAGGTTTGTTCTGTTTTGATTACATCACTAGGTGCATATGAACTAGTGAGGAAAATGTAAGGTTGAGTGATGAGATTATAACTGGTGCAGTTCCACACACAGGAACTGCCTCCATGCTTGCCTAGCTCAGCATTCTTCCATACCCAAGTATCAGCAAATTACCATTTGTTTGTGTGATTTCAACAAATGGTAACAAAATCTACTCAGAGTGAAATCCTAATAATTGTCCCCAGAAACCTAAAGATGAGTGGTGCCAGTCCCAACTTTCCTTTACTCCATGACCTCTCAGTACTGCCGACTGTGCTGCTGACATTTCTTCATTTTCAGGTTAGACAATTATCATGATGAACCAGAATATATAAGGAGGAAATTACTTTTTTATAGGGTACTCAGTGTTTTGTCTCTTAAATTCAAGAATGGGGGCTTCCCTGGTGGCACAGTGGTTGAGAGTCCGCCTGCTGATGCAGGGGACACGGGTTCGTGCTCCGGTCCGGGAAGATCCCACATGCCACGGAGCGGCTGGGACTGTGAGCCATGGCCACTAAGCCTGCACGTCCAGAGCCTGTGCTCTGCAATGGGAGAGGCCACAACAGTGAGAGGCCTGCATACCAGAAAAAAAAAAAAAGTTATTTTTTTTTTACTTATCATATTGACCATTTAAAGAACTATCCTCATTATTCATGTGGCAAGAGGCATCTCTTACTCAACAAACACATCTATAAATTTGATCTATGATTACCACTTCTAGAAACATATCCTTAAAAAATAACTGGACAAATGCACAAAGATACATATGATTTTCTTCAATATGTTTTTTATTTTAGTGAAAAATTGAAAATGATATAAATGTATAACAATAATAGGTTAAGTAAGTTAAAGAATAAAATAACATGTAAAGTTTAAAAACAAGAACAAACATTTTTGTTTAGCATGCATTACTGACCATAATATATTGTTATGTAAATAGAGAAGTTTACTGACAATATGTAGACGTGAACCATTTTTGTAATACATTACACAGGTATATAATACACATATTATGATAAAGTTATAGAGACATACATTTATTTTTTCTTGTTTCCAGGTTATGGCAATTTGAATTATTATATTTTGGGGGCTATATTAATTTTCAGTTTATATGTAATAAACACACAGTGTACATTAAAAAGGATGTAGCTCACAATACTTTTTTTTCCTCTAGAATGCTATGAATAGGCCAGTGTTCTTTTATTATGCAATATAATGGAGTTGTCACAACTGGACACATTGAAGTGGTTAAAAGGGCAAGTTAATAGCATATCAAAGCTAATGATAAAAAGTAAAATATGAAAATGTAAAGAATTTTAGGCAAAAATGACTTAATGACACAATTTTAGCTTAGAGTCCCAGGAGCATGACTTCCACTCTGAGTAATGTCTTATGATATAAATAGTCACAAGTCACCAGAAAACTGTACAGAGTAATACAGAAATGCATTTATAAGCAGTTTCTAGTAGGCATTCAATTTTTCATTCAAATCTTCTGCCTACAATTAGCCATAGGGGCAGAAACTAGCCTGCAAGTAATTGCACTTGTAATGGGTTTTCTAAGTAATAACTATGTTACTTCTTCCCTAAAATGAGGGGACTTCTTTCCAATTGTATGTACAAGTAGACCTCATTATAGTACAAGTCTACTATTTTCAGCATCCATTTGGCAAGTGCAAAATATTTGGGGGACCAAATGATGAGTGTTTAAAGTGTATACTCCAAGAACATGCTCATTCTAGTTAACCACTGCTGCTGCATTACAAACTATCCAAAATTAGAACCTTAAGCGACACCATTTATTAAATATTATAATTGAGTGGTTCAGGAATTTCTCAGGAATCAGCTGTCTATTTCTTCTACTCCACATGATATTGGCAGTGGTTACTTGGTTTTATCTAGTTTATGAATTGACTTGACCACGCTTTACTTGCATATATTTCACCTTGATGAAGATTGTGGAATAGTGGCCCTCACCTGGAACCCTTGAGCAAAGAACCAGCATGGTGACATCAGGTTAGGCGGGGTTCTTACCTGGGGTTTCACAAAGTCAAGATGAACTGTTTTAGTGCAGCTGTCCCCAACCTTATTGGCACCAGGGACTGGTATCATGGAAGACAGTTTTTCCAAGGACGGGGGCTGGGGGATGGTTTCAGGAAGATTCAAGGACATTACATTTATTGTGCACTTTATTTCTATTATTATTACTTTGTAATTTATAATGAAATAATTATACAACTCACCATAATGCAGAATCAGTGGGAGCCCTGAGCTTGTTTTCACTAGACACTCACTGATAGGGTTTTGATATGAGTCTGCAAGTAATTGATTTATTATGATATCTATGCAATCAAACATCTCTGCTAATGACAATCTGTGTTTGCAGCCGCTCCCCAGCACTAGTATCACCACCTCAGTTCCACCTCAGATCAACAGGCATTAGATTCTCATAAGGAGCACTCAATCTAGATCCCTCACATGCTCAGTTCACAGTAGGGTTTGCACTCCTATAAGAATCTAATGCTGTCGCTGATCTGAGAGGAGGCGGAGCTCAGGCAGTAATGTGAGCGAAGGGGAGCAGCTGTAAATACAGATGAAGCTTGGCTTGCTCACCTGCCACTCACCTCCTGCTGTGTGGCCCAATTCCTAACAGGCCACAGACTGGTACTCGTCCATGGCCCAGGGGTAGAGGACTCCTGTTCTAGAAAACAAGGTAGGGGCTGTGTATACTTTTGGTTAAGTTTTGAAAGTCACTTAGCATCATTTCTGTAATATTTTGGTTATAGTAGTTACAAGCCTTCCTAGGTTTAAGAGGAGCTGAGGAGTGTCAAAGAATTTGTAGTGATGTCTTAAAACTGGCATAAAATAGCCTAAGAAAGAAAGAAGGAAAAATACAATAGTGGAAACATGCATTTATAGGTAAGCACTAAATGAGTAAGTGAAGTATAATGTTGGCCAAAAAGTGCCTTTGTTTTTTAAATAAAAATAAAAGACACATTTTTCATTTTCACCAAGAACTTGATTGAACAACGTATCACCCTTTTTTTCCCACTACCTTCTGCCATTTTCCAGGCAACTACGTAATTCCATCTTCCCAAAATTTCTTATGTTTTTGAGTAAAGAACTGTTCCAGGTGCCTTTTACAGTCTTTCAGGAATTGAATTTTTTTCCATTAAGAGAATTTTGTAAAGACTGACATAAATGGAAATCCGAAGGTGCAATGTCTGGTGAATATGCTGATGAATCAGAACTTCCCAGCAAAGCTGTAACAGTTTTGCTTGGTCATCAAAGAAACATGTGGTCTTGCATTATCCTAATGGAAGACTATGCATTTTCTGTTGACTATTCTGGATGCTTTTCATCAAATGCTGCTTTCAGTTGGTCTAATTGGGAGCAGTACTTGTTGGAAATAATCATTTGGTTCTCCATAAGGAGCTCATAATAGAGGACTCCCTTCCAATCCCACCATATACACAATATCGCCTTCTTCAGATGAAGAGCAGCCTTTGGTGTGGTTGTAGTGGTTCATTTCACTTGCCCCATGATCTTTTCCATTCCACATTATTGTACAGTATCCACTTTTCACTACCCATCATAATATGTTTTAAAAATGGAACGTTTTCATTACATTTAAGTAGAGAATCACATGTGGAAATACAGTCAAGAAGGTTTTTTCACTTAACTTATGTGGAACCCAAACATCAAAGTGATAAACATAACCAAGTTGGTGCAAATGATTTTCAATGCTTTATTTGGATACTTTGAGTATGTTGGCTATCTCCCTCATGGTATCACATTGATTGTTCTCAATTAATGTCTCTATTTGATTGCTATAAACTTCAACTGGTCTACCCAACTGTGGAGCATCATCCAACAAGAAATCTTTAGCATGAAACTTTGCAAATCACTTTTGACATGTTCGAGCAGTCACAGCACCTTCTCCATACACTGCACAAATTCAGTTGCTTTTTTACCTTTCTTGAAATAATAAAGCATAATATGCCAAAACTGTTCCTTTTTTCTTCCATCTTCAAAATTAAAATGGCTACACAAGAATTCACCAACTTTGATACGTCTTTTTCTAAATGCATGCTGATTTGACAGCTGTCACATACAATCTAACAAAACTGTTTCAAATGAAGTTGAAGACAATTAAGTGTTACTAGAGCCATCTTATGGAAAAAACAAAATGAAACTTTTGGCCAACCCAATGGAATTTAACATACATTGAATGCCAAAATTGAAAGTAAACTGCTTGTTGCAAATACATGTATGAAATTTTCATCATGTACAAAATACATGGGTAGAAACAACAAATGGCAGACAAGTAAAATATCCTTTTGTTTAAAATGTCAAAGGTACTTCTCTAAGTTTTTATTTTTTTTAATTAAGTATGATAGCTACAATTTACAGATCATGGGCTCTATGCCAGGCACTCTATTAAGTGCTCTGTAATTATCATATTTAATTCATTAAAAAATGCAAGGAAGACATTATTTTTATCTCTGTCTTATAGTTTAGAAAACTGTCATTCGAAGAGGGTAAGTAACATAGCAAAGATCACATAACTTGTTAATAGAAACAAGTATGGTTACAAAACCAGGTCATCAGACTCCAAAACACATTGTTGTAAATACTACATTTTATACCTTTACTTGCTTAGAAGAATTTCAGAGAAAATTATCTTTAATAAAATACATCCCTGGACTTTTGTGGGACAAAACCTATTCTAAAACCTAATTCAAAGACTAAAATTAAGATCAGAGATATAGGAAGAAACATATCATTTTCTAAGTTCATTTATGCTAATGGTTCCCAAGAATTTTTATAAAGGAGTTATCATTTTAGAAATATGAAATCATACAAACTTAGAGATTGAAGGGAATATAGAAGCAGTCTAGTCAAGTAACTAATTTTTATAGTTGGTTTAGTTGCAAAATCATGAAAAAGCACTAATATGGTACATTCTATGGAGTAATTCAGAGTATTGAAATTTTCCTTAGAGACTGTAAATTTTCCCAACTCCACCTATCACCTAAAATTTCCTAAAATATTTGTAACGTTGGAAGTAGATTTCAGTTTTTGTCCTCAAAAGAAAGGAAAAAGTTCATTAATACCTACCAAAAACACTGCTAAAGAAGACAATTTTCCAAGGACTCTGATGATAACTGATCCACCTTCTGTAATATACCCTGAAAACATTTTGGTTAAAAATGCTAGATAAATAAATCATCATCCATTATGAATTGCACACTAAGGTATGAGGCACATTCAGAAGTAATTTGAACCAGGCATGACAAATCTAGGTGATTTTCATTAAGAAAAGACAATGAAAGTTGGCTTGAAAAGGCAAAATTACAGTCTGTCATCTGAAGTTGTTGAAAACGAAAATCTTTTAACCAGGAGAGAAAGATTATAATAATAAACACAGTATGAAAACGTTTTGTTTTTTATAGTTCAATAAAAACCCAAATCCATCAGAGAATGAAACAAGACTTGAAAACTGGTTTATAGATTCCATTTTGCAATATTATTTCTATAAATAATTTATAGCTCCAATAGTTACATATCTACATTTATTTATGTTGTATCTTGAAGGTATAAGAAATATCACCTCTACATTTTCTCAGCACACCATTCTAGGCTCTTCCTGGGCTAGCATTTTGTCTTTTCTTCAAAACAGTGCCCCTAGCCTAACCACATGGAACCACACAATTTCATATTCATTAATTTTGGGGGGTATTATTAAATCTTTGCTCAGTGTGAACCATCAGTCCAGTAGAGTGTTATATCTGTTTGCCTTGCTTCTTCTTAAAAGATCGTCTCAAAAATCTCTCTCCCTGAAGCTGTCCCTCAAGCATCCTCCTTTACTAGAATTACTTCTCTCTTCATATACCAACATTGCTATTTAGCAGATCCTTCAGCAGGCTTTGAACTCATTGAGTGTGAGGCAGAGTCACCTTCATCTTTTAATCAGCAGGGTACTTAGCACTATGTATTTCTCATCATAAAGTCTCAATAAGTACATACTGAAGCAGATAAAAAGGAAGACAGAATGGAAAAGGAGAAATAAAAATAAAGTGTAAATGCAAAATGAAAAATGAAAAACAGGCTCTAAAATCAAGATATAAGGAGAGGTTAAAACTTTCAGTAGTATCAGAGATAGTTTATGTTATGTACAGGACTGGACAACTATGAAGTCGTCAGACTATAAGTACCAAGAGGACAGGCATCTTGTTGTTTTGCTCAATATCTTCTCTCATGTTCATGGAAGGTGGTAGATAAAGGAAGTCAAGTCCCCAAATCTGCAGTTGGCAAGCTGGTGGTTTAGTTCTAGTATAAGCCAGCAGGCTTTAGACCCAAGGAGAGCCAAAGTTTTAGTCTGAGTCTGAAGACAAGAACAAATTATGTCTCAGTTCAAGCTGTCAGGGAGGAAGAGTTCTTTCTTCCTCTCAGGAAGGTAAGACTTTATGTTCCATTCAGGCCTTCAACTTACTCGATGAGAGCCACCTTATTACAGAAGACAATCTTCTTTACTCAGTCTACCAATTCAGATATTAATCTCCTCCAAAAACACTCACAGAACACCCAAGATAATGTTTTACCAAACATCTGGGCACTCCATGGTCCAGGTAACACATAAAATTAACAATCATAAGAACACCTCTTGTTAACTTCCCAGCCTTATTCATCTCCTTAAACCATACTTAATCTCCAAATGAAGATAATAACAAAGTCCTAATTCTACCTAACATGATACAGCTATCCTGCATGCAATTGAAAATGCACTAAACCCTTCCTCAGAAGAAGAGGTAAAGTCCTTGAGTGATATTTACTCTTCCCTTCGATATCCTGTAACTTAAATACTATGACATAAAGTCAATATATCTTATGTGATGAGGGAATAAGAGAGAAAAAAAGGGTATTGGTATTACATATACATACACACCCATACACAAACACACCCAGACAAAATGCAGAAGAAATACTTATGACAATTACAGTCCTCCTGTCTGTAATTGGCCATGAGATTAAAGTTGGTATTTATAACTATCTTCTCCAATACCCATGGTGTATTCCTTTTCCTTCAGCAAGCACTTCAGCTGACCATAGTTTTTACCTGATTATGTGACTCAAATCTTAATTCCCGAGGGTCTTGGCTATTAGTACTCCTGCCTTGATTGGATGGTTGTAGTTTTACATTGACTTTAATTAAAGCACATGATAATAATAAGACTCTAATCTTTCTGTATTCCAGATATACTAGTCCAATTGCAGAATAGTAGTCCAATTTTCCCTTGGTATTCAGGATCAATCATTTGATCCAACACAGTAACTATTTTCTTCTCCTGTTAATTCAGAGGCGTTAGGAGTCCAAAGTGGCTAGGTGGCAATCTTAATTTCCTGTTCAATGGAACCACTGTTATAACTCCTGGTGGAAGCATTGTTTGTAGAGAAAGCAAATCCTTATCCAGAGTAAATGCAAAATGCTGACCCTTCCATGATAGAAGATGTCCATTATAACCAACCTGCCACCTGGGTTGATAACTCCAGGGAATGATATCAAACTGAGGACTCCTTGTTGGCCTCTGCAACTGGGAGATTTGATACTCAGCAATGGACATAGCCAAGTCAGCCTTGATGAGTGGAAGACTGTGCTGAGCTCATGCATAACTCCATGTCTTACTACCATGGTCACTTTGTTCATGAGCCTATCAGGTGGTGGTAGGAGTGATTGGGTAAAGAGGCTGACAGGTATCCATAGAATGGGTCATCTAATCCAATCCACTCAGATATTAAAATCCTTCTTTAGTGATCATTTCAAATAGGACACTCTTTAGTGATCATTCAAATAGGGCACAAATACCTTTACACTTTTTTGCCCCTTCAGAGGTCTAACCACATAACTCTTTCCCAAATTTCCTTGTCATTAATTTTCTAATAATGTTGCTTCCAAGTTCCTGACCATCCAGTCAAACTTCCCACAGCCCATGAATCATTTAATAATCACATGTTTGGCTAATTCTTCTCTAAGTGAAGTGAACAGTCAGGTACACTGCTTGAAATTCTGCTCACTAGGAGGAAATTTATTCTCCACTGTCCTCCAGAGATATCCCAGAAAGGGGCTATAGTGCTGCAGCTGTCCATTTTTGGGTGGTTCCTCCATACAGTGCAGAACTAATGGTAAAAGAGTCCTGAGTCTTCTCTTCCTCTGTAAGGTGATCATAGGAAACTCCCCAAAGAGACCATAGGTACATACTGGAAGAGAGAAAGCAGTTGCAGGCATGGGAACCATGGACATTCAAACTACCTTTTCATGTAGCTTACCTGTGCCTTCAGAGCCTGTTCAGTCCTGATCACGTGCCTCTTCATTTTGATATTGAAGTGCTGATGGGCATGCCCAACTTTATTGCTTGATGGTTTAGATAATGCCCAGTTCATGATGAACAGCTCAGATCACGTGGTAACTTGATGACCCAGGGTTAAGCATTCAGTCTCTACGAAGGCACAGTAGCAGGTCAAGAGCTGCTTCTCAAAAGGGGAGTAGTTATGTGCAGAAAAAGGCAGGGCTAATCCAAAATCCTAAGTACCTGCACTTCAGTTCACCTCCAGAGGCCTGCCAAAGGCCCTAAACAGCATCTCTGTCTGACTCTACCATTACAAGCACCATTGGATCTGCTGGATCATATGAACGAAGAAGGAGAGCAGCTTGCACAGCAGCTTGGACCTGTTCTAGAGCCTTCTCTTATACTGTAACCTGCTTAGAACTGGCAGCTTACCAGGCCATTGGTAAATGGTCTAAGGTAACACCATAGATGAGAAATATGTTGTCTTCTGAATCCAAAGAGGTCCACTAGATGCTGTGCTGCTGTGCATATTTTTTGGTTGTCAGAGGGGCCAGATGAAACAACTTATTCTCTGCATTAGAAGGGATATCTTGATGTGCCACTGAGGTAGAAAGCCTTTTAATTTTATTCAGAATTAATTTCCCACCCTCTGCATACAAATGTCTTACCAATAAGTCTAGAGTAGCTGTTACTTTTTGCTCGCTAAATCTAATCAATATAATGGACTAGTATGATATCTTGTATAAAAAGTGACTAGGATTCTTATGAACTAAATTATGACATAGGGCTAGATATCAATATACCCATGAGGTAGGGCAGTGAAGGTACATTGCTGGCCTTTCTAGCTGCAGGCAAACTGCTGTTGGTAGTCTTTATTGACAGGGATGGAGAAAAAGGAATTTGTCAGATCAATAACTGCATATCAGGTAACAGGGGATGCATTAAGTTGCTCAAGCAGTGATATCACATCTGGTACAGCAGTGCAGTTAGACCCACCACCTGGTTAAGCTTATGATAATCCACCACCATTCTCCAAGTCTTATCTATCTTCTGCACAGACCAAATAGGAGAGTTGAATGGGAATGTGGTTGGAATCACTACTCGTGCATCTTCCAAGTCCTTCATGGTGGCAATAATTTCTACAATCACTCCAGGAATGTGGTATTGCTTTTGGTTTACAATTTTTCCAGGCATTTGGCCTTTATTACTATTATAGCCCTCACTCTATAAGTCATAGAACCAATGCTGTAGTTGCTGAGTATGTCTATTCCAACTATACATTCCAGAACTGGATATATAACTTCACAGTGTGTTTGTGGACCCAGTTAGCCCACTGAGAAAACCTGAGCTAAAATTCTGTTGATCATGCGATCTTCATAAGCCCCTACTTTGGCTGGTGAAGCACAATGTCATTTTGGGTCTCCTGGAATTAGTGTTAGTTCAGAGTCAGTGTCCAGTAATCCCCCCCAAATTCTGATTATGTCCTTTTCCCTAATGCATAGTTACACTAGTAAAAAGCTGAATGTCCCTTTGGGAAAAGATAGGAAAACAATTAACAGTATAATTTTCAGGCAGTGTACAAGGTTTCATCCTCAAGAGAACCAGGCCTCTACATCGTTCAAGTGATTCTGGGTCTGTAAACTGGCTGAGTCTGGAAATAGATGGAGGGGACATGATTCTGTTTTCATGATTTAGATTTGACTTTTGTTTACTTGACCTATAATTTCTGCTTACATAGATCAAGTAAGAATTTAGTAGGCTTCCTATTTATTTCACTTCTAGAAACACCAAGATCAAACTAACCAATGCTATGGGTTCTCAGGTGTCAGAATATTCTGATTGCTGCATTGACTCTGTTGCCCATTATGGTAAACCAAGCCCACCTTCACTATGATGGTTGAGTCCCTCCTGGTGGCTCCTGATACCCTAAGATCCAATTACGTCTATTGCATTTAGGTTTCTCAATAGAGTAACTACTGTTCCTGCTGTAAGGTCTTGTGTATAGAGGGGAGGGATCACAGAGCTCTTCAAGAATGCCAGGGCTCCTTCACAAATTCATTTCTCACAATGGTGAGAAGTATGTCTTCTGGAAACTCCCAGTTAGGTTGATTAGGTCTTAAATGACAAATCCTCTCCAGCATTTCAATCTCCCTATTCCTTTGAACCCCTTACACTACATTAAATGAAAACATGCCTGGCATTTCCAACTATGGGCCACTTTTTGGTCCATGTTTCAGCTAAACAACCAAACTGTGAGAGCCTTTGCTAACTCCTGGAACTACAACATTAAATGCAGGATCTCTGCTTAGTGAACCCATATTAATAAACTTGGCTTCATCCAAATTTATGACTCTTCCCCCATTATGGTCTTGTTTTATTTATTTAGAAGTAAACTTTGTTCTATCAATGTTCTTGCTCTCATTTTACTGAAAATTTGTGTATCAAAGGCACTAAGTAGATACTTATTAATAGAGAAACTATTGAATGAATGTTTTATGAATGTGTTTAGAATTTTAAGCACAGGTACTAATAGTAATTAAGACTTGAGTTATTGCTTCTATTACTAGAATCAGAATCTGAAGGTGAAGTTAAAAACATAAGGAGGTGACTAAGAGTTATTAACTCAACCCAAGGTAGGTGTTTGAGAAACAGTTAACTAAGCCAACTTAGACTGGTGACTGGTTCTTACATTGCCTTTTATAGTTGGAAGTGCTGATGTAAGACTTGGATTAAATGACAGCAAACTAGAGAAATGTAAAAATGTAACAACTGGCTTCATGGTCTCAAGAGTAAGGTCAGGGACCAGGGTGACCTTATGATTAGTCTCTAGCCTACAGAAATGAAAGACAGAAACAGCAAGGAAAAGAATGTAGAAATAGAGAAAAGAATCTAGTACAGCTCATCTCTGTAGCCTTGGAACACAAAATATTCTATCTTACAGTGTGTTGTTCAAGGGGAAGAATCAAAGAAACATAAAGTCACCTATTTCTGCTTTATTATGATTATATTTTTAAAATTTCTTAAGGTTTCATAATTAATTGCACATGATATAGAACAGAAAGTTATTAATCTATACTTCTGATTCCAAAAGTCAATTCATTTTCTCCACCTTAGGTCACTTATAGACAAGCAGAGGAAAATAGCTAATGTTTTTACTTTATTCACATTATGTTTCTAATTTATCACTGAACTGGCAGTCCAAAAAAAGGCTGGAAGAAAAAGCTCAAATGTGTCTTGCATTCTAGAATTTGGTTTTAGATTTTCCAGAGCAAGAGCAAAAAAATCTAGATGTGTGTAGGGTTTATATGGGTGGGTGTATGTGCACACAGGTGTATTTATAGGTGGAGATCCAGGACTCTCTTGAGGTACCTTTGCATTTTATTTTTTAATTTTTTTTTAACATCTTCATTGGAGTATAATAGCTTTATAGTGTTGTGTTAGTTTCTGCTGTATAACAAAGTGAATCAGTTATATGTATACATATATCTCCTATCCCCTCCCTCTTGCGCCTCCTTCCCACTTTCCCTATCCCACCCCTCTAGGTGGTCACAAAGCAACCAGCTGATCTCCCTGTGCTATGCGGCTGATTCTGACCAGCCGTGTATTTTACATTTGGTAGTGTATATATGTGAATGCTACTCTTTCACTTCATCCCAAGTTACCCTTCCCCCTCCCCATGTCCTCAAGTCCATTCTCTACCTCTGTGTCTTTATTCCTGTCCTACCCCTATGTTTACCAGAACCTTCTTTTTTCTTTTTAGATTCCATATACATGTGTTAGCATATGGTATTTGTTTTCCTCCTTTTGACTTAATTCACTCTGTATGACACACTCTAGGTCCATCCACCTCATTACAAATAACTCAACTCTGTTTATTTTTATGGCTGAATAATATTCCATTGTATATTTGTGCCTCATCTTCTTTATCCATTCATCTGTCGATGGACACTTAGGTTGCTTCCATGTCCTGTCTATTGTAAATAGAGCTGTAATGAACATTGTGGTACATGTCCCTTTTTGAATTAGGGTTTTCTCAGGGTATATGCCCAGTAGTGGGATTGCTGGGTCATATGGTAGTTCTATTTTTAGATTTGAAGGAACCTCCATACTGTTCTCCATATTGGTTGTATCAATTTACATTGCCACCAACAGTACAAGAGGGTTCCCTTTGCTCCACACCCTCTCCAGCATTTATAGTATGTAGATTTTTTTGATGATGGCCATTCTGACTTGTATCAGGTGATACCTCATTGTGGTTTTGATTCACATTTCTGTAATGGTTAGTGATGTTGAGCATCTTTCATGTGTTTGTTGGCAATCTATATCTTCTCTGGAGAAATGTCTATTTAGGTCTTCTGCCCATTTTTGGATTGGGTTTTTTGTTTTTTTGATATTGAGCTGCATGAACTCCTTGTATATTTTAGAGATTAATTCTTTGTCCATTACTTCATTTGCAAATATTTTCTCCTAATCTGACAGTTGTCTTTTCATCTTGTTTATGGTCTCCTTTGCTGTGAAAAAGCTTTTAAGTTACACTTGTTCCCATTTGTTTATTTTTGTTTTTTATTTCCATTTCTCTAGGAGGTGGGTCAAAAAGGGTCTTACTGTGATTTATGTCATAGAGTGTTCTGCCTAAGTTTTCCTCTAAGAGTTTTATAGTGTCTGGCTTTACATTTAGGTCTTTAATCCATTTGGAGTTTATTTTTGTGTATGGTGTTAGGAAGTGTTCTAATTTCATTCTTTTACATGTAGTTGCCCAGTTTTTCCAGCACCACTTACTGAAGAGGCAGTCTTTTCTCCATTGTATATTCTTGCCTCCTTTATCAAAGATAAGGTGACCACATGTGCACGGGTTTATCTCTGGGCTTTCTATCCTGTTCCATTGATCTATGTTTCTGTTTTTGTGCCAGTACCATACTGTTTTGATTAATGTAGCTTGGTAGTATAGTCTGAAGTCAGGGGGCCTGATTTCTCCAGCTCCATTTTTCTTTCTCAAGATTGCTTTGGCTATTCAGGGTCTTTTGTGTTTCCATACAAATTGTGAAATTTTTTTTCTAGTTTTGTGAAAAATGCCATTGGTAACTTGATAGGGATTGCATTGAATCTGTAGATTGCTTTGGGTAGTAGAGTCATTTTCACAATGTTGATTCTTCCAATCTAAGAACATGGTATATCTCTCCATCTGTCTGTATCATCTTTAATTTCTTTCATCAGTGTCTTATAGTTTTCTGCATACAGGTCTTTTGTCTCTTAGGAAGGTTTATTCCTAGGTATTTTATTCTTTTTGTTGCAATGGTAAATGGGATTGTTTCCTTAATTTCTCTTTCAGATTTTCCATCATTAGTTTATTGGAATGCAAGAGATTTCTGTGCATTAATTTTGTATGCTGCTGCTTTACCAAGTTCATTGATTAGCTCTTCTAGTTTTCTGGTAGCATCTTTAGGTTTCTCTATGTATAGTGTGATGTCATCTGCAAACAGTGACAGTTTTACTTCTTTTCTGATTTGGATTCCTTTTATATCTTTTTCTTCTCTGCTGTGGTTAAAACTTCCAAAACTATGTTGAATAAGAGTGGTGAGAGTGGGCAACCTTGTCTTGTTCCTGATCTTAGAGGAAATGTTTTCAGTTTTTCACCAATGAGAATGATGTTGGCTGTGGGTTTGTCATATATGGTCTTTATTATGTTGAGGTAGGTTCCCTCTATGCCCACTTTCTGAAGAGTTTTTATTATAAATCATTGTTGGATTTCGTTGAAAGCTTTTTCTGCATCTACTGAGATGATCATATGGCTTTTATACTTCAGTTTGTTAATATGGTGTATCACATTGATTGATTTGTGTATATTGAAGAACCCTTGCATTCTTACGATAAACACAACTTGATCATGGTTTATAATCCTTTTAATGTGCTGTTGGATTCTGCTTGCTAGTATTTTGTTGAGGATTTTGCATCTATGATCATCAATGATATTGGCCTGTAATTTTCTTTTTTTGTGTGACATCTTTGTCTGGTTTGGTATCAGAGTGATGGTGGCTTCACAGAATAAGTTTGTGAGGAGTGCTCCCTTTGCTATATTTTGGAAGAGTTTGAGAAGGATAGGTGTTAGCTCTTCTGTATATGTTTGATAGAATTCACCTGTGCAGCCCTCTGGTCCTCAACTTTTGTTTGTTGGAAGATTTCTAATCACAGTTTCAATTTCAGTTTTTGTGATCAGTCTGTTCATAGTTTCTATTTCTTCTTGGTTTAGTCTTGGAAGTTTTTACTTTTCTAAGGAATTGACCATTTCTTCCAGGATGTCCATTTTATTGGCATAAAGTTGCTTTTAGTAGTCTCTCATGATTCTTTGTATTTCTTCAGTGTCAGTTGTACTTCTCCTTTCTCATTTCTAATTCTGTTGATTTGAGTCTTCTCCCTCTTTTTCTTGATGAGTCTGGCTAATGGTTTATCATTTTGTTTACCTTCTGAAAGAACTAGCTTTTAGTTTTCTTGATCTTTGCTATTGTTTCCTTCATTAGCTTTTTTTTTTTTTTTTTTAGTTTTTTTTTAGTTTTTGGCTGTGTTGGGTCTTTGTTTCTGATCACAGGCTTCCTCTAGTTGTGGCAAGCATGATTACTCTTCTTTGCAGTGCATGGACTTCTCATTGCGGTGGCTTCTCTTGTTATGGAACCAGGGCTCTAGGCATGCAGGCTTCAGTAGTTGTGGCTGGCGGGCTCTAGAGTGCAGGCTCAGTAGTTAGGCTCATGGGTTTAGATGCTCTGCGGCATGTGGGATCTTTCTGGACCAGGGATCAAACCCATATCCCCTTCATTAACCACTGTGCCACCAGGGAAGCCCCCTTTCATTTATTTTTCATTGATTTCTGATCTGATCTTTATGATTTCTTTCCTTCTGCTAACTTTGGTTTATTTATTTCTTTGTTTTCTTACTCTAATTGCTTTAGGTGTAAGGTTAGATTGTTTATTTGAGATTTTTCTTGTTTCTTGCAGTAGGGTTGTATTGCTATAAATATCCCTGTTAGAACTGCTTTTGCTGCATCCCATAGGTTTTGGGTCATTGAGTTTTAATTGTCATTTTTTTCTAAGTATTTTTTGACCTCCTCTTTGATTTCTTCAGTGATCTCTTGGTTATTTAGTAGCATATTGTCTAGCCTCCTTGTGTTTGTATTTTTTACAGTTATTTTCCTGTAATTGATATCTAGTCTCATAGTGTTGTGGTTAGAAAATATTCTTGATATGATATAAATTTTCTTAAATTTACCGAGACTTGATTTGTGACCCAAGATATGATCTATCCTGAAGAATCTTCCATGAGCACTTGGGAAGAAAGTGTATTCTGTTGTTTTTGGATGGACTGTCCTATAAATATCAATTAAGTCTATCTGGTCTAAGGTTTCTTTTAAGCTTGTGTCTCCTTTTTTATTTTCATTTTGGATGATCTGTCCCTTGGAGAAAGTAGGGTGCTAAAATCCCCTTCTATTATTGTTACTGTCAATTTCCCCTTTCATGGCTGTTAGCATTTGCCTTATGTATTGAGGTGCTCCTATGTTGGGTACATATATATTTACAATAGTTATATCTCCTTCTTTGGTTGATCCCTTGTCATTATGTAGTGTCCTTCTTTGTCTCCTGTAATAGTCTTTATTTTAAAGTCTATTTTGTCTGATATGAGAATTGCTCTTCCAGCTTTCTTTTGATTTACACTTGCAGTTTTCCATGGCCTCACTTTCAGTCTGGTTGTGTCCCTAGGTCTGAAGTGGGTCTCTTGTAGACAGCATATATACCGGTCTTGTTTTTGTATTCATTCAACCAGTCTGTGTCTTTTGGTTGGAGCATTTAATCCACTTAAATTTAAGGTAATTATCAATATGTTTATTCCTATCACCATTTTCTTAATTGCTTTGGGTTTGTTATTGTAGGTCTTTCCTTCTCTTTTATTTTCTGCCTAGAGAAGTTCCTTTAGCATTTGTTATAACTCTGGTTTGGTGGTCCTGAATTCTCTTAACTTTTACTTGTCTGTAAAGGTTTTAATTTCTCCACCGAATCTGAATGAGTTTCTTTCTGAGTAGAGTAACCTTGGTTGTAGGTTTTTCCTTTTCATCACTTTGAATAGGTCCTGCCACTCCATTCTGGCTTGCAGAGTTTCTGCTGAAAGATCAGCTGTTAACCTTGTGGGGTTTCCCTTGTATGTTATTTGTTGTTTTCCTTTGCTTCTTTTAACATTCTTTCTTTGAATTTAATTTCTGATAGTTTGATAAATATATATCTTGGAGTTTTTCTCCTTGGGTTTATCCTATATGGGATTCTCTGCACTTCCTGGACTTGGTTGACTACTTCCTTTCCCATGTTAAGGAAATTTTCAAATATAATCTCTTCAAATGTATTTTTAGATGCTTTCTTTGTCACTTCTTCTTCTGGGACCCCCATAATTTGAATGTTGGTACAATTAATGTGTCCCAGAGGTCTCTGAGACTGTCTTCAATTCTTTTCATTCTTTTTTCTTTATTCTGCTCTGTGGCAGTTATTTCCACTATTTTATCTTCCAGGACACTTCTCTGTTCTTCTGCCTCAGTTATTCTGCTGTTGATTCATTCTACAATATTTTTAATTTAATTTATTGTGTTGTTCAGCTTTGTTTGTTCTTTAGTTCTCTAGGTCCTTGTTAATGTTTCTTGTAGTTTCTCCATTCTATTTCCAAGATTTTGGAATATCTTTAGTATCATTACTCTGAATTCTTTTTCAGGTAGACTGCCTATTTCCTTTTCATTTGTTTGGTCTGGTGGGTTTTTACCTTGCTCCTTCATCTGCTGCTTATTTCCCTGTTTTCTCATTTTGTTTAACTTATCATGTTTTGGGTCTTCTTTTTGCAGCCTGCAAGTGTGTAGTTCCTATTATTTTTGGTTTCTGCCCCCAGTGGGTGAGGTTTCTTCAGTGACTTTTGTAGGCTTCCTGGTGGAGGGGTCTGGTGCCTGTGTTCTGGTGGGTGGGTCTGTATCTTGTCCTTCTGGTGTGCAGAGCGTATCTGGTGGTGTGCTTTGGAGTGTCTGTGAACTTAGTATGACTTTAGGCAGTCTCTCTGCTATTGGATGTGGTTGTGTTCCTGTGTTGCTAGTTGTTTGGCATGGGGTGTCCATCACAGGAGCTTGATGGCCGTTTGGTGAAGCTGGGTCTTAGTGTTGAGATGCAGATCTCTGAGAGAGTTCTCACCAACTGATATTACGTGGGGCCGAGAGGTTTCTGGTGGTCCAATGTCCTGAACTCAGTCCTCTCACCTTGAAGCCTCAGGCCCAACACCCGGCTGGAGCACGAAGACCCTGCCAACTACATGGCTCAGAAGAAGAGGAAGAGAGAAAAAAAAAAAAAAGCAAAAAAACAAGAAAACGAACAAAGAGAACCCTAGGACAAATGGTAAAAGCCAACCTATACATACAAAGTCACACAAAGAAACATACACATTCACAAAAAGAGAAAAAGGAAAATATATATACTTTTTTAAAATGAAGAGAGCAACCAAACCAATAAACAAATCCACCAATTATAATAAGCACTAAATATTATACTAAGATAAACATAAAACCAGAAACAAAATTAGAAGAAGAAGGCAAACCCCAAGTCTACAATTGCTTCCAAAGTCCACCACCTCAATTTTGGGATCATTCATTGTCTATTCAGGTATTCTTCAGATGCAGGGTTTATCAAGTTGATTGTGGTGATTTAATCTGCTGCTCCTGAGGTTTCACAGAGAAATTTCCCTTTCTCTTCTTTGTTCACACAGCTTCTGGGGTTCAGCTTTGGATTTGGCCCCACCTCTGCATGTTGGTTGCCCTCAGGCAACTGTTCCCCACAGGCAACTGTTCCCCACTCTGACAGGAGTGGGTTAAAGCAGCAGCTGATTAGGACTCTCTTGCTCTCTCAGGCTGGGGAGAGGGGAGGTATGGTAGTCATAATTGGAATATGGGGCAAATCTGAGGTGGCAGAGGCTGACATGTCATTGCAACAGCCTGAGGCATGACATGTGTTCACCCGGGGAAGTTGTTCCTGGATCTCTGGACCCTGGCAGTGGTTGGCTGGGCAGGCTCCTGTGGGGGCAGTGTGGATAGTGACCTGCGCTTGCATACAGCATTTTTTGTGGCAGTGGCAGCAGCCTTAGCATTTCACGCCTGTCTCTGGAATCCGAGTTGATAGCTGTGTCTCGTGCCTGTCTCTGACACTTGCTTAGGCAGTGTTCTGCCTTCTGTGGGAACACTGGGAAGGAATCCCCTCTCCTCTCACACCCCAAAACAAAGGTCTCTTGCCTCTCCGGCAGTTGCAAACTTTTTCTTGGACTCCCTCCTGGCTAGCTGTGGTGCACTAGCCCCCTTCAGGCTGTGTTCATGCATCCAACCACAGTCCTCTCCCTGAGGTCTGACTTTCAAAGCCCGAGCTTCAGTTCCTGGCCCCCACCAACCGCAGTGGGTGAGTAGACAAGCCTCTCAGGCTGGTGAATGTTGGTCAGCACAGATCCTATGTGTGGGAATCTCTCTGCTTTGCCCTCTGCATCCCTGTTGCTGTGTTCTCCTCCTTGTCTCTGAAGCTTCCTCCCTGCCCAACCCCCGTCTCCATCTGTGAAGGGGCTCCCTAGTGTGTGGAAACTTTCCCACCTTCTCAACTCCCTCCCAGAAGTATGGGTCCTGTCCCTTTTTTTGTCTCTGTTTTTTCTTTGGCCCTACCCAGGTATGTAGGGATTTTCTTGCCCTTTGGGAAGTCTAAGGTCTTCTGTCAGCCTTCAGTAGGTGTTCTATAGGAGTTCTTCCTCATGTAGATGTATTTTTGATGTATTTGTGGGATGTAGGTGATCTCCACTTCTTACTCCTCCACCTTCTTGAAGGTTCCCTTCCCTTTGCATTCTAATAGCTTATTTTAGAATAATAAAAAGGAAAATTTTTCCCTAGAGTAAGAGAAAAAGTGGTGGGGCCTCGGCAGGCCTTTACCCAAGACACATTTCTCCTTAGAATGAAGTCTAGAAAATGAATGGGGACAACCTTGGCCTATGTACTGATTTGCTCCAGGTTGCAACTTTATTGATCTTTGGCTGTAGGTAATTACCTGAAAATGTGTTAACAGGCCCCAAGGGTGACAGGAAAGTGAAGGAACAATGTTCATCCTGTGGCCCAGAGTCTAGACATCACAGCTTCAACTGACAGAAAAAAAAAAAAGACAGCCCAAAACTCTTTAGTGGAGAAAGACAGATATTTTAAGACGTGTTTTTTTCAACCTCAACACTATTGACATTTTGAGCCAGATAATTCTTTGTTGTGGGGACTTTCTTGTACATGGTAAGTTGCTTAGTGTATCCCTGGTCTCTACCCATTAGATGCCATAACTGCTCCACCCCCCACTCCCAAGTCTTGGTAAGCTAAATTTCCATAGATTGCCAAAAGTACTCAGAGGTTCAAAATTATTCCCCCTCCCCTAACAACTGCTATTAGTGTTTTAAGAGAAGAAGAAACAAAAAGTACAGCCGACCTTCCTTATCTGTGAATGTAGAAGCCACAGATATGGAGAGCCCACTGTAGAATCACATTTTATGTGAGGGACTCGAAAATATTCAGATTTTAGTATCCAGGGGGCTCCTGGAACCAATCTCCAGGACACCAAGGGAATTTAAGAAATTCATAAGAATAGTCTATAAACCCAAATAAATAAAATGAATTTTCAGTGTAAAATATGAAGGATTAGAAGCAAAATATAGCTAAACTGCTATAGTCAATCATAAATTAACATTAGTAATTCATTCATTTCTTTTTTTTTCTACCGACATTTATTCCATGGTAACTAGATGCCAAGCCCATACAAGGATCTGGAGAGTTTAGTCTGATGAAACAGGTAATAAATAATGGGACAATTGTAAAGCAAATTATGTACAGGGTATTACAGAACTTCTATGTTAAGGGTGCTAACCAGTCTGAATTGAAGCATCTTTCTAATTATTCCTTTCTGTAAACTCTCTTGAAATATTTCCTCCTCAACATGGCAAATTTTTTCTAGTAACTCATTAATACTCTATTCTCTTCACACCAAAACACCCTTTTCATTAATTTTTTGTGTAAAGTTGGAGTTATAAAACAAAATTAGTTTTGTTCCTTGACATTAGTTGAATAAGGCCTCATTTAGTAGCAGCTTGGGCCTCTGGGCACACTCTCTCCCAGAGAGTAGCAGCAGGGGATCAACTGGCTTTTAAACAGTCATATTTGTAAGTGCCCAGCAGGTTGGGATGTGATAACAGCCAGCAGATACTTCAGAAGGATTTTCTCAGCCAAGTCTGGAAAGCTTCTGTCATATGCCATTGTGAAGTGAATAACCAAAGTTGTTCTTGGGGGAGGGTCCTTTCCCCTGCCACCAGGCTTGCTTACTAAACTAGTTTAAAGAGGAGAAGAGAGCCATATGAATTAAATGAGAGAGGAGAGTTTGATTTTTAGGACAGATTGAAAATTTTCCAGATGTTTCTCATAAAAAAGATCCATTTTGACAGTCCTGCCTCAATCTATATTTTTACCTAGTCCCTTTTTTTCAGTATGCCTAAGAAATTTAAGTTAAAGAGAAAGTTTGGGCAAAATTTTGATTCAGCTTTTTGTAGAATGCATTTTATCTCTTCTTTACAGACTGGCTGGGTGGGCGAATTTTGTTTGTGTTAAATTCTCCTAATAATTTTTGTTATCTATAGGATGAATTATAGTATTTAAAATATAAAAATGATGATATTAAAACAATGTTTATTTGTTTTTAGTCTTATTTTTTCCCCTGAATTCCAAATGTTAGTGAGTTCCTCTAAGTTAGAGTATCTCAGAGCATTAAGTTGAATAAGATAAATAAAGGTTAAGCATATTAAACTGAAGATTTATAAGATAAAAAATAACTTAGTTAGATTAAAATAAGTCAGGCATTGTATGAAGCCAGACTATCTCATCAAAATGGTTTGGCAAGGACTGTGCAGGATTTTATGGACAGCAGGATAGCCTTGGGAAAAGAAGGTCAACTTGGGTTATCAGAGTCAACAGACACTTCTTTTCCAAAGAAGCCATGTTAATGCAGTAGTTTACAGTTGTCACTTTCAAAGAAGAGCTTCTTATGTAGGACTACATCAGAATTTGGAATCTTTAAAAAGAAATGTAGACAAATGTGAAGAAAAAATTTTATCTCTGAAGTAGAAAGTAGAACTTAGAAAGTTTTCAACTCATTTTTTAAAATGATGTTTCTACCTCTGTTTCTAGTAAAATAAATTTTATTTTACTGGAAATAAAATGACATAAATATAATTTACTTTTCTGACATTTATGTGTTTGATTTCTTTCCCCATTTAACTTTACAGAAACCATAAAACTGAATTAGTTAAAAAATTATTCCTGTGTTTAACAATGTTTTCTGTGTATATTTTACTGATATGAGATCACCATTAATAAAAATATTATTAGGTGTGGACCAGCATTTGTGTTTAAATGGTATTCCATTAACAATATATAATCAGGCAGATACAATATTGGTAATGAAATAAATTTTATAAAACTATGATTATACTTCTTGGAAGTACATTGGAGAGGTAGGAATAGAACTTCCTCACAGAATCATGTCTAAAAGACATAGGGATTGACTAGAGGATCTCAAACTAGAGCATTGAATTTGTTTTTATTGAAAGTGTCCCCAAAATTAGCAGAAGGAAAGAAATCATAAAGATCAGAACAGAAATAAATGAAAGAGAAACAAAGAAAACAATAACAAAGATCAATAAAACTAAAAGCTGGTTCTTTGAGAAGATAAACAAAATTGATAAACCATTAGCCAGACTCGTCAAGGAAAAGAGGGAGAGGACTCAAATCAATAAAATTAGAAATGAAAAAAGAGAAGTTACAACAGATACCTCAGAAATACAAAGCATCCTAAGAGACTATTACAAGCAACTCTATGTCAATAAAATGGACAACCTGGAAGAAATGGACAAATTCTTAGAAAGGTATAACCATCCAAGACTGAACCAGGAAGAAATAAAAAATATGAACAGACCAATCACAAGTAATGAAATTGAAACTGTGATTAAAAATCTTCCAACAAACAAAAGCCCAGGACCAGATGGCTTCACAGGTGAATTCTATAAAACATTTAGAGAAGAGCTAACACCCATCCTTCTCAAACGTTTTCAAAAAACTGCAGAGGAAGGAACACTCCCAAACTCATTCTATGAGGCCAACATCACCCTTTTATCAGACAAAGATACTACAAAGAAAGAAAATTACAAATCAATATCACTGATGAATATAGATGCAAAAATCCTCAACAAAATACTAGCAAACAGAATCCAACAGCACATTAAAAGGAACATGCATCATGACTAAGTGGGATTTATCCCAGGGATGCAAGGATTCTTCAATATATGCAAATCAATCAATGTGAAACACCATATGAACAAACTGAAGAAGAAAACCATATGATCATCTCAATAGATGCAGAAAAAGCTTTTGACAAAATTCAACACTTATTTATAATAAAAACTCTCCAGAAAGTGGGCACAGGGGGAACCAACCTCAACATAATAAAGGCCATATATGACAAACCCACAGCAAATATCATTCTCAATGGTGAAAAACTGAAAGCATTTCCTCTAAGATCAGGAACAAGACAAGGATGTCCACTCTCACCACTATTATTCAACATAGTTTTGGAAGTCCTAGCCATGACAATCAGAGAAGAAAAATAAATAAAAGGAATACAAATTGGAAAAGAAGAAGTAAAACTGTCACTGTTTGCAGATGACAAGATACTATACATAGAGAATCCTAAAGATGCCACCAGAAAACTACTAGAGCGAATCAATGAATTTGGTAAAGTTGCAGGATACAAAATTGATGCACAGAAATCTCTTGCATTCCTATACACTAATGATAAAAACATGAAAGAGAAATTAAGGAAACACTTCCATTTTCCATTGCAACAAAAAGCAAAAAATACCTAGGAATAAACTTACCTAGGGAGACAAAAGACCTGTATGCCGAAAACTATGACAATGATGAAAGAAATTAAAGGTGATATCAACAGATGGAGAGATATACAATGTTCTTGGATTGGAAGAATCAATATTGTGAAAATGACTATACTATCCAAAGCAATCTACAGATTCAATGCAAGCCCTATCAAAATACCAGTGGCAATTTTTACAGAACTAGAACCAAAAAATCTTAAAATCTGTATGGAGACACAAAAGACCCTGAATAGCCAAAGCAGTCTTGAGGGAAAAAAAACGGAGCTGGAGGAATCAGACTCCCTGACTTCAGACTATAGTACAAAGTTACAGTAATCAAGACAATATGGTACTGGCACAAAAACAGAAACATAGATCAATGGAAGAAGATAGAAAGCCCAGAGATGAACCAATGCACATATGGTCAACTATTCTATGACAAAGGAGGCAAGGATATACAATGGAGAAAAGACAGTCTCTTCAATAAGTGGTGCTGGGAAAACTGGATGACTACATGTAAAAGAATGAAATTAGAACAGTCCTTAACACCATACACAAAAATAAATTCAAGATGGATTCAAGACCTAAATATAAGACTGGACACTATAAAACTCTTAGAGGAAAACATAGGAAGAACACTCTTTAACATAAATCACAGCAAGATCTGTTGTGATCCACCTCCTAGAGTAATGGAAATAAAAACAAAAATAAAAATATGGGGCCTAATGGAACTTAAAAGCTTTTTCACAGCAAAGAAAACCATAAACAAGATGAAAAGGCAGCACTCAGAATGAGAGAAAATATTTGCAAATGAATCAATGGACAAATGATTAATCTCCAAAATATATAAACAGCTCGTGCATCTCAATATTAAAAAAAAAAAAATCCCAATCCAAAAATGGGCAGAAGACCTAATGAGACATTTCCCAGAAGAAGACATACAGATGGCCAAGAGACACGCTAAAAGTTGCTCAACATCACTAATTATTAGAGAAATGCAAATCAAAACTACAATGAGGTATCACCTCACACCACTTAGAATGGGCATCGTCAGAAAATGTACGAGCAACAAATGCTGGAGAGGGTGTGGAGAAAGAGGAACCCTCTTGCACTGTTGGTGGGAATGTAAATTGATACAGCCACTATGGAGAACAGTATGGACATTCCTTAAAAAATTAAAATAGAGCTACCATATGACCCAGCGATCCCACTCCTGGGCATATACCCTGAGAAAACCATAATTCAAAAAGAGTCATGTACCACAATGTTCATTGCAGCTCTATTTACAATAGCCATGACATGGAAGCAACCTAAGTGTGTATCAACAGATGAATGGATAAAGAAGATGTGGCACATATATACAGTGTAATATTACTCAGCCATAAAAAGAAACGAAATTGAGTTATCTGTAGTGAGGTGGATGGACCTAGAGTCTGTCATACAGAGTGAAGTAAGTCAGAAAGAGAAAAACAAATACTGTATGCTAACACATATATATGGAATCTAAAAAAAAAAAAAAATGTCATGAAGAACCTAGGGGCAAGATGGGAATAAAGACAGAGACCTACTAGAGAATGGACTTGAGGATACGGGGAGGGGGAAGGGTAAGCTGGGAGAAAGTGAGAGAGTGGCATGGACATATATACACTACCAAATGTAAAATAGATAGCTAGTGGGAAACAGCCACATAGCACAGGGAGATCAGCTTGGTTCTTTGTGACCACCTAGACAGGTGGGATAAGGAGGATAGGAAGGAGGGAGATGATGCAAGAGGGAAGAGATATGGGGACATATGTATATGTATAACTGATTCACTTTGTTATAAAGCAGAAACTAACACACCATTGTAAAGCAATTATACTCTAATAAAGATGTTAAAAAAATTTTAAAAAAGAAATAAGAATGAGGACTGATTAAATTCTTATATTGTTTGATGCAAAAAAAAAAATAAATTCAGGTCTAAGTTTTGGCCATGAAGAATTGAGTATCCTCTAAAACTTCATAAGGTTAGTTTTACATTTTTAAAAATATACTTATTACAGATAGTGTTTGCATGTCCCCAAGACTATCCACAGTATCAAATATTTGCTAAAAAGGCTCAAAGAACACAGAAATTTGTATATCTACAGGTATTATAAAAAAGTAAACAAACAAAAATGTTTATCAAACTAAAAAGCCTCTACACACAAAGGAAACCATCAAAAGAATAATAAAGCAGCCTACTGAATGGGAGAAAATATTTGCAAATTATATATTTGAAAAGGGACTAACATCCAAAATATATAAAGACCTCATACGGCTCAATAGCAAAAAAACAAACAATTTGATTTAAAAATGGGCAGAAGATCTAAATAAACATTTTTCCAAGCAAAACATACAGATGGGCAATAGATACATGAAAAGATGTGCTATATTATTAATCACCAGGGAAATACAAACCAAATCCACAATGACATATCACCTCACAGTTGTCAGAATGGCTATTATCAAAAAAACTACAGATAATAAGTATGTGGAGTAAAGAGAATCCTTATTCACTGTTTTTGAGAGTGTAAATTGGTTCACCCACTATGGGAAACAGTATAGAGGGTCGTCAAGCAATTAAAAGTTGAACTACCATATTATCCAGTAAGTCCATCTCTGGGTATTTGTAAAAAAAAAAAAAAATTGAAAAGATATATGCACCCCTATATTCATTGCAGCATTATTTATAGTAGCCAAGATATGGAAACAACCTATATGTCAATCAATGGATGAATGGATAAAGAAAATTTGGTGTATATATGTATAATGGAATGCCATTCAGTCACTAAAAAAGAATGAAATCCTGCCATTTGCCATGACATGGATGGACCTCAAGGGCATAATTCTAAGTGAAATAAGTCAGAGCAGAGAAAGACAAATAAGTATGATCTCTCTTATATGTGGGATCTAAAATATAATGTATATATCATATACATATATATATTTACAAACAAAAGTAAAAAAAACAAGCTCATAGATACAGAGAATAGATTGGTGGTTATCAGAGATGGGGGTGGCAGAAATGGGTGTTTTGTTTTTGTTTTTCTTATTTCAATAAATTAAATAATAATTGTAAAAAATTACAGAGGAATAGACATTCTATGGATAGATCATTTTTGTTAATAGATCATAGCTGCTCACTTTTATTTCTGAGTCCATTTTATCAATGTTTTCCTTAATAGGTATTATTTTTCTGTTACATGTATAAAATAATTTTTAAAAGACTAGAAGGATGAATATTTTTAGGAATCCTAGATTTCCTAGGTCCTTTCTTTAGAAATATTTCTTGGATTTTTAATTGTATAATACATATAGCAAATTTTTTTAAAAAATCATAAAAAAATACATATGTATGTAAATTACCATTTTCCTTTAAAAATACTATAAAGTTTAATAAACTGTTTTACATCACTCAGCAATCTATTCTGAATTTTCTGTTTGTTAAAAACTGTAGTTCTATAACACAATTTTTACCCTGAATCGGGTTCCTTTTTATTTACTTAACCCTTTATTGAACATTTAGATTTTTTCACTGTTTTTTGTTAAAAAAAATGCTGTGATGGCCACCCTTATCACTAAATTTTTGAACACACATACAATTATTTTCTTGTAAAAATTCTTAGAGGTTGAAATAATCAGCCAAAGGGAAAACATATTTAAAAAAATTACCATATGAATTACTCAACAGCTTTTCATGATGGTGGCATCAATTCATATTCCTGTGAATGGAATAGCCAGATTAAAATGATTTAAGTTTATTACAGCAAAAAAAGAGGAGACATTAAAACCAGCAAAGTTAAAAGTTGCATAGAGCAGAGTTCAGGAGAGACCAGACATTAGTTTCCAGTTTTTCTTTCCTGGTGGGGTTATACAGACACTTCCCAATTCTCCCAGCAATATGGTTTGATGACACTCATAAAGTATTGCCAACCAGGGGAGCTACCTTAGCCTTTGTGTTCAGGGTTTTTATTGGGGTCAAATGTGGTTTGATGACACTCATAAAGTATTGCCAACCATGGGAGCTACCTTAGCCTTTGTGTTCAGGGTTTTTATTGGGGTCAGTGACATAGGTATGGCATTTACTATATATGTGACTGATCTTAGTTACTAAGTTTCCAGCTCCTCCAAGGTTAAAACAGACACCACTCCAGCCCAAGGCCCCCCATCATAAACTGAATTGTTAGTATAAACAATGTGTCAAGACCCAAGTCCTCAAGTAAACAAAAACACTCTTATCAGGCAAGGTATTCTAAGGACTTTTCAGTGGAGTGTGCAAAATTTGGAAATCAGTCCTACCAAATTAATTCTTTACCCCATATGAATAGAGTAATGGGTAAAGCAAAACTGACCAGAGTTAATCTTATATATAATATTTACAGTTATAACCAAATTAAATATATGTTGGCATCAAAGTGCACATTATCCAAGTCATTAACTTCCCTACTTGTAAGCTCCTCTTCCATTGCTATGTATTTCCCCATGCAGTCTGAAATTCCTTCCATGAATTATTAGGAGAACTGTGATATGCCTCTCAGGCAAAGGGAACGGAGTTAGACAAAAAGGATTCAGGGGAAAGATAAAAACTTGGAGGTATCAGCAAAAAGCCAAGTTTGAAATGTAGAGTAGGAAATACAATACAATACAAAATTGAAATACAATTTTAGAATGCATGATTAAAAACAGATTTTTGAGCAATCTGCAAAGAAGACAACTGAAGCTTAAAGTCACAGATAAGAGAGGATTTTCTAAAAGAGAAAAGTGGTTAGAAATTATTGCTGTTATTTTGCTTTTGCATATTCTTTATTTAATTTATTCAAGTTAGACTTCAAGATTAAAATCTCTCCATCTGCTGTTCCAGTAAATTCTGGCCTTCTGGAGAGTTCTGTGGAAATTTTGCTGTCTGTAACACCTACACAGTTGAATCTGTCCTCATTTGAGCAGTTGCTTCTGTCTTTCTAGTTGGGGACTGCTCCTATCATCCGAAAATATTTATCTTGATAACATGCCCAAATCTATAGTGCTGAGATAGTATATACACTACATCTGCCTATGTGCATCACACATGTGCAAATATACACACTTAACCATTTATCTTCAATCATTATGTGCATTTAAATTTCTCTGCTATATTCATGGTGCAGTAACCTACTTAGTTTTCTAAATGTTGGCTTCCTAGAGCAGCTTCGTAAAACACAATTGTATCAATGACTTAATAACTGTAATCATGGAAAAGCCACTTTGTACTAGGCACTAGTTTAAGAGGATAACCTATTTTTTTCAAAGAGTGCTAAGAAGAGTGTTAGAGGTAGATAATATTGGTCGCCTTTTTTTTGTATGTTAGGAAACTGGGTTTTAGATACATTAAGCTAATAACTGAAGTCCCAATCTAGTCAGAGACTGAAATAGGACTCAAACCCAGGATTTTTGATTTCAGAGTCCTCCATGTCAACACCAATGCTGTATTCAGGGTTGTTTCTCAGGACACCCAGACTACAGCAAAGACTTTCACCACCCTTCTGCAGGCTGATGTAGTTACCGATGCCTCTACTGTCAAGAAGAATGTGTCCCAAAACAGGTCCTTGTGAATATATATGCTTGGCTTGTGTAATAGCTATCAAAAATCTCCAAGATAACACAATTCTGATTAAGTTTTACCTATTTGATTACTCTAATAATGTTAACAAATAATATTTTGCATGATAGTTGATGCATGCCAGTGTTTATCCTAATATTATACATTTACATATCTTTTCCATTTCATAGAGCAGTTTATTACAGTTCCATTTCACAAAGCAGATGGGTGGGCAGCAGTGGCACGTGAACTCCAGGCCCTGATAGACGTCTCTCTCAGAAGGCCTGGGAAGTGATGTCATTCTTTCTTTTTTTTTTTTTACATCTTTATTGAAGTATACTTGTTTTACAATGGTGTGTTAGTTTCTGCTTTATAACAAAGTGAATCAGTTATACATATACATATGTTCCCATATCTCTTCCCTCTTGTGTCTCCCTCCCTCCCACCCTCCCTATCCAACCCCTCTAGGTGGTCACAAAGCACCGAGCTGATCTCCCTGTGCTATGCGGCTGCTTCCCACTAGCTATCTATTTTACGTTTGGTAGTGTATATATGTCCATGCCACTCTCTCACTTTCTCCCAGCTTACCCTTCCCCCTCCCCGTATCCTCAAGTCCATTCTCTAGTAGGTCTGTGTCTTTATTCCTGTCTTACCCCTAGGTTCTTCATGACATTTTTTTTCTTAAATTCCATAATGCACTTGACAGCGACTTTCTTCCTTCAGTAATCTTCCACCATCAAATCTGCAAATTCCCCCTTCACAAGGGTCTCCAGCAGCTTCAGTTCCTTTGTGTTCAGTGCTCAGTGGAAGAATTCACCCTGAGCAGGCACCTTGCCACTCCAGGACCTTTGTCTTGATGAGGCAAATACAGAGTCCACCTTCGCCTGAGGTGCAGTGCTCCACCAGCTGCAGGGGGTTCTCGGAGTACACCTCCTTGTCGATGCTGCTAAGGTGGTTGGCGTGGCACAGAATGCGGTTTGCTAGAACTTGCCCTCACAGCTCACACCCAGCGTGTAGTTCTGGGACAGATGGTGCTCTCCCCTGCCAGAAGCAGGTCTGTCTCCAGCAAGCTCAGAAGTACCCTCCACCAGGACCCCTCGCTGGTGCTGTCCGCGGTGCTGATTCTGGTGTTGCTGCTCGTCTGGGGGCTCCACTTTCTGCAGGTCAGGGCGGGGGCGCTGCTGGCCTCCCCCACATCGACCCCATCCCTGGAAGTGGCCCTGTTGGTTTTGTTCTCTTTTCAACTGTTTTCTGATGGTTCCTTTTTTTCTATATTTAAACTCTGAGTGCTAAGACATTATTGAGGTTTCATACTAGTTTTTGTTTTGTTTTTGTTTCTGTTTGTTTGTTTGGTAAGAGAATTGAATGCATTATTCCTCTGAGGTCCTGACATGTTAACTACCAAGGTCTGGCTGGGGCTGCTCTCCTCGTGGCTTCAGTCCCACCCTGGGAAGCCTGTCCCTTAGAAGAAATATTCCTCCTTTGTGTCTGTCATATGGCTGTCAGCTGGGGGTTCGGGGGGCAAGTGCTGGTCACACACCTGTGTCTGTGATGTCCACAGCAAGGAAAAAAATCTGAGGGAGTAGATTTCTGAGAGGTAGAGAGAGCTTAATAAAATGTTGGTTCCTACCCCATATATTTTTACATATTACATGCCATTTACATATTTTTCTATTAGTTAAGCTTCCACCATGGAAATACATATTTGAAGATATATTATATATATAACAAGATATATATATATATATATATATATATATATATATATATATATATATATATATATATATATGAGATACATAACAAAAGACAAACTCTGGGTATGTAATTTAGTTGAATTTCTTCAAGAACGTTTTAAGTAAAAGATGAGGAAAGCTTAGTTACAAAAATATTTTAAAAGGTTACCAAGTGAAGTCTGTAATTGGTTTTTAGATGTCTTAAAAACATAATTTATACCTCATAGTTATATGTTCTAATACAGGTCAAGTTCACTTATAGACAGGTAATTTGAGATTCAAACAAATTTTATAGAATTATTAAAACCTCTTTTCTTAAATATAGTCATTAAGGAAAAGTTAAACTTTTAATTCAAAAAACGCTGCAATTTTAAATGTGATGGTTTAAAATTCATTAATTAATTATATAAGGCTTCATTAATTTCTTTGTTAAAATTTTACTGACCATTTACTACAGGCCAAGCCCAATGCTTTGTTAGGAGAATAAAATATGTACAAGAGATAATCCTTGATTTCAGCAAGCTAATAGCAATTCAAAAAGCCATATAGGTTCCCAGAAAACATTGGTTGAACATAATGAGTAATGGGTATAGAAATGAGTCATTTCAAATGTAGTTCAAAGAAGAGGCATTAACATCAGCAAGTCATTTTTTTCCAGCTTTATTGAGGCATCATTGACAAATAACAATTGTATATATTTAGTGTGTGCAATGTGATAATTTTATATATGTACATATTGTGAAATAATTACATTAATCAAGCTAATTAACACGTTCATCACTTTATAATTACCTTGTGAATATGTGTGTATGTATGTGTGTGTGTTGAGAACACTTAAGATGTACTCTCTTAGCACATTTCACATATACAATTACAGTATTATTAATTGTAGTCACTGTGCTGTATTTAGATCCCCAGAACTTATTCATCTTATAACTGAGAGCTTGAATCCTTTGACCAGGTTATTTTAAGTGTCCAATTTAATCTTTGTTATATATTCTATTTTGTATGTAGATTTCTAAAAAATACTTTATATCTACTTTGTATCTGTTCACATTCAGAATTATCTCATAACATTTCCCCCCTAGAACTGTATCAGAAAGAAAAGAGATAAGTTAAAATTTGCATGAAGCAAGCCTGATGTGATAAAATAGGCCTCCTCCTCTTATAACTCCCCAAAAGCCAAAGAAGTGAAAGGTGATGAGCTGGGATGAAAATTTCAGATAGGTGTATTGTCAGAAGAATTTCTCACTCATTTCTGTAGCTGCACACAATCAATTTTCCCCCAAATCCTTTTTATCTGCCATTTAGCAAGAATCCAGCTACTGAGCATGAGCTTACTGCCTCATAAATAACATCCTCTTAGCTTTTCAATCACACCATTCCAATTCTGTATTTTGTCAGCAAAAGTCCTATTTTTAAAAATAATACTTTGGCCATCTGCTTACCCATATGTGCTACGCATCACTGAATGTTAGATTCTCTGTAAGTTTTATAGATGGTATCACAAACCTTTAGTGTGCTTTCTCTCATAATTAGCATTTTACAACCACATTAAATTGATCACAGGTAAACTGTTTCATTTTGGTGTGTTATTTTGATTGTAATCAGACTACTTGCTGGAAAGTGATTTTGTAGCCAATATATTTTAGTTATAAAGAGTTTTCTTTCCTCTTTTATAACAAATACATTATTCTAAAGGTCACACTTGTCAGACCTATAAACCAAATCCCAGACTTACAATGTAAGGCATCCCTGGGAGGATCCATCAGTGTTTACACTGGAGTGAAAAATGTTATCTTAGCAGGCTTCATCAAATTCAATGACTGATGATGTCATTTGCAATCTCTACAATTTGTTCCTGCCAAATGAAACATTGCTTGGTCAGGAATTTTCTTTTCGCTTTTCATGTTTTCCTAAGTCATATGTACATATTGACCATTCCCTTTTCCTAAAAATGATAAACCTCAACTAAATGTATAGTTGAACCTGAAGTTACCCTAGCTTTTCAACTGAGAAACTGTCCTATTTATGGATGGATTAGGGAAATTTTAGACACCCTGGGAACCTGCTAAACTTAGATTTCAGTGCTTTTGTAACACATTCATGAGGAATAAAACCTTTCAACTTCTATTTTTTAAGACCTTGTGTTTTCATGGTTAAAATGTAAATTGAGAAAGTACACATGAAATACGTTGCAGTTCACAATTTTTGATGCACAGTCTTTTTGCTATCATTCAATTATAATAAGTAAATTCCTCTTTGTTTTATGTTTTGACCCATAAGTGTATAAATGTCAACTTCTGGTTACCAATTTGCAAGACTAATTTTATCTTGTCTTTCCAAAGCTTTGTTTCTTTGTTGTTTCCTTTTTCCTGATGATTTATGTAGGTGTTTTTTTGTTAAATTTATTTAATTAATTAATTTATTTTTGGCTGCATTGGGTCTTCGTTTGCTGCATGTGGGCTTTCTCTAGTTGTGCTGAGCGGGGGCTACTCTTCATTGCAGTGCATGGGCTTCTCATTGCAGTGGCTTCTCTTGTTGTGGAGCACGGGCTCTAGGTGCACGGGCTTCAGTAGTTGTGGCATGGGGGCTCAGTAGTTTTGGCTCACGGGTTCTAGAGAGCAGGCTCAGTAGCTGCAGCACACAGACTTAGTTGCTCTGGGGCCTGTGGGATCTTCCCGGACCAGGGCTTGAGCCCATGTCTCCTGCATGGGCAGGCGATTCTTAACCGCTTTGCCATGAGGGAAGCCCTATTTAAGGTTTACTTTCACAAAATTGGGAACTGTGCAATGTGTGTACTGCCCATTGAACTTATTACCCGAAGCTGCCCTGGACTTGATATCCTGTCCCCTTACCTAGTGCAGACAGGTAAGAAAAAGTTCAAGTTTTCCAGTTTTCATTAAAAACTTTTGTGGCAGTTTTGCTTTGGTGCTAAGAGCCCAGAGTTCATGTCTTCACATTAGAGTTGTCCTCTATGAATCCCTTATTGTCTTTCTTGGTCATTGATACAATTTAAATGGTGTCTTCTACCTCCCTTCCATTTTTTCATGATTTAGATTGTTTTATTGGGAAGTTTATTTATGGTTCTTATTAGTCATACTGCCTGAAAACAAGGACTGAGTAACTAAGTCTACTCTTGAGAGTAATATATTATAATTTACTTATTCTTGACATCTTTTCCCAAGTAAATTAATAAAATGTTCTTACTACGTACAAGCTCTCTGAAATGTGAATTTAAAAGGACAGCCTAATGGGAAGGCTTATATAACTTAACTTTAGTTATATTAGCTCCTGAAAATTCTTAATAGATCTAATTATAGCTAAACTGTAATAAAATTAAGGACTCTCAGATCCTGAATGTATTCTGGTGCTACATATAGGGAAACTGAGGACAAGCATTATAATGAGATTTTTCTAAGATCAAACATCTAGCTAATGACAGTGAAAGATCTCTAATTCAGGACTTTTGACTTCCACTTATCATTCTTTTCACTACTACTAGCTTAAATATTTTTTGCTTAAATTCATCACACTAAGCACTGCACTATGCACATCGCAAGCACCTTATTTAATCTTAAAAAGAAAACAGTAACAGTGAAACAGAAACTAGTTTATTCTTATTTTGTAGATAGAAAAATGAGTATTGTAGAAATTAATATTTGTCTTTCCTAAATTTATATCAAGAGAAAGTAACATGAATAGCATTAGTAACCATTGCTAGATTCACTGAAAGCATGTGTTTGTTAGTGTGTGTGTGTGTGTGTGTGTGTGTGTGTGTGTGTGTGTGTGTGTTAATGGCTATATTTACAGTCTGTCCTCTTACATGCCCAAAGGCTCTTAAGAACCACATAATTAAAAAGTCAGTTTCTGGTGATGAGGTTTAGGCTTATAGAAGACTCTTAAGGAAGTCAGGGTTTATTCTAATTAAGTGAACTACCAAGGTGCTAAATGAAATTCTGTGCTTGGCAGACTCTCTTTCCTTTCGCATGGAGTTATAGTTGTGGATGAAGTATTCTGAGAATGAATGATAAAAGCCCCTGTGACACCTAGACCCTCTCCGGAATTATTTTTTGAAAACACTCAGCAGTTTGGCAGCCTCTTTGTAACCTGGGAATGCATTTTAATTGGGATCATATAACTTTATGACTGAGAGATTTATTTCTCTCTCGACAAATTTCTTCCCTCTTTTAGCCTATTAGTTTAAATGTTTGAGTTAATATCACAGGCATTTCCCATTACAAATTCTTCAGGGCCATAGTGCAATGACATGTCCAGTTTTCCTCCATAATTTGAAAAAAAAATAAAGAGTGAAAACCAGACTCTGACAAAAAAAGCTTTAAGTTTTAAATGTCATTTTCTCTTTCATCTTTTTTTTTTTAAACATCATTTTTGGAGTATAATGACTTTACAATGATGTGTTAGTTTCTGCTGTATAACAAAGTGAATCAGCTACATATAAACATATATCCCCATATCTCCTCCCTCTTGCATCTCCCTCCCAACCTCCCTATCCCACTACTCTAGGTGGTCACAAAGCACAGAGCTTATCTCCCTGTGATATGCGGCTGCTTCCCACTAGCTATCTATTTTACATTTGGTAGTGTATATATGTGCATGCCACTCTCTCACTTCGTCCCAGCTTACCTTCCCCCTCCCTGTGTCCTCAAATCCATTCTCTATGTCTGTGTCTTTATTCCTGTCCTGCCCCTAGGTTCTTCAGAACCATTTTCTTTTTTAGATTCCATATATATGTGTTAGCATACAGTATTTGTTTTGCTCTTTCTGAGTTACTTCACTCTGTATGACAGTCTCTAGGTCCATCCACCTCACTACAAATAACTCAATTTCATTTCTTTTTATGGCTGAGTAATATTCCATTGTATATATGTGCTACATCTTCTTTATCCATTCATCTGTAAATGGACACTTAAGTTGATTCTGTTTCCTGGCTATTGTAAATAGTGCTGCAATGAACATTGTGGTACATGACTCTTTTTGAATTATGGTTTTCTCAGGGTATATGCCCAGTAGTGGGATTGCTGGGTCGTATGGCAGTTCTATTTTTAGTTTTTCAAGGAACCTCCATACTGTTCTCCATAGTGGCTGTATCAATTTACATTGCCACCAACAGTGCAAGAAGGTTCCCTTTTCTCCACACCCTCTCCAGCATTTATTGTTTGTAGATTTTTTGCTGATGGCCATTCTGACCAGTGTGAGGTGATACCTCATTGTAGTTTTGATTTTCATTTCTCTAATGATTAGTGATGTTGAGCATCCTTTCATGCGTTTGTTGGTAATCTGTATTATCTTCTTTGGAGCAATGTCTATTTAGGTCTTCTGCCCATTTTTTGATTGGGTTGTTTATTTTTTTGATATTGAGCTGCAAGAGCGTTTGTTTATTTTGGAGATTCATCCTTTGTCTGTTGATTCATTTGCAATTATTTTCTACAATTCTGAGGGTTGTCTTTTCGTCTTTTTTATGGGTTCCTTTGCTGTGAAGAAATTTTAAGTTTCATGAGGTTCCATTTGTTTATTTTTGTTTTTATTTCCATTACTCCAGAAGGTGGGTCAAAAATATCTTGCTGTGATTTATGTCAGAGAGCTTTATAGTGTCTGGTTTTTCATTTAGGTCTTTAATCCATTTTGAGTTTATTTTTATGTATGGTTTTAGGGAGTGTTCTAATTTCATTCTTTTACATGTAGCTGTCCAGGTTTCCCAGCACCATTTATTGAAGAGACTGTCTCTTCTCCATTGTATATTCTTGCCTCCTTTGTCATATATTAGTTGACCATGGTTATGTGGGTTTATCTCTGGGCTTTCTATCCTGTTCCATTGGTCTATATTTCCCACTTATATTTTCACAGTCTGGATGGAACAGTTTAAATATTTGGTATCATAAGCTTACTATATAACTAGTATATAGTAAATGATTAAAGTTAAATTGTGTTGTACAAATTGAGCATGTGCATTAGGGAGGAGCTATGTATAGCAATGTTGCCAAAGACAGCAATTAATAAAAGATGGCTACAGAAAAATGAAACAACTCAGTTGTGAAAGAAACAACAATATTTGAATGGAAGAAAAGAGTAAGAAAGGGTGGTTTAGGCAGCGAGAATGGGAAGAGTTTAAAAAAAAAAATCATGTTAGAAGAAGAAATGACTATGTCCCAGTTTTGAAACAGAAACTCTTTTTAGTTGCCTAAGTAGAGGCATTATGTGAGTGAGGATTAAAGAAAATCAAAGAGTAAAATTAAGAAGTGAACTACAAGTTGATATTTATTTGCCTATCCATTTGGAATGAGATAAATAAATCTTAGATTATATCAATAGACATATGAGTTCACATCAAACGAAACTGGATAGCACTATATTTTGTGCTAATAACCAATATGTCAATAATTATGGTTTGGCCAGAAAGTTCACTCGGGTTTTTCCTTAACAGTTTATGGAAAAACCCATGCAAACTTTTTGGCTAACCCAATACATTGATTTTTTTACACAGTTCTCTATTAGATAAATATTCAGAACTTAACATGGACCCCAAAGAGTATGACTATAATGCTAAAAATCTCTTGCCTTTTATAACTAATTTTCCAGGAACTCCTGAATCTACTGCTGATGTTATACATAGTTACAAAAAATAAGATGCTTATTGTAAAATAAGATCTATTTTATTAACAAATGCAACACATTTTGTGGGTATTTTATCAAGCTTATAATACAGAAATCCATAAGTAAAAATATACATCTGCTCCTCCATTAGAAATTACTAATAACATATTTAGAGACATAAATGGATTAACTTACTTATAAAAAAATTCATCTAAGAGCACTTTTTATATACCAAAGACAACCCTTTGAAGTCCTAAATTACCTCTCCCTGGAATCATTACATTAACCTCCAATCTCATACCCCACATAATAATCCAAGCATCAATTTTGTATTGATATACATATTAGTATATAAGATAGTCAGTATCTACAAGGGCAATTATATATTTGTCAGATGGAATCTGTCATTTCCAGAAGAGATAATTGAGAGGCTGAGAAACTACACTTTGCTTTTGACAGCATTGTGGTGCTGGTTGTACAAAGATAGAATCCAGGGTGCTGGATTTGGAGGCCCTGGCAAACTTCCCCTGAATTGGACTAGGATTTTCCAAAGAATTACACCCTAAGAATTAGGATTTCAGAAGATTATATTTTTAGAGTAAGAGTAAACCAGAAGTAGGTAGAGTTACAATGATGGAAGGTCATGACGAATTTTTTTTAAAAAGTGAAGTTACTAATATTTCTCAGACTTTAAAATGATTTTATCAGATAAAAACATAATAAAGAAGAGGAGAAGAAGAAAAGGCCAAGTATCAAAAAAGGGTAAGGTTTTACATTACACACAATAGAAAAGGGCATGAAATAGATAAATTTATAAGGTATAAGGAAATAAAAGAAAATAAATTCAGCCAAGAACTGGACTCTATAAAAAGTAATAATTATTAGAACTGAAATGTAGAGCAAATAAAATAAATAAATGGATGGCTTATTGTAAAATTATTTATGGCACAGCCAAACATAGACCTAATGATCTAGAAGAAAGATCATAAAAATATCCACAAAGAATCATGAAGAGCTAAACATGGAAAATATAGAAGAGTGGTTAAAAGCCATAAGTGATTCAGAGACAAAAAGTTTAATATACATAATAGTCCTTGTGGATATTATCTAATATCCTAATATATATTCTCCTATCTCCTTATACTTAATAATGGTATGTTATAATGTTTCTTTCTATTGTGTATAACTTATTCCCTTCATCCATTTTGATACTTGATCTTTTTTTTCTTCTCCTCTTGGTTATTATGTTTTTCATCTGATGAAGAAAATCATTTTAATGTCTGAGAAATATTAGTAGTTTCATTTTTAGAAAAAAAATCAAAGATAATCTTCAGTCCTTGTAATTTTACATATTTTTGGTTTACTATTACTCTCAGAGTATAATCTTTTAGAGTCCTAACTCCTAGTGTGTAATTCTTTGGAATTCTAATCCAGTTCATTGAAAGTTTACCAGGGCCTCCAAATCCAGTTTCCTTGATTCTAATCTTTGTACAACTAACACCACAAGTTTGTCAAAAGCGATCTTGTGTAGTCTCTCAGCTTCTCTGTCCTCTCTTCAGGAAATGGCAGATGCCCCTAGGATAAAATCAGTCTCCAATACTGGCCTCAACTTTTCAGATTTTCTTTCTTTAGATATAGCAATTATTCATAAACCATAACTTATCTTTGGATTGTTAGCTCTGTGATATCTTTATATCATGTTAAAATACTTTTTTCCTGTGGATACAGAAATGGGTTTTCCATTTTTCTCACTTTTAAATCTCCTATGTCTAGCACAATCAAAACGACCAACACATTACATGCTTAATATGTCATAATCAGTGTCCTAATTTATTTCTAGGAAAACCATTGTGAGATAATTACTATAATCTCTATTTTATCTACATGGAAACTGAGGCTTGGAAAGTTTAAATGACTTGCTCACAACTGGGTAACCAGCAAGTGGGGATGGCAAGATATGAACCTGGCACTATGACACTAGACACCAAAATCTTAACCACTGCAATATGAGTTAAAAGCATAGTGGTTTGCAACAATATCTCTTGAATAAACTAACTGAAAATTTAATTTCATGCTTTTATTCTTCTCATGTGGAAAAATTTTCTAATCTGTTTTCACAGAGTTGTGAGATTACTATATAAAGTAAGGTATATCTAGGTTCTTGCAAATATTTGGCCTTTGTCTTGACTATGGGTCAAAATTATGTGGATTTTTGGTTGTGGGTGTAAGAGTTTAGGAATTCCCACTAATCCATAAGCACAGCCTCCAGTTTCTTTCTGGATTGAAATATTGATAACACATGTTTCCTTATTATCTTGTACATTGTATTAAATTTGAATTACAGTCCCGCCCAAATCTCACTTAATTAAGGCTTTCTGTTAGTTGGGTTCTGGTTTTATAGAACTGCTGTGATTATCTGTTTCTTATTTTCAAAGGACTTTGTTTTTGCACAAAGTAAGATACCAAGGCTTAGGGTAATATTTTGTTTCTTAGAAAACTTAGATGTGTAATGATTTATAATCTCTATTATTGTTGCCAACTAACATTTATTGAGGATCTCCGGGTTATATTTGATTATACTAAATATTTCTTTGACTTGAAGGTGTGTTGTTTTGCATTTAATTATGTATATGTACTCAACACAGAGAAAAATAATGTATGTAGATACAACAAATGTTGGGCATGAAAATACTTACTTTATCACATTAGGATTCATACAAACATATCAAAAAAATACTATTCCACCATCACTAATGTATTTTTTGGTCTTTATGTGTAATTCTATGATTATATAGTGTTATTGATATATGTATTTTATTTCTGTTCTATATTTTTTCTTTATGTCATTTTCTATGTAAGTTTGATCAAAATAATTATTATGGAAATGTTACAATGTTCCATTAGAGAATATTATGTTTCTATAGAGCATATAGTTCATTATTTTTACAGTGACAATATAATTCATCATATAGATGAATGATATTTGCCTATTGCCAAATGATTTGCCTATTTCCTTTATTATAAGATATATCAGGTATTTCTAAACTTTATAATTATAAATAGTATATAATGTGTAATTTCATGTATTTAAGATTATTTACCTAGGATAAATTCTAAAATATATGATTACTGAAACAAAGGTTAATAAAATTGTTTTCATGGCTATTGACAAACAGTAAATTTACTTTCTAAAATTAGTTTTGTCAATTGCGAATCAAAAGACAGCAATGGTTTCTCTGTCTTCTTGCTATCCACTTGTATTCACACTTCAGCATTTTTTTATTGCTTATTTATTAGCATCTAAAAATGTTTTTTGATATTTGGAAACTAATAATAGACATTTTTAGGAGACAAATTTTCCTTAAAAATACATGGAATGGTTATGTTTTGCCATGGAATAGGTTCAGAACATCAAATTGGAGACTGCAGAAATGAATAGTCTCTAGTAGTCTAATGAGTTCATCCAACACTAAAGTAAAAATATGCCATTCCATTTCACAATCTTTCACTCACAGAGATGTGAAAAACTCTCAGCTTTAGAAGTTAAACAAGCAAAATTAATTTGATCCCAACTTGTGAATGACATGGTGGTGAAAGCTGATGATCAATTTAATGTTGACCTTTGAGCCCCATAAAGTTTTATCCTCAAGTCTCCCAGATGACTAATAATTATAGTGGATGCCCTCAGTTTTCATGGCTTTTGCTTGGCAATGAATTGTTTGTGTTTAGGCCTGATTCATGTTGATTCCCTTGTCAGTTATACTTCATTCCAGAGAGACTTTAAATCACCCAGGGTTCTTTTTTGAAGTTAGCTATAAGCAAGGATATCTTGAATCCATTGTGCTAAGGACAGAGGTTTAAAATAAGAGGTGAAGTTCAGCAAGTTCATGTCAGATTTTAACATGTTCCAGAATTTCTCACAAGTCTAACAAAGTGAGAGGTTGATGCATTAACTCCTTGTGGTCCTGCTTCTGCTTTAGAATATCTTTTCCCTGACATATACCAGTTTCAGTTGTGAATAAAAATAATAATAATAAGCACTTAGTCAAGTACTCTTTTTCTTCAGGTCACAACATTAAAAGAAGTGCTTTAGCCAAAATCATACAGAGCTTCCAGAAGAAGAAACCCTTTTGAACGCTGCTTAGATTGACTAAATGCTAACAGCTATTTCTCTAAGAGTGGAGGAAGAAACCTGGGTGATTGGAGGCTGGGAGCAAAAGGTACATTAAAGATTATTCTGATATTAGTTTACTTTTAGCTAATCAAGTCCAGATGGCCCCATTTTATTGCTCAAGGTTCATATGTCATTAAAATATGGCCCTAGAACTCACTTTGATGCTAAAGGGTAGAGTTGATCCATTCCATGCTTTCCCTTTGGGCCCTTAGCCTCCAGAATAAATAATCTCTACTCACCTTAGAAAATAAGTGTTAAAAATTCTGACTCTTTATATGTCACTGACACTAAAATATCTGTAAATCAATATCTGGTGAAATCATGACAAAATAATTTTTAGCTCAGTGTCCCATTTGTCAAGAGGCCAGATGTGTAAGCTAAAATATTTTTTCTTTCACACAAGTTTTTCTCTCAAATACTAAAGATTGGCCTTTTCTTTTTTCTTTTCTTTTTCTTTCTTTTTTTTTTTTTTTTTTTGCGGTACGCGGGCCTCTCACTGTTGTGGCCTCTCCCATTGCGGAGCACAGGCTCCGGACGTGCAGGCTCAGCAGCCATGGCTCATGGGCCCAGCTGCTCCGTGGCATGTGGGATCCTCCCAGACCGAGGCACGAACCCGTGTCCCCTGCATCGGCAGGCAGACTCTCAACCTCTGCACCACCAGGGAAGCCCTAAAGATTGGCCTTTTTGATAATGCTTAGAAATTTAAAAAATATATATAGGGACAACTAAAATTTGCTTTTCTATATGGAAGTTTTATGTATGTACTTTAGTCAAGAAGTCATACCATCATTTCATTAAAAAAAAATAGTTCTTAAGAGAAATCAGGGTTGTCTTCTGAGAACACTGCTTGATAATCGCATGAAGCTAAGAATATTAGAATGCAACCTGTAAAAGCTAGTTAATGACTATTTATGTGAAAGATCTCAACATGCCAGATGTGACATTTATCTCACCTAAATAACAAAGGAAGCATGATTAAAATATTGTTTATCTGAGCAGTTAGTCCCCAGTTAGAATGATTTATGTCTGAAAGTGCTTCAAAGATGTAAAGTAGTACGTAATAAGAAGGGAGTACTAATAACAGAGAAGAGGGAAATACATGCTAGAGAATGTTGTCCATATAAGTCTTTGGTAAATGTGTCATTGAAATGCTCACATTGGTTCTTACCCAGGATAAAGTCCCAATGCCTCTTCAAAATAATGTAGTTATATTGATATTTTAAGGTACTGTGTATTTAAGGAACTGAGCTATCTAATTAGATAGATTAAAAAACCTTTTCTAGAATCAAAGTTGAGATATTCTTTCTTCCTCTAAGTTACCTTCTAAAATTAGAAAGCATGGAGTAAAGGTCAGAAAGTAAGTGAAGAGGGAGAGCTCTTGAGTCAAACTGCTGGAATTTGTATTTTGGCTCCACTAGTTTCTAGCCATGTTGCTGTAGTTCTGTTATTTTGTCTCTGAAGGCTCTGTTTTCTCATCTAGAAAAAAGAATAATAATTTTTCCTTTATCAAAGTAAGTTCACAAATAGATAACGCTTAGAGTCCAAGAGAATATGAATTAACTGAATATATTGAGACAAAGGGAACCCTCAAGTTACAAATAATAAGGCTTTGGTTGAAAGGGAAATATACTCCTCTTTTTGCTCCAAGAGTAAAGGGCCTCATTCACTTATTCAATGATTCTAATGTATTTCAGAAATAATCTGAAGGCATACCAAAGATTTAATATTTTTGCAGTGGAATATGTACATTTTCACATTAAGTAGGTAAATCACAAATAGGCTCACAGCAGCTTAAATCATGTTTAACCTTAAAATGAATTTGTTCCAAATTATGCAAAATGTGGCTCTTAAAAGTCTGTGGATTACCAAATTTCAGATACGGGATTACAGATATATGTCCTGCTGCGGAGAGCATGGGGTGAGAAGAGCCAAGCCCTGCTACGAGAAACACTTTGATTATCGCCAAAAATCTAATCCATGGGCAATTAATTTATAGCTAAAGTGTGTGTGTTACATTGTTTAAAGCTTCATGACGGGCAAATGCAGTTATCTGAGAAAAGTTAAAAGTCACAGTGACAGTCCACATTGCTTGGGCAATTATCTTGTTAAGACAACAAATATTGTCCTGAATGAGCAGAGTTAGTATGCTGAGGTTTTGTTGGAGCTTGATATGAGTAAGTATCCCATCTTCTCCCCTTTCATATCAGTCAGAGAGAATTGTTACTGACCACTTTCAGGGTATATGATTCTTTTTTTAGGAAGAAATAACCATTCTTCCCTAGTGATGAGCAGAGAATAGAGACTAGTGACTGAGCACTAACTAATTCCTGGTCATTGTCAAATCTTAAAGTTAAGTGATGATAAAATCAAAATTAATCTTTTGAGAGTGGAAAAATATGGCAGTGGAAAATTAAGTATGGTGTATATTGACAAGTGCATCATTTGCTCTGTATCATAAAAGATAAAGTAATCTATAAGTCTGACAGAATCTACTTTGTAGAGGCTTATTTAATGAGATAATAAAACTTTGGAAGTCAAACTTAATCCTCCAATATTCTGCAAGAGAAGGTTTTCTCCCCAAAACTCTCTTGGTATTGATTTTAAACTAAAATCACACATTGGAGAAAGCAAGTATAAGGCATTAATAACCTATAAATATCCTTAGTTACAGCCAAAAATCAATAAAAGATAAAATGAATTATATTTGAAATATTTATTTATAATTTTCCATTCTCTACTAATTTAGCCTGAAGTAATTTTGGTTAACATCAAAGGGGTTAAATAATTTTGATGAGCTGTTTATTCTTGCATAGGTCTCACAAATTCCTACCTTTGCCTTCCATCATTCCCTTATTCACTCTGTTTTCTCTCCTACAACACTCTCCTTGCCCGTCACATGTTAGGAAAGTTCTTTCTATTAGGTTTCCTTCAAAGGTTATCTCTATACCCTAAAATGTCCTTTGACACACTCCTATCTCTTTTGCAAACTCTTGGAATTAATTTTACCTCATTAGTTCTTCACTTCAGATTTTTTTAACAGTTTTTTAAAATACTTTTTAAAGTATTTTAAAAATCCTTTATGTGATACTTTTCAATATCTGTTTATGTATGTCTACATTTCTCAGTAGATTGTGTTCAATTTTTGTTATTGTATCATAATAGCACATAACCTAGCAGACAACTCAGAGGTGAAAATAACTGTTGGTTAACTTTATTGTTCAATTGGTATATTAGATCAATTTCTAGAAAATTGTTAAGGTCTCTGTAGCTCATATGAAGGAAACCAGAACTCAACTGAGAAAAATTAGATGAATGGCAGTCAGAATATACATTATGGAAAAAAAAAGGCTTCTACTATTGGAAGATATGGATAACTCACCTGCTGGCAATGTTGTGTTCATACTATGCACTGTGTTGAGTTCCTATTATAGAAGTCAACAAAGAGATGTCATGTGAGATGCAGCCAATCCAAGCAAAAGAGGGTAAGAGTCAGAAGCCTCTAAGCTGACACCAAATGAGACGTAGGTATTTTAAGGAAAGAGCAGTTAGGGCTGTGGTGTCTGCCTATAGGGGATGTTTCTGTCCTCTTACTGCTTAGCCATTGTCTTGTGGAACCCATCCAGTTCCCAGGTTAAGCAGTGATATTTTATGAAGTAGATAGCTATACAAGCATTTAGTTATAAATGCTTTAATATATTAATTGATTTGTTTCCCTCACTCCACTGGTATAGCAATCCTAACCCTAAATCCATTATAAATAAATACATACATGCATATATAAAGAGATAGAGATAGATGTCTATATAGTCATACCTCTTTTTATTGTGTTTCACTTTATTGTGCTTTTTAAAAATTGAAGGTCTGTGGCAACTGTGAGTCAAGCAAGTCCATCGTGCCCTTTTTCCAACAGTGTTTGCTCACTTCAGGTCTCTCTTTCATATTTTGGTAATTCTTGAAATAATTCCAGTCCTGCACCAGCAAAAAGATTATGATTCACTGAAACCTCAAATGATGATTAGCATTTTTTAGTAATAAAGTATTTTTTAATTAAGGTAGGTACATTATTTTTAGAGATAATATTATTGCACACTTACTAGACTAGAGTATAGTGTACACCTAACTTTTATATGCACTGAGAAACCAAAATTTTTGTGTGACTCGCTTTATTGTGATATTAGCTTTATTGAGATGGTCTGTAACAAAACCCGCAATATCTCTGAGGTATGCCTGTATATATAATATACGTATGTATATATATATATATATTATATATTTAGAGAGAAGGCCTGCAACATGAGTGAAGATATGTAGCTAGACCTAATATAGTACATGTTACTATATCATGTTTTAAGAGGTTTAAACATTCCTGAGAATTTTGTTTTACTTTGGTTTTGCTTAATGGCATGATGAGTCATATAATGTCTTCTTAAAACTCTAAAAGGTGAGTGATTTATTCTCCCCTCTTCCAACACCCAGGGGTTTATATATGTTGTTGGAGTTTTATGGAATTGGGAAAGAAATGGAAGAAAACTGAAGGGATATTTACTATTAGAGTCTATGATGATAATCTTTGTAAATAACTTTATCTTGGTATCTAAGCAACTTATTTTATGGTGATGGAGAGGAATCATTTTCAGGTAGGAAATTTCTTCCATGGTGAAATTCCTTCCCTGGTGCTTCCACTGCTGCAGGGGTAACACCGATTAAGTAACTTGAAAATTGTCACACTATCCCAGGTGAGGAGAAGCAGAGCCGAGAGAAAACTTGAATTCATCTTACTATAAGGTTATTGGATCCCTTTTCATATGTTTTTTACTCTGAAGAATTTCAGGAATGGGATAATGATAGTGTTTACCTCAAGGGGTGGTTTAGTGGATTAAATGCAATAATATCACAATGTCTGGTGTATACTAATTGTCCCTAAGGCTATGCATTGCTTTTATGGATGTGCTAACTGTATAATCCTGTTGTTGTTTTTTAATTCAGTGAGAATATCTTGCTTCAGGAAAAAAATAAAAATCAGAATGGAAGAAGAAGCAGCCTGTTGCTTTTGAGAATTGCTAATCATCATTATGTACATGATGGGGTGGGTGAAGCAGGTTATATCACATTTGAACTTCATTCTAGCGGTGGTGACCCTTTCTCACAACTAGATGTTTAACTGACTGCTCAGTGGGGATGTTCAGGATTATAAATATGTCCCCTCTGCTGCTACTGTATGCCTGCTCTTGAAATGTGTAAAATCACCCAGTGCACTTCGTATCAGCAGCGATCGCCATTCAAATCCACAGGAAAATTAAAAGGTGACCAGAAAACTTTCGTGTAGCAAGGCTTTCAACAGATGTCTAAAGTGAATAAATGAAGGTCAAGGCAATCTGTTTGCTAATGTATTATTGGATATAAGTCTATGGGAAATAGTTTATGATTTAATTGAGAGACATATCAATCTAGATAATCATAAACACAAATGAGAGCACATTTATATTTTCAACTTTAGAAACCTGAAGGCAAATTTGCAACATGGTATGGATCACATAATCTTTTTCTTCATCTAGGCTCTTAGCCGCAAATTTAATATCTTCAGAAAAATAGAATCTTACAGCTTGAATATGTAATACTAAGAGTAGTATTATTAATACTGAGAGTAATATTAATAGCAATGATGTATTCAGTTTAGGCAGTTCCTCTGCTTTCTACTATTCTGTAGTTTAGCATCCCCGTTTTGGAGGAAATTTTCTTTGTATGTTTTTATACTTTGTTATCAGGTTTCCACTTCATTAGACAGTATTCTCCAAGATAGAAGGGATTTTACTTTTCTCATTTCTTTTTACAAGGTACTCAGCAAAACAACCGACACACCGTAGACACAATAATAGTGTAGGATATATTAAAAATTAATAAAGATCAGTTATATTGTCTAAAATGTTACCAAATATCAGATACTAAACTGAATATCAGCAGGAAAATGATTCCAGATTTTCAGATATTCTAGTTCCCCCTTTAGCTCCTCCATGAGCACAAGACCTTATCATGCATATTTACACATAGACCCACGGACTCAACTAGAAAATAAAGCAATGGGGAAGTAGACTTCGTGGAGAGTATACTGAAGATCTGAATTTGTTTTAAGTGTTCTCTTAATTTAAGGAGATTACACATTGAGGTGATTCTCTCAGCATCCAGTAGAAATCACGAGAGATTGATGGAGAGATGATGATAGATAGATCCTTCCAATGGTGTGTCTGAGCTCCATTTAACAGAGAACACGATGTAGACTCAGACAACCTGAATCTTAATCTTATTGTATCAGTTCCAAGCTTGATCTTGTGCAAGCCACTTGGCCTCAATCAATACATACATTCTCATGTGTTAATTAAAATAAAATCTGGCATGTGACTTTCACTGGCATCAAAAGACATGTGACCTGTGAAAGCGATTTGTAAACTGTGAAGGAGTAGCCGAATACTGACAGGGTTAGTACTCTCAATTGTTAGGCTTGGTAAAAGACTTTTGATGGCCTAATTTTTAGAAAGATTAGAGCAGTTTGATAGAAAAAATAGAAAAGTCAAAGTATTATGTTTTGCCTAAAGGAAAGGGCTGGAATAATCTAATGTATGAAGCCACCATCAGAATGGGAATCTAACTACTTATGTTACTCAGTAACTTCATATTTCACCTGTAAACAACTAATATATGTCCCTAATATTGATGCTTCTCCTGTTGGTATAAGTAATTTAATTAAAAGATAATTTCTTATTTTTTGAATATAATTATGCAATAGTATTGTCCATTCTTTCTCCATTAATATTCAATATTTGCAATGTTTGTCAAACTTCAACACATGTAAAAGTCACCTGGAGAGATGTTTTCAACACGGATTCCTGGTTCCCCATTCTAGAGATTCTGATTCAATAGAGCTGGGATGGAGCCAGAGCTTTCTTTTTTCTAACAGGCTCCTAGATGATGCTGACGATGTTGGCCCACTAAGCTCTTTTCTACGGCACGATAGTGAACAAGAACCACTGTAGATGATTTCCTCCCTAATTAACAGCAAAGAAAGATATTTCAAATGGGTAATGAAATGTTTTTAATAATATTTTGAAAATTTTGAAGAGAACATTTATGATTTTTAGCACGGATATAGGCAAAAATATATTTTAGAATGCATGGTGTGTAGGATTTCTTAGGAATCAAACCCTGTCGGAGAGATTTGCATAAAGGAATATTAACGGAGTTTCAGCTTATGAATGACACCTTTAAGGGAATGAGAAAAACATCCTTGGGCATAGCAAGAATATTGAACTGTGACGGAGTTGCTACAAAAGACAGAGCCAATTCTAGAGACCTCAACAGCTGCTCTAGCTTCTCAGAATTGTTCCCATTCAAAGTAAGAGGGTCAGGCCTTTTCACCCTCACATCAACCAGTAATTTGATGTGGATCTACTCTGGGAAGGGAGTAATATTGGGTAAAGTGATATCCTTCAGGGAGGACATAGAGGAATTCGTGGAGAAGGACTCAGCCCTGAGCCCTGAGAAATACTTCTGGCAACTTAGGATATGAAGTGCCTTACACTGAGTGAAGGAATTTAGAGTGCATGACCCAATTCACCAAAAATTGTCTATTTGATATTTTGAATTAGTTCCATTTCTCTAGGATTCAGGTACTGAAGTTTATACTTCAATTGTAGATTACATAGATAAAATCATATATTACTTCCAATCCGAAACATCTAAAATTTGGAGTCAGCAAAAGTAAACCAGGACCTCATAAAAGGGTGTACCTCCCATCTGGCAACATTTTTTATTCTTTCCTGCTTTTGAATGACCTGGAAATAGGGTATCAGCACTTTAGTTTCAAAACTGTCAGTGTAAAGTTTGTGAAATGAAAAATGGTGAGAACACAGTGTTCCTTGAACTAGTTCTCCTTTTTGTAAAAGCAATATAGTAATTGATTTGGTCTGGAATTATAACCTTTGCCCTAACCCACCCCAGTAACCCAACAAATATATTAGTTAAATATGATTCAGATAGGATGATTTTGACAATCAATTTGGGCAAAATAATTAGATATCAAATTATTTTATTCAAGTGTACTATATTACTTTTATTGATGTGAGAAGAAACAATATGGATTATTCAGCCCTTTGCCTTTATTTTATAGATTAATAAACTGAGGTCTAGGGATTCATTGTCATTCAGTCTTTTAACTAGTATTTATTGAGCTTCTTCAATGTGCAGGCATGTAGCTAAATGCAAAAGATGAAAGAGAGAATAAGAGACCTCTTCCCTTGTTCATGCAGCTTAAAGTTTTGAGAGGTGTCTGATAAAAAAGAAAACAAAAAACTAAAGAAAGAAAGAAAACAATTAGAAATCCTGATACAAATGAAGTTAATAATCACATTATAATAAAAGAACAAAAACAGGGCTCCATTTGAGTGGGAGTTAGAGAAGGTGACTTTAAGACCCATAAAAGAACAGGTAAATCCACCAATGAACAGAAAGGAGAGCATTTCAGGCAGTGAAGAGCATGTCATTTTCAACAAACAGGACAATCCACTGAGATGCAGCACGTGGGGTATTTTAATGCAATGAAGTGGCATTAAAGTTTGGAGTTTGCACTTAGATGTTATTTTAATTGTGATGGGAAGTCATTCAAGATGCTGTAACTTGGAGATGGGCTGAGAAAGAATGACTTGGTCAAATGGAAGCTGGGTAACCTGTAGATTGTTATCAATGTAGGGTGGGTGTTCAGTGTTTGTGGCAAGGGTTACTTTGGGGAAGACAGATGAGCAATTGTAGTTGCCAAGGCAAAGAGAGATGGCTCAGTAAAAACACTGTAATAGAGAAATCCAAAATGTTTTGAAGCAGGACTTAGGGAAAACCTAAAAATAATAAGAGTGAAATACAGTTAAAAAGGAGTGTAGAAAGAATAGGTTTGTGAGAGTGACGTTTAGACATCAAGAGTTTGGTTTGAACACTGTAAATTTGAAATATGGTTCACCCAAGTGAAGTCCAGAAAGAGGAAATGTGGTATACAAGACTAATTCATTAAGTGGAGATACAGTATCTTATATTCGTCACAGTGAAAACTTGACCTTAGCAAAGAAATCTCAGCTAACCAAGATTAATTAAGAAGAACTTTACTGAAGTATAATTGGCAAATAAAAATAGTACATATCTAAGGTGTACAATGTGATGCTTTGATATATGTATACATCATGAAATAATTACCACCATTAAGCTAATTAGCATGTGTTTTTTGATTTTCATCTTATTTATCTGGCTATTCTTAGACTGTATTCTTTGCCCAGGACAACTATTAGGCCCTAAAATATTTTAGCTTCACATATGCTATTTTCTTCTCATCCTATATCTTTTCTCTACAGTCTCATGGCTTCATTTATTCTCTGTGGCTTCATTTATTTCTCCAACTCAGACAGTTTCCCTGAGTTTACCATGCATACATCCAATTGCCTACATGCCAAATTTTCTTAGATCTTTCAGATGAATATCAAGCTTGTGTACAAAGCCAAAGAAGTTAATGAGTTTCACTGCAAACTTATGAATGATACCCTGTGAAATTGTGCAATGTAATGGTCTTTTAAGATTCCTATATCTGTGACCATCTCTAGTTATGTATGCAGTCAAGAACCAAAATTTAATCCTTGACATTTTTTCTCCCACATCCAATTAGTCATTGAGTTCTGGATCTGTATCATATATTTCCATAGCTCTCTATACCTATCGTACATAAAATTTTAAGTATAATATAACTAATTATATATTTGCATAATTATATAATCATTATAAAACTCCCCTAGTAGTCTGAATTTTCTGTGAAGTCATAGACTGTATTTGTTTTGCTCACTGTTATAACCCCTATGTATAATGCAGTTCTGGCATATAATAGGTGTTAAATACATGCTTTTCAGTTAATTAACAAAGCATATGAGTAAAATTAAATATTTTATAAAATATTGTCTCAAATGTTTTTTAGAATTATGTGACTCTTTTGAGGATCATACCTTTCTACTCATAATCACAGCCAAATATTCTCAGTATGTATTGTGGCTTTTTTTTTTCTTTCTTTTGGAAATACAACTACATTTACTTTGATCACTAATAAACATATTTAGTTTAATGAGTTCATATCTTCTCTAGTTATGTAGAGAAATGAACCAATTAGACAAATAAAACTCCTGATATTTCAAATATTTTGATGTAGAGCAGACAGTAGTGTTTAGACACAGTGCATATTGGCTTTCAAATTACAGACATTTAATAGATACATTATGGATAAATTCATAAATGAAAGAATGAATGAATAGTATTTTTAAGCAATATAGGTCATAAAAATATATGCCCAATTTCTGACCTGATTATTTCATACACATTCTCTATGATTATTTTTAATACAGCACTATTTTTTTTTTTTTTTTTTTTTTTGCGGTACGCGGGCCTCTCACTTTTGTGGCCTCTCCCGTTGCGGAGCACAGGCTCCGGACGCGCAGGCTCAGTGGCCATGGCTCACGGGCCTAGCCGCTCCGCAGCATGTGGGATCTTCCCAGACCGGGGCACGAACCCATGTCCCCTGCATCGGCAGGCGGATTCTCAACCACTGTACCACCAGGGAAGCCCAATACAGCACTATTTTAATTAGTAAAGTTAAGGAGGTTGGCTACATTTCTATCAAGTTTTTCCCTTCTCCATATTACTCAAAGTTCATAAAACCCTAAATAGCATTGCAGGTAAATTGTAATTCAAACTGAAACATCAACTAGTACAATTTTAACCATTTGCTTAACAGCTTGAATTTTAGCAGAATGAACTTTCATTCTTGGAAATCTTCATTGCATCTTTTGATGTCAAAGGGTAGGTAGTGAAGAATCATAGTAGTTTGAGCAAATAAAACCTTGTAACAGGGCTTCCCTAGTGGCACAGTGGTTGAGAGTGCGCCTGCCGATTCAGGGGACGCGGGTTCATGCCCCAGTCCAGGAAGATCCCACATGCCATGGAGCAGCTGGGCCCGTGAGCCCTGGCCACTGAGCCTGTGCATCTGGAGCCTGTACTCCGCAACGGGAGAGACCACAGCAGTGAGAGGCCCGCATACCACAAAAAAAAAAAAAAAAAAAAAAAAAAAAAACCTTGTAACAAAGAATAATACAGTGTTTTAATACAGTGTTTATTACCAGAATAATACAGTGTTTATTATCACTTGTGTTTAACTGCTAGATCATTGCCCCCCTAGGATTATGGAAATTTCATGAAAAATTTAGGAAGTGTCAGGATTAAACTAGGTGTCAGGAATTCATGCTGTTTCTCTCTGCCTAAATGTCTTAATAATATTCATTGTTTAATAAGTATTAATTGTTGACATAAGATCTAGTTATCCATTTGCTTTAATGAACAAAATATTCAGGGAATTTCAACAAAGTTTGGATGCCTACTATTTACAAGGCAGTATATTAGATTCTGGGTAACTAGAAAGAATAATCCATTTTTATATGGAATACACAAATGTGTAGGAGAAGACATATACATCCACAATCATCATGCACATCAAACTGAAGTGAGTATAAGAATGAGACTGGTGTACAAAAAGAGAGATCAATTCTAACTATGAGAAGGGGTCCTCAATACAAATTTGAAAAAATATATATATATGTATAAATCTGTGCCCAATCATGGTAGTAATTTTCCAAACTAAATTAATTGCATGAGTCAAAACAATAGAAGCAAGAAGATATTTTCACATCACTCAGTTCAAACATAAAACTAGCAAAGTTGCTAGATTTTTACAAATTTTTAACACCTACCATTTACTTATCAGGTAGTTTAATGTTAGTATATTCTGATACATTTATTTATGTCTTATCATATCAGTGGCCCCAATGTGTGGAACAGTAATAAAAATATTTAATCTCTGTAATATAAGTAATGCTTTCATGAATCAAATCAAACAAACAAACAAAAAAACTTGTGGAAGTAATTTACTTTAACACTTGATCTTTCGTTTCCCAAAGAAATAAAGTTACAAAGACTATGTAAATCTATCCTTAATTTCTGATGATGATTGAAGTGTCATTTTGTTTTGTTTTCAAACATCAACCTGAACATCATAACTTTCTACTTTACTTAAATATTTGAAGAAAAACCCCCACCAATTTCAAGTTGACACCTTGTTTACCAAGTGATAAAGTCAGGAAGTACATTACATGGGATAACTAGCAGCTTCTTTTTTAGCATCCTGTAACTAGACTCCTAAATAACTCTAAATCAGTGTGGACCAAGAATTACATTGTAGTGTTGTACATAATCTGCCACAGCAAGTTCTCAGCTTATTGGAGTTTTAGTTGGGCAACTCTGGTGAAATAGGTCTGAATCCATCTAAGCAGTGGCAGCTATTAGAGAACATTTCTTCTCAATCTGATTGAAACCTTTCACTTCTATTCAGCTCAATGACACACAAACAAATGCAAAATATATAGATTTTTATATTTGTAACAAAAGCTTAGTTGCATGCAAAGGGAATCTCATTTATTCAAAGATAAGTGCACATGTCTGCTCAGCTCTTTGTATGAATATTAGAAATCCCTTTCTATATCTTCAGTCTTGGTTGACAGGGAAAATGTTTGTGTATAAATCACTATTTAGCTAGAAATCAGTTTTCACTTGCACTACGAAGAGAAGCTGTGGTATACCAAGAAGACTATATATACAACCATTTTTATTTAAAATTTCCTAACAGTGCCTGGCACATTGTAGGTATAATCTAGATGTAATATCTCTCTCTCTATGTATATACCTATATTGCTGTGAATTTCTATATTCATATTTATTTAGTGAAAGAATGAATGAGTAATGTATCTCTTACCAAAATTATATTTAAAATGTAATTATAAGCTCCTGTGCAAAAGTTGATTGTAATTAAACCCTTTACAACAGTATATATAACTAAATTTAAAGCAAACAATAACAAAATTACAATATCAGAATGAAAAAAATATGCATTCTGCCAAGATAGCAAATCCTTTAAAATGTTTTATTTAAAGGTACTAAGGTCATAGCTTTGGACAAATTGATATAATCAAGCCTGTATAATAAGTGGCTTTTTATGTAAGTATATATAAGGAACCAGCATGAGAAATAGCTGTAGCTAAGCAACAAATATCAAGAGCTGGCTTTAACTCAACAGCCAGGTCTCTTTTTTTGCTCTCTGCAATTAACAGAATACATTTCTGAGCTTGGGAGTCGTGAGACCTCCGTCCAGAATTGGAAGTGCAGTTGTGATCATGAATGTTACTCATTTCATAAAGGAATCAAGTTTCTTACTTCAGTCTTATTAACAACCAGCCACAGGCACCTAGACTAGTTGGCACAAGATTGTTCATAACAAATTAAAAACGTAGTGTTCCATTTTGTTTACCTTAAAGGTCTTCAAAAGTTGTAGCTATGAGTATAATCAAATGAATATTTTGACAACTATGCCAACAAGTTGGTTTTGGGTTCATGTTAAAAATAAATATGCAACATGATGGTAGACAGCCTGGTGTGAAATGATTTGCCAATCAGAAATAAAGCCCATAAAAATTATGAGGATTAGGCTCATTTTATTTTCTTCAAAATTGGCATATGCTACAATAAGGCCAGCAGAAATTACCAAATCTGTGAACTTATATTCAGTCCCATTTGGGTCACCCACTTTGTGTGACTTTTGATACATTACTAAAGTCTTTGGGCTTCTGTTTTCATCACTGATACCTGAAAATAAGGCCCTAAGTCCTTGGTATTTCACAGGATATTTGCGAGGATCCAACTATTTGATAAAATACTTTCAGATTAATGTGGTCAGCTACTGTTTCTGATTTATTTTCTGCCACTTTACAATTGAAATGTACTTTACTACCCTCAAAAAACTGATTTCTAAGATGGCATGAGCATTTCTGATCCCTATTCACCTCACTGTCCTGTAGTGTATTTCATACATCAACACGCATTTAAAGGCCACACCTCTGGTAGTGCAACATATCCAGGGGTAGAAATAGACCAGTTACAGTGTATTGCAAATTGAGAGGTGAATCAGTAATTAGAAGTCCTTTGAACAGAAAACAATTGAGAGTGAGGTGTGAAGGAGAGGATTCCCAAGGAAAAAGCCAAAGAGTTTAAATTAATGAGAGCAAAAATGTCATCTATGAAGAATTTATCCATATGCTGTGTGTATGTGTACATATGTATATATGTATATGTGTATATATATGTTGTATATAACATGTATATATATATATATATATATATGCACAAACATAATATTTATGGACATTAGAACAGAATAAAAGAAAATATGTGCAAAGCATAATAAAATAGGAGAAAATTATCCAGAGCTTGAGACATATCTGCAAATCAATAGGTTCATTGAACCCAAGAAAATTTGAAAATCTGAACTCTTAAATAACAGTTCTGTGAAATTTTTGAGTTTCAAGGAAAAGAAAAATTATTTGTCCTGATTATTTTCGTTCTCAAAGTTAACCCGAAGAAATATTAGAGGATCTGTCCAGAACTTTACATATATTGAATAAGTAGGGCTCATCTCAGAATTTGTATAATAATTAAAATAAGAAGTAACTAAAAGGACCGCAGTAGAAAACATAAATACAATATGATTATCACATACTATTAAAAAATGCATGGGGGCCTCCCTGGTGGCGCAGTGGTTGAGAGTCCGCCTGCCGATGCAGGGGATACGGGTTCGTGCCCCGGTCTGGGAGGATCCCATATGCCGCGGAGCGGCTGGGCCCGTGAGCCATGGCTGCTGAGCCTGCGCATCCGGAGCCTGTGCTCCGCAACGGGAGAGGCCACAACAGTGAGAGGCCCGCGTACCACAAAAAAAAAAAAAAAAAAAAAAAAAAAAAAAAAAAAAATGCATGTACACACACATATGAATGTACACATACCACTCACCACTTTCTACAGAATTTATTTTCCATGTGCCTGAAAAGAACATAATAATCAGAGTGGTAATAATTAGAATCATAGACTATTTTTCTTTCTTTATGAATATAGTTTATATTCTAAAATGCTCTGATGATTTCACAACACCATTTCAGGTGTTTTGGAATATTTGATAAAGTACTTGAATTAAAATAAAATTAGATTTTCACTTTAAATAAGAGGGAATTCCACATATTTAAAATAATTAAAAGTAAGCTAGATAGCAGGATAAAGATTGAAAAATAAAATAAAATAAAATGCAGATAAATATACTTTGGCTCTTGAGAGGAAAAGACTACCTAAGAAACTAGAATAAAAAAGTTCGTATAGGATGAGCTCTGTCTTGTACTGTAGGTGCAAATATTAACATTTCTGGAAAGCAATTTGTACATAAATATTAAAGTCATTACATTTAACCTAGTAATCTACCTCTAGAGATTCAAGGTAAGGACATAATCAGAAATCCTATAAATATTTATGTATAAGATTATTCATTATGGAAACAGTATACTAGTCAATATACAGATATAGTTAAATTAATTACCATTCATTTACATGACAGAAAATGTTGCAGAAAATAAATTATTAGTAAATTATTTTTTTCAAAGAATGGTATTCATAAGATCTCTTCTACAATATTAAAGTACAAAATGCCAATATGTGTAAACTATACAATCAGATCACAAATCTTATTTTTTTTTAAGTCTATAACATATATCTTTTTTTTTTTTTCTTTTGCGTTACGCGGGCTTCTCACTGCTGTGGCCTCTCCCGTTGCGGAGCACAGGCTCCGGATGCGCAGGCTCAGCAGCCATGGCACACGGACCCAGCCACTCCACGGTATGTGGGATCTTCCCAGACCGGGGCACGAACCCGTGTCCCCTGCATCGGCAGGCGGACTCTCAACCACTGCACCACCAAGGAAGCCCTATAACATATATCTTATTGAGAGAGCTTGATCAGAAAAACAGAACCACAGGGAATCTACCCTAGGGATCAATTCTTACACAATTATGGGAGCCTGAAGTCATTATAGGTCAGCAGGACTAGGGGTAGAAAGGAAAGCTGGACATATAGTGAGGAAAAATAAGGACAAATGAAGTCCAAAGGGATAAATTGGAACTTAAGAGAACAAACTGGAACCTGTGAAAACAAACTGGAGCCTGCATCAATCTTTCATAGTCTCTAACCTCAAAGACACTGATGAAATGCAGTATGACTATACACAATGATGGTGACACAAGCAATAGCCAGAAATAAATGAATTGCCTTTTCTTCTGGTGAAATGATGGATAATATTTATTTTCTTCTTTATATTTTCTTATTTTTAAATCATGTATGTTTTTTCTAATCAGAAGAAAATAATGTTTTCTAATTAGAAGAAAATGTTTTAAAAAGTTAAATAATGAGTCCATGAAAAACTAGAAAATAAGTAATTCACAAACATATTAAAATAAACCATCATGAACTAAGACAATATCTGTAAAGTAAAAAAAAAAAAATCAACACATATTAGGGCTTCCCTGGTGGCACAGTGGTTGAGAGTCCGCCTGCCGATGCAGGGGACGTGGGTTCGTGCCCCGGTCCGGGAAGATCCCACATGTCACGGAGCAGCTGGGCCTGTGAGCCATGGCCAATGAGCCCGCATGTCCAGAGCCTGTGCTCCACAACGGAGGAGGTCACAGCAGTGAGAGGCCTGCGTACTGCAAAAAATAAATAAATAAATAAATAAATAAATAAAATCAACACATATTAAAGATGAAAAATCTAGATGAGCAGAGAATTAAATGGTGGTTGCCAGGGACTGAGGGTAGGGGTAAATGGGGAAGTATTAGCCAAGGGTACAAAGTTTTGGTTATTCAAGATTAATAAAGTTGTAGACAGCTACTGTACAGCATAGTGTCTATGGTTTACAATACTGTATTGTATACTTTAAAAATTGCTAACAGAGTAGATTTTATGCTGTTGTTGTTGTTTGTTGGCCGTGCCATGCAGCTTGCGGGATCTTAGTTCCCCGACCAGGGATTGAACTTGCATCCTCGGCAGTGAAAGCAAGGAGTCCTGACCACTGGACTACCAAGGAATTCCCAATTTTATGTTGTTTTTATTAAAATAACAATAACAATAAATAAAGAAGATGGTAGGAAATTTTTAGAAGTGATGGATATGTTTATGGCATAGATTGTGGTGATGGTTGTCTCCAATTCATCAAGTTGAATACATTAATTACGTATAATCACACCTCAAAGTTCTTTAAAAATCTGGATAAATAGCAACAATTGTTTGAGCTGATATTCTAATAGATAAACTCATAAATAAATGATATATGAATACCAGAGTAATAATAGACAAAAAATAGGGAAAAAATGAAGAAATACAAATAAGCAAGTATTAAATTAGGCTCGGTACTAATCAAATGTATTCAAATGAGATTTTTTGGAATCCCTGGCGGTCGCCCAGAAATTGGGCATCACTACTGCTTGCCGCGCGGAATGGAGGGGACGGCCGTGGCCGTCTGCGAGGTGATGCCGGGAAGGGAGTGAAAGCGGAGGAGGACACTCTGAGGAGACGGGCCTTGTGAGGAGGCTGTGATGTTTGGGCAGAGGGGTCTGGCTTTGCCTGAGGGGGAGAAGGAAGTTTCGGGAATGATAGGATTCGGTGAAAGTCAGCGTGTCCCTCGCGGGGTTGTGAGGAGCAGAGGAGAAGTGGGGCGTGGGAGCATCTGGGTAGTAAAGCCCGTGGGGCGCTCAGTGAGGAGAATTTAGTCAGTGGGTGGATGGCCGTCCTCTGAGCGCTGGTGTCGCCCCCACTTGATAGCTGAGAAAACCGAGGCTCAGGAAGCTCAAGTGTTTGCCAAACCTCAGCGGACGCCCAGGTTCGAGCCCGGATGCCAGCCCAGGAGGACACGCCCGTGCCAGGGAGGGCGAGCAGAAAGCAGGGGTGGGCCACCTGGGGGGAAGTCGGGGACATCTGGTGCAAAGTGGGAGTGAGGGAAAGCCGTATCTGGCCTGTGGGTCAACCGAGGTGTGGAGAGGATTCCTGGGTCAGGTCCCAGAGTAGCTGCCTGATGAGAGGATGAGGTTTGGAGGCCTCACTCACCCACCTCGGACCACACCATGCGCCAGAGATGATCTGGGGGATGGGACTGAACACCTGGCCCTGACTTGCCACCTTTGTTCATTCATGACAGTGTTTTTACAGCCTTACATGATTGAATTCTTAACTACTGGCCTCGTGTTAGACAGATTAACTACTAGTACGTAACTACTAGACAGGTGAAATAGGACCAGAGCCCACAAGGGGTTGACCTGAAGGCACCTCGAGTTCTCCCAGGCTTCCTGCCTTCTTTGTTATCAGAGATAGTTGGAGGTTTAGATTTTACAGATGACAGAACCTAGCATAGAACCCAGAGCTTCTGACTCACAGGCTGATGTTCTCTTCCCAACTGCTCTCTCATTATGGATAAAGAAACTTCCAGAAAATCTGAACAGAGGGAGCACAGTAAGTCAGAGGATGTGTGAAGGAAAGTGTTAGACTGTAGAAATGCCTGGACACCTTTCTTACAAACTGGTACAAATTGGGATCTTAGTTCCCAAGTTCTCATGCTGGGATCTCCCTGCCTTTAAAAAGAAAGGTGGGGGGTGGGGGGTAACAATTTTCGCTATGGTACCTCAGTGTGGAAGTGAGAGTCTACTTTCATAAATAGTAATGGAAATTAAATACAATATATTTTATTTTAAAATTGTCTCATCGAGATTGAATGTTTTACCAAGATATTGTGGAGACATGTTAAACTTAAAATATTGTGTGCAGATGAATTTGTTAGAAATAATAGCTAATATTAATTAAGCATTTACTATATACCAGGCACTGTGTTAAACATTTTGCACATATTGTTTCATTTACGTTCAGCAGCTGCTGTATGTGGTAGATTTGTCCTCATTTTTATAAATGAAGAAGCTGAGGTACAGAGAAGTTAAGTAATTTGCGCAAGGACACATGCTAGTGTTTGGCTCATCAGGGATTCACACCCAGGCATCTGCTTCTGGAGCCAATGCTCTTAACTAGTATTCTGACCCTCAGAAGTGTTGATTTAATGAAAGACAAATGTGATTCACAAGCAGATGCCATTCTTATTCATAATCTTCATGTTGGCTTTTATTTAGGGAGAAGAAAAAAATAAAACAGGAAAAACAAACTCCCACTTAATTAAAAAAAAATGAGATTTTTTTTTAACCAAACAGGTTATAAACTTTGTAAACAAGGAAGGTTAATGTTGATGAGGGTTTGGTGAAATGGAACAGTCGCTGCTAATAACAGCCAATGGCTATAATTGTTTAAAGGACTCTGAGAAGGTATATATTGCAGGACTTAAGACTGTATTTTATTATTGACAAAATCTCTTGTAAACATCTTTATTAAATAAACTTTCATATATTTCCTTAGTTTGTCAAGAAAAAAAATTCTTATTTGACTTTCATGCATAAATTATTTTTAACTTTAAGAGAATGAAAATATTAATGTATATGAAAATCAAATAAAAATTATGTTTCCCTGACAAACTTCAGCTGATGTAACCCATTATATGTTTTTAACTAAGGTACTGGGGAAATTGATATTATCAATGAGCTGGAAAGGACCTTACACACTACTTAGTCCATTAAACTCATTTTACATGTGGCAATTTGGACCATAAAGACGTAAAGTAACAGCAGTACAACAGACACCACACAAACTCATACACACACACACAACTTGTTCAGAGGAAAATTTCATCTTAGAAAATTGTTTAAAACAGTAGCAAAACCCACATATGATACTCTCCAGTATTTAAAATGGGAAGTGGATTTAGATTAGAATAATTTGTTGTATTTTTTTATTTGTATTTTTTAATGGTGAAGGCCCTTGTTCTAACAGTGAAAAATCAGGTGTTTTTATAAAAAAGAATAATTTTAGTTGCCAGAAATGAATGTGGCTTTCTGGACTTAGAGCTCTTCAGTAGATCCTTCCATGACACAGCAGTTCAGTATGACACTTCATTCTATCCCGTTACCTGAGTGCCAATCTTTTCTCAACTCCTTACAAATAGCTGCTGGCTAGTTGTGAAGCAAATTCACTGCTGGCAATCAGATTCTCTTCCTCTTAAGTCCCTGTTGTGCTACAGCCCAGATAAATGGCTTCACTTCTTGAAGTAGCCACACTCCAGCAGGATGGATTCCAGGATCTGCTTTGCTTGACCTAGGAAGATAACCACAGACTCCAATGGATCGCCATATGTTGCTGTATCAGCAGTAGGGGCAAGAATTTCTTAAGCGGTGTGCTGTAGATAATGGGTGATGGCATATTCTACTTTGCTGTAACCAAACTGGAAATATTCCTATTTCAGGGTCTGTGATCTTTTAATCCAATTTCCTGTGACAAATACATCTGCTCTGCTTGCCATTGGTTATTACCTTAATCAGGCACCTCTGCAGAAACATTAATGACTCAGTACCTCCTGTTATTAGCTGTCCACTATTGTCAAAAAAAAAAAAATGAGAGAAGGAAAAAGAAAAAGAAAGGACAAATCAGATGACATTATTTTTATTTTATTTTATTAGGTTGTGTGTTCTCTCCTACTGCTAATTCCCTGAGCTGCATCTGCTTACCAGTTACAGCTTAATCATGTCCTTTGGAGCTCAGGCTGCTCGTTAGCATCCTACACTCTCCCCTTGAACTTTGATGTCAAAACAAAGCCGCATCCCTCATACCTGGAGGTCTAGCAAATGTCTAAGAGGGCTCAGGAAGTGATCTGAATATCAAAGGCAAAACAAGAGATCGGCACGCTATTCCAAATCCCTGCTTTATGTTACTTGAAGTCAAAAGATTTCGCTTAATTTTGAGCCTTTCATGGATTAACCACTGCTAGGGAAATGCTATTTTCAGAAGAAGATTAATCTTGTACACTGCACATAAGCCTGTTCAAAAATCGCGCTGACTGAATGAAAACAACAAGGAGTGAAACAAGAGTTCCTCCAGCCCTTTGGAGGAAGCCTGTAGCAATCAGGCCAGAGAGAAATCCGATTAGGGTTATGGTATCTTAAGAAAAATACAGAGTGTGAACCAGGAATTTGGCTAAGTTTTTGTGCCTTCTCTAGCCTTCCGTTTTGCTCTGAGTTTTAGAGGTCGAACATCTGTACATTTTTTGCTCTTTAGAGTTTGTAGAATACCTATGACTATGTGTATTACAGACACAAGGTGTCATCTTAGAAGAAAAACTACAAGTGAAATAAGACACCTACCCGAAAAAAAGTGTTTTATGTGTTCAATTACCCAAACGACCAATAGACAGCTTGTGTGTGAAACTGATCCATTAAGTCCTGTGAGAAAAGATGCTGACCGTAAGGATAGTATTAGTTAATACAACTGCATAGCAGAAAGCACCTACTGCGTTCATGACAAGCTTACAGGTTTTCTCTATCAGTGAATGAATCAGTACACACAATATTGCACATAAGCACGACTTGTCTGTTTTTAAATGGGAAATATTTTTCTGCTTCCATTATATTTTCATTAAGTCAGGAAATTTAGGAAAAGAATAAAGCAAAAATCAACTCACCACTTAGGAAAAATCAATGGAACCATTTTAGTAAATGTGTTCAATTCTTTTTTTTTTCTTTCCTTGTATTTCACTTGTTACATGTACATACCCAGTACATAAAGTACATACCCAGTGTACTTAAAATCATATGCCCTTACTACTTTAAACTTTTAAAAAATAAATTTATTATTCATTTATTTTTGGCTGCATTGGGTCTTCGTTGCTGCACACCAGCTTTCTCTATTTGCAGCGAGAGGGGGCTACTCTTCGTTGTGGTGTGTGGCTTCTCACTGCGGTGGCTTCTCTTTGCGGAGCACGGGATCTAGGCACGCGGGCTTCAGTAGTTGTGGCGCATGGGCTTAGTTGCTCTGCGGCATGTGGGATCTTTCTGGACCAGGGCTCGATCCCGTATCCCCTGAATTGGCAGGCGGATTCTTAACCACTCCTCCACCTGGGAAGCCCCTAAACATTTTTCACTTAATTATTTTACCAGTATTTAAATATCCTTCTAGAAGAAAATTTTAAATGCTAGATTGTATTATATCAAATAGCTGAAGAGCCATTTACATTGTGTAGACTTATCCAATTCTTTAACGGAGGATATTATTTCCCTAATTTTCATTATAATGAAAGTTAATTTTAATATAAAAATATGGCTAGTAAGGGAATTACCAGATATAAGGGCATATTTTTAAAAAAATATGTTGTTCATTTGCTCTCCAGGATTTTATAATTTACAACTATATCAGAACCATAGAAGGGCTATTTCTTTACTTGCAGGAATATTGGATAGTATTTCTGTTTGACATGAGGAATGTAAATTAGCCTTCCTGTGACCTGTTTTTCATCTGTAAAATGGGGAAAATAATAGTAACTGTTGTATCAGATCTTTGATGTTCTTGAGAGTAAATTTATGTTAGGGAAATGTCATTGAGGTGGTATTTTGATCTTAGAAATAGTAAACAAATTTTCTAATTGCCTAGATCCTCCTTAAGCTTTTATAGTCAACTTATGCTTTTTGTCATTGTATTTACAAGGCTAAGAAATTTGAAAAACATTTTAAATGGCCTTTGAATAATGCTTGACATCATCAATATAAATAATTAAAGGCAGAATATTTCAAGTTAAATTTATACTATATGATTTCATTTTAAATCATTCAATAGTTTGACTTATAGGCACTTAAGTTTAATTAAAATACAATAAATTTATAAATATGATAAAATAAATTATTAAGAACATTCTACTATTATGTATAAACATAAAAAGATTTCAAATTAGAATAAAAAATCTTAATAAATTACTAAACAACATATTTGAAATTATAGTTATGAAGATATTACATTAAATATAGGCCAGATTTTCTTAAAGTAACTACTTGTACTTAATTTATCTCAGATGAATAGGTTCCTATTCTCCAGAAAAGTAATAAAGTATTTGTGTTTCTCAAATATTTCTTCATTCAATTCTAAATTTTCCTGGTTGAAAATTTGCTCATTCATAAGTAAATACTTGTGTTTGGGGGCATATCTTATCAGTACAATGTTTTTAGTTCTTAAAAAAAAAAACACTTTATTTAAAGTTAATGTAAAATAAAATTGACTCTTTTGCGATCTATAGTTCTATGAATTTTAACACATGTATAGATTTGTGTAACCCTACCACAATTAGGATACAGAAGATTTCCATTATTACACTCTCCAAAATTCTCTTGTGTTGCCCTTTTTAGTCACACATATCCTCCAGTTTTTACCCATAGAAACCACCAAACTGTTCTCTCTCACCATAGTTTTGCTTTTCTAGAAAGTCATGTAAAAGAAATCATAAAGTATGTAATTTTTTGAGACAGGTTTACTTGCTTAGCATAATGCCTTTGAGATTCATCTATGTTGTTTTGTTTATCAATCATTCTTTCCTTTTCACTGTTACTATTCCATCATATGGATGAACACAGTGTGTTTATCCCTTCACCCACTGAAGGACATTGGGTTGTTTTCAGTTTGGGATGATTATGAATAAAGCCATTCTAAACATCTATGTATGGAATTCATGTGAACATAAGTATTTACTTATCTAAGGTAGATACCCAGCAGTGGAATTGCTCCAACATAGGAGAAATGCAGGTTTCACATTATAAGAAACTTCCAGTTTTTCATAAAACTAACCTGTTTAAAGAGATGTTTTTCTTATAAATGTATCAAGTGAAGCTTTGTATATAGTTATTATGTTCTTAAATTCTAAAAGTTAAGGTAGGAACCCCCATGCTTGAGAATAAAAGCCATCTCATTACCTAATTTTCAGGTCAGATTAAAATGAGTATCACCAACCTAGGTAGCTCTACTATTCGATGGATTCAACTAGTCTATTTACTGCTTCATGTGATTCTAAGTTATGTTCTTACATTTTCTGTATATTAGGGTTACTATGGATATTTAAAGGATAACTGGTTGGAATTTGTCCATCACAAAACTACAGTGGTCATATATTTTAAGAAGGTCATTTCCATATAAGGATTGAGAAAAGTGAATTAAAGTCACAGGGCATAGAACAATGTCTAGCAAAATAATAAAATCTCAAACCATATTAGCCATTATGATTACCCATTATTTCATTTTTATTTCTTTGATTTCAAATTTAAACTTGATATCTAAGACCTAATAGCCTGTTTCTACAAAATAAAATAATATTTGACTTCATAGACAAAACTGTGGTGGCTCTAGCCGCCATTAGCCAATATGCTAAAAGAGAAGGTTGGCTTCTGAGAAAGTGAACCCACTTATTTGCTCAAGTTCTCAAGGGTTGGCCTCATATGTGCCTACCAAGTAACCTTTTATTCTCCCTTTCCTATTTCTATTCCTACTAAGGTGCTTGATATAAAATCTCTGCTTCCGCTGGGCAGAGTGAGAAATGAGGGTCTACCAAGGGTGGTCTTTGGATTTGCCTAAATCTCCCAATCCTCTGGAGGCTGCTAGATTCCTAAAAGGCAGTCAGAGCAGGTCCCTTATCCCACTCTGTCATCTGCAACTCAAAGCTGCTTTGCTATGTCAATAGGCTCCAAAGTCCATCACGAATAGTTCTGTCCATTTGAAGTCCTTTCTCTTATATCCATAGTAGACCAAAGAAATGTCTAAGATCAGAAAATGAGACAGCATTACTTAAATTACATCTTCCTCAGCTTGTCTACTTCTTGTCTTCTTCTTCTCAAGCCAATGACCCCTTCTTTCTCCAATTAAAAACAAACAGCCCCCCCCTCCCACAACAAAGTGCCCAAAGATTGAAAGCATTTCAATGGCTATAAATACATTCTGGGAGATTAAATAGACTCTCCATTAGCATAATGAAGTTGAATATTTTTAAAAGATTAATAGCCTTTCACATTTTTTTCTTGTAAGGTCTTGCCTATATGCTCAACATATTCATTTGAATGGTCTTTTTAATTTATCAGTTAATAACATTATTTGGTAGTGTTTTTATAAATAGCTATTATATAACAAAAATGCACCTGAATTCAATGAGGGAGGTATAGAATATTGGATAAAAATGTTGAAACTAAAGCTAAATAGTTTGAAAATATAGTGCTGAATTCCTATCTTGCAACATATTGAAAAATAGTTTGTCACTTAGAAAGGGTAAATACATAAATCTAAGATAAATTGACTAGAAAAACTATCTGTGAATAATTATTTTCATCTTGGGTTGATGATTGCTCTTCTGTTTATAAAAGTAAAAGAAGAAATATAGATGGCTCAGTGTACATAAAACTTTACAAACAACAGAACAACCATTAATTTCCCTTGAAATGTTTGCTTGTCAAAAAATAAGTGAAGTTAAATATCAAACATGAGATATATAGATATATACCTGAGCAGTCATCTTATTGTAGTCCAACATTTTATTTATTTCTATTCCATTACTAAGATTTTCATTAAGATACAGAATGGATTTTCATATTTGGGGTTTTAAGCCATGTACCCTCTTTCTTTTCAAGTTAATTTTGCTATTCTTAACTGTAACTTTTTTGGGTAGATTTTAGAAAGATAATTCTTTACCAGATTCACAGTGTCTGTGATTTTGATTGGCCATGTTACATTGGGATTTGCTTATTTCAAATGGATCTTCAGAACTTCATCTGATTATTATACAAATTTTTTAGATAGTTTGAGATTGTTTTATGATAGCAGTTAGCCCTGGCATCTTTTCTATGTTCATGTTGTCTCTCTGGAGTTTACTAAGCATAATGCAGAAGAAGCCAAGCCACACCTCATTCTATTCTTCAGTGTTTCTGTGACTTTATCGTTTTTAAGTTTTATAGAACACATTCAGAACTCTTACACCCATTATTCTTTTCTGTTGCCCTAGTTAGGACAATAATTTCTTGCTAAAATATTATCCTGAGGATCTGTGCTTCTATTTTCTGATCTCTCCAATTCATCCTGCAGATAAATTTACACATATTCCTAACTCTCCATTGCTAGTTTAATCAAATCCAACATATCGGTGTCACTAAAGATCCACTACTTTGTCTACTTTTCCAGTCTTCCCATTACACAATATCACAGTTATCCCACACCGTAACTTTGGAATCATCCTCCATTTGCCAATATTTTCTTTGCACAGTTGCGCATATGTGTCTGATGTTCTTTAGGGTGAAATATCTATGCCATGTTTCGGTTTTTAAAAATTTACTCTTTGTAAAGAAACTATCATCTTTCTTTGGGAAAAAAAATAAAATCCATACCTTACAAAGTTTTCACTGCAGGAAAATATCCACTGAGGCATGGGAAGTTAAAAATTTTAGGCAAGACTCTATTTCTCATGATTTGTCTTTCTATAGGATACTTCTTATTTTTCACTCCTGAGACAAGAATAATGTTGTCAGGTAATAAATAACTGAATTTTGAACCTCAGATGATAAACATGTGAGCTGCAAATATATCTACAACTATCTCTTATCATGTATAAATTATTTCAGTGCTAACCTTAGAGAGCGTAGATTTATTTGTTTTTATAATTTTCTTTTATAAAGAAAGCAGATTTTCAAAATTTCAGCTCAAATGTTATCTCATCCACAAACCTTTTTTCAATCATCCCAAACAGGACTGAATCCTGTGCTTCCATAGTGCTTTCTTAGATTGGTCATAACTAACATCTCTCCACCTTATAACTGGATCCATAATTGTCTGAATTACGTGGTACAATGTGATTAACTCAAGAGAATATATTCTACTTCGTTCACTTTTGTATGCTTTATTATTACTTATAATTTATTTTGAAGATGACAAATTATTAATGTACAAGTGTTTAGTTGAAATAAATTATGAAGAATATCATTAGTTGTTATGTCTATTTTTGAATGTTGGTTTTGGAAAGTTACTTTATGAATAGCTGAGACCTGAGTTTGAATTTTATTTCTAATATTGTCCAACTGAAATCACCTTTGGCATTATTCTTGGCTCTGGTGGGACATAAGAAAACAAAAGAGAGCTAGATCCTTACTTTGACTATCTCGTATTGTAGCTGGGTTAAAAAAATACATACAACAAATATATAAATTATATACACTATTAGAAGCTGTTAAATATTCTAGAATATAAAGAAGTAGAATAAGGTAAGGTACTTCCAACCATACTAAGATCTAGGGTCACAAAATAATTCTTGGTATGTTCTTCATTGCATTTTGTAGGTGCTATTACAGCTTTCAGGAATGACCTTTCCCCCAGTGCTCCACCTGGGAAAATATTGTGTTGGCCAAAAAGTTCATTCGGGGTTTTCCATAAAATGGAACAGAAAACCCTAGTGAACTTTTGGGCCAACCCAATAATATATTAACTAATTCATCTATTCTTTTTAACATTAGTGCAGACATTGTCTCATATGCTGTTGCTGCATAAATTTACTGTGGTCATCAAGAAGGTCAGTGTGATGAGGCAGATTGACATTATAACTCAAATATACTGTCATATGTGCAGATGTGTTGTAAAAGTGTCAAGTATGATCTGTGGTCATTCTGGAGGATCTGAGAAGCCACATTTAAGGAAGCAACTAAAACATAGGCTGTAGGCAGGAAGGAGTAGAGTAAGAGAGTTTTAAAGAAAGAAGTGGGTTAAATAAGCATCATTTCTTCCAAGCCTATTTCAAGAAGTGCCTCCTTAGCAAAGCTTCCAGTGAACTGAATACTCCTCATTCACTGTCTTCTTTGTGCTTGCAAAGCTTTTGTGTGTGTATATTTATATAGCACGTATTACAATCTATTATAATTATCAATTTATGTGACTGTCTCATCTGTTAGATGGCATGCTATGAAAGCCAATAACCATAACTTACTGACCTTAATAATCGTCTTATTCGTCCTTCACTGAAATAGAAACCTGCTAATCACTTAAATGTTCAATGGATGTAACACCAACCATTACAACTTGTTTGTTAAAAACACTGATGCCCAAAATTAACAACCATACATAGATAATAAGCTAAATCTATTATGTTTCTAGAATTATTGGGAAGCCAATTTGTTTATCATTTTTAATCATAAAGTTTTACCAAAAACTGTTGAATGCATATAAAATTCACCATTCTGAATCATAGAACTTTTAGTGATTTGACATATTTGATTTTCTATATTGTGAATATGATAGCTGACATATCATAAATATAATTCCCTATGTGTCAGAAACATTTGTTTCCTCAACTAGAGACATGCATGAAAAACTAGAAGATGAGACAAATTTGTACTTTAAAGGAATATAAAGCTGGATCAATGCTGAAACATTTCCAATTTATACAAAAACTATTCCATGAGCTTAAATGTTTTCTTTTATGCATAACATTTAAAATATGTTATTGGTTTGAAACTCATCACTCCTTGGAGCTTAAATTCAAAGATTCAATAAAATGATCCCAGAAGCAGAAAATAGATGAATTAATTCAGAAAGCTTATTTGCAAAAAGGTAAAATCTCTTGCTTTTTTGAGCAAAAAATATTTAAAATTTACATTTCTAAGAGCAGCAAAAATGGGTCTTATTCTTTTCAAGGGAAAATTTATTTTATGCAGCCGGGCCATCCTTCCCTTTCTGCCCTTGCTCTTTCCAGTCTCCTAGGAATCAGTTAGGAGAGAATTTAGACATGATAAGTTTTCCTCTATGTGAAGTTTGAAAAGTATTATCAAATAAATATTTATTACATCATACTTCAAGGAAAATGTAGGAGAAAATTGGCTCGAGCTGGATGATAAAATATACTTTTTTCCCTCATGGGGGAAACATTGCTTTTAAGCATTTAGGTTGCAGAACAACTGAGAACAAATCATACTCTGCTCAGAAATACCTCTAAACTAGATTTAATAACTTTTCCTGAACTGGTCAAATTAAATTCTGCCTGAAATCAGCCCAAAGAGTTAAGTTTTTGGAACCTCACCTTTTGGAATCATTGATTGCTGCAACCTCTTCCAATCTATAACTTGAGTCAGATCATCAGTCTATCCGGTAGGCTGGTTTGTCTCTAGCTTTCATCACTATAATATACCTCACTGGAAAATAGAAAACTCTGACAAAGTTTCAGGTTCTTATTTGGTGCTTTATATGTGATTTTTATTAATGCCTCCAGTTATATCCTGTGAGAATATTTCACATAAGGAAGATTCCATGCTTAAGAAAATTGGTAAGACAAAAATCAATTAGTCAGTTTATACTGCCACATCCATTCCTCCTCCTCTTTCTCCTTCCTCCCACAAATATACAGGAGGGTGCAGCACCATCAACACATATACACCCACTAAGAATAAGAATAGCAGATTTTTCTACTTTATATTTCTAAATCATTTAAATTTTTAAAAATAAAATGCTTTTCAATTGTATAATTCTCACTTTCGTCCAACTCATGTACATACCTAATGTGAATTACTATAGCTACAGCTGTTATTTTAGTAATTAAAAATATGTTCTGGTTTGTTTAACACCCATTACATTTAACACAAAATTTTTTTCCTGTCTTAGTGAGATTGTTATGAATTAGACAAAGTGAAGTGTTTTGTTTGTTTGTTATTTATTTTTTGTCTTCTCAGAGAATCTCAAAACCCATTCAAAATTCTCCAGGTAACAGAATCAATGAACTGTGCTGGAGGTGCCAATATTCCCCCTTCTTTTGGAAATGGAAGGACATCTAGCAGCTTCCTTTTAGAAAATTGTGTTCCGAACAAAGAGCCAAATCTCCAACTCTGACTCTGCTATTTACAATCCCACAGTTGTTTCTTTGAAAGTTCATTACTTGGAACATTTCTGTCATGTTCCTTTTTCTTTTCCTAGGCTCAGATAGTGAGAAGGAGGGAGAAGAATGGGTCAAACAATAAGCTGGATTCAAAATGTCACTTTTAAAAAAATAATAAAATGTCTTCACAAGAAGAAGTACATTTTTTCCAGCTCTTAGTTTTTGAAAATCCGTTGTTTGAGTTTGTTTATTCTTCTAAATTTTTATTAGATATAGATATTTCATAAGGAAAAACCAGAATCTTTGTTAATACTTTTATCACAATGCAAGCTGTGCTATGGGCAGTCTGATAGGGAATAATGTAAACTTTTTATGCAAAAATATTATTAGGAGGTCAGCAACATCCTAATAAAGATATAGACAGATTTAAATGTAAGTAGAGAGATACATTCATACATACATACATATGTACATAGACAGATATTCTTAAAAGATATAAGATTAAGGTAATATAAATATAACATATTATTAAAAGATAAAATCTGTAGATTTCTATACCTGATTATCAGTTTTATTAAAATTTGTTAAATATTTTATTCTGATGAGATTATTTAATATAAATGGCAGACCTAAGAAACACAGCAGCATCAGTTTTCTAAGTAATATAACTACAAACCTTTTGGTTAAAAAACAAAATCAAATGAAAATAATTACCTTACTGCCCTCATTTTTTTTTTTTGCATACACCTGAAAATCTTGAGAGAAGAACCCAGAATGTTTAACCTTTATGAGGAATTGGTTTACAATTATTGATGTTCATTAAGTTTTCATCTTAGTACAGGTGTTCAAGTCACTTGGTGACATTTTCCTTTGGTTTTAAAATGTTTTTCCAAAAATAGTGGAAATAACTGATGCAGAGAAAAATAAAGAAAAAAGAATGAAAAGAACAGAGGACAGTCTCAGAGACCTCTGGGACAACATTAAACGCACCAACATTCGAATTATAGGGGTTCCAGAAGACGAAGAGAAAAAGAGAGGGACTGAGAAAATATTTGAAGAGATTATAGTTGAAAACTTCCCTAATATGGGAAAGGAAATAGTTAATCAAGTCCAGGAGGCACAGAGAGTCCCATACAGAATAAATCCAAGAAGAAATACGCCAAGACACATATTAATCAAACTGTCAAAAATTAAACACAAAGAAATCATATTAAAAGCAGCAAGGGAAAAACAACAAATAACACACAAGGGAATCCCCATCAGGTTAACAGCTGATCTCTCAGCAGAAACTCTACAAGCCAGAAGGGAGTGGCAGGACATAATTAAAGTGATGAAGGAGAGAAACCTGCAACCAAAATTACTCTACCCAGCAAGGATCTCATTCAGATTTGATGGAGAAATTAAAACGTTTACAGACAAGCAAAAGCCGAGAGAGTTCAGCACCACCAAACCAGCTTTACAACAAATGCTAAAGGAACTTCTCTAGGCAAGAAACACAACAGAAGGACTATACCTACAATAACGAACCCAAAGCCATTAAGGAAATGGGAATAGGAACATACATATCAATAATTACCTTAAATGTAAATGGACTAAATGCTCCCACCAAAAGACACAGATTGGCTGAATGGATACAAAAACAAGACCCATATATATGCTGTCTACAAGAGACCCACTTCAGACCTAGAGACACATACAGATTGAAAGTAAGGGGATGGAAAAAGATATTCCATGCAAATGGAAATCAAAAGAAAGCTGGAGTAGCAATTCTTATATCAGACAAAATAGACTTTAAAATAAAGACTATTAGAAGAGACAAAGAAGGACACTACATAATGATCAAGGGATCGATCCAAGAAGAAGATATAACAATTGTAAATATTTATGCACCCAACATAGGAGCACCACAATACATAAGGCAAATACTAACAGCCATAAAAGGGGAAATCGACAGTAACACAATCATAGTAGGGGACTTTAACACCCCACTTTCACCAATGGACAGATCATCCAAAATGAAAATAAATAAGGAAACACAAGCTTTAAATGATACATTAAACAAGATGGACTTAATTGATATTTATAGGACATTCCACCCAAAAACAACAGAATACACATTTTTCTCAAGTGCTCATGGAACATTCTCCAGGATAGATCATATCTTGGGTCACAAATCAAGCCTTGGTAAATTTAAGAAAATTGAAATTGTATCAAGTATCTTTTCCGACCACAATGCTATGAGACTAGACATCAATTACAGGAAAAGATATGTAAAAAATACAAACACATGGAGGCTAAACAATACACTACTCAATAATGAAGTGATCACTGAAGAAATCAAAGAGGAAATTAAGAAATACTTAGAAACAAATGACAATGGAGACACGACGACCCAAAACCTATGGGACACAGCAAAAGCAGTTCTAAGGGGGAAGTTTATAGCAATACAATCCCACCTTAAGAAACAGGAAACATTTCGAGTAAACAACCTGACCCTGCACCTAAAGCAATTAGAGAAAGAAGAAGAAAAAACCCCCAAAGTTAGCAGAAGGAAAGAAATCATAAAGATCAGATCAGAAATAAATGAAAAAGAAATGAAGGAAACGATAGCAAAGATCAACCAAACTAAAAGCTGGTTCTTTGAGAAGATAAACAAAATTGACAAACCATTAGCCAGACTCATCAAGAAAAGAAGGGAGAAGACTCAAATCAGTAGAATTAGAAATGAAAAAGGAGAAGTAACAAGCGACACTGTAGAAATACAAAAGATCATGAGAGATTACTATAAGCAACTCTATGCCAATAAAATGGACAACCTGGAAGAAATGGACAAATTCTTAGAAATGCACAACCTACCAAGACTGACTCAGGAAAAAATAGAAAATATGAATAGACCAATCACAAGCACTGAAATTGAAACTGTGGTTAAAAATCTTCCATCAAACAAAAGTCCAGGACCAGATGGCTTCACAGGCGAATTCTATCAAACATTTAGAGAAGAGCTAACACCCATCCTTCTCAAACTCTTCCAAAATATAGCAGAGGAAGGAACACTCCCAAACTCCTTCTACGAGGCCACCATCACCTTGATACCAAAACCAGGCAAGGATGTCACAAAGAAAGAAAACTACAGGCCAATATCACTGATGAACATAGATGCAAAAATCCTCAACAAAATACTAGCAAACAGAATCCAACAGCACATTAAAAGGATCATACACCATGATCAAGTGGGGTTTATTCCAGGAATGCAAGGATTCTTCAATACACGCAAATCAATCAATGTGATACACCATATTAACAAGTTGAAGGAGAAAAACCATATGATCATCTCAATAGATGCAAAGAAAGCTTTTGACAAAATTCAACACCCATTTATGATAAAAACCCTGCAGAAAGTAGGCATAGAGGGAACTTTCCTCAACATAATAAAGGCCATATATGACAAACCCACAGCCAACATTGTCCTCAATGGTGAAAAACTGAAACCATTTCCACTAAGATCAGGAACAAGACAAGGCTGCCCACTCTCACCACTCTTATTCAACCTAGTTTTGGAAGTTTTAGCCACAGCAATCAGAGAAGAAAAGGAAATAAAAGGAATCCAAATTGGAAAAGAAGAAGTAAAGCTGTCACTGTTTGCAGATGACATGATACTATACATAGAGAATCCTAAAGATGCTACCGAAAAACTACTAGAGCTAATCAATGAATTTGGTAAAGTAGCAGGATACAAAATTAATGCACAGAAATCTCTGGCATTCCTGTACACTAATGATGAAAAATCTGAAAATGAAATCAAGAAAACACTCCCATTTACCATTGCAACAAAAAGAATAAAATATCTAGGAATAAACCTACCTAAGGAGACAAAAGACCTGTATGCAGAAAATTATAAGACACTGATGAAAGAAATTAAAGATGATATAAATAGATGGAGAGATATACCATGCTCCTGGATTGGAAGAATCAATATTGTGAAAATGACTCTACTACCCAAAGCAATCTACAGATTCAATGCAATCCCTATCAAACTACCACTGGCATTTTTCACAGAAGTAGAATAAAAAATTTCAAAATTTGTTTGGAAAAACAAAAGACCCCGAATAGCCAAAGCAATCTTGAGAACGAAAAACGGAGCTGGAGGAATCAGGCTGCCTGACTTCAGACTATACTACAAAGCTACAGTAATTAAGACAGTGTGGTACTGGCATAAAAACAGAAAGATAGATCAGTGGATCAGGATAGAAAGCCCAGAGATAAACCCACGCACATATGGCCAACTTATCTTTGATAAAGGAGGCAGGAATATACAGTGGAGAAAGGACAGCCTCTTCAATAAGTGGTGCTGGGAAAACTGGACAGGGACATGTAAAAGTATGAGATTAGATCATTCCCTAACACCATACACAAAAATAAGCTCAAAATGGATTAAAGACCTAAATGTAAGGCCAGAAACTATCAAACTCTTAGAGGAAAACATAGGTAGAACACTCTATGACATAAATCACAGCAAGATCCTTTTGGACCCACCTCCTAGAGAAATGGAAATAAAAACAAAGATAAACAAATGGGATCTAATGAAACTTCAAAGCTTTTGCACAGCAAAGGAAACCATAAACAAGACCAAAAGACAACCCTCAGAATGGGAGAAAATATTTGCAAATGAAGCAACTGACAAAGGATTAATCTCCAAAATTTATAAACAGCTCATGCAGCTCAATAGCAAAAAAAAACAAACAACCCAATCCAAAAATGGGCAGAAGACTTAAATAGGCATTTCTCCAAAGAAGATATACAGACTGCCAACAAACACATGAAAGAATGCTCAACATCATTAATCATTAGAGAAATGCAAATCAAAACTACAATGAGATATCATCTCACACCAGTCAGAATGGCCATCATCAAGAAATCTAGAAACAATAAATGCTGGAGAGGGTGTGGAGAAAAGGGAACACTCTTGCACTGCTGGTGGGAATGTGAATTGGTACAGCCACTATGGAGAACAGTATGGAGGTTCCTTAAAAAACTAAAAATAGAACTACCATATGACCCAGCAATCCCACTACTAGGCATATACACTGAGAAAACCATAATTCAAAAAGAGACATGTACCAAAATGTTCATTGCAGCTCTACTCACAATAGCCCGGAGCTGGAAACAACCTAAGTGTCCATCATCGGATGAATGGATAAAGAAGATGTGGCACATATATACAATGGAATATTACTCAGCCATAAAAAGAAACGAAACTGAGCTATTTGTAATGAGGTGGATAGACCTAGAGTCTGTCATACAGAGTGAAGTAAGTCAGAAAGAGAAAGACAAATACCGTATGCTAACACATATATATGGAATTAAAAAAAAAAAAAATGTCATGAAGAACCTAGGGGTAAAAGGGGAATAAAGACACAGACCTACTTGAGAATGGACTTGAGGATATGGGGAAGGGGAAGGGTAAGCTGTGACAAAGGGAAAGAGAGGCATGGACATATATACACTACCAAACGTAAGGTAGCTAGATAGTGGGAAGCAGCCGCAGAGCACAGGGAGATCAGCTCGGTGCTTTGTGACCGCCTGGAGGGGTGGGATGGGGAGGGTGGGAGGGAGGGAGATGCATGAGGGAGGGGATGTGGGAACAGATGTATATGTATGACTGATTCACTTTGTTATAAAGCAGAAACTAATAAAAAAAAAAGAATAAAAAAAATGGTTTTCCAATTAGATCTCATATAAGACAAAATAGTTATTTTTAAATACATTTTTCTTCAGTGAAAATAGTTTTTGGGGCAAAATCATAGGATAGTTTTTCTCTTAAATTCTTATAAAGGAGTAAAATGATAAATTTAGTTTGCTGTTCTATCAATACCTAGAAATTATTTATATCAGTTCAAATTGTTAAATGTTTATACAGTGACATTTGTATTTCTCTGAACCTTAGGTTCCTGTGTATGATAGTTTTAAAATTAAGTAGTAAATATGCAACGTTTTCAGAAAGTTTGCTAACATATAAAGACTTTGGAAAAATGGCAGTTCCTTTCTTGCTTTTTCTTATATTGTTTTATATCCCCAGAATTGAATTGTTTACAAAATTTGTGACAACAAAACTTTTGTCAATGATGAAATTGCGAAAGTTTTATTTTTATTTATTTTTTCCCTTTGGCAATCTTGTGGTACCTTAGATTTACACATGATCTTAATAACTCTAGTTGTCCTCACCAGAAGGCTGGAAAAATTGTCAAGCTGTGGATTTATACATTTATTTAATATCTCCCCCATTCCTGCAATCAAATCTAACTGAATGCACACCTCATTTCCAGAGGAATTTTTGCTCAATTTACCACACCTGAAAATATTCCCAAGTGCCTAGCATGTGCCTTATCATACAAAGTAAGCACTCAATCAAAACGTGCTGTATTGGGTAAAATAATTGAGCTCAAATGTGTTAACAGTTAATAATAGCTTATAGCACTAGTACTCTTGATGTTTCTGGAAAATAAATGAGGAATTTTAAGCTAGCAACATCTTTGAGAGTACGAGTGATAGCTCTAAAATTGTAAATTAGAGCCATTGACAATAGGCTGGTGGAGGAGATAATTGTAGTCATGTGTAATTCTTTATTCAGGCAATGTATATGAGCGTCTGCTCTGCTTATGCCTAGGGTTTTCAATATATACACAGGATTAAAAATATGTAGTAGTCAATAGGAAAATTATATAGCTATTTTGTTCATATTTAAAAGCAAAACTTTATAGTAAGTATTGTTTACATCTAAGAAACACAAAAATGTATTTTGAATTAGTACATTGATATATAAGAATATTGTAGATTTTTTGGTTGTTATCAAATTCCATTGTAAAAGTTTTTACATCTGCTAAAACAATCATTGTTAACACAGAATGCCAGATAACCACAGGCATTTTAAGCAATGTTGCCAGCTAGCTAGTCTATTTTAAAGACTCCTGTTAAAGAGATTATCTGTTTAGTAGGATTTGATATGTGGTCAGGGATTTTTCTTTAAACCCTGAAAAGGGGAAAAGACACAATAAAAACCAAAGCAAAAACAAATCAACAAATGAACACTACTTTCAACCTGAATTAATAATGGATAGACCTATAAATGTTTCAAAGTCAGCAGGCTTATTTCAAAATAGACTCCTTCATTTTCTTACTGTAAATTTGACATACCATTACGCTAGAGTCTTTGGTTTGAGAAATGCACTTTATCACATTTTACACAAAATATTTCAAGCTTATACAGAAATCTTTAAGTACATGAATCCCATTGCCATACAATACCAAGTTTTGCTATGTAACTGTCATAATAAAATGCATCTTATATAAAATTTATTCTCTGTCCAAGGGCTGTGAAATGCAATGGGATGAATATTTGTGTCCCTCCAAATTCATATGTGGAATCCCTCACCCTCCACATATGGTATTAAGAAGTGGGAGGTAAATAGGTCATGAAGGTGGAACACTGATGAATGGGGCTAGTGCCCATATAAAAGATATCCCAGAGGGCTCTCCCTTCCTCTTTCTGTGATCCAAGGGCACAGTGAGAATATGGCCCTCTGTGAACCAGAAAGTGGGCTCTTACCAGACACTGAATCTTCTAGCACTTTGATTTTCTACTTCCCAGCCTCCAGAACTGTGAGGAATAAACGGGTCTAGTTTAAGCCACCAGTCTATGGTATTTTGGTTATGATAGTCTGAATAGATTAAGACAATGAATATCAACCTAACTGATGTTATATTAGGATGTTACCTTAAAAAACACCTATTTTAAAATGTCAATTTCCCTATGATCTCATTGTTAAAACTTTACTTCATTAAGGGTTTTGATTTTTAAACATCCCATTAACTGTTAAAAGACTCATGAATTATCAGTTAATGCCTTAGTAGCTTTTATTGCTTTTTACATAACAGCCAAAAACTTTGGATATTATATCCATAATGGAAAATTGAAGTTTTACAAAGAAATATTACTTACTGTCCTAAAAAAATATATAGAGGAAGTTTCAGTTCTTAATTGATAAACAACAAAAAACCAAGCTAAATTATAAGACAATGATTATTGAATCATTATAATTAAAATGATAAAAAGTAAGTTCACAAGATGGACCATATGTTAGGCCACAAATAAGTTTCAATAGATTAAAAAAGAAAGATATCATACAAAGTAACTTGTTTAACAAAACAAGATAAAATTTGATCAATGACAGAAGGAAAACTGGAAAATTTGTGGAAAATAAACAAGACACAGCATGAAACAGTGAATACATCAAAGAAAAAAATTACAAGGAAAATTATAAAATATTTAAAGAGTAATGGTACAACATCCGAAACTTCAGGGACACAGTGAAAGCAGTGCTAAAGGACAAACTTATTGCTATAAACATATTAAAAAAGAAGAAAGAGCTCTAATCAATAACCATACATTTCAACTCCAAGAACAAGAAAAAAGAAGAATGAATTGATTTCAAAACTAACAGAAGAAAGAAAATAATTAATATTAAAGCAGAGCTAAACAAAATAGAGAATAGATAAACAATAGAGAAAATCAATAAAATGAAAAGTTTGGTTATTTTAAAATAATAAAATTGATAAACCTTTAGCTAGATGGACTAAAAAAAGAGGGAGAGAGAGAAAGAGAGAGAAGACCCAGATTGCCAAAGTCAGAAATGTAAGTGAGGCCATTACTACTTATGGTACAAAAAAAAAAAAAAAAAAAAAAAAAAAAAAAAAAAAAAACATTATAAAGATTACTATGAGCTATTCTTCACCAATACATTGGATAACCTGGATGAAATGGACAAATTTCTAGAAACATATAACTTACCAGGACTAAATAACAACACAGTAGAAAATATTAATAGACACATAACTATTAAGGAGATTGAATCAGTATAAAATATATCCCAACATGGAAAAACTTATGGGTCTGATGCCTTAACTTTTGTATTCTACCAAACATCTAAGAAATAAAACCAATGTTTCTCAAACTTTCCAAAAATTGAAGAGCAAACACTTTCTCACTCATTCTATGAGGCCAGATTTGCCTTAATACCAAAGTCAGTCAAAGACACTATAAGTAAACAAACAAGTAAACAAACTACAGACCAATATCCTTAATCAACAACACAATAGTCCTGGGCAAAATACTAGTAAGCTAAATTTAGCAGGATATTAAAAATATTATACACAATGACCAAATGGGATTTATTTCTGGATGCAAGGATGGTTTAATGTACAAAATTTGATCAATGTAATACACCATATTAGCAAACTACAAAAAACACATGATTATCTTGAGGCAAAAAAATCATTTGGGGCTTCTCTGGTGGCGCAGTGGTTGAGGGTCTGCCTGCCGATGCAGGGGACACGGGTTTGTGTCCTGGTCTGGGAAGATCCCACATGCCATGGAGCATTCAGGCCCGTGAGCCATGGCTGCTGAGCCTGCGCGTCCGGAGCCTGTGCTCTGCAACAGGAGAGGCCACAACAGTGAGAGGCCCGTGTACCACAAAAAAAAAAAAAAAAAAAAAAAAAAAAAAATCGTTTGACAAAATTCAACACCTTTATATGATAAAAATATTCAACAAAAGAGGAAATGGTGGCTTCCCTGGTGATGCAGTGGCTGGGAGTCTGCCTGCCGATGCGGGGGACATGGGTTCATGCCCCGGTCCGGGGAGATCCCACATGCCACGGATCGGCTGGGCCTGTGAGCCATGGCCATTGAGCCTGCGTGTCCGGAGCCTATGCTCCACAATGGGAGAGGCCACAACAGTGAGAGGCCCACGTACCACAAAAAAAAAAGAGGAAATGGACAGAAACTACCTCAATATAATAAAAGTTATATATGAAAACTCTCTCTCACATACACACACACAAGAAAATTCTGAGCATGGCAAGCATCAAACTCCATGGTGAAAAACTGAGAACTTTTCTCTATGATCAGAAACAAGGCAAAGATTCCTGTTTCTACTACTGCTGCTTAACATGGTACTGGAAGTTCTAGCCACATCAAGGCAAGAAAAATAAATAAAAAGCATTCAAATTTGAAAGGAAGAGGAAAATTATGTCTCTTCACAAATTAAATGGTATTATATTTAGAAAACCCTAAAGATTTCACAAAAAACTGTAAGAAGTAATAAATGAATTAAGCAAAGTAGAAGACAAAGTCAACACACAAAAAATCAGTTGATATCTGTACATTAGCAATGAACAATGTGAAAAGGAAACTGAGAAAATTCCATTTAGAATAGCATCAAAAATGATAAAATACTTAGATATTAGCTTAGTCAAAAAAGTGAAACTCTTTTACAATGAAAACTACAAAATATTACTGAAAGGAATTAAAGAATACATAAATAGAAAGACATTCCATGTTCATTGATTGGCTTAATATTATTAAGATAAAATTATTGCCCAAAGTGATCTATAATATTAAAATTCATATCAAAATCTCAATAAGTATTTTTGCAGAAATAGAAAAACTTATCCTAAAACTCATATGGAATCTTGAAAAGGAAGAAAAAAGCTGGAGTACTCACACTTCCTGATTTCAAGGCTCATTAAAAAGCTATAGTAATCAAAACAGTGTGGCACTGTCATAAAGGCAGACATATGGACCAATAGTATAGAACAGAGAGTCCAGAAATAAATCCTTGCATAGATAGTCAAATGATTTTCAACAAGTGTGTCAGACAATTCACTGAGGAAAGGACACTCTTTTCAACAAATGGTACAAGGAATAATTGATACCTGTATACAAAAGAATAAAATTGGATCATTGTTTAACACCTTCTAAAAAAATGTTACTCAATGCATCAAAGACTTAAACATGAGAACTAAAACTATAAAATTCTTACTAAAAATCATAGGACCAAATTTTGATGACATTCGATCTAACACCAAAGGCACAGGCAGTGAAAGAAAAAATTAGGCAAATTGGATATCATGAAAAATTTTTAAAAAGCCAAAAAACTTTTGTGCATCTAATACACTAACAACAGAGTAAAATGGCACCCCACAGAATGGGAACAAATATTTACAAATCATATTTTAGATAAGGGATTAATATCTAGAATGTATATAAAGAACTCCTAAAACTCAACAATAACAAAAAAACATATTCAAAAATAGGTAAAAGACTTGAATAGACATTTCTCAAAAGGAGATATACAAATGGTCAATAAGCTCATAAAAAAATGGTCAGCATCACTAATAATTAGAGAAATTCAAATCAAAACTACAGTGAGATACCACCTCATACTCATCAGGATGCTTACTATGTGAAAAAACAAAACAAAACAAAATAGAAAATAACAAGTGTTGGAAAAGATGAAGAGAAATTAGGCCCCCTGTGCACTGTTGGTGAGAATGTGAAACAGTATAGCTGCTGTGCAAAAGAGTATGGTGTTTCCTAAAAAAATTGAAAATAGAATCAATATATGGTCCAGAAATTCCACTGCTGAATATATACACAAAATAATTGAAATCAGGTTCTTGAATATATATCTGTACATCCATGTTTATAGCAGTATTATTTACATTAACTAAAACATAGCAGCAGTCTAAATGTCCATTGGCAGATAAAGCTTAAACAAAATGGGGTATACACATACAATAGAATATTGCTCAACCTTAAAAAGGGAAGGAATTCTGACATATTCTGCAACCTGGATAAACCTTGGGGATATTATGCTAAATGAAATAAACCAATTAAAAGAAGACAAATACTATATGATTTCACTTACATGAGGTACCCAGAGTAAATAGTCCAATTAATGAAGATAGAAAGTAGAATGGTGTTTGACAGGGGTTGGTTGGGGAAAAAGAATGGGGAGTTATTGCTTAATGGGTATGGAGTTTGATCTTTGCAAGATGAAGAGTTCTGGAGATGGATGGTGGTGATGATTGCACAACAATATGAATGTATTTAATGCCACTGAATACAATTAAAAGTGGTTAAGTTAGCAAATTTTATGTGTAGTTTACTGCAATTAAAAAATAATATTTTAGTTTTCAAAAAGAAGTTTCCTTAGACATGTAATATGGTACCACTTTTATTTCAGTTATTACTAAACACTTAAAAATGTATTAATTTTTAGATATATCTTATTTTTTTCACTAAGTCATTCCAAAAAAGCAGGTCGATTTTCAGAATGAAATAACCAAAATTTTTTCTTAACTATTGTGAAAGTCTCCGGAATGACATGATTTTATTTCACTGCAAAATTTTGTGCATTTTCTATGGCAAAGAAGTGTTCTACTAATTTTGTTGTATTCATCATTAGTTCTTTTGGGACCATGAACAGACCTAAAGGGCTATTTCTGATCATAACTGTATAAAAATTATTTGCATATTCACTTTCTTCTATAAAAAGGATAAGTAAATGAACAAAGAAATGAAATGCCTCAAAGTGTGCTGGCCTGTGGTAGATATATCAAGTTTAAGAAGAAAAAGTGACACATTATATCTCTTATTCAAAGTACTCCTATTTCTAATGTAACTTTTGGAAAGTGGTTTCAAATTTTATATGTTGAGAAGTATATGTAACATGAAAGTACTGGCAGAGTTTATGTGGAGAAAAAGTCATGATTGAGGTAAAATACCTGACATTGAGGTAAGAAGTGATTTAATTAAGATAAATTTTCCTTTGTACAAGTCACACTTTTATCCATCTTTACTTTTGTTTTGTTTTGTTTTGTTTTTTGCGGTACGTGGACCTCTCACTGTTGTGACCTCTCCCATTGCAGAGCACAGGCTCCAGATGCCCAGGCCAAGTGGCCATGGCTCACGGGCCCAGCCGCTCCACGACACATGGGAACTTCCCAGACCTGGCATTAACCCGTGTCCCCTGCATCGGCAGGCGGACTCTCAACCACTGCACCACCAGGGAAGCCCCATCTTTACTTTTTTAAATAATTATTATTGTATCTAAATCTATTTCAAAGAAGTGTTTTCACTTAAAAAAAATATATATATTTATTTTATTTATTTATTTTTGGCTGTGTTGGGTCCCCGTTGCTGCGGGATGGCTTTCTCTAGTTGTGGCGAGTGGGGGCTACACTTCGTTGCAGTGCGTGGGCTTTTCATTGCAGTGGCTTCTTTGTTGTGGAGCATGGGCTCTAGGTGCATGGGCTTCAGTAGTTGCAGCATGCGGGCTCAGTAGTGTGGCTCACGGGCCCTAGAGCGCAGGCTCAGTAGTTGTGGCACTTGGGCTTAGTTGCTCTGTGGCATGTGGGATTTTCCAAGACTGGGGCTGGAACCCGTGTCGCCTGCATTGGTAGGCGGATTCTTAACCACTGTTTTCACTTTTTAATGGTAATCAAACAGACCCTTTAGAGAAAAATCCAGTGTTTTTCCTAGAACACCACACAATGAAGTTGATACATGTTCACTCCATTATTAAAGCTTTATTCAGTTTACATCTCTATTTTTTAACACCATCTGAGGGTAACATAGTACAGCTCAGATAAAAGTGAATTAAATCACATAAAGTATACTACAATTTTACTCCCAGGGGAACTGCCACATTGGGTGCATACTTTTCATCTTTTGAAAATTATGGGAATCAAAATAAAGCGATAGTCAATTCAGGTTATACAAGCAACCTGTTTTATCATAAAATTTTGGTGAATAGATATTGTTAACAATGGACCAAGTTAATGCAGATACCCTAGCAAAGAATTATACCCAGGCTTACAGTTGCATACTTTTATCTGAAATATAAAGCAGGCAAAATAACTTCCTTTCTGTATGTGGTAATTCTTGGAAGGATACTGAAATCTATCATAAATCATATGGGAGGAAGGATTAATCATCTTCAGTTTTTGAAGTAGAAATACTTGTGGGTTCATTTTGCATATTTAGATTGTAATGATAGATTGTTTATGATTATTTCAATTGCCAAATAAAGAAAAAACGAAGTGGCTTAGGTCAAGGAAAGAAAGGTATTTGTTTATGTCACTGAAAGATCCAGAGGTACAATAGCATTCAGGTGAGTCTTGATCAAGTGACTAAAAAAATGTCACTGGTACTCCTATCTTCCCATTTTTGTACTCTGGTTCCTGCCCTGTTGGCTTCGTACTCAGCTTCCACTTGGTAGCCCTGATGGCTCTAGGTTTATTTCATTCTTTGGACCAGCATTCCCAGAAGAAAGGAGATCAGCTTTTCCACTAGAGTGGTGATACTTGCCTGGGGATAATTTTGCTCCTCAGGAGACAGTTGGCAATGACCGTATATATTTTGTTTGTCACAACTGGGTCGGGAGGCTACTGGCATCTAGTGGGTAGAGGCCAGAGGTGCTACTAGCCATCTTACAACACACAGTATAGCCCTCCAAGAAAAAGAATTATCCATCCCCAAATATCAAAATGCTAAGGTTGAGAAATCCAGCAATAACATCTAGATTTACACTGTCCAATACCAGCCACTAGTCACAAGAGGCTACTGAACAACTGGAATGTGATTGATACAAATTGAGATATGCTTTAGGTGTAAAATACACACCATATTTTGAAGACACTATGAAAAATGAATACAAAAATCTCTCATTAACAATTTTACATTGATAATCTGTTTAAAATCATACTATTTTGGATTTACTGTGTCAAATAAAATATTTTATTAAAATATTTTATATTTTTTCTTCTCCTTTTAAAAATGTGGTTACTAGACAATTTTAAACTACCATTATACTAACACTGGATACTGCTGGTCTAGATAAACTATAGTAGTACTATCCTATAGAAATACCATACTATATATCCAATAGAAATATTATATAGTAGTACTGTCTAATAGAAATTACTGCAATGATGGAAATGTTCTTTTATCTGCACTATCCAACAACTGTGGCTATTAAACACTTGACTAGTGTAGCTAGTGTGACTAAGAAACTAAATTGCTAATTTTATTTAAATGTAATTAATTTCAATTTAAACTATTATATTAAGGCTAGTATCTATAGTATTAGAAAGCACAGGTAGGGTCACATTCTAAGCAAAATGTTAACTGCAATTAGTTCCTCTAATTGAGACACATACACCCATGACTTAATCACAGGGACCAGCATATTGTATTGTTGTGATTTCCCAGACCATAGTTACCTGCCCAACCCCAGGGCTGGGAGAATTCAGTTCTGGCAGAAGCCTATGGACTGAAAAATGGATGTTGGTGTGAGAAGGAGTATCAGATAAGCAGCAGTGACAGCAGATGTTTTCAGGAGAGATAATCTGTAAAAGTGTGTATGGGAAGGAAAGAGAGAATATCTGCTTATTTTCCTGCATTGCTATATACTATCACCTCAGAAGATCTATCCTTATTCAGTTACTTATTTTGAAGTGAATTAGCAATGGGAATTAGATCTTTCTCAGCCCAATAAATGGAATATGTGAAAGCATTATTCAAGTGTAAAAGTCCTCAACTTTATAAAAGTGATAGACTGTAGATAGTAAATCAACATATACAAAGCATTTTCCATAATTATTTAAATATATATTTTCTGTATAAAGGGTAATATTGAACCTTAAACATATTTTGTTCATTCTGTTCCATGGTTTAAATTTTAATAAATTAATAAAATAATGAAATGTATATCAATTTACATATATTTTAAATGTAACTATGTTTCCTATAAAATAATACCATTTTAAATCGATGCAAAAAGCTATATAACATAAAATACACAGTTTAAATAATTTAAGGTGTAAATTCAGTGTTTTTTTTTTAATATTCACAATGTTGTACAGCCATCATTACTGTCTAATTCCAGAGTGTTTGCATTACTGAATATTTTTATAAATATTTGTAAAAAGAAACCTGGTACCTCCCAATTCATCCCTCCCTAATCTACTTTCTATTTCTATGGTATTGTCTATTCTGGACATTTCATATAAATAGAATCATATATTATGTGACCTTTTATACATGACTTCTTTCAGTTAGCATAATGTTTTCAAGATACATCATAGCATGTATCAGCACTTCATTTTTGGCTAAATACTTTTTAGCTAAATCAGCACTTTTTATGGCTAAATACTAAACAAAATATTGTATGGATTTATTACATTTTATTTATCTATTCATAAGTTGATGGTCATTTTTGGTTGTTTCTGTTTGTAGGCTGCCATGAATAATGTTCCTATGAACATTCCTGTACAAATTTTGCTTGAATGTATGTTTTTGATTCTCTTTGATATTTATGGATATCTAGAAATAGAATTGCTGGGATATTTGATACTATTTATTTAACTATTTTCTGAAATGGCTGTATCATTTTACATCTCCTACAATGCATGAGGGTTCCAGTTTCTCTGCATCGTCACCAACAATTGTTATTTGCCATTTACATATTATAGCCATCCTAGTGGGTATGAAGTGGTATCTCATTGTGATTTTGATTTGTATTTCCTAAAGACTAATGCTTTTTTAATTTATTTTTTACTCTATTTTGGAGTATAGTTGAATTACAATATTGTGTTAGTTTCAGGTGTACAGCAAAGTGATTCAATTACACATGTACATATAGCTATTCTTTTTCAGATTCTTTTCCCTTATAGCTTATTACAGACTATTGAGTAGAGTTTCCTGTGCTATACAGTAGGTTTTTGTTGATTATCTATTTTGTATACAGTAGTGTGTATATGGTAATCCCAGACTCCTAATTTACCTCTCCCGCCCACCTTTTCCCTTTGGTAACCATAAGATTTTTTTCCAAGTCTGCGAGTCTGTTTCTGTTTTGTAAGTAAGTTCATTTGTATCGCTTTTGTTTAGATTCCACATATAAGTGATATCATGTGATATTTGTCCTTCTCTATTTGACTTACTTCACTCTGTATGACAAACTCTAGGTCCATCCACCTCAATACAAACAACTCAATTTCATTTCTTTTTATGGCTGAGTAATATTCCATTGTATATATGTGCCACATCTTCTTTATTAATTCATCTGTCAATGGACACTTAGGTTGCTTCCATGTCCTGACTATTGTAAATAGTGCCACAATGAACATTGTGGTATATGACTCTTTTTGAATTATGGTTTTCTCAAGGTATATGCCCAGTAGTGGGATTGCTGTGTTGTATGGTAGTTCTATTTTTACTTTTTTAAGGAACCTCCATACTGTTCTCCATAGTGGTTGTACCAATTTACATTCCCACTAACAGTGCAAGAGGGTTCCCTTTTCTCCACACCCTCTCCAGCATTTATTGTTTGTAGAATTTTTGATGACACCCATTCTGACTAGTGTGAGGTGGTACCTCATTGCAGTTTTGATTTGCATGTCTTTAATAATTAGAGATGTTGAGCATCTTTTCATGTGCTTTTTGGCCATCTGTATGTCTTTTTTTGGAAAAATGCCTATTTAGATCTGACCATTTTTTTGATTGGGTTGTTTGTGCTTTTGATACTGAGCTGCATGAGCTGTTTGTATATTTTAGAGATCAATCCCTTGTCAGTCGCTTCATTTGCAAATATTTTTTTCCCATTCTGTGAGTTGTCTTTTCATTTTGTTTATGGTTTCCTTTGCTGCACAAAAGCCTTTAAGTTTAATTAGGTCCCATTTATTTATTTTTGTTTTTATTTTCATTACTCTAGGAGGTGGATCCAAAAATATATTGCTGCGATTTATGTCAGGGAGTGTTCTGCCTATGTTTTTCTCTAAGAGTTTTATAGTATTAGATCTTACATTTACGTCTTTAACCCATTTTTAGTTTATTTTTGTATATAGTGTTAAAGAATGTTCTAACTTCATTCTTTTACAGGTACCTGTCCAGTTTTCCCAGCACCACTTATTGAAGAGACTGCCTTTTCTGCATTGTATATTCTTGCCACCTTTGTCACAGATTAATTGACCATACGTGTGTGGGTTTGTTTCTGGGCTTTCTATCTTATTGCATTGGTCTATATTTCAAAAGTCAAAAGACTTTTGATCTATATTTTTGTACCAGTACCATACCTTTTTTTTTTTAATAGTGAAAAATCAGTTTCAACATTGAGTGTGAGACATTGTACTTTTGACCCATAGCTTTTCCTTTGGAGCTGATGAGCAAAGGGTGTCTAGACAGTGAGGAAGGGCACAAAATATGGAATGAATTACAAATTTGCATGTCATCCTTGTGCAAGGACCATGCTAATCTTCTCTGTATCATTCCAATTTTAGTATATGTGCCACCAAAGTGAGCACTACCATATGGTTTTGATGACTGTACCTTCGTAGTATAGTGTGAAGTCATGGAACCTGATTCCTTCAGCATTGTTTTCTTTCTCAGGTTTGCTTTAGCTATTTGGAGTCTTTTGTGATTCCATACACATTTTAAAATTTTTGTTTTAGTTCTGTGAAAAATGCCATTGGTAATTTGATAGGGATTGCATTGAGTCTGTAGATTGCCTTGGGTAGTATAGTCATTTTTGACAATATTGATTCTTCCAATCCAAGAACATGGTATAGCTCTTCATCTGTTTGTGTCATCTTTGATTTCTTTCATCAGTGTCTTATAGTTTTCTGAGTACAGGTCTTTTGCCTCCTTAGATAGATTTATTCCTAGGTATTTTATTCTTTTTGATGAGCTGGTAAATGGGATTGTTTCTTTCATTTCTCTTTCTGATCTTCTGTTGTTACTATATAGAAATGCAAGAGATTTCTGTGTATTAATTTTGTATCCTACAGCTTTACTGAATTCATTGATGATTTCTAGTAGTTTTCTGGTATCATCTTTAGGATTTTCTATGTATAGTATCATAAATGACATGATTTTAAGCATCTTTTCATGTTTCCATCTGTATACCTCTTTTGGAGACATGTCCATTCAAGTCCTCTGCCCATTTTTTGACTGGATTATTTGTCTTTTTAATGTTGAGTTATAAGTATCTTTTAAATATTCTGATGCTAGAGTCTTACAAGATACATAATTTGCAAATGTTTCATCTCATTTTGTGGGTGGCATTTTCACTTTCTTGATACTATCTTTTGATACACAAAGTTTTTCATTTTGATGAAATCCAATTTATCTATTTTTTCTATTTTTGTTAGTGCTTTTGGTATCATATTTAAGAAATCATTACTTAATCAAAAGTCACAAGGATTTATACCTATCTTTCCTTGTAAGACTTTTGAGTTTTTAGTTAATATTTGTATACAATGTAAGGCAGGAATTCAACTTCATGGCTTGGCATGTGGATAGTCAGGTGTCCTACCACCATTTGTTGAAATGACTATTTTTTTTCCAATTGACACTTTTGTAAAAAATCAATTGGGCATAGATTTGTGGGTTTGTTTGTTGTGGGTTTGTTTCTAGACTCTTTTGTATATTTTAGAGATCAATCCCTTGTCAATTGCTTCATTTGCAAATATTTTTTCCCATTCTGTGAGTTGTCTTTTCATTTTGTTTATGGTTTGTTTGTTACTAGACTCTCCACTCTTTTTCATTAATTTAAATATCTATCCTTATGCCAAAATCACACTGTTTTGATTACTGTAGCTTTATAGTATACTTTGAAGTTATGAGTCTTCCAACTTTGTTCTTTTTGAGTATTGCTTTGACTATGAGGCTTCTTGCATGTACATAGGAATTTTAGGATCATACTTTTTTCTTTTTTTTGCAAAAAGACTGTTGATATTTTGATATTGATTGGATTCATGAAATAAGTTTGTGGACTATTGCCATTTTAACAATACTAAGTCATCCAAACCATGAACACAGATGTCTTTCCACTTATTTAGCTCTTCTTTGATTTTTGTCAGGACTGTTTGGTAGATTTTCAGTATACAACACTTACCCTTTCCTGGTTAAATTTGTCTTTAAATGTATTATTCATTTAGATGCTATTATAAATGGAATTGTTTTCTTAATTTCATTTTTGAGTTGTTCATTTCTAGTGTATAGAAATACAACTGATTTTCTTATGTTGATCTTACATCCTACAATTTGCTGAATTTGCTTATTATCTCTAATATATTTTAAATGTATGAATTTATTAGGATTTTCTAAATATAAGTTCATGTTATTTGTAAGTAGATTAGCTTTACATCTTCCTTTCCAATTTGGATTGCTTTTTTTCCTCTTACTTAATTGTTCTGGCTAGAGCTTATAGTACAATGTTAAATGAAAGTGACTAGAGCTGATCTTAGGGGGAAAGTTTGAGTCTTTCACAATTAAGTATGATGGTAGTTGTATGGGATTTTCATAGATGTCCTTTATCAGAGTGAGAAAGTTTCCTTCTATTCTTAATTTGTTCAATGTATTTATCATGAAAGGGTGTTAGATTTTATCAATATCTTTTTCTGCATTATAGAGATTGCCACTTTTTTTCTTTATCTATTGCTATGGTATGTTACACTGACCAAATTTTTTTTTGTGTGTGTTGAACCAGCTTCGAATTCTTGGGATAAATTCCACTTGGTCATGGTGTGTAATCATTTTAATACGTTGCTGGACTAGGTTTGCTGGTATTCTGTTGAGGGTTTACTATTTATAAAAAGTATTGGTCTGTAGTTTTCTTGTGATGTCTTTGGCTTTGGTATCAGGGTAATACTGGCCTCATAGACTGTGTTAGCAAGTGTGCCTACCTCTTTTATTCTTTTGAAGTTTGTGAAAGATTGGCATTAATTTTTCATTATAACACTTGGTAGAATTCACCAGTGAAGTCTTCTTGATCCTAGGTTTTGTGATTGTTCTCGGAAGTTTGTTTGTTTGTTTTAACTGATTCAATCTTTTTACTTGTTATAGATCTACTCTAATTTTATATTTCTCTTTGACTCAGTTTTGGTTGAGTGTGTGTTTCTAGGAATTTGTCTTGTACTGATACCAACACAGTGGGCTGTTATTTTCATGGCTACCACTGAACTTGGGAGTGGGGGATGGGATAAGGGCAGATTAAAACAATATAAAGCTTGTGATATTTTACTGCTCTTCAGTCATTTTTTTTAAGTGCTTTCTGAGTTGCTTTTTGTAGAGTTCCAAAAAGTTGACTCTGATGCTTTTGCCAGCATTTTAGTTGCCTTTATCCAGGAATGGAATTTGGAGTTCTTTATTTAATAATTTTATTGATATCACTCTATAATATTTTATTAAATCTAGACTTTATCCTCTTTCAGTGACCTTTAAAACAAGCAAAAACTACTTTTTATCAACTAGAATTGATTTTTATTTCTTCCCATAAATAGTTTTTAAATATTTGCAATATAACCTTATTTTTGGCATTATTTTAATTATATCTATGACATAAACTAAATAATTATGGTGTTTTTAATGTCACACTGATTTACATAAATACAAAATTTAAAAAGCCTTGATAGAGACAGTGCAGAGTTTTTGGAAATATTCTAAATTTCTGGACATTGATGGAACTGATTCAGTTAATAGGAAGAGCCACTGATCACTATTTTAGAATTTTGCTTACAATTTTTCTACATGTGTGTGTCAATAGCTATTGTAATTTTATTTTCTCCTAAAATTTATTGTATATAATTGGTTTTTCCACATCACCCATAAATATTTAGAGAGTAGCTTTTTCTGTCATTTCACCCATTTTTTTCTCCTGGATGTTGTCAAATAGAAAGGGAATACATCAAGAAATCAAAGAGAGGTATAGATTTAGAGAATTGTAAGATTTACTTCTTTTTATTTGTATAACAATTCAAAAATACATTTTGTTGGATAGTGAGAAAAAAATGGTTAAGCACAAATTTAAAAAAAATTATAGATGCTCTTCATTTGTTCTTTATACATGATTTGTTAGTATATAATTTTGTAAATATACTGGAGTATATTCAATTAACCTCTTATGGAAGGATGTTTGTGTTGATTTTAATATTTTCTTTTACAAATAACTTTGTATATGTTTTCTCTTTGCTTAAATGTTCATGACAAAATTTTAGAAATAGGGTTCCTGGATAAAATAATAAAAGGTTATGGATGTTTATTAAATATTTGCATATAATTTCCATAAGATTCACTTCATTTTGCATTCCCTTGAGCAATTTTGAAAATGTCAGATTTTTTATCATCTCTCTAAAGAGAGTATGTTGACAAGATTTTGGAGCTTGCCAGTCTGAAATATAAACAATTATATCTCTGTAAAGATTTAATTTGGATCTGAATATCTTCTCAGAGGCTCACAGGTGCTTTTAACATTTTTTAATCTTTGGAACTTTTGTATTATTGTGAAAAATTATTTCTAAGTGGCTTTTAGTTTTTTCTTCTTGGTTTTATGAGTTCCTTGTTTGAGATAAAAATAAAAAGTTACAGACATTTTTCTTGCAGTTTGTTATGGTCTTTTAATTTTGACTCTGGTGTTCCTGTCATGCAATTTTTTTTTTCTTTAATGGAACCAGTTATCAATCTTTTACTTTTTTTCTGGATTTTTCAGACAAATTTAGAAAAGCTGACTCCAATCCCAGGTAACAAATAAATTTTTCTCATGCCTATTTCTCCTGCTTGTATGATTTTATTTTTATATTTAGATCATCAAAATTGTTGGGGGTTATTATGCTGTATAATGTGTGTTATGATTCCAATTTTTTCTTTGCCCAAATGACTATACAGTTTTACCAATACCATATATTGAAAAGTTACTCTATTTTGTAGTATTTGAAATGCTAATCTTATCATATATAAAATTTTCAAATGTTCTTGAACCATTTCTGAGTTTTTTATTCCATATAGTTGGTCTGTCTATTCATATGGTTCTATACTATTTTAATTTTAGAGGCTTTACAGAATGTTCAGGTATCTGGTAGAGTTAATCCCCCTACATTACTTTATTTTTCAGGACATGCTTGACAGACACTGTCCTTTGAATAAGGACGGGTGAAAAAGAAGGAAAAAATGTTGTAATTTGGAATCTATTCCAACAAGCATTTGCTAGAGAATTAACAGATTTTAATTAAAAAATAACAGACTTTTATATTCTGACACAAATAATAAGCTTTATTATTCTGACACAAGAACTCACTACGCTTATAGTAAGGTACTAACATTTATAATGGAACCATCTTCAAGACCACAGAATCCATAGTCACAATCCTTGGGGTATCAAGCTGCAACTATTACCGACTGTGAGATCTTGGGCAGGTTACACTCTCTATGCCTCAATTCCACTATGTTAAAAGGGGAAAATAACAATACTATGACTTAATATTGCAGTGAATGTTAGAAATAGAAAATTTATATTAATAGCTTAACATAGTGATTGGCAAATTAAAAATTCTCAATAAAATTCTTAATTTATTGAGCTGACACAAAATGTTTTTCTATCTTAAATGTTGTAACGATAGAATTTATTTATTTTTAAAATAACTTGTTTATATACACTAAATCTCCATAGATTATGAACAAAATTCTCCAAAATTAAGGCTTTCATCTCATCTTACTTAATAATCAAAATTTACATAAAAGGAAACTTCAGTCTAGAGACATGCATGATTTGCCCAAGATCTCATAGAAAAGTAATGACAAAGTCCGAGAGCAAATCAGTTTTCTCAATTGATCTACTCCCTTCTATAAATTGAGTGTAGAACAAGATGATATATGAAATATATTTCAAACTCCATGATTGAATTTAAAATACGGAAATATTTACCTTCTCCTAGGGAAGCTGAACATTGTAATGCCTTGATTTTTTTAAAGTTGCTTTTATTTTCACATTCTCCTATTGCTATGTATTTTTTCCAATTCATTGTATATCATGCATAATATAAAATTGGAAAGTTTAAATGAAATGGTTAGAATTTATCCACTCAAACTCTATCACCAATAATAAAACCTGGCTCTTATCCTGGCATTATTGTTTCAGCTTCACACTAACAATTTAAACACTCTTCAGCTGGAAAGCTGCTGGTTCAGTGCAATTTATCTTCATCTTTGGCTGATGAAGTATATAAAAAGAATCATCACATCATATATTTGCACATATCTTGGTGCTGTCAGCTTAATGAAACCAGCTGCATCCTTGTTTCTACAATAGGCACTAGTCCACATAAGGGGTGGATCTACAACATGTCTTATTTCAGAGTACATTGAGTGAAGTTTTGTACACCAGAAGTGTTTATCTCTAATACAAATTGTTGTCCTCTGCAGTCAGGAATGATTGGTGGAGAACTCCTTCCCCACTGACATGGTAGGTAGATTCTCTAGGAGTGATTTGCATACTATAATATGAAAATAGAAGGGAAACCTAAAATCAGCAACCAACTTCAAATTTTGAGTATGAAAATCCAGCATTGGAAGGGCAAGTCACTGTAGGGTAACATTAAAAGATGAATAATATTTTGGAAGATTTTCCTATTAGGCATTCATCCTTTAGTTTAACTGTGGTGCACAAATTAGATCTGATAAAATGCATGGCTCAGACGGTAGCTATTGCCCATGATTTCACTGAAGAAAAAGAAAATGTCAAACAGCTGTGTCGGTTTAAAATACAGATCCCTAGGCTCTTTCTAATCATTTGGATTTAGTAGGTCGTGGAAGTGGTTTGAGAATTTAAATTTTATAATCACCCCAGATGAATCTGGCACATTTGGTCCAGGGATCACAGATACTCCAGAGGAGGAAGGAGGCATTGCATGAAAATATCAGAGTGAAAGCCTAGAAGCAGCATGTGGCTGCCAAGGCATAAAGGGGAGATTTTGTTGTTTTACTCAGGCTTCATCAGGAATGATTTTTGCAGTGAAGGGATGTCCTTTATAAAGGCAATGAATTACAACCCTGACAGCATATCAGAATACTTTGTAGAAATTATTCTGCTGTAGTAGGCTCTAATGAGCTTCCAGATTTGAGAAGGACAGGTGGCATGTGTCCAACAATCAAAACAAGTCTAAAATTTTTTGTTTAAAATTTAAATTATAAATCAATGGAAGTCTCTATTCATTATGAATATACGGAAAAATATTATGGAATGAAACTACTTTTAGTCAAACTGCTCATGTTGACTAATATAATAGCACAAGTCACTAATTACTGTGACAGATCAGTAGGGGCAAAATTTTATTTTTTAAAAATTTTTATTGGAGTACAGTTGCTTTACAATGTTGTGCTAGTTTCTACTGTACAGCAAAGTGAGACCGCTATACATATACATATATCTCCTCTTTTTAGGATTTCCTTCCTATTTAGGTCTCCACAGAACATTGAGTAGAGTTTCCTGTGTTATACAGTAGGTTCTCATTAGTTATCTATTTTATACATAGTATCAATAGTGTGTATATGTCGATCCCAATCTCCCAACAGAACGAAGTAAGTCAGAAAGAGAAAAACAAATATTGTATATTAACACATATAAGTGAAATCTGAAAAAAATTGGTATAGACGATCTTATTTACAAAGTAGAAATAGAGACACAGATGTAGAGAACAAATGTACGGATACCAAGGGAGAAGGGGGCCTGGGATGAATTGAGTAGGGACAAAATTTTACTGTAAAATTTACTTAATTCTGATATTTGATAGGGGTAACACTTCAATGTTGTAATAACTCTCAACAAGGTTTTAATAATATGGCAATTCTCCTCTAATAAAAAATTTCTCAAATAGAAATATGTTTCCAGGAGTACCTTCATGATCAGGGGGCATTCAATCCGATGTTGAGCCCTAAGGTCAGTGCTAAACAGGGTTTTGTTCAAGAAACACAGGGAAGAAAATTTTCTATAGGCTTTATTAATGTACTTTAATTTTTGTATCATATGTTGCTGTACATTTTCAAAATTCTTTGATATACATTGATCTTTCAGTTTAGTTTCAGAGCTAGCTTTAATATTCTTTTATTGGTCTCTCTTTTGCTCACTTGCAGATGGGAGCAGCTTGTCCTAACAATCTCAAAATAGCTTTATTTACATGCTTGGCATTGAGGCTGGCGATTGGCTGAGGTATCTCAATTTTCTTCCATGTGACTTTTCTTCCTGCAGAGATGTAGACAAGTTTACTTACAGGACACTCTTTGGGCTCCAGAGAGCAAAAGGGAAGCTAACAGCTCTCTTAAGATCTAGTCTCTAAAACTCACACTTCATCACTTCTGCCATATTCTGATGGTCAAAATAAATAAAGGTAACCCTGGTTCAATTAACACAGAAATAGTTTCCAACAGCTGATTAAAGACAAGGTATAAAAACACAAAGATGGAAAGAATATTGGTAGCCATTTTTGTAGACAGTCTACCCAGACTTGAATGAATTTACATAAAGCATTTTTATGTATTAGAAAATTGATCATGATAGGTAAATCTACCAATCTCTCACTGGGCAAAAAGTACTGGACAGAATTTAACATATGCTTGCTGAGTATCACTTGAATTTCAGTAGAATTCATAGTTAATTTTGGAAGTCTGTGTTTTGGAGAGTATAGGAGGTCAGAAATGTGTGCTAAAAATTTACAGAAGAATATATTTTCCTATTTTGAAACAGAATGTATAAATTGAATATCTAATTAATGCTCTACTTCATTTATTCACTAATTTTAAAGGACTTTGCAGCAGTGTATTTAACAACTAATGTCAATGTATTGTATTAGATATAAACTTTGTTAGATATTTTTAAATATATAGAGAGGAAAAACATTATGGGGAATGAATAATCCTGATCATGGATAAAGTAAGATCCCCAAGAAGAAAATATCTAAGTCCATTTCTCATCAAAATTTTGGAATCCCTTCTCAATACTTCAAAAATTCCATCCCCATGACTCTTCCCAAGGAAAGAGAATTTTGATTGTGTATTGAAAAGAAACCATGAAAATAAAACTTGACTTAAAGGTATCTATTCATGGTCACAGTTACTGAAATTGTTCTTTTTATTAATCTGATATGTATATTTAAGAGCCCTTCAAGAGCTATAAAAATACTTTAGCATTGATACATTTAATGAAGAAGGCAATGATAGTACAGAATTTCAACACTGTAAATTAATATCTATCTATGTATCTATCTATCTATCATCTATAGTTTATTGTTTTCACTCCTTATGATGGTTAGGAGATTCTCTGAACTCATTTATTGTTAAACAGGTAGGGACTGTGTATCATCCATAGCTTCCTTTTTCTTATAAAAGATTATGTTATTTTAGTTTATAGTGATATGTGTGGAAAAATAGTAAATGTCAGGTTTCTAGGAATTGTGTGTTTTGATACATTATTTGAACTGATGGAATGTAATGAGCTCCTATACTCAGAATCTATGATGGCTGGGTTGGAGCGTCCATGCTGCTTTTCACTCTTGTGCACAAAAAGAAGACTGCTTGAATAACTTGACTTACCATGAGCTAATCTCAGTCCTCACAGGCAATATTAATGGCATAACATAGAATAAAGTGACACAAAGGGAAGTATACTCTTGGAATAGAGAATAACATAGAGAATGACATAGGAGAAAAAAACACAATTATCCCTGTTATATTGCTTAAAAAGTTACCTTTTTTTCAATTAAAAGAGTCATTTTTATGATTGCTATAAATGATCAAAAAAGAGACAACATTTTATTGCAGTGCAAATATGTTCATTTGTGAACAAAGTAAACATTCTTACCTCAGGTGTGTATTTCTAATCAGCATTCAGTGACTATCATTTTAATCAGCCTTGATTGTGCTCAAAGGTTTTAAAGATTTGGCAGTTAGAAATAAACATCTCTCTAACCAATAGTTGTTGAGAAGGAGCTATGTGCTAAATACCATGCCAAACTCCAGGTATATAATTTCTGCCTTTAAGGAGTTTAAACTCAAGTTTGGAAATATCATATATTAACGCATATATGTGGAATCTAGAAAAATGGTACAGATGAACTGGTTTGCAAGGCAGAAATAGAGGCATAGATGTAGAGAACAAATGTATGGACACCAAGGGGGGAAAGTGGTGTGGGGGGGCATTAATTGAGAGATTGGAATTGACATTATATGCTAATATGTATAAAATAGTTAGTCAGAAAAAAGCATATATATATATATGTGTATATATATATATATATATATATATATATATATATATATATATATATATATATTTGGTCATTCAAAAAAAAATAAGTCAAGTTTGGTAGGAGGAAAGTTAATTGATCATTAAAATCCAGTCATTTAAATGGTGTTATAGAAGAAAACATTGGATGTTATGACACCCACATTACATCTTGTCGTGAAGGATACGACAGCTCCATCTGATCTTATATGATAAAGACTTCTAGAAGAGGTGGCTCTTGAGATGAGTTATGGCAGATAAGTTGAAATTTAATAATTAAATAAGAAATAAGCAGGATATTTTTGTTGGAAAGAATAGTATGGACTTTCATGCACGGCATAAAACACTATATGAGATGCCGTTAGTGCCCCACCCATATCCAGTCCAAGCTCAACTCCAGTCTGTGAAGATTGCATCTTAGGGCAAGGCTCTGTGATTTTGTTTTGTTTTTGAGGGCTCTCTCTTCACATGTGCACCATGTGGTAGGCAGAAGTGTCAGGGAATGAGTGCACCAGAGAACAGCCCCCAGGCAATGATGAATTGGAATTGTGTGATCAAAAGTATAACATCCTTGCATTTTTAATTGAAATATACTTGATGTACAATATTATGTTAGTTTCAGGTGTACTGCATAGTGAAATGATAACCGCATATATTACAAAATTATCACCACAATAAGTCCAGTAACGATTTGTCCCCATACAAAGTTACTAAAATGTTATTGACCAAATTCCTTATACTGTATATTACATCCCTGTGACTCATTTACTTTATAACTGGAGGTTTGTACAACCTAATCCCCTTCACCTGTTTCAGTCCCACTCTACACCTCTTTTACACGACTGCCTATTTGTTCACTGTATCTATGAGTCTGGCTTTGTTTTTTTCTTTTGTTTTGTTTTTTAGATTCTCCATATAAGTGAGATGATACAATACCTGTCTTTCTCTGTCCAACATACTTCACTTAACATAATACCCTCTAGATCCATCCATGTTTTCACAAATGGCAAGATTTCATTTTTTATGGCTGAATACTATTCCATTATATATATATGTATATATATTATATATATATATGTATATATGTATATATATACCACATTTTTTATCCATTCATCTACTGATAGACACATTTGGCTTGCTTCCAACTTGACTACTTTAAAGAATGCTTCTAGAAACATGGGGTTGCATATATCTTTTCAAATTAGTGTTTTTGTTTTCTTCTGGTAAATACCCAGAAGTGGAATTCCTGAGTCATATGGTAGTTATATTTTTAATTTTTTGAGGAACATCCTTATTATTTTCCCTAGTTGCTGTACCAACTTACATTCCCACCTACAGTTCACAAGGGTTCTCTTTCCTTCCCATCCTCCCCAACACTTTTTATTTCTTATCATTTTGATAATCACCATTCTGACAGGTGTAAGATGATATTTCATTATGGTTTTAACTTACATCTCCCTGATGATTAGTGATGTTAAGCATCTTATCACATGCCTGTTGGCCATCTGTATGTATTCCTTAAAAAAAAAAAAGTCTATTCATGTTCTCTGCACATTTTCTAATCAGAGTTTTCCTGATACTGAGTTGTGTGAGTTCATTATATATTTTGGTTATTTACCTCTTATGAGATATATCATTTGCACATATCTTCTCCCATTCAGTAAGTTGCCCTTTCATTTTATTGGTGGTTTCTTTCACTGTGGTTTCTTTTCACTGTTTTTATTTTGATGAAGTTCCATTTGTTTATTTATTTATTTATTTTTTTGCCCTTGACTAAGGAGACAGAACCAAAGAGTATATTGCTAAGAACATTGTCAAAGAGCACACCAATACTGCCTATGTTTTCTTCTAAGAGTTTTATGGTTTCAGATTATACAGTTAAGTCTTTAATCCATTTTGAGTTTATTTTTATATGGTGTGAAAAAATAGTCCAGTTTGATTCTTTTGCTTGTTGTTGTCCAGTTTTCCTAGTGCCTTTTATGGAAGAGGCTATCCTTTTCTCATTGTATATTCTTGCCTTTTTGTAGATTAATTGATCATGTATGTGTGGATTTATTTCTGGGCTCTCTACTATGTTCCATTGATGTATATGAATGTTTTTGTGCTAGTACCATAATGTTTTGTTACTGCAGCTTTGCAGTATAGTTTGTGATCAGGGAGCATGAACCTCTAGCTTTGTTCTTGTTTCTCAAGATTGCTTTGGCTCTTGAGGGTCTTTTGTGTTTCCATACAAATTTTAGAATTATTTGCTGTAGTTCTGTGAAAAATGCCATTGGCATTTTGATAGAGACTGCATTGAATCTGTCAATTGCTTTGGGTAGTATGGTCATTTTAACAATATTAATTCTTCCAATTCATGAGCAGGATATATCTTTCTATTAGTTTGAGTTGTCTTCAATTTCTTTCATCAATATGTTACAATTTTCTTAGTCCAGGTCTCTTACCTCCTTGGTTAGATTTATTTTAGATTCTTAATTCTTTTTAATGCAATTGTAAATGAGATCATTTTCTTAATTTCTCTTTTTGATAGTTTGTTGATAGTGTATATAAATGTTACAGACTTGTCTATTAATATTAATTGAGAATTAATATTGTATATTAATTTGTATCCTGAACTTTCCTAAATTCATTGATGAGTTCTAATGAATTTTGGGGGCGTCTTCAGGATTTTCTTTATATAGTATCATGTCATCTACAAACAATGATGGTTTTACTTCTTTCTTTCCAATTTGAATTCCTTTTATTTATTTTTCTTGTCTACTGTTCCTAGGACTTCCAATACTATGTTGAATAAAAGTGGTGAGAGTGGGCATCCTTGTCTTGCTCTTGATGTTAGAGAAAATGATTTAGTTTTCACCATGGAGTATGATGTTGCTGTAGGTTTTTCATATATGTTTTTTTTATTATCTTGAGGTATGTTCCCTCTATGCCACTAAGAGTTTTTAATCATATATGGATGTTGAAATTTCTCAAAAGCTTTTTCTGCATCTATTGAGATGATCTTATTTTTCTTCTTCAGTTTGTTAATGTGGAATATCAAGTTGATTGATTCACAGATATTGAACTATATTACCATCCCTGAAATAAATCCCACTTGACCATCATGTATGATCTCTTCAATGTATTGTTAAATTTGATTTGTTAATATTTTGCCGATTATTTTTAAATATATTCATCAGTGATATTGGCCTATATTCTTTTTTTCTATTTTTTGGCAGTGTCTTTATTTTTGCTATCAGAGCGATGCTGGCCTTGTAGAATGAGTTTGGAAGCATTACTTCCTCTTTTACTTTTTGGAATAATTTGAGAAGGATAGGTGTTAACTCTTCTTTAAATGTTTGGTAGAATACACCTGTGAAGCTGTCTGGTTCTGGACTTTTTTGTTGGGAGTTTTTCTCTTTTTTTTTTCTTACTGATACAATTTCATTACAGATAATTGTAGGGACTCAACTTTCTGGTGCAGGACTGCCAGGTTGGGGTTTCTAACATGGGTCTCAGACCATTCACTTCTTGGGGAGGATCTCTATGATTATGATATTCCTCCTGTTTTGAGATCACTGAACAGGGGAGGTGGGTCCCTCCTATCTGTCTCATTGTGAGTTCTTTCTTTATGTATTTAGTTGTGGAAAATCTTTTCTGTTAATCTTCAAGTCATTCTCATATACTTTCTCGGTAAGTAGTTGTAATTCTGATGTGTTTCTGGGGGGAAGTGAGTTCAGGGTCTTCCTACTCTCCCATCCTGACCACATCTCCCACCTTCCTTGCAGTTTTGATGGGACAACTCTGAGGTGTGATTTTTTTGTATGTCTCCCATACTTCCCCAAGAGTATAGTCCGTCATAGTAACCTGTTCTTTTATACAATCTATCCTGCCTTCCTTTCCTTCCTTATTTCACTTATGTACTTCCCTTCATATGCTTCCTGGGATACATTTTCAAATAAGCAACTTGTTCTTAAATCTTTATCTAAAGGTTTCTTTTGGGAAGAGTCAACTGAACACAATGTCACCTTGTAACAGCCCAGTATGACTGGAATGAAGACTATGGGTAAAATATTGTTAAAATTCTCACACAATGTAAAAACCTAAAGGAAATGGGAACACAAATGCACAAATACACATATATACAAACAACTCACAGGGAAATTAAAATGCAAAATCACACTATATATAATAATAGTTAACATTTATTAAGAACTTATTATATGCCAAACACTGTACTAAGTGTATCATATACAGACTTTCTGTTTAACCCTTACAAAATTTTTCTGAGAAAAGTTCTATAATCTCCCCCATTTTCCTGATGAGGAAGCTAGTCATGGAATGGTTAAGTGCCATATAACAAATGGTAAACAAGTAGTCCAGAATATGAATACCTCAGTTAGATAGTTTGAAGAATGTTCAAAAATAGAAGGAGGAGCAAATGTGAGGAAGCAGAAAGAGTTTGATCATGTTGAAGAACAATAAGGAAAGTCTAACCCTCAGGCATAACCTTGGCGGAAGGAAATACATGAGGGGGAAAATGTCCCCATTGATAGAGTTATGATAAATTGTAATAAAATAGTTATAATTATCATGTATTATTTTTTTCAGGCACTATACCATCAGGCACTATATCGTAAGAATATTTTATTCTTACAAAAATATTCGGTGCTCTTATTACTCACATTTTATTGAATATAAAACTGAAGACTAGTGATTTTAAGAGAGGACACGTAGTGCCTGAGAGGCAGAATGGTACTTTAGACCTCTTGGGTTTACACTATCTTCTATCATCTGTTGCCTTCCTGGCTGCCTATTTACATTGCTCCTCTGAAGATTTTATATATCAATGTATAAAATTGATTAAAGAAAATAAAATTTTTAAATCTTATACTTTAGTAGTAGTGCCATCTACTTAAGTTTGTTACAATTTTGGAATAAGGATAAGAAAAATGAATCACAATCATCTCATAACAGGAGAGAGAAATTAGGAATACTCTAAGGCTTTGTACTACACATAAAGTGCTATAGTGTTATTTCAAAGTGGACTTAGATTAGTTAAAAATGTATATTGCATGTTCTAGGGAAATAATTTTTTGTTTTAAAAAGTATAGTGATATGGGCTTCCCTGGTGGCACAGTGGTTGAGAGTCTGCAGCCAATGCAGAGGACACAGGTTCGTGCCCCGGTCTGGGAAGATCCCACGTGCCATGGAGCAGCTAGTCCCATGAGCCATAGCCACTGAGCCTGCGTGTCCGGAGCCTGTGCTCTGCAATGGGAGAGGCCACAACAATGAGAGGCCTGCGTACCACACACACACACAAAAAAGGTATAGTGATGTGATAAGAGAGGAAGTAATATGGAATCATATTAAATGCTCATTTAAAACCATGGAACATAGGAAAAGGGGAGGGGGAATAGATACAACAAATAGAAAAGAGTTACTTTGCAAATATTAAACTAGTCTCTAAATAATCATTTTAAATATGAATTGTCTAAATACAACAATTAAAAGACAGGATTTTTCAGTCATAAAATAATATTAGTAATTAACAAAAATAATATTATTAATTAATAAACAACAATAATAATACAAGACAGCTACAGGTTGTCTATAAGAAACCACTTAATTGTTTTATGTTTTTAATTAATTTATTTTATTTATTTTGTTTTTGGCTGAGATGGGTCTTTGTTGCTGAGCGCGGGCTTTCTCTAGTTGTGGCGAGTGGGAGCTACTCTTCATTGCGATGCACGGGCTTCTCATTGCGGTGGCTTCTCTTGTTGCAGAGCACGGGCTCTAGGCACACGGACTTCAGTAATTATGGCTTGCATGCTCTAGAGCTCAGGCTCAGTAGTTGTGGTGCACAGGCTTAGTTGCTCCAAGGCATGTGGGATCTTCCCAGACCATTGCTCAAACACATGTTCCCTGCATTGGCAGGTGGATTCCCAACCACTGTGCCACCAGGGAAGCCCAAGAAAACACTTTAAATTTAAAGATTCTGAAAAGTTAAAATAAAAAGATAGAGAAAGTTATATCATGATAACACCAATCAAAATTAAATAAGAATAGCTATATTAATCTCAGAAAAAGCAGACTTCAGAACAAGGAAAATTATTAGAGAAAAATAGAAGTTTTACATAATTGTAAATGGGCCTGATCTAATAGAAGACATAATTACTTTAAATGTTATTCAACTGATATCAGTGTCAAAATATATAAGAAAAAAAATCTGATAGCACTACAAGGAAAAATAGACAAACTTCATGAGTATAGGTGGAGATTTCAATGTTTTTGACAGGTCAAGTAAGAATATAGTTGACCTAAACGTCACTATCAATCAACTTGATTTCATTGACTTTTACAGAATACTCTGACAAGCAAGAGCAGCATATATATTATCTTGTTCACGTGGAACATTCACCAAGAGAGACCACATACTGGGCCATAAAAATAAACCTTAAAACATTTAAAGGCAAAAAGAACTGTAGCTATAACCTAAGCTTTCACCATAAGAAACTAAAGAGAGAAGAGCATTTTAGGCCCATAGGAAGGGAAGAAAAGAATTTAAAAAATAGAGCAGAGGCAATGAAATTAAAAAGAGGAAAACAAAAGAGAAAATTAACAACACAAAATCCGGTATTTTTAAAGGTTTAAGACAATTTATAAATCTCAAATCAGACTAACCAAGATAATAAGAGAGCAAGGGGGCTTCCCTGGTAGCGCAGTGGTTGAGAGTCCACCTGCCGATGCAGGGAACACGGGGTCGTGCCCCAGTCCAGGAAGATCCCACATGCCATGGAGCGGCTGGGCCCGTGAGCCATGGCTGCTGAGCCTGCACGTCTGGAGCCTGTGCTCCACAATGGGAGAGCCACAACAGTGAGAGGCCTGCATACCGCATTAAGAAAAAAAAAGGATAATAAAGGAATACTATGAGCAACTCTATGCCCACATATTGGATAACTTCAATGAAATAGCCCATAACCTGCCTAAACTCCCAAAAGGAGGTAGATATTTAAGAAATAACTGGTACCAATTCTCTACAATCTCTTCCAGAAAATGAAAGCAGAGAAAACTCTTTCTAACATATCTTATGAGGTCAATATTACCCCAATATTAAAGTGAAATAAAGGCATTATAAAAAAAGAAAACTATGGACCAACATCTCTCATTAACATAGACATAAAAATTCTCTGACTACATTAGCAAATTGAATACAACAATGAATTAAAAGAATTATACACCATCATCAAGTGAATTTATTCCATGTGTGCCTGTTTGGCTCAACATTTGAAAATCAATGTAATTTATGATATCAGCAGTCTAAAGAAGAAAAATCAAATAATATCAACTGATTCAGGAAAAGTAGCTGAAGAAAACCCAACACTCCTTCATGATAATAAACCTCAGCAAAATGGGAAGATAACTTCCTAAAACTGGATAACGAATGTCTAGAAAAATACCTACAACTACCAACACACCTACTGGTGAAAGACTGGATGCTTTACTCCTAAGGTTTAGAACAAAATAATATATCCTCTCTTAACCCTCCTATTTAACTTCATCCTAGAAATTGTAGCTGGTGCAATAAAAGAAAAGAATAGAAAAGAAAAGAAAAGAAAAGAAAAGGTATACAGATTGGTTAGGAAGGAGTAAAACTTGCCTTGCTCTCTGAATACATGATGGTCTATGGAAATTCTCAAAGAATCAACAGAAAATCTTCTGGAACTTATAAGCAAATATATCAAGATAGCAGGATATAAATTTAATATACTAAAGCTTATTCTTTCCAGCAATCAACAATTGGAATTTAAAACTTGAAAAAACAAAATAATATTAGGATCAAAAAAAGTAAAGTTCTTAGGTATAAATCTAAAATTATTTACAGGGTTTATATGTGGAAAACTACAGAACTCTGATGAAAGAAATCAAAGAATATCTAATAAATGGAAAGACATTCTGTGTTCTCAGGTTGCATTTTGTATTCTTAGCATTCTTAGAGATATATTCTGTATTCAAAGTCAATACTGTTTAGATATTAACTCTTCTCTACTTGGTCTATAGATTCAATTCAATCTTTGTCAAAACCTGAGCAAGTTACTTTATGGATATTGACAAACTGATTATAAAGTTTATAAGAGAAGTCAAAGAATCAGAATAGCAAACTTTAGCGTGAAAAAATAGAACAAATTTGGACTGACATTTCCCAATTTATAAAACTACAGTGATCAAGAGAGTGTGGTATAGGCAAAAGAACACACAAATACATTTGTGGAATAAAATAAAGAGCCTAGAAATAGACCCATACAAATGTAAGGCACCGAGTTTTGATAAAGGAGCAAGTCAATACAGTGCAGAAGTAATATTCTTTTCAACTAATGGTGATGGAACAATTAGATGTAGAATACAAAAGAATGAATCTAGACACAGAGCTTTCACCTTTCACAAAAATATACTCAAAATTAATATAGACTCAAATGTAAAATGAAAAAGTATAACACTTCTAGAAGTTAAAGTAAGGTAAAATGTTAATAACACTAAGTCTTGCAAAGAGTTTTTAGATACAATATCAAAAGCATATTCCATGAAGTAAGTATTGACAAGTTGGGTTTTATTAAAATTAAAAATTTTGACTATGTGAAAGACATTGTTTAAAAATTGGAAAAAAAAGTCACAGACTAGGGAAGAATTTTCAAAACAAATATCTGATAAGGTTCCAGTACCCAAAATATACAAATAAATCTTATAAGCCATCACAAGAAAATAACTCATTTTAAAAATGAGAAAATTATCTGAACAGACACTTCACCAAAGAAGACATTCAGATGGCAAATAAGAATAAGAAAAGATGGGGCTTCCCTGGTGACACAGTGGTTGAGAGTCTGCCTGCCAATGCAGGGGACACGGGTTCGTGCCCCGGTCCGGGAGGATCACACATGCCGTGGAGCGGCTGGGCCCATGAGCCATGGCCACTGGGCCTGCGCGTCCGGAGCCTGTGCTCCGTGGTGGGAGGGGCCACAGTGGTGAGAGGCCCGCGTACCTCAAAAATAAATAAATAAATAAATAAATAAATAAATAAATAAATAAAGTCCTAAAAAAAAAAAGAATAGGAAAAGATGCTTAACATGACTTTTCATTATAGAATAGCAAATTAAAACAGCTATGAGATAAGACTACACATTTATTAGAATGCCTAAAATAGAAAAAACCTGAGAGTACCAATTCCTGGCAAAGATGAAGAACAGCTGGAAGTCTCATCTATTACTTTTGAAAATTCAGAACTGGTGCTTCCCTGGTGGCACAATGGTTAAGAATCCGCCTGCCAATGCAGGGAACACGGGTTGGACCCCTGGTCTGGGAAGATCCCACATGCTGTGGAGCAACTAAGCCCATGCGCCGCAACTACTGAGTCTGTGCTCTACAGCACGTAAGCCACAACTACGAAGCCCATGTGCCACAACTACTGAAGTCCATGCACCTATAGCCCATGCTCTGCAACAAGAGAAGACACGGCAATGAGAAACCTGTGCACCACAACGAAGAGTAGCTCCCACTCACTGCAACTAGAGAAAGCCCATGTGCAGCAGTGAAGACCCAACACAGCCAAAAGTAAATAAATAAAATAAATAAATTAAAAAAAGTTTAATTCAGAATTATACACTCACTTTGCAAGACTATCATAGTTTCTTACAAAGTCTTACCTTATGATCCAGTAATTATGCTCCCAGGTATTTACCAAATTGATTTGGAAATGTATGTTTCTGCATGTGAATGTTTAAAGCAGCTTAATTCATAATTACCAAAAAAATGGAAGCTACCAAGTTGCCCTTCAATAAATGGATAATCAACTGATATATACCTGTGGATAATATCAGTCAGCTATTTTAATATGTGAGCTATCAAGCCACATAAATACATAGATGCAGTTAAAGACATATTGCTACATGTTAGAAGTACATCCAAAATGTTACATAATATATGGTTCCAAGTACATAACATTTGGTAAAGGGAGAACCTATAGCTACAATAAAAATATTAGCAGTTGCTTGGAGTTTGAGGGGGACAGAGGAGTGCTGAATGGGTGAACACAGAGGATTCATTAGGGTGGTGAAACTAAGTGTGATATTGTAATTATTCAGAAAAATTCCAAATAATTCATGTAGTTATTTTGCCCTTAAGGAGGTGGAGATTTTCACTCCTTAAGTGTGAGAAGCACATAGTAACCTCCTTCTAATGAGTACAGCATGGAAAGGGGGGTTTAAAAAAATAGACCTTACAATGGAAAAACCTGTCAAACATCACCCAGGAGATCAAGGTTAACACAGTCATAAATTTCATTGATGATACATATCCTTGACGTAAGTTGATGAAGGGCACTTCACCTTCCTGGTCTCTGTGGTTTTTCTCCCAGAAACACATATCTCCAGTCTTATCATGGGAGAACATCAGATATATCTCATTTGAGGGATGTTTTACAAAACACTTGACCAATACTTCTCAAAAACATAAAAGTTGTAAAACACAAGGAAAGTCTAAGAAACTGTCAAAGCCAAGAGACTTAAAGAGACATGTGAAATAAATGTAATGTGGTATACTGGAAGGGATCTTGGAACACAGCAACAGCAAAAAAAACATATTAAGGAAGAACTAAGGAAATGAAAAAGTACCAACTTTTTTGATGATAATATATCAATACTGGTTCATATATGGGGCAAACATACCATTCTAATGTTAAGATATTAATTATAAGGGAAACTGGGTTTGGCATATCTGGGAACTCTCCCCACTTTCTTCACAACTTCTGTTACTCTAAAAATCAACTATACTTCAAAAAAATTTAAAATATAAATAAAAGCAGACTATTTTAAAAACTGTTCTAAAAAAGAAAGTTTATCAATAAAATACATGGGGCTTAAGTAAAATATAGGATTATGGGTGCAGCATTCAAAAACTTTTACAGTAACACATTAAAATTAAAAAAACTTAGGCAACTTCTAGGAACAACAGTACAATTTGCCACATCTCAAATGGCTAAGAAATGCATAAATACCACAATAAATTGCTCTTGACCTCAAAAAGGACCTAAAGTTTCCTGGGGGAAAGGGGCACCCATTCTCTCATGGCCAACCTGCTGGACTCCCATATCTGCCACCTTGTGTGCTAAATAAAAGAGAAATAGAAATAGAGAGAAAAGAGAGAAAAATACAGATGAAAAGAGAGAAAAAGTATAAGCTGATTAAAAAGCGAGATAAATTAAAGAGAGAGGAGGGCTCGGGCTACGTCCAAAGGGTTGTATCTTGTGAGCTATTGTGATTTCGTGGAAGGTGGGTTAAGTGAAATTGGATTGAATGTTTTAAAGCCAGATGCAGATGCGTGTGGCACATAACTGAAGAGGTGAACTGGTGTGGCCATAGCTGGTAGTTGTTGGAGGTGTGTGTGTGCACATATGTGTTTCTGTGCCTGCCTGCACCTGTACATCCACATCTTATACATGCCTACCTAGTTCAGCTGGATGCCGTTTTCTGCATTTTTGTAGTGTTTCTTGCAGACAAATCATGCCTAAGCAAACGTGAAATTCAAGCTATGCTCAAATTGCTTTCTAATATATCAAAAGCATTGGAACAAATTCACATTTTAAAAACAAGTGGTATGGCATAGCTGGCTGTACAAGCAAATATGAATACAAATATACATTCTTATGTCCTTTGTTACACAAAAGTAACTTACTTACTGATTATACTCTTCTGCTTCTTGCTTTTTCTTTGGGAGCATTCAAGATGTCTGAGAATGACCGGGTTAAAAAATGATATTTCAATGATAAATATCTTTATTAGGTTTGACACTGTACAATCTAAACAGTATTGTTAAACATTAACATATAAGTTAGATACTGATTAGCCTTTCTTAACACCTGAACTACCTGTGTGGCTTTTTAAATAGAAAGGCCTCCAAGCCTTTCTCTAAACCAGTGTTCTTCAAACTTCATTGGAATAAGAGTATTTTGGAATATTTATTAAAAATATACATTATCTTTTCCCCAGAACTGTTGAAGTAGAATCTTAGAAAATATATGTGAGGTCCAGAACCTATGTATTTAACAAACACATAAGGTGATTTTTATGCAAAGTAAATTTTAGAAACATTGATTTAGACCTACTGAATCAGAATATCTGGGCTGGGGTTCCTATGTCTGCATGTCTAATAACCACAACTGATGGTTATCATGAATATCTAAATTTGAGAAGTGTTTTTTACATCACAAACATAGCTCAGGAAAAATCTTACTTCCCTGAAGCTATAACTATGATTTCTCTGGTCCACTGTTTTGCCCAGATGATCATTTAGCAGAATGCTCAATTTTAACAGTTTTCCAGTGAGAGCTAGAGTCAATTAGAACAATATAGTAGAAGTGTATTTTAACACTCCAAAGCTAAACGATTTTCCTAAAACTTACTTGTGAAAATCAGGGTAGAAGAAAGCACAGCATCTCTGGAGGGTAAATTGAATTGTGTGTGTATCTCCTTTGCTACATCTGGAAGCTTGCTCTTTACCATTCTGGACTGCTTGGCTGTCTCGAAGTGTGATTCTGTTCCATTCATTGTTGGCTGGAGTCTGGCTAAATGGTTTGCTGATACTGAAATCATACCAACTGTTCAGATTTCCTTGTCACCATTTTAAAGGCTTCTCTGTCTTTCTCTTTTATTTCTATCCTCTTGCACTCTTTTTTTTACCTTATTTTTTTAAACCAGCCACCTATAAAGAATGTGAACTCCCATCTGCTCAGACCAAGCAGAGGCTAGACCAGATGTGACCTGCAGTTTGCTGAATGGGAAACAAACACAAGGAATGGAGCCGTCTGCCATCTGTTGATGCAGAAAGCAGCAGGGTATGCCTGGCATTTCAACAGGGCTTCCCCCGCTGGGAAATTGAAAGAGAAAAAGCATTTGTTTCATTTTTCCCCTTTCCTGACCTGACAGTTCCTTTGAGCAAAGTGGAGAGGAAGAAAGGACACCTTGCCATGAAGCAGTGACAGCTTATATCTAAACGGTGGAGCTCAATAAATAAACTCTATTTTGCATTCTAAGGTCTACACTTGCCTCTCCTCAGTGGGATTGATCATCTAATTTCTGTAGTTGTCAGAAATGCTGCAGAATGGCAGGTTCCCTTCTTACCAATTCCTAATCAGTTTTTCTGCTTTTTATCCCTGAATGCCACGCAAAAGGCTCTTGGGGGAGTTAAAGGTAATGAGGCAGGTGTTAGCAGCAGATACAAACAAAAGGAAGAATTTCTCCTGTACGCGGAGTCCTGGTCTTACATGGTCAGAGACCATCTGGTTCACATTTTCAGAAAGGGATGGATGTGATCGAACAAGTTGCCCCTGTGACATAGGCATGTTAACTTGGACCCCTCTCTCTCCTAGCCTGATTGTGTGAACTGTGCCATTCCATTCATATACATGACACTGAGAAAGCAATTTCCTTCCTTGATGCATACTCTTAGTAAAGGTCTCTCTTGGTCACCAGGGTGAACCATGGTGAATAAAACACAGTCCCTGGTCTCATGAGGCCTGTTGTCTAGCAAAATGTGTATTTTTAAAAATATACTTAAAAGAAAAGAAACTTAATTATGAAGATGTCCTTTTTTGTTTACTAATGGAGGTAAGCCTGAATTTAAAAGTGTTTTCTCCTAAGGAGGGTAGCTGGATCTTCTTTATGCTCTTAAGTTGTTTATTTACTAAATACGATCTTAGACTATTTCAGAAATTACCCCTGCCACAGAATTATCATTTTAATCAACACCAAGTAAATGTAAAATTGCTATTAAGATGAAATGTACAAACTGAAATACTAACAATCCTATTTTCAATGGGGATGCTCTTTCAAATGAAGAAAATTCATAATCAGAACTCTAGAAACTATGTTTTTCTCATATTACCATACTGTGCAATAGCATTTTCAGTAAGGGGCAAGTAAAATATTTTTTTCAAACAGTCTATAACTTTCAAATGAAAATCTCCTAAGGGTCAATGTACTTGGTATGCAAAAATGGGAGTGGTTCTCTTCCTTAAAGTCCTTGTTTTCCCCCTTATAGAGAGAGCTATATATAAACACAGCCACGTACAAATACTAATATTTTTGATGTCTGTTAAGTCCAGTAAGAGAATAAATGCTATACAAGGGATCAGAACCTACCTCAAAGAGTAAAAAATATCATGCCTAGAGGTAACCTCATGAGTCATGACTTAGTATTTGTTCTAATAATTTTGTTAAGGAAGAAATTATTCACAGAATGTTATTTTTTAGCCTGTAAAGTAAATGTCCTGTAGTTATGGGTTATAATTTTAAAACAAATTCCTATAAAATTCTATATTATTTAAATCATGAACTAAAAATGTGTTGTTGAGGAAGAGGGTGATTTTCCAACTAAATCAGGCATTTGGAAAATTTACTAGACTTTGATGGGAACAACACCCCTGAAAGCACAGTGTCAGCTTACCTGCAGCGTTCCTGCCTCTGGGAAGTAGCTTCTGTAACTAGTCTAGGTGGCAACATCACTTGTGTTCTCAATTAAGATTTTTTTTTAACATCTTTATTGGAGTAAAATTGTTTTACAATGTTGTGTTAGTTTCTGCTGTATAACAAAGTGAATCGGCGGTATGTATATATATATAGCCCCATATCCCCTCCCTCTTGTGTCTCCCTCCCACTCTCCCTATCCCAACTAAGATCTTTAACTTTACTTATAGATTACTGAAATTTCAGTGAGTTATTATAATGTGTAAAACAATTATCACTGGCCCTATTTTCCCGCATCTATAAGAGCACATTTACTGCTATTCCCAAATGGCTATCCCTCAGAAAGTTGCCAGTTGTTTCTGAGACTTCAAAATTCTGGTTTCGTGTGTGCTAACATAGAGCTTATAATTCTCAGTCTCTACACAGTTTCTTCATATTTTTTTCTTTTCCTTAGAGTCATATTTTCTGCTCTTAAATGTAAAATAGAAAAGTTCGTTATAATCAGTCTTTATCAAAAATGTCATTTTCAAAGTAATGCTGGTCTTTAGGATTGCCAGATAAACTGGAGGATCTAGAGGGAAGTGGGGAGAAGGGCTTTCTCTTCATGTGTGTGTCGTATATTGGCTCTTGGGTTGTGTAACACCTTGAGTCTTCTGTAGTCAAGGTTTCACAAAGTATCTGCTAAGTTGGAAAGTTCTGTTTCTTTTACTTCTTACCATGAAACTCAAAATTGGACATAGACTGGAGTAATATTTTTATTCATTCGTTCATTTATTCATTCAGATCACATTTATTGAGAATATACTGTGAACTGGGCATTGTTCTAGGTGGGCTGTGAGTGGGGAGCAAGATACAGAAGCAAATACAAGAGACTAAAATCCCTACCCTCATGGAATTCACATTAGTGGAGGAGACAGATAAAATTCTATAATAAAATAATAAAATGTAAAGTACATTATATTAATATGAGTTACTAGGGAGACAAACCAGGTGTTACGCTAGGTCCAGTTTTATGTGGGAATAAAGGAAGTCTTTATGAGCAAATACTATTGGTGTAGACTTGGAGATGGTGAGGAATTGAGTGAAGTGGATGTCTAGGAGAAGATCATTCCATGCGGAGAGGACAGCAGGTGCTATGACCTTGAGGCTGAAACTTGCCTTACATGTTCAAACAAGAGTGGAATGCAGTCGGTAGTGAATATGAGTCCAACTGGGACAGGGCTCAAACTCTGGAAGGCTTTATGTGCCATGGTAAGGACTTTCACTTTGTCTCTGGGTAAGGTGAAGAACCATCGGAAGACACTGAGCAGAGAGGCAATAGGATCTATCTAGTCTTAATAGGATTATGCAATATTGAGACTAGAGTAAAGGTGCTCAAGGGTAGAAACACAAATTCAACTTGGAGGTTGGAGCAAAAGACCATGGTTCATGCAAACAGGACAATAGTCCTAAAGATGGTAAAAAGTGGTAGAATTTTGGGTGTATTTTGAATAAAAACTCCCACATGGTATGCTAACTGATTGGATGTGGTACATAAAGGAAAAAAAAAAGGAGTTACTTCACAGTTTTTGACTTGAGCCACTAGAAGAAAGAAGTTGGCTGCAAACTGAGACATAAAAGGCATGGAAGGAATCGTTTTAGAGGAGAGGAACAGATTTGAACTTTGAATTTATGAAGGTCAAGATGACCATTAGACAATTAAGTGGAGACTACCATCAAGTAGGAGTTGGATTTAAAAGTCTGTATTTCAAGGGGAAACTCTTCTTGGCTATATATTTGTTATCAGCCTATAGATGGTCTCTAAAACAAAAAAGTTAGATGAGCTTGCCAGGGGAGTGTATGAAGACAGAAAAGCACAGAAGCACAAGGACTGAGCCCTGGGGCATAGCAATGGTGAAAGTTTAGGAAGCTGAGGAGGGATTAAGTAAAGGATTTCCTCTCTAGAAATGTTTTCACAAAGAGAAGAAAATTGATCAAAAGCTGAAAAGGAAGGTAAGTTTAAGAATTTTTATTTTTAAATAAGATAAATACAAGTGATTTTATAATAATAGAAAGATCCAGTTTAAAGGGAACAAATTGATAAAACAGATGAGAAAAAAATTGCTGGTAGATGTCTGAGTGTGGAAAAAGAGATGGAATCTAATACACAAGTATTAAGGTTTACTTTTACCAGGAGCACAGATATTTCTCGATAAGAACAGGAGAAAAGGCACAGCACAAGGATGTGGACGCATATAGATGGCTAGATGTGTGGTGGATGTTTATAAAGATTGTTTGCCATTTATTCAGTGAAATAGGAGACAAGGTAGTCAACTAAGAGTATGAATAGGGGAAAGGTCTTAAATAAAATAGTTTAAGGAGTTTGATGTAAGATGGAATAATCTTTTAGATGACTTAGAGATTGAATAGATAAGTATAGTAGTTAGAGGCACCAATATGACTTATTTGCAAGAGTGATTATGAATTTAAAGTGAGAGCAGTCAGCATAGCTGTGTTTTTCACCACTCTCAATTGTTTGCCACTAATACAGGAACAGTGCAAGAGAAAAACTGGGTAAAATTGGGGTTGCGGTTTTGGTAAAGTAAAAAATTAGAACAAAACAAGGAATTTGAAAATATCAGAGAAAAAGTGCTTAGTATAATTGAATATTGAATTTATGCTGAATAAGGAGAAAAGAGAGGATAATGATTGGAACCAGGGACAGTTAAATATTGGAAGGGTAAATGAATTGAAGTGTTGTATATGTTGATTGCTGCAAAGATTGTTGGATACAAGGAAGTAGACCAAGTAAACTAGCTAAACAGACATTTTTTGTCAGAGAGTGGAGTTTCTGAAATTCACTTTAAGGAGGGACTGAAGTTATGGGTAGTGACAATTTCTACCAGAGTATCATCATGAGATTGAGTAGTTTTCGTGGGATGCAAGACAAGAAAATCATTAATTTGAGAGTCCAATTTGCTGGAAGTTTCATCAGTGTGGATGCTGAAATCACCAAGTATTCTGGAAGAAACAATGTGGAAAAAAGGGACAGTGATCTTGGAGATAAAATATTCCAACAGCAAGATAGAAGTGTCCTGGGAATTGGTGGATGAATTCTATAAGCAGTTGTGGTGTATGTTGTAGCCTGATGCCATGAAATTCAAAGGTTGGTATTTTTATGGAGGAGGTAAGAAAGGTTGCTATTTTTCCTTCAGTTGAAGTAGTGGGGGTAAAGTAAGAAGAAAAGTCAACTTTATATAGAGGACTCCAAGGGAAGATGAACCTCGGAGAATCAATTTTCCATTAGAGACAGATGATAAAGAAAACTTTCAGATAAATTTTCTAGGATGTAAAAGATTTTGCTGATGACTGAAAATGACTATCAGAGAGCACAGAGGGAGGAATTCCAGAGTTAGGAAGAGATGGAATTATAGAGTCCAGTGGCTGACATCATTATCTGAATGACCTGTTTTTTTTATGGGGAGTGGTGTGAACATTGATAGAGGAAAGAAATAACTGTCCTGCTGATTCTAAGGCAGAGAGTACTGGTGACTCTGACGTCGGTTTATGGAAGTCGCCCTGTCATGGTATATAATTCTGTGGTCCCACGTGACTCAGCTGATAGAAGTACAGCAGCTCCAGAGGGGAGTTTTCCCCAGAGAGCACAGACACAGTCTTGTTTCTGTTACTGGGTTGGCGTGTGTTGTGTCAAATGACTTCAACTGAGGTGAGCAATGGAAGACCTGGACCAGCAATCTCGTTCCTTGTGATAGCAGGCAAAGAATTGCTGACTACCACTTCAGGCTTAAACGCAAAGCAAAGTTTATTAAAGCATATCTATACTCTCACAGGGAGAGCGGACTGTTTCTGCAAACTGAAACCAGCCTGTAAGCATAGTTGCACTCTCAGAGAGAGTGTGGGCTGTTTCTGCAAAGTGAAACCAGCTCTCCTGTACAGGCTTAAGGGTGTTTATAAGAAGCGTTCTGCGAGGAGGCGGGGTGAGTGACAGGGGATCATTATTTGATTGACAGTCCTGAGTTATGTAACAGGTTCATTATTGTGCATGCTCCTTGATTTGCTAAGACAGGCCCACCCAGGGCGGGGCAAAACCACATGCAGGTTTTATTATAATGATGGTATAATGAGTTTAGGTTCACCATATATTATACCCCTGTCTGGTCTGGGCATGCGCAGTCCGGGGACATTCCCTCCTGTTACTGTCCTCCCTCTTTATCAAGAAAAGTTGCCCATCACCTGACCATAGTTTTGCCAGTTCTGGGTTCGCTCGGTGAGTGTCCCCAGATGGTTGGAGTGTGATTGATTATTCTCCTCTTGTCTTTTCTCCACTGTCACCTCCTTGCTGCTAATGTCTGACTAACTGCCTAACATTTTCTGCCCATGTAGTCTCACAGGTCAACAGAATCCTTTTAATTTCCCATATCATACCTGCCAGTATGATTCTCATTCAGACAATAAACCAAGCTTCATGGAAACAGGTGGGTGTATGTGGTGTTTATACTAGCAGAATAGATTTTGGCACTATAGACTTCTTTCTGGAACCACTGGCTTGATATCATTTTCAGGAAAACAACTACTGCAATTTTGAGAAATGTGTACATATCTATTCTCCAAGTATTTAAAATTAGCCCCAAAACTTTTTTCAAAGTTTCCTTGTGTGATTCATGATTTGGATAGAAGAGTCCAGTTTTTTTTTCACCATGGACAGACCAACAATCAATTAGAAATTCTATCAAAAACCTAAGCTTGTACATCTTCTTGTTAGAGATCTGTTTTCCTTATACATAAAATTTCTTAAAACAATGTTTTAAAAGAGGTTGAATTATCAGAGAATATCATCAAATGAAAATGAACTGCATGATTCCATATGGTGAATACAAGCTCAATAATTAGTATCACTCACAATCACCCTGAAAACAGGTCAAGTCAGTATCTTATAAACTAGCATATGATGCTACTCATGCTGTCCTCTGTTATGTACTCAGTTTCTGAATTTCTGGCTTAGAACCATTTCGACTCATTTACACATACTCCCATTATTATGATATATTGCTTATAAAAATTATTATTATTATTTTACGTATGTGTAGAGTTTTGTTTTCTCAACAGAAATTCTTCCTGAAGACACCAATATATATTACCAGGAAATCCTCTCTGTTTTATTTAATTTTTTCTAATGCTATAGAATTTTCTGAAATACTGTTTCTTAAGTCCCATCTTTACTTCACTCATCCCATTTGTCTACCAGTCTCTCTCTCTTATTATTATTATTTTTTTCCTGGAACACTGCTTCACTAGAAAGCACGGATTATAGTAGAGGTCCACGGACAGAAAACACTCTGTTCTCATTTTTGTTTTTCTTCTTGGTGTTCTTTATCCAAATTGTGGAGAAACAAGGACAGTTAACAGGGTACATTTAATGAGAAGGAGGTCCTGAGTTACCTCAGATCAAATTCACACTGATCCTGGTGTGAAAGCCCATGTTTGGTAGGAGAGATGACAGGATGATGGATCTGCATGACACACATGAAGATGCAAACTGTCAGGATGTGGAAACAGAAGTTAACCTAATTCCTTTATCATGACAGGGTGCTAGTTCAAAAGCTGAGGCGAGTGCCCCTTTAAATGAGAGTCTGTAGAATCTTAAACTATTGGTGAAGTCAGTCATTTTTGACTTGCTATTTTCGGGGGGTAATACAGTACTGGAGTTACCCTAAATACTTTGTTATTTCATTAGAAATTTACTGAAAGATAAATCTTCCTGTTTCTGCCTTATTTCTACACTGAAAAGGAGTGATCAGTCATCAGTGAGTGTGCTGCCGAAAGTTTTGTAAAGTCAGGAGCCATTCCAAATGGGAATTAATGGGGAGCAAAAATGATCTTTTCATATTCTCAGGCTTCGCGATGTATGACAATCTGTCTTTTGGTGGGGCTGCAAATCAGTTAAGCATGAATGATGTATATGGTATATAATGTGACCTTAACAAGTTGTCTTATCTCTGCCTTGATGTTTCCATCTGGTTTGTGCAAGGAATGTTCAGATAATGCAGCAAAGGTGATGATTATGATTTCAAAGGGAACAGCCATTATGGGTCACTATCTTCCTGGGCCTGATAAGTTTAATCCAAGTTGCCTGGGAGGGAAGAACTCATAAAATACTTTATCTGAAGCAAGTGTAAAAATACTCATAAACTCAAAGGTTAATCACTGCGCCAGAAGAATAGATGAAGGAGACAGGGCAATTTTATGTTTCTTTGCTGTGCTGCCCTTATTAATCATGTTGTGAGTTGCTTTAAAATATGTACCTGCACTTTATTTTAAAAGCCAAATGGATAGACAGACAGACACTAAAAATGAAGTTGGAATGATGGTGCTATGATTTATTCATCTCTCTTTCTACCTGCCAGTATATTCAGGAGATATTACTAAGGTCAGGATGTACATTTAGTTATATTTTTTAAATCTATTTTATTTTCAAGCCATACTTTTTTTACTATTATTTTTAAACTTAATTTAAAATCCAGCGTTCTTATTTATACTGAGCTTAAGGTATTTACCTCATTTATCTTTTGTGCAAGTGGTGTTATTTTAAGATGACACGTGGAGAGCTTGATCATCTGTGTAATGATCCCTTCAGATTTCACTAAACAGCACGTAAGTGGATTGGAGAAATATGCTAATAGAGTTGTTGATAAATCAGCAAATGAGTTCCATTTCTGTCTCTAGATTTATGCAGGACATCTTTGGATAAATTAGAGCATAAAGGATCTATACATGTGTAAATAAGACAAACTGCATAGGAAGTTCCCTGCATATTGTGTATACTGATGTGAAAGGATCAATATTAACACATAATTAAATAAATTTACTTTAGATCATTCTCATTTAAACCAGTGATTGGCAAACTTTGTCTTCAAAAAGACGAAATAATAAATATTTTCAGCTTTACAGGCAATGTGGTCTTTGCCACTGTAGTGTGAAAACAACCACTGATATTATGCAATTGAATGTGCATGGCTGTGTCTCAATAAAACTTTCTTTAAAAAATACATAGAAGATGCAAAAAGGCCCTTGGGCTAGAGTTTGCAGAACACTGATTTAGATTATTTCTAAGAGTACAATAAATAAGATGTTTAGGAACTCCACCTTTTAGTTAGTGTACTACATAGAGTGCATATGAAAACTTTCCTTTTTTTCCTTTTGGTTCCTCTTCCAAGGTTATAAACTCAGGTGCTTACAATGGCCAGGAAGTAACTTAAATATATAAAACTGAAATGGTAAAATATCATAAAGTGTGGTGAGGCTTGTGATTAACTTGGAGGCTATGTGCTCTAATTCTTAAAAAAAAAAAAAATGAATGGAGTAAGATTGGGCCCAATTTGCAATTTCTGCTCTATATAGCAGTTTGAATTTCCCTCTGCTTGTTATGCCCATATGATGGTTCTGAAGATCTTGAAGAAGTTCTCATCCCTTCAATCTCCCATCTAATAATTGCCTCTCCACTAGTATTGGTGTGTAAAATGTACTGTTCTTCTCTCTTAAAATGTAAAGATATTTTTGAATTTCCTTGGGATGCAGTTGTTTCTCCCCACTAGACTGTCATCCTGAATTATTAAATATATTCACTCACATGGTATCTGATTCAATGAAAATCCCACTTTTTTCAAAGGGTATATCTTCTTCCTGCATGAAATGTCTTATGTGCATTCAGATAATCGTTGTCATCCCAAATGTTGTTATTTAAATTCTCACTATCAGAAATCAGGAATCAACAAATTTTGATATTGCTTTTTAATAAATTTATTTATTTATTTTTGGCTGCATTGGGTCTGTTGCTGCACGCGGGCTCTCTAGTTGTGGTGAACGGAGGCTACTCTTCCTTGCAGCTTGCAAGCTTCTCATTACGGTGGCTTCTTTTGTTGCAGAGCACGGGCTGTAGGTGTGCAGGCTTCAGTAGCTGTGGCTCGTGGCCTCTAGAGTGCAGGCTCAGTAGTTGTGGAGCATGAGTTTAGTTGCTCCGCGGCACATGGGATCTTCCCAGACCAGGGCTCGAACCTGTGTCACCTACATTGGCAGGTGAATTCTTAACCATTGTGCCACCAGCGAAGTCCCTCGATATATTTTTAAATGAAATCTTTACTATTTGACATCTCACTACCTGCTATATCAAACTCAAGAAAAAAAATTAGAAAAATTAAATAATGTCATATTTCTTTATCCAAACTCATACGCTAAACTTGTGCTGCTCAAATAAGAAAGTCAATAGATGTGGGTAGTAGGGAATACTTAAAGTGGATGGTAGCTCAAGGCAGGCAGTGGAACTCTCTTTTATAACCCATTATGGCCATCTCATAAATTAATAATTGTCAGAAGCCCTTTAATAGCAACTTACTCCCATTTGATGACTTTGAAAAAACATCTAAATTTGCCATGACCTACAGGAGGCTCTGAAAACAACTCTAGCTTAACTTCTGCCATATCCCCCCACTGATAATTCTACTCAAGCCACACTAGCCTTTCAGATTTGCAGACCGTCTTTCCTAGCTTTGACCATTTTACCTACTCTCTCTTCTTTCTGAAAAATTTCTCCCATTCTTCTCATGGTAGACTTCCCCTCGCCCTTCAAGTCTATACTTAGGTGACGTCCTTAGAAAGGATATTCATTACCATTCTAGAAAAATATACCATTCATTCATTCAGTTCACAGATATCAACTAAGTGTTACTATGGGCCAGATACTCTGTGAGGCACTAAAAATATGATGATACACGAGACATACTGAATTCCTACCTTCAGGACCTTACATTCCAATAAATCATAGAGTTCCCTGGGACTGCATTCTCCCATTCTCCACTGCCTGGCTCTACTGAATGAAAACTTATTTTTAATTTAGCATATAGTGCAATCTGTAGTTTTTACATTTGCTGATACTTTTGCAACCATATACTACTATGAACTCTAGAAACTATGTCTCATTCACCATAGAATCCCTGGAATCTAGCACTGTGCCTGGCACATGGCAAACATTTTATACTCGCCAACATAATGGCTGAATGGAACAAAAAGTCTAACTCTACTTTCCCGTGCTTTGATTTGGCTCAAATTTTCAGTAGAACACTTCTCAAAAATAATGTACTCAGGTTGGTAAATGTAAATAGAGGTAAATTGTTTTAAACATACATATTGTGGTATATAGCAAATATTTATAAAAATTAAAGTGGTTTAACATACCATTTAACAACTATATACAAATGAAGCTGAAAACACTGAACAAAACAAAAAGTGTCAGCATGTATGGTTTTATTTTTTTGTCCTGGTTTTCATCATAGTCACTAGGCATTTCTTATATGAAAGTAGTTCAAATTCAGTTTGAATATAAATACGTTGAGATGAATTGTCTTCTGATGGGTAACACAGATTTTGACTGAGCATTGTATGTAGCGATATTGATGTTTCATTTCTAAACTCATATCATTTGCTCCATGACCTTGATAAAAACCTTATTTGGATTCTTTACATGAATCTCATTTTTCACAAAAATAAAAAATAATAAGCTGTGGGGTAGAGACAAAAAACTGCTTTCAAAGATCAGTTCAAAACCTGATTTTATCATAAGCATCTTTGGGTAGTATATTTTCCATTAAATGAAAATGTTTTATTTTTTAACCTTTATACCGTTTCTTCCATAGCATACAGATAATTATATATTTAGAATGTATTTTTTCTATAAGCAAATGATAATCTTTAAGGTTCAATAAAAAGAATTTAGCATAGTTTACAGATAAAGCATGGGCCAGTTATTTTCATTTTGCTGATGTATGAAGGTCTGCAAAGCATAGATCTCATTTATATTAGTGACCTGAGGTAAAGTTTGACTTACAGTACCTAATAAATAACTTCATTTATATTTTATGTCCCCATATTGAATAGTATGTTCTGTTAGGAAAAATGAGAACAATCCTAGGTATACTGCCAGATTTTAAACATAGCAATGATATGGCACAATCCTCTATCAAATGTAAGTCTATAATCAAAGCAGTCAGCAATAGTTTTGAGGAACTGCTCATCACCTTCTAGTTTCTCAAAAAGTTCAGATGTGCATATTGGTAATAATTTTCTCAGGAACTGAAATTTAAAGTGAGTTCCATGAAATTGAAACAGAGAAAACACCCACATTGCTTGCTCCCACTAATCTCTCAAGTGGAGCACAACTTTGGTTTTATGATTGAAGGAAGATATGAAAAATATTCAAAGAATCCAGAATATCAAACAAATATGGGTATTAATGAGAAAAACAGAACAACAGTCATTCTGATATAAGGCTAAATTAGGAACATTAGTGAGGCTAAATAGAAACTTAGATATGGGAAAATCCTTGTATCTTGAATCATTTGCCTAGTTCTCTATGTACATGTCAGATAGAGATCAAGGGATAGTCAAAAATGGGAAAGATTGTCTCACTGGAAACTCTAGCTGGTACTGGTGGACAAAGAACCCAGACTTAGGACCTCTGTTATGTAGGGCAATATAAGGGACATATTTACAACCTCGCCAAAGATCATGAAATTCTAGGAAATTGGTGACAATCCAATGCCTATCAAGGATGATGATGATGACTATAAGTAGTATGTCTCCTGGCAGGAAACTTTATCAAAGCATCCAATGTGCGTTCCAGGTTGGATTAGGTTCTCCAGAGAAACAGAACCACTGTAAAAGGAAATTTATTATGAGGAATTGGCTCGCATTATTATGGCAGCTGGGAAGTCCCACAGACTGCTGTCTTGTAAGCTAGAGACTAGGGGAAATCTGAGTCCAAATGTCTGTGAACCAGGAGAGCTGATGGTGTAAATTCTGGTGGAGGGTAGAAGATAATATGAGATGTCTCAGCTCATCCAGTCAGGCAGAAAAAAAGGGCAAAGTCTTCTTTCTTCTGCCTGTGATGCTATTCAGATTCTCAACAGATTGAATGATGCCTACCCACACTGGGAAGAGAGGCCACCTACTTTTCTGAGTCTACCAATTCAAATGCTAATCTCATCTAGAAACACCCAGAAATAATGTTTAATCTGGGCACTCCGTGGCCGCTCAAGTTGACACATAAAATTAATGATCACAGAAAGTGACCTGAGTATTGGAGCAATGACATTTCTTTTTTGCTCATTTGCATGTTTTGTTTGGTGCCCAGAATAGGTCAGCTCTCTATTAAGGCAACAGTGCTAACATTTATTAGTGGCTGCCCCACAAACAGGGCACACGGCATCCAGGTTACAAAATTCCCTTTCTTCAAACTTTAAATATGTTTTTCCATTTATTCATCTGCTGTCTTTATGTCTCTTCAGTGCATATGAATTTGTGATTCCTGAATTTTATCTTTATGAATTGTTGTGAGACAGGTATTCCATTTCCCACTAAACATTCATACTTTCTTTTTTTAAAAATGTATATCTAAGAGTTTTGTGTTTTCTATTTTCATGCTTGTGACTCAGCATAAAAATAATTTCTGACTTTTGTTGGATGACAGGTGTATGTTTTCCTTATTATAACATGCAACATCATATTTCAGCATTTGAAATGAAAGACATTTTAACATCAATATGCTTATTTAATATTATGTTCTGCTTTATTTTTTTTTCTAAAAAACTGCCATTAAATCATTAGTGCATCTCAAAATTGTTGGTATCATAGAATTTAGAAAATATAATAACAAAATTTGGCTCACTTTAAGGCTGCACTTTTTTCTGGGTTATGATCCATTTAGGGATACTGAATCTTTCTTGAATATCTTGTTTTGTACTTGGTATTTATTTCCTTTTTCTGTCTGCTGTTTTAAACTCAAAACAACCATTGGAAGCACATGGTACAACCAGAAGCACACAATTGACCTTCTGTTCAGAGTTGAATTTCAAATTTTTTTTTGTTTCTGCCCATGGGAAATAAATATAAAGCTTTCTATTTGTACATTTTATGAGCAGACACATGCCTAAATGCACACCCTTGAAGGTCTTATAAATATATTTTCTTAGTAATATCAAACAAGTGACTGAAGTCCAAGAATGCATGGCTTTTATCTGCATTTGCTTTTACATGACATCACTTCTGAATTTTCAAAGAAAACTGGTGGATACTGACACTTGACAGAATGGCAGACAGTACCACGCATTCTGCTAAATACATCTAGGATTATGTTTGCACATATATTTAATTAATGAGTGAGCCTAAACAAATGGTTTTAATTTAAAATTATGGGAGGGTTTTTGTTGGTATATTATGAATCTTTTAATCTTTCACCAGTTGCTTTGCAGTTGCAAAATCACAGCCTGTAACTTGTAAATATTACCAAGTATTAAAAGAAATGAATCATAGAGAGCAACGAGGGCCAATTTTCCTGCTTCAAAACTCCACCAATTCATCATCTCCTGGTGCACGATAGAGCTAAGACTTAAACCCAGTGCAGGTCCCTTGGTCTTAGGTCAATACTCTTCAGCCGCCACAACAGAGTCATTTTTTTAAGTTGCCCAAAAATTACTCTTCTCAAACTCAAAAGAAACACACCTCCTCTTAATATTACATGTGGAGTACAGAACCATATCTTATTGAATTTTTTTAACATTTTTATTGGAGTATAATTGCTTTACAATGGTGTGTTAGTTTCTGCTTTATAACAAAGTGAATCAGTTATACATATACATATGTTCCCATATCTCCTCCCTCTTGCGTCTCTCTCCCTCCCACCCTCTGTATCCCACCCCTCTAGGTGGTCACAAAGCACCGAGCTGATCTCCTTATGCTATGTGGCTGTTTCCCACCAGCTACTGATTTTATTTTATTATTATTATTTTTTTAAATCTTTTTCTCCTTTGAATTTTTCCTGTGTCTGGCAGGTAGTACAAGTTTTATTTATTTATTTATTTATACTTATTTTTTTGTTTGGCTGTGTTGGGTCTTCTTTTCTGTACGAGGGCTTTCTCTAGTTGCGGTGAGCGAGGGCCACTCTTCATCGCAGTGTGCAGATCTCTCACTGTTGTGGGCTCTCTTGTTGTGGAGCACAGGCTCCAGACGCGCAGGCTCAGTAGTGTGGCTCACGGGCCTACTTCCTCCTCGGCATGTGGGATCTTCCCAGACCAGGGCTCGAACCCATGTCCCCTGCATTGGCAGGCAGATTCTCAACCACTGCGCTACCAGGGAAGCCCTAGCTACTGATTTTAAAAACAGTTCACTTCATTTTCTCCTTTTAGAAAAGTTAATCTTCATCTAATCACTTAAAGTAGAGCCATTCTCAGGGCCTTATAATGTACTTAAGCATCTCTTCCATATCACCAGAACCTTGAACCTGCCTCAATCTCTGGTCATTTCTGTTAATAAGATAAATGATCAGAATTTGCCTTTAGTCTCTTTTAACAATTATTTTTAATTCATACTGATTGATTATAAATGCTTACAAATTTTGTGTAAGTTACATGGATAATGATTCAAGAAACACCTACCAGGTATAGATATAAACAAAAAAATATACAATTCCTGTCTATAAATTCCCATGTGTGAACTTCCCAAATCCCATCTCTTCTTCCTCTCTCATTAGGTGACTACTATCCTGAATGTGGTTTTATTTAAACCTTGGATTTCCTCTATAGTTTTACCACATGTTTGTATCTATAAATAGTATATTATTTAGTTTTGCACAGATTTTTTTTGTTATATACAGAAGTAATAATAGAGTATATTTTCTTATGTCCAGAGCATTTTTGCTCAATATTGTAATACCTAAATTCACCCATGTGGCTGTATCTAGCTGTAATTCTTTTAGATCATTGCTGTATGTAATTTCATTATATGAGTACATCATATTTTTAAATCCATTGAATTGTTGATTGATATTTAAGTTTCTGCCAGATGTTTTCTATTTCCAACAATATTTGTAATTGATATTCTTAAGTATTCATATGTTATACTTGTTTACTGCATCACATGTTCAAGTTTTTCTCTAAGAGAAATTTCTGGTAGTAGAATGGCTGAATCATACATAGGCACATCTACAAAAATTAGGCCTGTTTTTTTTCTTTTTTTTCCCAAAATGACTGTGCCACTCTCAGTGTTTGAAAGATTTAGTTGCTCAATATCCTTATTGAGTCTTAACAATGCTAGACGTTTTAAGTTTCCCATCCTATTGCTTTTAAATAATATTTCAGTGTTATTTCTGTTTATTATAATGATGCTTACCATTTTTACAGATGTTTATTACCTTTTCAAGTTTCCCTTTGTATGAAGTGCTTATTCAAATTATCAGTATGATAAATAAAGGAAAGGACATAATTACCAATCCTATACATATCAAAAAGATAATATAAAGATAATAAGAACAACTTTATTTGATAACTTAGATACATGGGTGAATTACTTGAAAAATACAATTTGTCAAAACGTTTGAACTGAAAGATGATAAAATTACCACCTAACAATATGTATAACATACAGTTAAAATGGGATCAAAAGAAAAATTTAAACATTCAAAGTACTTATTAAAAGAGATGAATTTCAACAATTTAGACTAAATATTTTTTAAGCTAATAGGAATATAACACCAAAATAAACTTTAATTTAAAATATAAGAAATAATAACTACTAGAGCATAAATTACCATAATGGACTATAAATATACAAAGTAGAGAGGGTCACAAACTAAAAGTTTGTTCATCAAAGAGAGAATCTTTGGTAAGACTAATCAAGAAAACAGATTTAAAAAAAAAAAACAGCACAGGAAGCACATGAGGAATTAAAAAAGTGATATCACTTAACACAAATGCTGAAGTGATTATAAAATTGACTAAATTATCAACAACTGAATTACAGATTTTTTGAAATTTGTTGAAGTGGATGAGATCTTAGAAATAAATAATTTATAAAAATAGATAAATGTAGAAGCACAGAATAAAAATTTGAATCAGTAACTTAAAATTTTCCACAGAGCTTTCTATGTCCCAATGCCTTCAACATAGAGTTTTACCAAACATACAAGGAGTAAATCTTGTATCAACTCTTCCAGTCTTATATCAGCTCTTCCCAGAGAATAGACAAAACAAATTTGTTCACCATCTCATTTCATGACTTGTATAAATTTGATGACAAATTTAATGACAACCATAAAATAAATGAAACTTATAGAGCAAATTCCATTATAAAAATAGATGAAAATGGATTAACAACACATAGTGAAACTAAATCTAGTGTCATATTAAAAAAAATAGCACTTTATGGCCAAGTTTGAACCTTAGGAAGTAAATCAACACATTAATGTATTAAAGAAGAAAAATCATCTGATCACTTTACCAGAAGCAGAAAAATGATTTGATAAATTCAACAACCTCTCAAAAAAAGTTTTTCACAAAATAGAGTAAGTATTATTCTTGATGATGAAATATCATCATCTCTACTTTTTAAATCAAGAATAAAGCAGTTATACAGTGATCATCACTTATATTAAATATTGACCTAGGCTGTTGAGTAAAGTAAGAAACGAAATAAAATTATTAGTAAAAGACTAATTACTCTTTTTAATAATAAAAACTTTATTACCCTTTTTTTAAAAGACTAATTATTTTTTCCTTTGTTCCTATTATTATATAGGAAGATAATTTAAAAAACCTAAAGGGAACTAATTACAATATAATAGTTCTTACCTATATTTCTGAATATAAAATCAATTATATTTTAGTGTAGTAAACAAAAAAAGAATTAATAGTAAAAAAAAGTCCATCCTTTAATAATATGGTCTCTCTTTTTCCCTACACAGAAGATGAGCACAAACCACAACACTCCATGACTTACTTAATTGTTAGTGATTCTAATGTTAGAAGATGTTTCTCATACAAATTTTTTAACTCCATGATTATTTTCTATGTTCTTTACAAGGCTATGTAACGTCAGTTAATTTTGGGGCAAAGTATAATTAATCCTCATAGTGTTTATAACAACAAGAAAAAGCTTTACAATTGTAATGAAAAGAATACGTTTATTTATGAAGTTTCTATTTGACTATTATGGTACCATGAGGAGGTAATAGTAAAATATTTCAAACCTTAATTTTATATTATCTGCTAGAAGGAGAAAATATATATTCCTTATGTTTTCTAC